>NC_087364.1:72342485-72997207 GCF_030014295.1 Loxodonta africana | reverse complement strand
ACTGTGTCCCCTGAAGGAGCCAGGTTTGCATCTATTAGGCAAGTTCGTTTCAGCATTACTCACTACCTTATATATGTGTCAGAGCCCTGGTGGCACAGTGGTTAAGAGCTCGGCTGCTAACCAAAAGGTCAGCAGTTCAAATCCACCAGCCGATCCTTGGAAAGCCTATGGGGCAGTTCTACTCTGTAACACATAGGGTCACCATGAGTCAGAATCGACTTGATGGCAACCGGTTTGGTCTATATATGTGTCTGCTCGTTGAATTCTCTTGAGCTGGTCCTAACTAACATCTTACTGGTTTCCCCATTAACTAATGAATCAAATAAAATCAACAGGTGTTTATTTTATAGTTGTATGAAAATCATGATTTTTAACTTTTTATAAAAATTACCTTTTAAACAGATACAAGGCACTTAGGCCATCCCCTCCACAAAAGGAAATTTTGAACTTCCCTTCAAAGAAAAGGAGATATTAATTTTAAAACCATCCTTTAGAGAGCATGGCCAGTGTTGAATCACACACTCCACCACTGCCGCCATTTCTTACATTGCTTCACTTTTGTTTTTAATGTTTTAGTTTAATTTAAAAGTAAACCATAAAATTTAAATAATATATATAAATGCATAAAGCAGCGTAATGATTTCCCCCAGAACATCTTGGCCCCATTTCCCAGGGTAACCATGTTCAGTTGTTTACTCCCATTTTTATCTTGGTAAAATAAAGACAGAAATTAACATTAAATATACAGATGGAGGAAACTCTGGTGGTATAGTGGTTAAGAGCTATAGCTGCCAACCAGAAGGTTGGCAGTTCGAATCTGCCAGGCGCTCCTTGGGAACTCTATGGGGCAGTTCTACTCTGTCCTATAGGGTCGCTATGGGTCAGAATCGACTCTACAGCAGTGGGTTTATACAGATAGAGGAAAAGGAATCACAGGAAGATAGCAGGGACTTAAAAGGGACAACCCTGCTGTAATGTTGGATAGGGAATCTGGTTGCTGGATTTAAAGTCAAGTAACAGGAGTCTTGTTCACCTTTTGTGGACTCTTTTTGTGTCCTGAAGTCCCTGGCTGGCGCATACGGTTAAGTGCTCAGCCTCTAACTGAAGGGTGGAGTTTCAAGTCCAGCCAGAGCCTCCTGAGAAGTAAGACTTGGCGATCTGCAGAAAGATCGGCCACAGAAAACCTTACGGAGCACAGTTTTACTCTGACACACACGGGGCTGCCACCAGTCAGAGTCGACTCAACGGCAGTGGGTTTTTAATATGTCCCCTGTGTGTCCACACAGGCCTGGAGGAGAAGCTGCACACAGCCTCCTGATTGCTTCGGGCCCGCGTGCCACTCCTGGGCTCCCCGATACTCTGCACTCCTGGACTGTGTTGTTGCTGCTCCCTGTTTGGGTTCTATAACTCAAGTCTTGTTCTTTATACCATCTCCAAAACCCAGTTAGTGACTCTCTGCCCTTCTGCCAGCCTTGGCACCCCTCTAGAATATGACTTCTTTCTTTGACCTCCAGAAAGGGTGATAAATAAACATACCTAAAGCCAGGTGGAAGAGCCTGGGTAGTGCAGCAGTTAAGAACTCGGCTGCTAATCAAAAGGTCGGCGGTTTCCTTGGAAACCCTGTGGGGCAGTTCTACGCTGTCCTATAGGGTCGCTCTGAGTCTGAATTGACCGGATGGCAAGAGGTTTGGGTTTGGTAACGCCAGGTGAGAAAGTGAAGTGCGGCCTGCTGGCAGCAGGGCCACGACGTTCCCACTGAACATAAACTGCACACAGACCACAAACAATGCCTAAACAAGGCCACTCCATGACCACATTTGGACCAAGACAGAGCTAAAGGCACTCTGCTGCCCCCAAATGATTAGACAACCCCTTCTTTTGTCTAATGCGACCTTTATCGATGATATCTCCCGTCCCGCCTTAGTCCTCCTATCTTACTGATAAAAATTATTAAGATAAACATGATCACGGAACTGCTCCTGCTTCCTGACATTGTCACATCCAGAAGCGGCCCCGCTCCCTAATCCTCCCGTGAATATTCCGGCACCCACCCACATCCTATAGGAAGCACTCCCAACTCCTCCTGGCTCCTTTAGAGTGTTTTCCATCCTGCTACTGCAAGAAAAGGAGCCCAGTATCTTTCTGCAACAAGTGTGCTCCCGATGGCTGGTGGGCTTTAACAAGGGAATAACTTACTCACTTTAAGGGAATATTAAACTTCACTCTAAAGTTCTCGGAACCCTTAAAAACGCCTCTCTCTGCATGCTTTGTGTTTTTCTCTTGCAAATAAAGTCATATTGCAACACGCTTTCATGCACATTTTCTCACTCTAATTTAGCATCAAACACGTAAAGCAAGTAAAGTAAGTAATTTTGTCCTCCTCACCCACTGAGGTTGTGGCCCAGTCGGGAGTTGAGAGCAATATCATGTAGTGCTCTGAATTCTCCACCCCCGAGGACAACCTAACACAGGGAACCTGAGCAAAGAAATGGCCACAAGTTTACATTTCTCCCCTCGAAAAATTCACCGTGCACTGCACACAGCACACTGCACACAGCACATGGCACACGGCCAAATGCACACTGCATGTGTCGAAAAGCCCAGGGAAGAAGGCACTCTGCACACAGCAGAAAGCACACAGCACATGACACACAGCCAAATGCACACTGCACATGTTGAAAAGCCCAGGAAACAAGGCGCCCTGCACACAGCACACTGCACACAGCACATGGCACACGGCCAAATGCACGCTGCATGTGTCGAAAAGCCCAGGGAAGAAGGCATCCTACACACAGCAGAAAGCACACAGCACATGGCACACAGCCAAACGCACACTGCACGTGTCGAAAAGCCCAGGAAACAAGGCACACAGTATGCTGCACACAGAAAAAAAAAAATTCACCAGGAACGCAGGAGCCCCTAGAGAGGCGTCCCTTGTGGGCTCTGTGTGGGTCAGGAGTAGGGGCCACTGACACCTGAGCAAGGGGCAAATCTGCGTCAAGTGAAGGCTAGCCAGACAGTCCCCCTGCTTCCCCTGGGTTCATACAAACATCATCTCATGGGGATGAGCAGGCTAGGGAGAGAATGGGAGGCAGGACAAGATCTACACTCAAGACCAACTCTGCTGTCGATTAATTTGTTAATTGCTTCTCCAAGGGAAAGGGTGGTAGGGGACCTAGAACCTGACTCCCTTAAATAGTCGACCAGTCTTCTCTGGCTGTCACCACGCCTGGACTTACCTTATTCCTCAACCTTCCACCTCCCACCTCCATCACCACCACCCGGGGCCCCTCTTGCACTTCACTAATAGAATTGAAGCTCACGAGTGCCACCTTGAGGTTTCAGAACACCACTATCTCACCATGGAAGCTGATCACCTAAGAACATGCAGCTACAAGGCCCCTGCTTAACACACCAGCAACTTTGAGAGACATAAAGCCAGCAGACGTTCCAGCTGGTCATTAAGATTTCCTCCAAAGCACTGCTAAGCTCATCACCAAAGAAGCCTGAGGTTCCATTTTCAGGCACAAGATGTGCCCAGAACCATCTGCTTCCCAAAGATAACTGAGGTGTTAACATTGAGTTGAGCCTTGGTGGCAAAGTGGTTAAGCGTCAGGCTGCTAACCAAAAGGTCAGCAGTTCAAATCCACCAGCTGCTCCTTGGAAACCCTGTGGGGCACTTTCACTCTGTCCTATAGGGTCTGTATGAGTTGGAATCGACTTGAAAGCAATGGGTTTTGGGTTAACACTGAGCTGGAGTTCACCTTCCTATCAAGTGCCCTTGGGGAGGTCTGGAGTGGCCTTTCTTACAGGGCTTTCCTTTTGGGATGATGTCAATCAATCAGCATGTTTAACAGCAGTGAACACGAGTCAATCCTTGACTCCCAGAGGGTTCGTATTCCCTACACAAATGTTACCACCACATTCCTGCAAATTTTG
The DNA here is from genome assembly GCF_030014295.1 of Loxodonta africana. Taxonomy (NCBI): domain Eukaryota; kingdom Metazoa; phylum Chordata; class Mammalia; order Proboscidea; family Elephantidae; genus Loxodonta; species Loxodonta africana. The sequence continues at coordinate 72,993,268 of NC_087364.1, read as the reverse complement.
AGCACCTCGTTCCAAGGGTACTTGATTATGGCCTGCATCTGAATGTCTGAACGGCCTCAAACCCTTGCTTTTCTCACTGGACCTGCTGGCATAAGATTGGGGGTGGGGGGGGACTTTAAATAACCGCTTCAGAAAGAGGCCCCGTAAGAAGTCAGACTTGCATTGACCAAGCACTGCCAAATGACAGGCTTAAGCTCTATCGCCATTACCTGCACTTCAAGTAGCATAACGACTCTTACCCAACTGAGACTATAAGGGCAGTTCTCAATTCTTTTCATATATAATATGGCAGGGAAAACTGCTTTTTGGTGCACACACATTAAATGGAATGTCTTCAAGCAGATTTCTGTTTAGACAGTTCTTTGCAAACACTGGAAATGACGTGTCCCATGAGCTGGCACCAGATGGAGCAAACATTTGTACAACTTTCAGGGGAGCGTCCTGATGGAGCCCCAAAGTCATTACAATATTTGTGGGTGTGTTTGAGCTTAATTTAAAACTCAGGCATTTGGCTTTCCCAAGAAGAAGGTTGTTATTTTATGAAAAGCCTTCTGAACATCAAACAAATTTTTTAAAGAAATGGCAGTCTTTCATTTTCAGAATTGATGGTGATGAGGCGACAGAATGAGTTAACTCAGGCTACTGAAGCTTCTCAGAGGCACCTTCTCTGATGGGTTTATCTACAGTCCTTGTCTCATCTCCCTGACGAAGACATTAGGTCCTGAGGACTAGGACCGGGTGTCCTGCCTCCTTTATGTTTCAGAAAACTTGTTTAATGAGCATCTACTATGTGCTAAGAACCTACATTACTTCAATTTTTTTAAACAGAAACTCCAACTAAAGACATTCATACAATTTTAAGTAAACTGAGGCTCAGAAATTTAAGATACTTAACAAAGATCACATGGCTAGAAAATGGTAAAGCTGGTTCTGAGGCTAATCATACTAAATTATGCTACACTATACTATACTACATCATGCTATGCTATGCTATACTATTTAATGCTATGCTACACTCTACTGTAGTATGCTGTGCTCTGCTATACTATGCTATACTATACTATATCATGCTATGCTATACTCTACTGTAGTATGCTGTGCTATGCTATACTATATCATGCTATGCTACACTCTGCTATACTATGCTATACTATATCATGCTATGCTACACTCTGCTATATTATACTATACTATATTACGCTGTGCTATACTATACTATGCAGTGCTATACTATATTATGCTGTGTTATACTATACTATATATATTATGCTACGCTACTGTAACATATGGTATACTATACTTTTTTTTTATACTATATTATGCCATGGTATAATAAACCCCGGTGGCATAGTGGTTAAGTGCTATGGCTGCTAACCAAAGGGTCAGCAGTTTGAATCTGCCAGGCACTCCTTGGAAACTCTATGGGGCAGTTCTACTCTGTCCTATAGTGTCGCTATGAGTCAGAATCGACTTGACGGCACTGGGTTTGGTTTTGGTTTTGTACTATACTATAGTATATTATGCTATGCTACGCTATACCATATTATGTTATACTATGCTATATTATGCTATGCTATACTCTAACATAGTATGCTATGCTATACTCTAACATATTATACTATACTGTATTATATTATGCTGTGGTATACTATATTGGCACAGTGGTTAAGAGCTATGGCTGCTAACCAAAAGGTTGGCAGTTCAAATCTACCAGCCCCTCCTTGGAAACCCTATGGGGCAGCTCTACTCTGTCCTCTGGGGTCACTAGGAGTCGGAATCGACTCGACAGCAACGGTTTAGTTTTTTTTTAATACTGTACTATGCTACACTATGCCTCTCCCCAGCACCGTGCTAAAAGCAAGCGATGTTCACTAAAACCTGACCGGTCAGCTTATTACCGAGTGAGACGGAGTCAGAATTGTAAGGCACACACACTTCTTCCCCTGCTTTCAGAAGCACCGACTTCAAGCTGAACAATGTGAAAAGCCACGTAACAAATTGGTGAGAGAATTTCTAAAACGTATTCATCTCATAGAAGTGTGATCAAAGCAGCCCCAGACACGCAAATACAAGAAGTCATCATCACAAAAGGAAGAGGACAAATAAATAACAATGACATGGTGAGTAAGGGAGCCAGCCACCTGGTACATGTGCTCAGTAAATACTTCAGAGTGAACAACCCAGAACGAATGAACAAACCTTACTCTGTTAAAAAAAAAAATTAAATCACTCTGTTACTCCTGAACTAGAAACATCAACAAGAAGCATAAGATTTTGGGAAGAAACTGATATAAGAAACACTGACTCAGTTTTTTCTGATCACAAAAACCCCAGCACTATGGGTGTGATATTCCTTCAGCCTAAGGAGACTAAGCAGATGCTTCTTTGCAGCCAAGCTGTAAGAGCTGAGCAGTAGTTCTTAGCCTCTGGGGACCGAGGCTGGCATGTTTTGCTGCAATTTGGCTGAACTTTTCTGCTTTAAAGGCTGAACTAGTAAAAAAAAGTAAAATGGTGAAGGGAAAGCCTAATAAATCCAGCCTGCTGCGAGGCCCTCCGCTGAGAAGGCTGGCAAGCCCCCCACCCCCATCCTGCATGTGTGCTCTTGGCAGATCTCAGCTGCTGCAGAACCTGGGTGTGGAAAAGCCAGAGAGGGTACCAGACTATGCAAAGGAAAGGCGGTCTGACTCTTCACGACCAAGATTCCAGGTTAGCATTAATGTGGCCCCTTGGAGGGGGTTTCTCACTCTCAGCCAATCTGCACAGAAGGATTAATGTAAAGGAAAAAAAAAGAAATATATATATATATATTTTTTAACGTAAAAGCAGGCAGAAAATAAAGAAAGAGGGCAAAGGGGCCTTGTAAAATCCCACCACCATCTGCCACTTCCTGTCTCCCAGCACTAGGGTGATTTCGTCTGCAGGAATGTTCCCTCTGGCTTCCTAGAAAGCTGCTTAGGCAAAGGTGATATGGGACCTCCTGCAGGCACGTACGGACCAGAGAGAAATTAACACACGGAAAACAGCAAATTAGGGAGACCACAAATGGGGGTCTGGGGAACAGGAACCTGCAACAGTTAGATTCCTGCTGGGCGGTGGAGTTGTTCAGGACAGGCCAAACCACAGAATTAAAAAAAAAAAGATTAAAAAATTTATGTTTGTCCCTGTTGGAGCAGGAGAAAAGTGGGTTGCAGAACTCAAATTCTAGTAAAAAGACCAGACTTAACGATCTGACTGAGACTGGAGGGACCCCAGACAACATGGCTCCCGGACTCTCTGTTAGCCCAAAAGTAAAACCATTCCCGCAGCCAACTCTTCAAAGATTAGACTAAACTATAAGACATAAAATGATACTTGTGAAAGTGTGCTTCTTAGCTTAAGTAGATAAAATACATGAGACTAAATAGGCAGCTCCTGTCTGGAGCTGAGGTGAGAAGGCAGAGGGGACAGGAGCTGGTCTGGACACGGGAAATCCAGGGTGGAGAGGAGGAGTGTACTGTCACCTTATAGGGAGAGCAACTAGGGTCACATAAAAATGTGTGTGTTAAATTTTTGTATGAGAAACTAACTTGAACTTTAAACTTTTACTTAAAGCACAATAAAAATAAATAAACTTTAAAAAATTTCTTTGGCCAAAATGTAAAGGAATAGTTAACTCCTTTTGTTGATGTTTGTAATAACTTTAGGTTTACAGAACCGAATAGGACATATTACCCATAACATACTGTCTGTCATTGGTGGCCCGGGCAAGGCTACGGTATTCTACTTTGATTTGCTTTATTTTTTTTATTCCTCACCCTCAGTCTCAATGTCTTCCCAGGTATGGGCACCCACTCTAGTATATTTCAAGTTTGATCTTTGATATCATTGTTCATACATTTATTTAGATCTATGTGTATGTTGTAATGTATAAATCTTGATTAGACCCACCTTCTGCCCACTCGCTGCACAGATAACTGTATGTATCACACTTTACTTACACATCCCCCAGTGCTGGACTCCTACCTAGGTTATTTCTGGCCTTTGTTAATTCAACTAACACGGCTATGAAGATGTTTTTGAAGGTATCTTTTTTTTTCAATGTTCTATCCAAGAGTCTCTCTGGATGTTGAAATTTTCTAGGCATGGAATGTCCTGGCATAGTAGTTACACAATTCCAATTTCACTCTGCACTGCCACAATGGCTCACTGGAATTGCTGTATATACTTGACCAGCAGTGGGTGGGGGTTCTCAGGTCCCCACATCTTTGGCCCGTATTTGATGTTCTCTAACTCCACTTGGACTGTTGGAAAATGGGGTCATTTTATTTTAAATTTCTTTTCTCATTCTATTCACTTAAGATATTTAATGATTATACAAGTTTCCCTTTCTATTACTTATTAATATCCTATGTTTTCTTACTTTCTCTTGCTATGATTTAAAAAATATATACAAGAATTCCTTCAGTAGCCTAGATACTAAGTCCTCATTGGTTCTAGACGTTGAAAATAGCTGTTGCAGTCTGCTTCCGTGCAGGTTAAGTGTGTCTATGATCTCCCTTGTTGGATAAGAATCTCTAATTTTAATAAAAATATGTTTTAAATGTACAGTGTCTACTATTTGGAGTCTTGTTTATGAAATCTGTCCTCAAACCAGGGTCACAAAAATGTTCTCCTGTGTTTTCTTCCACAACTTTACAGTTTTATCATTCCCTAAAGTCTAGTCCATCTGCATTCCATGTGAAGAACCAGACAGTCACACCACCTCTAAGGGAACAGTGGTAATTCCATCGCAGCCACATCCAAGCATGTGGGTAACAACTGACAAATCTTCCTGTTTTTTAAGAGAAGACAGATACCTGGATTTTTTTCTATGTAACATAGCCTTATATTTAAAACATGATAGTGACAAAACCAAAAAATACCCATCCCGTGAACTGTCAGTTTGTGAACTCTGAATCACAGAATTTCTCTGTAGTATTTTGACATCATTTTTTTTACAGGCTTTTTTTCCATTAAAAAAATTTTATATACAAACAGTTTAGTGACATTGGTTGCAATCCTTGCAATGTGTCAGCACTCCCCCTCTTTCCCTTTACAATCCAGGTTCCCCATGTCCATTAGTACAGTTTTCCTGTCCCCTTCTGCCTTGTCGTCTTTCCTTTTGGGTAGGTGTTACCCATTTGGTCTCTACTTGATTGAGCTAAGAAGTAGGTTTCTCACGTGTGTTACAGCTTGTTTTACAGGCCCGTCTAATCTTGCCTGAAAGGTGGACTTCGGGAATGGCTTCAGTTCTGAATTAACAGGCTGTCCAGGCGGCATAGTATTGTGAGTTCCTGCAGTCACTGTCAGACCAGTAAGTCTAGTCTTTTGTGTGTGTGTGTGAAATTGAATCTTGTTCTACATTTTTCTCTTGCTCTGCCCAAGACCCTTTATAATGATCCCTGTCAGAGCTTGACCTGACCTCTGGTGCTTTGTACTCAAGTTATTGCTACAATGAGCAGTTACTGCTTCCATTGCATTGCGTTTTCTCTATCCATTTATTTCAAACAACTTACCTATACTTAACTTTGAGCCCTGGTGGTGCAGTGCTTAAGAGTTTGGCTGCTAATCAAAAGGTCAGCAGTTAGAATCCACCAGCCACTACTTGGAAACCCTACAGGACAGCTCTACTCTGTCCTATAGGGTCACTATGAGTTGAAATCGACTCAATGGCAATGGATTTTGTTTTTGTTTTTTCTATAGTTAACTTGTTCCTAATCCTTCTCATTTGGCAATTTTATCCCCATGGAATAAAATGTTAACCTGGCAGTGTTAGTTGTACTAACAGAGATCAGAAATAACCAAGGGGTCCATCACTGCAGGATGTGTAAGTAAAGTGTGGTACATGCATTTACCTACACAGCAGGCAGAAGTTTGGTCTAAACAAGATTTATATATCACAACATATACACATATGGGCCAAGGGCTGACCGTGGACCAGACTATCAATTGCTCATATGCAGGTTCAAGTTGAAGCTGAAGAAAATTAAAACAAGTCCACGAGAGCCAAAGTACTACCTTGAGTATAACCAACCTGAATTTAGAGGCCATTTCAAGAACAGATTTAATGGATTGAACATTGATGACTGATGTCCAGATGAGTTGTGGAACGAGATCAAAAACATCACACATGGAGAAAGCAAAAGGTCATTAAAAAGACAGGAAAGAAAGAAAAGGCCAAAATGGAAATCTGAAGAGACTCTGAAACTTGCTGTTGAATGTCGAGTAGCTTAAGCGAATGGAAGAAACGATGAAGTAAGAGAGCTGAACAGAAGATTTCAAACGGCAGCTTGAGAAGACAAAGTCTTATAATGAAATGTACAAAGACTTGGAGTTAGAAAACCAAAAGGAAAAAACATGCTCAGCATTTCTCAAGCTTAAAGAACTGAAGAAAAAATTCAAGCCTCAAGTTGTAATATTCAAGGATTCTATGGGCATAATATCGAACAATGCAGGAAGCATCAAGAGAAGACGGAAGCAATACCCAGTCACTGTACCAAAAAGAATTGGTCAACATTCAGCCATTTCAGGAGGTAGAATATGATCAGGAACCGATGGTATTGAAGGAAGAAGTCCAAGCTGTACTGAAGGCACTGGGGAAAACAAGGCTCCAGGAATTGAAGGATACCAGCTGAGATGTTTCAACAAACGGATGCAGCACTGGAAGTGCTCAATCACCTATGCCAAGAAATTTGGAAGATAGTTACCTGGCCAACTGACTGGAAGAGATCCATATACTTGCTCATTCCAAAGAAAGATGATCCAACAGAATGTGGAAATGATCGAACAATATCGTTAATATCACTTACAAGTAAAATTTTGCTGAAGATAATTCAAAAGCAATTGCAGCAGCACATTGACAGGGAACTGACAAAAATTCAAGCCAGATTCAGAAGATGACATGGAACAAGAAATATCACTGCTGATGTCAGATGGATCTTGGCTGAAAGCAGAGAATACCAGAAGATGTTTACCTGTGTTTTATTGACTATGCAAAGGCATTCGACTGTGTGGATCATAACAAATTATGGATAACATTGCGAAGAATGGGAATTCCAGAACACTTAACTGTGCTCATGTGGAAACTGTACATAGGCCAAGAGGCAGTCAGTCAAACAGAATAAGATGTTGTGTGGTTTAAAATCAGGAAAGGTGTATGTCCGTCACAGTTGTATCCTCTCACCATGCTTATTAAATCTGTAAGCTGAGCAAACAATCTGAGAAACTGAACTATACTAAGAAGTATGCAGCATCAGGACTGGAGGAAGACTCATTAATCTGTGATATAAAAGTGAAGAGGACTTGAAGCACTTACTGATGAAGATCAAGGACAGCAAACTTCAGTATGGATTACACTCAACATAAAGAAAATAAAAATCCTCACAACTGGACCAATAAGCAACTTCACCATAGACGGAGAAAATGTTAAAGTTGTCAAGGGTTTCATTTTACTTGGATTCACGGTCAACGCTCATGGGAGCAGCAGTCAAGAAATCAAATGATGTATCGCACTGGGAAAATCTGCTGCAAAAGACCTTGTTGAAGTGTTAAAAATCAAAGTTATCACCTTGAGAACTAAGGTGCTCCTGACCCAAGCCTTGATATTTTCAATCATCTCATATGCATGCAAAAGCTGGACAATGAATAAGGAAGACTGAAGAAAAATTAATTCCTTTGAATTATGGTGTTGGCGAAGAATACTGAACATACCGTAGACTGCCAAAAGAACAAACAAATCCGTCTTGGAAGAAGTGCAGCCAGAATGCTCCTTACAAGCAAGGATGGTGAGACTTCATCTCACATACTTTAGACTGTTATCTGGAGGGACTAGTCCCTGGAGAAGGTCATCATGCTTAGTAAATTAGAGGGTCAGCGAAAGAGAGGAAGACCCTCAATGAGATGGACTGATACAGTGACTGCATCAAGGGCTCAAACCGATTGTGAGGATGGTGCAGGACCAGGCAGTGTTTCATCCTATTGTACATAGGGTCGCTATGAGTTGTAATCAACTTGACAGCACCTAACAATGACAACATATCTTACATACGCTGTGTAAATTTGTATATAAATCAAATATTATATTATCTTAAAAATAAAATGTTAAATTTTGGCAATGGTCTTGGCCTGGGAAAAATTCAGGGTGAAGCTGAGTTCTTGAAGATCTTCATGAAGCAGCTCCCTTAGTCTTTAACTATATAAGACCCTTTAAGCACATTATGTGTTACCTGTAATCTGAACTTTGATTGCTGAGAGTTTTAAGATCTACTGGTAAGGCAAGAAGTTCTGGCTTTTTCTTTGAAAATTCTTAATTGGTCATATTTTTTCAAGGCTATAAGGTGACTTTTCCCTGCGTGGTGCAAATGGTAGTGCATTCTTCTAGATGAAAGGTCAGTGCTTCAAACCCACCCAGAGGAACCTCGGAAGACAGACCTGGTGATTTGCTTCCAAAAGGTCACAGCCTTGAAAACTCTATGGAGCAGTTCTACTCGGCACACGTGGGGTCGCCATGAGTTGCAATCAACTCAATGGCAGCTAACAACCACAACAACAGGGTGACTTCTGGAGACCTTCTTCTGTGTTTAGAGAATTTTAGTACTCCTACTTGGTGTATTACTGTAACACATCAGGTATGCGTGGCTGGTTTGAGAACATCTTGTTTGCTTACAAGCTCTCTTTGGTTTTTGCTTTTTTTCATTAGAAGGATAGTTCATAAAATGTGGTTTGTAAATCCCTGGTATAATCTGCCGTTAGTCAAAAAAGACTGCCTTAAACTAGCCCAAGCCAGATTTGGCCCACCCCACACGTGCAGAAGGGCCAGCTATGACCCTTACTTGACCTCAACAGAGGGCACAGCAACAAGTGGAAAGAATCAGAATGAAAATCATCACCCAGACCCCATTCTGAAGTGAGAGCTCGGACAAGAACTCCATCACCTCCTGTTTCCTGGCCGCCATGATTCCTGCAACGTCGTCCCTATGTATTCCTTCTAGAATAGTCCCTCCCCAGTACACCTGCCCTGCTCCTTGCTCTGCACATTGCAATAAAGTTACTTTCTCTCTCAAAGATGGGTGTCCAGATAATTTGCAAGCTTGAGTGCACTGGACAAGTACCTACCTTCCTGGGTTTGGCAACAGTGGAAGCCCCGGAGACCATTTCAAGGACTTTAGAGAGGTCAAAACTCCTTTCATAGTAACATTAAGACATGACACCATTTGCGTTTTTCACTGCATTGACATTCGCACTGATAATGCAGAAGCAGTGATGGGTGAAAAAGCTCGCTCCTAAATATAAATCAGGACAACGGCACCAACTATACTAGCGGTCTTTGTGCTCTTCAACACCACGTGCCTGCAGTGGGAAAAAAAAGCCGGTTTCACTTAAGAATGTCCTTGTTGAAGCAGTAAAAATGATGACATTTTATAATATCTCATCACTGGGGTGCAAGTCTCTTTAATATTCTGTGGGATGATGTGGGAAGCAGACATAGAGGCTTGTGCGTCATGCCCGGGTAGGTAGGCAGCTGTCTCAGAGAAAAGCGCGTGTGACGCAGGTTGAATTGAAAGCAGGATGAACGCTTTTTGCACAGAACCCTGTTCTTACCTGAAAGCGGGCCTGACAGGTAGAGTATGGTTGGTTATTCAGACTCGGTATTTGGTGGATACTTTTTTCGTCAAAGATGAACAAACGAGCCTGTTGCTTCAAGGAAAACGACGGCGTTTGCTGCTATTAATAAAATTAAACCTTTAGAGTTAAAATTAGAATTTTTGAAAACTTTTAACCATCACCATGAGCTTGAAAGCTTCCTAATACTTAAAGGCTTTTAAGTATTAAAAATTGTGATCTTTTTATATTGTAAAAAATGTGATCTTTTTATATTGTAAAAAATGTGATCTTTTTATATTGTAAAAAATGTGATTTTTTTATATTGTAAATAAAATGTGTCACATTGGATGATCTATACAATGCCACAGATCAGTATTTTCCGGAAGACCAATGTATGATGCTACGAAACCATGTGTGAGTAAAAGGCTGACTGAGATTGAAAAGTAGATCAATGGATTGTAAAGTAACAGAATAAGTAAAGTTCATGGACTTGGTTTCAGATTTTACATTGCAACCAACATTTCAGAAATTACCCCTTGCCCAGTTTTGGTGCAGCACCAAAGAAAAATATTCACAATTCTCTGAAAAGGCTATTATAATACCTCTCCCTTTCCAGCTCCATATTTTTATGAGGTCGGATTTTCCTCATATACTTCATCTAAAACAACACATCACAGCGGGCTGAACGCAGAAGCTGTGAGAATCCACTTGTGTTCTCTTACTCCAGAAATTAAAAACTGGAAAGCAATTCCATTGTTATCAAACATGTAATGAGCTTTTTTTTAAATGAATTAATCACTAAATATTTTTATAATTTCTCAATTTTAATTTCTAATAAATATTGCTAGATATAACCCACATAAACAAAAGCTGTTTGGTGTCCTCAATAACTTTTAAGAGCATAAAAAAGTCCTGAGACCAAAATATTTGAGAATTGCTGCCATAAAACAAAATATATATTTTCAGTTTCCAGGTGAATGGTTGGAATTCCAGCAATGTCTTGTCTGAGAGATAGAAACTTGCTTACTCGCTATAAGATCCCAGTTCCTCAGGAGGGGAAAAGGCTCCTTGGGGAATCTAGTGACAGATGGAGTCTGGCTGCTTTGAAGGCATGAAGGCCTTCAACATTAATTCCTATTCATTAATTCATTGAGTTAATATTTACTGAGTGTCTTTCAATGTGCCAGACACCACGTTTAAGCACTAAGGTTAGAACAATGTGTGAGGTATTAATGGTTCCTGCCTTCATGGAGCTTATAATCTAGTAGTCAAGCAGTTCCTCCTCCTCCATGTTTTCTTCTCTTCTCAAACTTTCCTTGAACATCTAGTACAAGGCAGGCACTGTGATGCGAACACTGACATCAGAGACTGTCTGCCTTCAAGGAGCTCAGAATATAGCCAGCAGAAAAACACGCTGATAAAATTTGTCGTTAGGCACCACTGAGTTGGTTTTGACTTATAGCAACCCTATGTACAACAGAATGAAACAGTGCCCGGTCCCGTGCCATCCTCACAATCATTGTTATGCTTCAGCCCATTGTTGCAGCCACTGTGTCAGTCCATCTCATTGAAGGTCTTCCTCTTTTCCACTGACCCTCTACTCTACCAAGCATGATGTCCTTCTCCAGGGACTGCTGCCTCCTCATATCATGTCCAAAGTACGTGAGACAAAGTCTCTCCATCCTTGCTTCTAAGGAGTAGTCTGGCTGTACTTCTTCTAAGACAGATTTGTTCGTTCTTCTGATAGTCCAGGGTATATTCGATATTCTTCACCAACAAGATAATTCAAGGCACCAATTCTTCTTCCATCTTCCTTATTCATCATCAACCTTTCGCGTGCATACGAGGAAACTGAAAACACCATGGCTTGGGTCAGGTGCACCTTAGTCTTCAAGGTGACATCTTTGCTTTTCAACACTTAAAAGAGGTCTTTTGCAGCAGATTAGCCCAATCCAAGGCATCATTTGATTTCTTGACTGCTGCTTCCATGGCTGTTGATTGTGGATCCAACTAAAATGAAATCCTTGACAACTTCAATCTTTTCTCCATTTATCATGATGTAGTTTATTAGACCAGTTGTGGGGATTTTTGTTTTCTTTACATTGAGATGCAATCCATACTGAAAGCTGTGGTCTTTGATCTTCATCAGTAAGTGCTTCAAGTCCTCTTCACTTTCAGCAAGCAAGGTTGTGTCATCTGCATAACGCAGATTGTTAATGAGTCTTCCTCCAATGCTGATGCCCCATTCTTCTTCATATAGTCCAGCTTCTTGGGTTATTTGCTTAGCATATAGATTGAACAGGTATGGTGAAAGGATACAACATTGACACACACTTTTCCTGACTTTAACCCACGCATATCCTCTTGTTCTGTTCGAATGACTGTCTCTTGATCTATGTACAGGTTCCTCATGAGCACAATTACGTGTCCTGGAATTCCCATTCTTTGCAATGTTATCCATAACTTGTTATGATCCACACAGTCGAATGCCTTTGCACAGTCAATAAAACACAGTTAACATCTTTCTAGTATTCTCTGCTTTCAGCCAGGATCAATCTGGCATCAGCAATGATATATCCCTGATTCCATGTCCTCTTCTGAATCCAGCTTGAATTTCTGGCAAGTCCCTGCTGATATATTGCTGCAGCCGCTTTTGATTGATCTACAGCAAAATTTTATTTGCGTCTCATATTAATATTGTTCGATAATTTCTGCAGTGGATAGGATCACCTTTCTTGGGAACAGGCATAAATATGGATCTCTTCTAGTCAGTTGGCCAAGTAGCTGTCTTCCAAATTTCTTGGCATAGATAAGTGAGCACTCCCAGCGCTGCTTCTGTTTGTTGAAACCTCTCAACTGGTATTCCGTCGATTCCCGGTGCCTTGTTTTTTGCCTTCAATGCAGCTTGAACTTCTTCCTTCTTTCTTCAGTACCATTGGTTCCTGATCATATGCTACCTCCTGAAATGTTTGAACATCGACAAATTCTTTTTGGTATAGTGACTCTGTATATTCCTTCCATCTTCTTTTTATGCTTCCTGTGTCATTTAATATCTTCCCCACAGACTCCTTCAATATTGTAACTTGAAGCTTGAATTTTTTCTTCAGTTCTTTCAGCCTGAGAAATGCTGAGCGTGTTCTTTCCTTTTGGTTTTCTACCTCCAGGTCTTTGCACATGTCATTATAACACTTTACTTTGTCTTCTCGAGCTGCTCTTTGAAATCTTCTGTTCAGCTCTTGTACTTCATTAATTCTTCCTTTTGCCTTAGCTACTCGACGTTCAAGAGCAAGTTTCAGAGTCTCTTCTGACATTCATTTTGGTCTTTTCTTTCTTTTTAATGACCTCTTGCTTTCTTCATGTATGATCTCCTGATGTCATTTCACAGCTCGCCTGATCTTCAGCCATTAGTGTTCAATGCATCAAATCTATTCTTGAGATGGTCTCTAAATTCAGGTTGGATATGCTCAAGGTTGTTCTTTGGCTGTCATGGACTTCTAATTTTCTTCAGTTTCAACTTGAAGTTGCATATGAGTAATTGATAGTCTGTTCCACCATCAGCCCCTGGCCTTGTTCTGACTGATGATATTGAGCTTTTCCATCGTCTCTTCCCACAGATGTAGTCGATTTGATTCCTGTGTGTTCCATTGGCGAGGTCCACATGTGTAGTTGCTGTTTATGTCCCCCACACATCTGTCAGTTTGTCATACTGTTAGGGCTTGCATGTTGCTGTGATCCTGGAAGCTATGCCACCAGTATTCAAATACCAGCAGGATCAACCATGGAGGCAGGTTTCAGCTAAGTTTCCAGACTAAGGCAGACTAGGAAAAAGGACCTGGTGGTCTACTTCTGAAAAGAATTAGCCCGTGAAAACCTTATAAATAGCAGCAGGACATTGTCTGATATGATGCCAAAAGATGAGTCCCTCAGGTTGGAACTTACTCAAAATACACCTGGAGAAGAGCTGCCTCCTCAAAGTAGAGTCGACAGTAATGATGGGCTGGAGACAAGCTTTTGGAACTTTCATTGCTGATGTAGCATGGCTCAAAATGAGAAAAAACAGCTGCAAACTTCTATTAGTAATCAGAACACAGAATCCACTGAGGGTAGCAGCATCAAATCTGTTTTAGAGGATCTGGCCACAGTGCAGACAATAGACAGCACATCAAAAGACCAAATCCAAGGCAAAGCACCATCTCTTCAGCAGAGTGAGTCATTCTCAGCAAAGGAACACGCTAGAATACAGATTCCAGCACCATCGTTATGTACTAAATTAATTTAGCAACTAATCCTTTGAAAACGTTTTTGCCATTTCTTTCACAATTAGGAAAACATTACTATATCTCTGATATGACCACTGATGAAAAGTCCGCGTATTCTTCACTGCCTAGAAACAAGTTGCCCTGAACTCTCAGAAAAATAAGCAACTCCTAGTTTTAACGATGAGCCCCAGTGGAGCAGCAGTTAAGCATTTGGCTGCTAACCACAAGGTCGGCAGTTTGAATCCACCAGCCGCTCCTTAGCAACCCTATGGGGGCAGTTTTACTCTGTCCCATAGGGTCACTGTGAGTCAGAATTGAGTGGACGACAACAGGTTTGGTTTAATTTTAATTAGGCCATTTGTTGCCAGCGAATGTGAACTACTGACATCTAAGGTTTCCTTCCAGGAAAAACTTCAGGAAATGTTTGTTATCAAGTGCCCTGTATCTTGAATTCGAATGAGTATGTCCAATTAAAGGAACTAGAACATTCACTTAGATGATTTTCTTAAAAACATTTCCTAGCAGAAAGAGCCCTTTAGGACAGTGCGGATTAATTCAATCACCAAATATTTAAATTCCTCTCAAGAACACAAGGGGTGACAGAGCCAGAACTCAAGTACTTAACGTTAACTTTTAGTGCTTTTTCCTACATACCATTCACTCCCTGTGACTTCCTGAAAATGAAACCGTTGGGCTCCCCAATTTAATAGAGCCACTCTGGATGCTGAACCTGTCCTTCTAAACAGAGTATGGGCTCCCTCCTTTTAAAAGAACAGCTAGTTCTAAGTGTATCTTAGCCTGTTGTACAGAAAGCAGGAAGTGTTTGGCAGATGTTTATACAGATGTTGGCAGACATCCGTCTTTTCTACTACAAGAGCGCTTCAGGCCAAGTCACTGTGCCTCAGGGTGCCGGGGCAATTACAGACACAGACCAGTGATAGGGCTTGAAAATGCCTATGAAGTGCGCTGTCCTCAGGGCTGGGCAAAATATAGGGTCAAGGAGAGATCAGAGAAAGATGTATTCTCAAGCTGAACTCTTCATCTCCAGCCATTGTTGGGACAGGTGGCCAGCAGCTGAAATTCTGAGATATACTCTTTGTCATGGATTGAATTTTGTTCCCCAAATACGTCTGTCAATTTGGCTAGGCCATGATTCACACTATTGTGTGATCCTCCACCATTTTGTTATCTGATGTGATTTTCCTGTAAGTTGTAAATTCTTTCTCTATGATGTTGATGAGGCAGGACAGAATCTACTGGATTAGGTTAAATCTTGAGTCAATCTCTTTTGAGGTATAAAAGAGAGAAGCGAGCAGAGAGGACAGGGACCTCATTACCACCAAGCACGAAAAGCCAGGAGTAGAGCTCGTCCTTTGGACCTGGGGTCCCTGTGCTGAGAAGCTTCTAGACCAGGGAAAGATGGATGACAAGGGCTTTCCCCCAGAGCTAACAGAGAGCGAAAGCCTTCCCCTGGAGCTGGGGCCCTGAATTCGGACTTCTAGCCTCCTAAACCGTGACAGAATAAATCTGTTTGTTAAAGCCATCCACTTGTGGTGTTTCTGTTACAGCAGCACTAGATGACCGAAGCACTAGCCCAGGCTCTTCTGTCCCCAGTGGGGGAATCTCTCTACTCCTTGCTTCAGCCTTTCCACAGCTGGCAGGACTATCTCCCCAGGGCCAGGGGGGCACCACTTCCCCTGGCTGCAGTGACCCCCTTGCTGCTCTCTCAATTAATATTACTGCTACTGTGCCACCATCCAGAATGTTAGTGGGACAGGCAGGTCCCTAGCACTGCTTCTGGCCACAGTGCCCCCAGGCCTACCCACCCTCCTCTGAGTCAGCTGGCCCTTCTCTTTACCCAGACGGAACAAAGATTGTCCTCCAAACACCAAGCGGTACGTGCTTCTCTCAAAGCCAAATCTGTCCAGGGCTGGCTTTTGTACAATGGACATTTATTGAATGCCTAGGTATTGTGTGGATTTCTACGGATGTTAACAGTGAACGAGACAATTCCTGCTTTGGAGGGCTGACAGTCTGGTTGAGGGATGGAGAACAGATTTCAGGCAGGCCTATAGCTTGTTTTCCTGAAAGAGTGCACTGGGAAACTCACCTGGAGAAACTGACCTCCCCTGGTGATGCAATGGTTCAGAGCTCCGCTGCCAAGCAAGATGTTGGCAGTTTGAATCCACCAGGCACTCCTTGGAAACCCTATGGGGTAGTTCTACTCTGTCCTGTAGAGTCAGTATGAGTCAGAATCGACTCGATGGCAACAGGTTGGTTTTCTTCTTGCTAGTCAGCACTTAGGATGGGCACTTTACTTGTGCCTGGCCTACGCGGCCCTGTGTTAACCTGGTCCCAGGTACCTCTTTGACCCAATCCTACAGCTCTCTCCACCCTCCTTGCTCTTTCAGCTAACAGAGAGAGCATGTTCCCATTGCAGGCCACTCACCTTCTCCTTTGCTTCTGCCCAGGATCCTTCCTCCCCAGATATGCACGTGGCTGTCTGTCCTCACTTCACTCAGGTTCTGGTTCACATGCCACCTACAAGGCCTTGTCTGATCCCCATTCAAAAACAGCACCCTCAGCCACTTTCTAGCTCTATTTTTCTTCACGGCATCACCACCTGCCACGTTATAAATTTTCTCATTTATTGCTCACTACTCAAACATAGAACTTCGTTTTCTTCACTGCAAATACGTCTAGCACATAGCACGGAAGCCCGAGTAGGAGTTTTGAAGGCAGGTAGGGAAGGGTTTTCCGGGTAGAGGGAATAGCATGTGCAAAGCCATGGGAATGAGAGAATATCACGCCTTTGGAGAGTCAGAAGTAAAGGGTACATAACATCTTACAGCTTACCGTGTACTTCCACATGCAGTTTTTCATTTTATCTTCCAGACAAAGGTTATTATCTTCTTCTCCATTTAATATATAAATTATGGCAAGGTTGAATGCCTTGCTCAAGAAACAAGAGCAAGTAGATTGCAGCCAAAGGCCACCAGTAATTGAACAAAGCTGAGTTTAATGATACATTTTGCAAGCATGGGAAGCCGTGGGATGTCTCAGGAAGAGGGTGTTAAAAAACCACAACCAACACTAGCTGCCGTCGAGTCGATTCTGACTCACGACAAGCCATGTTTGTCACAGTAGAACTGCTCCGTAGGGTTCTCACGGCTGTGACCTTTTGGAACTAGATCACCAGGTCTTTCTTCCAGGGCACCTCCAAATAGGCTCAAACTACCAGCCCTCTAGTTAGTAGTTGTGATTGTTAAGGTTGTGTGTTAACTTGGCCAGGCCAGATTCTCAGTGGCTTGGTAATTATGATGCAGTTTGGCAGTAGTATCATAATGTGATCACCTCCATGAAGGGATCTGCCGTGAGTAGCCGGTCAGTCGAAAGAGAGTTTCTTTGGGGGTGTGGCCTGCATCCAATATATGGGAACTTTCTGTCAAGGCTTTTGCTCACTCTGGATCCTACAGCTGGCTCCTGTTCATCTGACCTCTGGTGCTTGGGACTTGAGGTAGCAACTTACTTGCCAGTCTTGGGATTTGTTGGCCTCTGCAGCCTGTGAGCCAGAGGCCTGTTGTCTGACCTACTGATCTTGGGTTCGCCAGCCCTTGCAGCTATGTGAGTCAGGAGATGCCTCCAGCCTGATCCACGGACTTGGGTCTTTACAGCCTCTACAACCACTTGAGCCATTTCCTTGATATAAATCTCTCTCTAGACCATACACATAGTCTATATATACAGAGTCTATGGGGAGGAGTCAGTGAACCCTCTTTGGGGAGGAGTCAGTGAAGCATGGTTTTGCTCTGGGTTGGGTGCTCTCAGGCAGTGGGGGCAGTTTCATAATGGGACATCTTGGTAATTTTTACTTTAGTAGGCGGGAAGAACAGAGTGGGGATAATGCTGTAACTGGTAAAGAAGCAGTGGCCACTCGTGTTAACCAGCTGAGCAGAACATCTGGCATTTTTGTATTTTGCACAATGTTCTTATTTTTGACTGTGTTCAGACATGATTATAAAGTGGTATTCTGTGAAATGATTTCTATTTAACAGGAGAACACCACAGCAGCGAGTGCCAGGCCAGCTCCCAGCTGACAGCTATCAGATGCTGCTTTCTCTTGCATAGCTGGGGCTCAAATTCACACCTTCCGATGCCAGGCCACCCTGCTCTTCCTACCACGGCTCTGTCACCATGGCTCTGGGATGTGCAGAGCTGAGTGAAGCCTTGCCACTATTCTCCTAACCTCCTTCCTTCCGTTCAATTCCTCCCACTTTTTTTTTCTAATTATGTTGTATACGGTTTTGTATAAATAATGAAAAATTATAACCAAAAAAGAGAAAAGTTCAGGGACACAGCCCCCTGACACACCAACTGTGTCAGTTTGTGCCTTCCCTTCGGGATCTGGTCCACAGCATCCACATGTGTCCCCAGGTGTGATTACAGGGTCAAGGTAATTCCGTGTTTTGTTTTCTTCATTCAATGCTATGAATGAAATGTTTTTGCATTATTACAAAATTATGCAGCACAATGAATGGCCTTGAATGACAAAATATGTCCTTTCAAAGGTCAGCAGTTAGAACTCACCATCCGCTCCATGAGAGAAAGATGAGGCAGTCGGCTTCCGTAAAGATTCAGCCTTGGAAACCCTATGGGGCAGTTCTACTCTGTTCTCCGGGGCTGCTAGCCGTCGGAATTGGCCCAACAATGGGTTTGGTTTGATTTTTGGTACTTGGTTGGCTACCAACGGGATTCCACACCGCAATGAAAAATGAGGTGGAAAGTCAGTAGGCCTATGGGGTGAGGCTAAGTTGAGTTGGTAATTGGCTGAATAACTGCCAAATTCTCACACCTGAGATCTCTAAAGATGTTGGGATCCCATAATTGTTTTCTTGAGCTCTACCCTATGGACGCTGGAACATGTCTTTGGGGGATATGAGGGATCCCTAGAGTCAAAGATAAGAACTTTTCTCCTGGCTCAGAGAACAACAAAAAAGAGAACCTAAAAGCTGGTTGCTCCCCTAACACCACTCCAGAAGAGGCTGAATAAATTGAAGGAGCTTGGACTGGGACCACTGCCAGGAAACCTGCTTAGACTGGCCCCTGGCCACATGAGGTAAATGTGGAATACAGAGTTTTGGGGTCTGCTGGAACCCAGTAGCCAGAAAAAAGTTGTACCCATGGGAACCTAAAAAAGCCATGTGTTGGAAACCAATTCTTCAGGGATAGGACCCTCCCAGAGGAAACTATAACGGTATTGAGGACGGATGCTATGAGTCAAAATCACCTCCAGGAACCATGCTTTGTAGGGTACCCTTAAATGTTGGCTGAATGAATGAACTGAGGCAGTTAGCTGAAGCAAGCAGCTGCTAACAGCAACACCACAAAGCTTCCCTGATGAACAAGAGGTTGCTCTCCATCAACCCCCTCCCCCAAGAAATCCATGGGACCCCTGAAAAGAAGCTCCAGGGCCTCTGCCTGGAAGCCAGGGAGAACCGGACAGGCTCTCAGACTCCTGCTCAGAAGTTAGTGAAACATGGACAGAAAATTGCAAGTTTTAGGACTGGAGAAGGGCAGATCTTGATGTTTCTGGTGAGCTTCCCAGTCGTACCTCCTATTGGAATAATGTAAGGAGTAGAGACTATTGATTGTTTAAAAATCAACAGTTAATTGGGGTTCGCAGGGAAGGAGGGAGCCACATGTCCAGTTAAGAAATTGTGCTGATCTGGGGTCTTACATGCTAGCAAGCAGCCATCTAAGACACATCAATTGGTCTTAACCCACCTGGACCAACGAAGAATGAAGAACACCAAAGACACAAGGTAATTATGAGCCTAAGAGACAGAAAGGACCACATAAACCAGAGACTACATCAGCCTGAGACCTGAAGAACTAGATGGTGCCCAGCCAAAACTGATGACAGCCCTGACAGGGAACACAACAGAGAACCCCTGAGGGAACAGGAGAGCAGTAGGATGCAAACCCCAAATTCTCACAAAAAGACCAGACTTAATGGTCAGACTGGGACTAAAAGGACCCCAGAAGCCATGGTCCCCAGACCTTCTGTTAGCCCAACACAGGAATCATTCCCAAAGCCAACTCTTCAGGCAGGGTTTGGACTGGAATATGGGATGGAAAATGATACTGGTGAAGAACGAGCTTCTTGGGTCAAGTAGACACATGAGACTATGTTGGCATCTCCTGTCTGGAGAGGAGATGAGAGGGCAGAGGGTGCCAGGAGCTGCCCAAATGGACACAAAGGGAGTGGAGGGAAAGACTGTGCTATCTCATTAGGGGGAGAGCAATTAGGAGTGTATAGCAAGGTGTATGTAAATTTTTGTATGACAGACTGACCTGATCTGTAAACTTTCACTTAAAGCACAATTAAAAAAAAAAAAAAAAAAAAGGAATCATTAAACTAAAAACCTCTTCTGTGTTTTCAGTAATAAAACAAGTTTTCTGGCAAAAAAAAAGAAATTGAGCTAAAAATCACAGATAGAGCTAGATGCAGCGTGGCTGATCAGACTCAGAGTGGAGTGAAGGCACTTCCAGGGGAAGGGGATTTGTAGGAAATACTGAATTTGATGCAAAATATTCTAATCTCAATTCACTTCATAATCTGTTGGGGGGGAGGGGCAGTTCCTTCACCAGCTGCTTTGGCTTTGACTTGTAGAAGCCATGTACTTTTGAGATCTGAGATTTCCAGGTCCAACTTTTCCATTCCGGGAAGAGAAATTCTGAGGGCTAAGCTGGATATTAAGACATAAAGAAAAATGAGACACTGTACACAGTGTAAAGAGCGCCCCTCTCCCTGGGAGGAAGTGTTGCCAGTCTTAGAATGGGGCCCAGGAGATCGGTACTCCAGAAACTCTAAGGTTTCCTCTAAGAAGGCAG
Organism: Loxodonta africana; assembly: GCF_030014295.1. Classification (NCBI taxonomy): domain Eukaryota; kingdom Metazoa; phylum Chordata; class Mammalia; order Proboscidea; family Elephantidae; genus Loxodonta; species Loxodonta africana. The sequence goes on along the minus strand of NC_087364.1, from coordinate 72,972,494 downwards.
AGCTTCTCCAGCATCTGAGGCAGCCCTGGGAAGGAAGGGCCGCAGGATAACCACAGACTCAGCAGCAGTGGGCTGTGTTGGAGGGGGATGGAGTGTCTGAGTTTTTTTTTCTTTGCCAATGATAAAAAGAAGTTAAAGGGGAGGAGGTGGAGTCAGGCACATGGCCATCAGAGAACGATAAACAGTTAGAGCATGAAGATGCATAAAACTAACTTCTGGAGAGCTGATCTTCCCTCTAAGGCTGGAATGAGAACATCGGTAACTGTTCTGTTGGGTTTGGGGGACCAGAATTGGCTCGACAGCAGTGGGTTTTGTAGTTGTTTGAGGAGCCCTAGTGGTGCAGCGGTTAAGCGTTCGGCTACTAATCAAAAGGTCGGATGTTCGAAACCACCAGCCACTCCTTGGAAACCTTGTGGGGCAGTTCTACTCTGTCTTCTTTGATCGCTATGAGTTGGAATCAATTCGATGGCAACACGTTTTGGTTTTTCCTTTTTTTTTTTTTCTGGCTTGGTACTTGTTTGAAGGAGCCCTGTGGGGCAGTGGTTAAAGTGATGGACAGCTAACTGAAAGGTCAGGGGTTCAAAACCACCAGTGGCTCCACAGGAGAAAGATGTGATAGTCTGCTTCCATAGATTTACACAGCCTTGGAAACCCTATGGGGTCACTATGAGTCGGAACTGACTCAATGGCAGGGGGTTATGGGTACGTGTTTGACTCTAAGGGGCGAAGTCTTCTGGTGTCACTTCTGAAACCAGTGGAGACAAAGTGAGGGAAAGAGATGGGAGTGTCCAAAAGCAATAAGAGTACAAAGAAAAGGAGGAGCTGCTGAACAATAAGCACCTAACAAAGTCTTGGTTTTAGTCCTTTACTGAGTATCACCTGTGAGACTATTGGGAGGATATCTGGAAGTATGGAACCTAAGGTAGATATGAGAGCTTTGAACTGACATGTGTCAACTATCATGGGTTTATTTCTTACCACAGAACTCACAGGAATATAAGGGCAGAGGCTACAGTGTTGGAAAGTCCTCTCCAGCCTTTAAAGAGAGAACAAGGATCTTAACTGGGGCTGAGAATTGGGCCCTGGAGTTGCCTCTTAGTAACAGTATGTTGAGTCCAGACAGCCAGGCTGGACCCAGATTAATGAGGACTGAGGCCCCAGAAAATGTTAGCTCTCTTGCTAATAGAGATTTTTGAGGAGTCTAGAGTAAATTTGTGGTAGGACAAGATCTGGGTGACCACTCTTAGTTAATAGCGAAAAGCCATATCCACATCGGTTGCCGAACTGGTGCCCAAAGGTGTTAGCTCCTGTGTTGACAGTAACTTGAAGAGCTTCTGGGCAACTAATAAGGAGCTTGGAGTCAAACAGTAGGGCAAAATTTGGGTTGCCAATGATTTATGTGAACGAACTAGCTGGTGCTCACTTTGGGCCCCAGAAAACATTAGTTCCTTAGTTGATGGTAATTGAAAGAGCTTTAGGGTGACTACAGAGGAGCCTAGAAAGAAATTGTGTTAGGCCAAAACCTAGATGGCCAATTTAGATTCACAAGGACAGGTTAGGAAAGAACTAATTTTTTCAACCAGTTGTGTCCATGGGCCCTGTCCCTGTGGGTGGTCAGATGATGCCGTTTCCCATGAGGTCAGATTTTATAGTTATTTTTTGTCTGCTTGTTTAAGACAATAGGGCGAGACAGACCAAGAGTTTGTCAAACAGAAAAAGGAAACTTCGAACAAATAGTTGGTGTAGACAACAAGGGAAAAAAAAACATACAGGGAGAGAGATGAAAAAATGTAGACTCGGGTAAAGATTAGTGGTGTTGAAAAAGAAACAAGAAAGGGCACAGGCGCTACCAGAAAAGCACAGTGTCAAACATGTAAGAGAGCCAAAGAAATAAAGATTAAATCATTCTTTCCTTCTTTCTCATTCTCCCCTGCCTTCCTAGTTTTCTCTTTTTAAAACCATGGCGTGCCCCCGTGGGTTGAACCAAGTACTGGAAGTGAAATGTAAACAAGACTCACTGCTCTGTGGATCGTTTGGGACCGACACTTGGGAGAGCGCAGCAGTACACCGTTAGTAAGCCGGGCATTGAGCTCTTACAAGGGATGAAGGAGCAGCAAAGTGTGAGGAGGGATCATACATCCAAGGATTTGGCTACTAGGGATCCATCCCTGACAAAGACAGGAAAGCAAGCCTACTGAGAAGCTCCAAGGCGAGCAGGGTAGGTGGAAGCTGTGACCGCCATTTCCCACCCCACTCTGTGGAAAGCCTGCCAGGAGCTGCCACTCCTGGAATAAAAACAATTGATTGAATTGCCTGTGCTCAGACACCTGGTCACCAACCTTCTGGTCACCGCAGAGCAAATGACATATCACCCCACATCCCTGGTTTGACTACATCATGGAGATGCGACTGTCCAAATGCCCTTCAACATAGGGAAGCCGAAGAGGGTCACTGAAGCCCTGCAAGGGGTGGGGAAAGAGAGAAGTGTTTATGTCCATGCTGGAGTTTGGGGGTTGGATTGGGCCTGCTGGAGTACCACCAAAGCCAACGTTGTTACGTGGAATTTTTAAACAGATGGAGGACGGTTCCTAATTTTTAGCATTACCAGTTAATGTATAAGTTAATTTTTTAATATACGGTTGGCTGATTTATGCTCTGCTCAAAAAGTCTTTTAAGGTAGCTTTGTGTTGGCACTGGGTTCCCATTTTCACTCACTAGGGTGGAAAGCTCAGGGAGAACGGGACAGAATCAGGTATAAATTCTGATAGGAGCAAATGCAACGAGCCAGAAGTAAACAACGCTCTCTTCCCAAAGAGACATCCCAAAGGAGAATGTCAAGAAGCTAGCGGCCATTGGAGAAGAGAGGCATATGTCCCAGAACGCTGCCCAGAATGGGGAGTGGGAAAAAGGGTTTCAAGAGGAAGGCCAACTTCTCCTCAGAGTATCGTAATATTCAGTACTACTACACAAACGGGAAGAACACTTTATCCTTAGTGTGGGCTTAAAAAGTAATACAGGGATAGCAATGATACATTAATTTATGTTCATGAAAGGTGCCAGCATGCAAAAGAATAGAGATAAAATGCTGAAGCTCCTAACCCCACCTCTCCCCACTGACCTAGTCTAAAAGTAACTAATTAAAGCTTTACAGTTTACAGTTCTTTTTCTGTCCATTTAAATAACCATATATTTTTCAAATATAAATATCACATATATATGAGTTTTCCACATCAGCAGAGTTCTTCATTCCTTTTAAAGGCTATATGCATACTAAATGATGTGTGAACCATGAGGTTTGACTTGGGTGGCCCATGAGGTTTCTTCCTACCTTCTATTAAAAACAGTTCTACCATGATCAGCCTTAAATAATTCAAGGAGTTGTGTGCCTGTGAATCATTACATAAACTTAAAAAAGGGATGTAAAATTATTTAAAGTCAACTTAATAGTTTTCTTTATGAACAAAATTGTGAAACGCCCAGTTGAATTAAGACCAAAAAACACTCTTCAATAAATATGTGGAAGTAATTTTTTAAATAGACATCATTTCTCTAGTATGCACAGGGAAGACGGTCCAGGAAAGGAGAAACAAAATAGTGAAACAGAAAGGAAGATACAGACAAAATCTTTATGCTTTCTGAAGCTCAATGGGCCAAGTACTAATAAAACCCTTATCAACACCTTTTTCTAAAACAAATCATCTTGGCTTTTGAAATTTCAAAATTATGGCTCAATTTGCCAAAGCTTAAAAGTTGCTACTTAACATATGGCAGCAAAAACATTCCTCAGATCCTCAATTTTCCTAATTTTCAATGGAAAAGAAAATTAACTCCGTGGACTAAATGGCCTCACAAATCTCAGGAACCAGAGGTTGTATTTCATGGACTAATATCCTTACCTAGCATTCCCTAAATTCTAGAATATTGTTACAAAATACTTTCTAAAGTATATTTTTGTCTGCTTTGGCTGGGCCAGCTTACATTACAGCATAAGTCAGATACAGAGAATTGGCTATCCTGTCCCCCCTATGGTCCTTGTTCCCAAACCTGGAATATTTTTAAATGTCAAGGTCCTCTAAATCAAGGAACAGTCTTAGACACTGTCGCAGACAAGAGGAGCTAAGAACACATGGCAGCTTCACGTCATGTGGAATCCTGGATGGGATCCTGGAACAGAAAAACAACATTATGGAAAAACTAGTGAAATTTGAACAAAGTGTGGAGTTTAATGTGCCATTGATCATCCTTAAATAATTCAAGGGTCTGTGTATCTGTGAATCATTACATAAAAATGGGACACGAAAATAATCAAGACCCATTTTCTCCCCTCAAAAACTTTACAACTAAATATGGGAAACAGGCAAACTGCAAAACACAAGGCAGAATGGAATACATGCTATAAAAAGATGTAAGCAGTGTGCATGGGAATGTAGAGAAGAGGGAAGCTGCCCCAACTGGAAGGAAGTGAGGAAGGCTCCTCAGACGAGCAGATTTTTGAGCTGGGCCTTAGAGCTTGAGCTGGCTTCACATCGAGTTTGGGGGTCACAGCAGCTTAGGAAGAGCATGGCCTGGATACACACAGCTGGGGACAGAGAGATGCCCGGTTCGAAGGGGCCCAGTGGCTGGAGGATAGGGCTTCAGGAGATGAAGCTGGAAAAAGCCCTGTGTCAAGTGGTCTGGTCATTATTCTGTAGACAGCAGATTATTGATGTAGTTTGAGGAGAGGAATGAGGTTACCAGAACTTTCTATCAGACCATGATCCATGTTTTGAAATGGGAGTACTAGCTTGGAGAGGGGACAAACCAGGAGCAGAGAAAACCCCTAGGCCACCACTGCAAAGACTGATCAGAGACAGCTGAGGGCCTGGACTGTGGTGAAAAGAGAGAGGGACAGACTGAAGAGATGTCTTGGAAGGAGGAAAGGTCATTTAAAAACAAACTGGGTATGTGTGTGGACAGCTGAGGAAGGAAACCAGAGGACTCAAACACACTATGACGTGGCACAGGCCCGGAGTGTGTTCCCTCTGGAGTCTTGCACAGAGCCAGGTACAGAGCAGGTACTCCATCAGCTGTCACTGCCATGAATAAGCTCAAGTTCACTTGGAGGATAAGGACTATCGATTTATATATATACCTTTCCCACATGGAGTGCAAGAAGAGCAAACCATTTAGTTATGATGGATAGTAAACCTCTTGCCCTTTTACCGTTAAACCACAAAATAAGGCTGCCTCAAACTGACCAGGCCACTCAGCAGTGTTATCAGTTCCCAAAAAGGAAACCACCTGAGATAAACACTATTATTCTTTACTTTTGCGAGTGGTGAAATCAAGTTCCCCTACTGCAGCAAAAGCTGAAAACACACAAAATCCTCACTGAGGCTTAACTGCCTAACCTCCTAAAACCCTGCTTATTTTTGTGACTTTCCAGAGTACTTTCAAGGTGTCCAGAGACCAGTTTCTAAAGAAACCTGACCTACCAGGTGGACAGTCCACACGTGAGCACCATGGAAACTGCTCAGATGTTTGAAGTCAGCACTACCACTCCACTTTGCTGAATTCTGTGGTTTTCTGCTGACCAGACAAGGAGGCCCTTATTAAAAGACTGAACAAATCCTCAACAACTGCATGCCATTCTCTAAGCAATCATATTTTAAATTACAATCCAAACAGAAATTTGCCAAAGAACTGTCTACCTGGAGTTTAAAAATTAAAAAAAAATTTTTTTTTTTTTAATCACGGCTTTTCTGTAAAAGGGCCAAAACTATAAATAGGGAAAAATGTAAGTGGTTTCCTGCCTGGTGACTGGACGTGTGGAGGCAAGAGTGCAGGCTAGCCAGGTTACCTGCCTGAGATCAGCTGCTTCATTTAGGTATCTGATACTTGGAATTCTACTGTTAGACACTTATTCCTTTGAAGTAAGCCTTGTCCTCCTTTTGCAGGTCTTTTTTAAAAAGTAGGAACTCCTTGAAGAGACCATGAATTTGATCACTAATACCTCAATGTAAATAAGCTCATGTATTTATTGTTTTGTTTACATTTTACGAACCAGGCTCTCAGAATTCAAGGAAGAGTAAATGACAGACATTCCCTTCAGAAAGTTTACAGTCTGGTAGAAGGAAATACATATAAACAAATAAGCGAGCTAAAGTCATAGAATTCCTCAACAGGTAGGCACTGGGAGCTTGGAAAGGCACCATCGATCCTACAGTCAGGAGGACAGACTGAGAAATGTTCAGAGGAGGCCCTCCAGTTGGAGCCTTGAAGGCCGACTTGATGTTTGCAGAGCGGGCCGTGAGCCCCCGGACTGGCACTCTAGCCAGGGGAAGCAGTGAGGGCAAAGGTGAGAAGTCAAACAGCAAGGGGCACGAGGGGACTGGCAAGAGGACCAACCTGGCTGAGAAGACAAAGTAAGGCCAGATTGGTGGGCAAGAGCTAAGTCATGGACGGTGTTAAAAGCCACACTAAAGGATATTCTCAAATGTACATCATGTCAACTGAAGCAGTCTCTCTATAAATAGTGACTGACTAGAATCACCATGACTGGAATTATCATGGAGACTTTATCTACAGCAGGAGCAAAGGGCTGGTGCCACTTTCTTACAGGACAACTGTTTGCCAGGATGAAGCTTTTCGAGCTCTTTTGGCTCACTCAGTGGACTCCCAACTGGACACAGCTCAATCCCTTGGCTAAATCATGGCCCTCCAAAATTCTGACCCAACTCTCCAGTCATATCAAATCACCTAACCAGACTGGGTCAGTTTACTCACTTCTGGCTCCTTCTGGCCTTCACCAACCAAGAATACTCATACGCTTTCCATTTCTCCATAGCTTACTTTCAAGACTCAACTCCAATCCCAAGAGAGTAACATAAAGTGCTTGAACACCATGTCAGCTTAGGTGTTCTCCATTGCCTTGCAACATTTTATGCAAATCACTGCCTGAATATTTTATTCTGCAATTATTGATATGCTGACTTCTTGCATCTTTTGTTGTTGCAAACTTCTCTTTCCCCAACTATGGCACTGACAGAGGACAAATTTTTCATTATGGCACACATCACTAGAATCAGAAGAGATTTGGTTTCTTGGAAATTTAAGGTCATGGTTCTTGGGACATACCAGTTTATTGGCCTATTAACATGTTTAGTGCTTCTGTTCTACCTCCTAGTTCACCAAGTAGTGCCTGGGTCTTAAAAGCCTGTAAGTGGCCATCCAAGGCACAACTGATCTCTATTCACCTGGAGCAAGAGGGGGAGAAGGAGAGTCAGGAATAGGAGGAAATGAAAGTGTGGCTAATTACTTCCATGAACAACTGTCTTCTTTGCCGTGAGACCAAAAGAACTGGATGGTGCCCGGCTACCATTATTAATCATTTTGATCAAAAATTCTATAGAAGAATCCTGATCAAAAGTGGGGAAATGCAGAATTTCAAATTCTCATGAAATCCAGACTTTCTGGAGCTATGCAGGCTGGACAAACCTCCAAAACTATTGCCCTGAGATCATCTTTAAACCATAAACCAAAAGTATCCCTTGTAAGTCTTCTTAAAGCCAAGTAAGTTTAGCTTAACTAATAAAAGCTGTCTGCCTTGAACATTATGCTCTTTTAAGAACTGCCTATATGGGACCAAATTGACAACAGCAAGTAGAAAGATTAGATTGGAACCTTAGGAGGCAGTGAGTTTATGTTTACTGGGGAGGAACACTAGGAAAAAAGGTTGAGAAAGGTTGCCCAACTCAGAAAATGTAATCAATACCACTGAACTGTACATGCAGAAACTGTCAAATTGGGATAAGTTTTGCCATGTATATTCTCAACAACAACAACAAAAAAAACAGAAAAAACTGTATATAGTACATTTGGCATGGTCTAAATCTAGCAAATTAAAATATTCACCTCTACAGCATAGGTCTAAAAAGCATGGGCTAGCTTTAAGTCTGTGGTAGTTAACAGTTACCTGACAAAGAAAGCCCCAAAGTGAACGAAAGTATACATCCAACTTGGATCTGGGCACATTCAAAATGTGTACATTATGCAATACCTGGTGTGCTTGTTTCTCCAACTGAAGATACAGTGAGATTCTTAAGTATCTTTGTTTTTATAAAATATCCCAACTCTTACAGGTCAAACCAAGAAAGACAATCTTTCAGTACTAAGGATGTAACTGTATTCTAGACACATCCTGCCAGGTTAAGAAACTAGGTCAAGACAGAAAAATAAAAACTAACATACTCAGACACCATGGTACTCAAACTGTGTGCTGGGGTAACCCAGGCCACTAGTTTGCGGTAGGTCAGTTTGAACACAGAATGGTGCTACATTTCTTTTGATGATGTTGTACCTTTGTGAAGCCGGGTTTTCAGCTGCTGCTATGATATAAATCAAGTACTGTGCAAAAATCAGCATGGAACAGAAAATGAAGGCAGCAGTGTCCACCTTGATTCCAAGGTTTGATAAGCTGTACAGTGCCCAACAGACATACTCCATTAGTAATTAACTGTAATTTATTTAAGAATGAAATATAAGTATTTTTCTTTCAATGTAGGTATATTTGTTCAAACAACTACTACGTTGTTAGGATGTAAATACTTTTTAAGTTGTTAGGGAATAACTACTACTTAATAAGTGGAAATGCTAGCTACTTCTTTTGGTCTAGGGGTTCCATGGAAAAATTACTAAGTACACTGAAACGAGAAAATTTGGGAACCTCTGCACTGAATTCGTATCAGGTACTTTAAGGGTCTCAGCAACTCCAGGTTATGACCCTGGACACCCTTTTAACTCAGTACTGCAGTCGCTCCTGAGGTTCACCCTTCAGCCAAAGATTAGACAGACCCATAAAACAAACAATAATACACGCAGCTCAACCACATATACAAAACTAAATGGGTACATCAGCCCAGGAGCAAGGATGAGAAGGCAGGAGGGGGACAGGAAAGCTAGACGAACGGGTATGGGCAACCCAAGGTTGAGAAGGGAAGAGTGTCGACATGTCGTGGGGTTGGCAACTGTCTTAGCTATCTAGTGCTGTTGTAACAGAAATACTGTAACTGGATGGCTTTAACAAAAAAAAAAAATTTACTTTCTCACAGTCTAGTAGACTAAAAGTCCAAATTCAGGGTGTCACCTTCAGGGGAAGGCTTTCTCTCTCTGTTAGCCTTCTCATCAATCTTCCCCCAGACTAGAAGCTTCTCTGTGCAGGGATCCTGGGTCCAAAGGACGTGCTCTGCTCCTGGCACTGCTTTCTTGGTGGTATGATGTCTCCAACTCTCTGCTTGCTTCCCTTTCCATCTCTTGAGAGATAAAAGGTGGTGCAGGCCACATCCCAGGGAAACTCCCTTTACATTGGATCAGGGATGTGAGCTGGGTAAAGGGTGTTACAAACCCACCCTAATCCTCTTTAACATAAAATTACAATCACAAAATGGAGGACAAGGACACAATACTGGAAATCATGGCCCAGCCAAATGGATACACACATTTTTGGGGGGACATAGTTCAATCCATGACATTCCACCCTTTGGTCCCCCAAAAATCACATCCTTGCAGCATGTAAAACATATTCACCCCATCATGTCGTAACAAAAGTCTTAAACCCAAGTCCAAAATCCAGAAAGTTCTCTTCATCTGTGAAATAGAATACAAGTTATCTGCTTCCAAAGTACAATGGCAGAACAGGTACAAGCTAGACATTTCCATTACAAATAGAAGAAACTGGAGGAAAAGAAGGCATAACAGGCACCAAACAAGTCAGCAGAATACATAAGATTAGCCTTCAAAGCTTTGAAAATAATCCTGTTCTCTGAGGCCATTGATACAATAGCCCTGCCTTCCAGAGTCCAGGTATTGGCCATACCCTCCGGATTGTGAGTAGAGGCCCCTCAGCCCTGGGCTTCAACTCCGTCTCCCAGGCCCACTGGGATAGCAACTCTGCTCCCTCAGCTGTAGATGCACCATTCTCCTCATCCATATGAGTGGCAACTCCACCCTTAGAAAAACCAGAGGCCATAGCTCCACCCGTTGAAACCCCTGAGGTCACGGCCATACTTTTTGAGTCTGAGGCAGTGGGCTTCTGTGTTCCTTGCCTCTCCGGTTTGTTTCCTGGTTTCTTGGCTTGTTGGCTATTCGGGCCTCACACCCACATCTGGCCTGCTGGGGCAAGTGTTCCAAAGCTCTGAAGCTCCACTGATAAGGCCTAGAGGCACCCGCTCCACCAGGAAGCCTCCTGCACACAGCTCTCTTGCTCCGTGGGTCAGCTCTAGCGCCATCCTGCACTGGTCTCCTGGTTCTGCTGCTGCTGCTTCTCTGCCACTGCAGGTTCTCTATTCATTCAGTTTCAAAACCACTTCCACATTTTAGGTATCTGTTAGAGCAGCACCCCACTGAGTACCAAATGTCTTAGGGTGTGTTCTCTAGAGAAACAAAACCAGTAAAGCATATAAATAGAGAGATTTATATCAAGGAAACAGCTCACATGATTGTAGGGGTTGGAATGTCTCAAGTCCTTGGATCAGGATAGAGGCCTTTCCCAATTCAAGCAGCCGCAGAAGCTGGTGAACCCAAGATGAGCAGGTTGAAGAACAGAGCTATGACTCACAGGCTGTGAAGGTCGAGGAATCCCCAAGGTCAGCAGGCAAGACTGCAGGGTTTCTCCTGAGTCACTTTGCTGCAGGGGCTGGCGAACGCAAGCTAGGCAGGTCGAGGAGCAGGACTCTCACTCGCAGGCCGTGAAGATCGATGAATCCCAAGATGGACAGGTAAGCTGCTAGCTCAAGTCCCAAGGACCAGAGGACAGACAAGAGACAGCTGCTGGATCCAGAATAAGCCAACAACCTTTGCAAGGACAGCAGGAAGGATACTGGTGGCGGAAGGCGGAGAGGTGAAGGCTGAGGGGACAGGGAGCACCAACAGGCCCCACCCCTGCCAGGTACCACTAAACAGATTTCATCATGGGGGTGATCCCATATCAAAATTTCACTGGGAAATGATCACATTACACAACTGCTGAAACACTGAGAATCGTGGCCCAGCCAAGTTGACGCACAATCTTAACCGTCACAGCAACTGATGTCACAAAACAATGTGTGTTGTTTAATGAGAAACTAATTTGCACTGTAAACCTTCATCTAAAGCACATTAAAAAAAAAGTCTAGCCAGAAAAGTAAAAAGGTCACTGAAAATGTTTCCTACTCAGTGGTGAATCCTTAACGTTTCTCTTTAAACAAAAATCACTGCTGACGGAAAACAGCTAGGGCAGCAACAGAAACGCTGAATCTCTTAAGGGGCGGGCGGGGCGGGGGGGGGGGGGGAACGCTCCAGGACATCTTATTTACTTAAAAACCTCTGGGTACTTATTATCAACTTTTGGGAAATCCCAACTGTATGCTACATGGTGAACTCAAACATTAAGTAAAAGCATTATTCTAATTCTTGGATCTGAGCAATAGGAATATAAAAAAAATTAAAACGAAATCCGTCGCTGTGGAGTTGATTCCAACTCATAGCGACCCTACAGGATACAACAAAACTGCCCCCATAGGGTTTCCAAGACTGCAATCTTTACTGAAGCCAAGCACCACATCTTTCTCCTGTGGAATGACGTGGTAGGTTCAAACCAATGACCTTTCGGTTAGCAGCCAAGGGCTTAACTACTGCACCACCAGAGCTCCTTAAGTATATATATAAAAAACAAAACCCAAACTCACTGTTCTTGAATCAATTCCAATTCATAGTGACCCTACAGGACAGAAGAGATCTTTTCCATAGGGTTTTCAAGGCTGTAAATCTTTACGAAAGCTGACTGTGACATCTTTTTCCCCAGGAGGGACTGGTGGGTTCCAACCGCCTACCTTTCGGTTAGCACCAAGTGCTTTAACCATTGCACCATCAGGGCTCCTAAATAGGAATATGGGGGGGTTAATTATACTATTCTCCTTTTGTGTGATCTTGAAATTTTTCACAAGTAATTTTTCAAAAGACTGTTGAACAGCCAGTGGTCATGATACATACAAACCCAGTGCCATCGAGTCGATTCCAACTCATAGTGGCCCTATAGGACAGAGCAGAACTGCCCCACAGAGTTTCCAAGGAGCGCCTGGCGGATTCGAACTGCTGACCCTTTGGTTAGCGGCCACAGCACTTAACCACTACGCCACCAGGGTTTCCATGATACATACAGTTCCCCCATAAAGAAGTACTTCAATTCATTATATCCTTACCATCCACAATGGAACAGAAGTTGCTTCCAAAAGAACAAAAAGATGGACCTTTCTTGTACTTAGCTCAATATATTTTTAGTCCACTGAAGCTTTTTCTAATTTACAATAAAGATCAATTAGGTGAAGGCATCCTGACAAAAGGCTCTCAAGTATTTTCTACTATTTCATATAGCTAAAATAAGTGGAGATTTCTTCAATATAGATTTCCCTATGATGTTCATTCCAGAAAAAAAAAAAAAAAGAACCTGTTTTGGCAGGTTATATATTGCCTAAAAGAAGAGTAAAATGAACTGCATATAGAACAGCATTCTGAAATTTGACAAAAGCTAATTATTAGAACTTGAGGCACTATTTGAACATCGATGAGGTTAAAGTGGAGTGCTTCGCTGCTCTTCCTAAGGCGTAATCTGTGTAACTCACTGTTAATAATTCACTAACAATCCATTCCCCCTCCAAAAAAGAACTCACTGTGAAGTGAAACACGGCTCTTGAAGAACAGGAGCATTAAAAAAAAAAGAAAGGTAGAATGACAGCTTTGGTTTGTGGGGCTGCAATATAAAAATTTAATATTTTTGTTTTGAGGCATGTTAAGACAACAAATACTTTTCAAAATACACTTGTATGGAATACCCAGTCCTTTTAGCAGAAGGCAGGGCACCAATCAGCAAGGAAACACAGAAGAGCAATGTGGTAAACACTGAGATCAGTTTCTGAACCTGGGTATTTCCTCTAATCTGCATACTGGTGACTCACTAATATAAACATTTACTTGATGAGTTCGATCAACTCTCTGACAACACAATTCCAAACAATAAAAAAGGACTCACTTTGGGAAAGAATTTTCAGCTATGACATCTCCGACTAGCGCCTGATCTCTAAAATCTACATGATTCTGTCAAAACTCAACCACAAAAAGACAAACAACCCAATCAAAAAGTGGGCAAAGGATATGAACACACATTTCACTAAAGAAGATATTCAGGCAGCCAACAAATACATGAGAAAATGCTCACGATCATTAGCCATTAGAGAAATGCAAATTAAAACTACGATGAGATTCCATCTCACACCAGCAAGGCTGGCATTAATCCAAAAAACACAAAATAATAAATGTTGGAGAGGCTGCGGAGAGATTGGAACTCTTGTACACTGCTGGTGGGAATGTAAAATGGTACAACCACTTTGGAAATCTATCTGGTGTTATCTTAAACAGTTAGAAATAGAACTACCATACAACCCAGAAATCCCACTCCTGGGAATATACCCTAGAGATACAAGAGCCTTCATACAAACAGATATATGCACACCCATGTTTATTGCAGCTCTGTTTACAATAGCAAAAAGTTGGAAGCAACCAAGGTGTCCATCAACAGATGAATGGGTAAATAAATTGTGGTATATTCACACAATGGAATACTACGCATCGATAAAGAACAGTGACGAATCTCTGAAACATTTCATAACATGGAGGAACCTGGAAGGCATTATGCTGAGCGAAATTGGTCAGAGGCAAAAGGACAAATATTGTATAAGACCACTATTATAAGATCTTGAGTAATAGTAAACCTGAGAAGAACACATACTTTTGTGGTTACGAGGGGGGGAGGGAGGGAGGGTGGGAGAGGGTTTTTTATTGATTAATCAGTAGATAAGAACTGCTTTAGGTGAAGGGAAAGACAACACTCAATACATGGAAGGTCAGCTCAATTGGACTGGACCAAAAGCAAAGAAGTTTCTGGGATAAAATGAATGCTTCAAAGGTCAGCGGAGCAAGCGCGGGGGTCTGGGGGACATGGTTTGCGGGGACTTCTAAGTCAATTGGCAAAATAATTCTATTATGAAATCATTCTGCATCCCACTTTGAAATGTGGCATCTGGGGTCTTAAATGCTAACAAGTGGCCATCTAAGATGCATCGATTGGTCTCAACCCACCTGGGGCAAAGGAAAATGAAGAACACCAAGGTCACACGACAACTAAGAGCCCAAGAGACAGAAAGGGCCACATGAACCAGAGACCTACATCATCCTGAGACCAGAAGAACTAGATGGTGCCCGGCCACAATCGATGACTGCCCTGACAGGGAGCACAGCAGAGGACCCCTGAGGGAGCAGGAGATCAGTGGGATACAGACCCCAAATTCTCATAAAAAGACCAAACTTAATGGTCTGACTGAGACTAGAGGAATCCCGGCGGCCATGGTCCCCAGACCTTCTGTTGGCACAGGACAGGAACCATCCCCGAAGACAACTCATCAGACATGAAAGGGACTGGTTAGTGGGTGGGAGAGAGACGCTGATGAAGAGTGAGCTAATTATATCAGGTGGACACTTGAGATTGTGTTGGCAACTCTTGTCTGGAGCGGGGATGGGAGGATAGAGAGAGAGAGAAGCCGGCAAAATTGTCACGAAAGGAGAGACTGAAAGGGCTGACTCAAGAAGGGGAGAGCAAGTGGGAGTAGGGAGTGAGATGTATGTAAACTTATATGTGACAGACTGATTGGATTTGTAAACGTTCACTTGAAGCTTAATAAAAGTTAATAAAAAAAAAAAAGGGGACTCACTTTATGGATCAAATTAATAAAGGTACATTATGTCTTGAGAAACAGAACAGATATAAGCAAATATAAATGAATGTGCACAGCATCAGAAATAAGCGTGTATAGATAGAAATACATACATATTTATATATATACATGTGATGACTTGTTTATGGTTTGACTTTCATTTTGGAAACACACACACATATTCAGCTACCCAATGTTTTATGTCAACTGTGTCCATCGCTAACCCTCTGGGCAAAACACTGACACCCTCTTATGTATGTACGGGAAACCCATTAAATTTACTACCCAGAAACCCCTAACAGTATACACAATTTCCTGTTTCCCATAACCTAATAGTAACTGCCCTCTTTGCTCTTCTCTTTCTCATAAACACTGTGGCTTAGTAACAAATTATAAAGGTCAACATTCCCTCTTTATAAGGTACACTAAACACAAAAAGGGTAAAACTATTTCACATTAATTTAGCAAAGCTATTTTATGACGTTATCGCCACAAACATGTTTTCAAAACACCATAAGCAATTATACAGTGATTCAACACTTAGTCCAGTTAACAAAATATTTTTTTATTGGACAAAAAAATGTTCAAAAGGAGGTTACATTCACTTCTTCATTTAATGGTGTAACAATGGTCATAGTAGTTGCAAAGACAAGAAATTACTTACCTTGAAAAACGTGTATTCTCCAAATGGATATGCTTCATTTGGGTTACTAAAGGTTCAGGATTCTTGGGCAACTCAGTAGATTTTAGAGCTACTACTTTTTCTTTTTACACTTAATACGGAAACCCTGGTGGCACAATGGTTAAGAGCTATAGCTGCTAATCAAAAGGTCAGCAGTTCGAATCCATCAGGCGCTCCTTAGAAACTCTATGGGACAATTCTACTCTGTCCTTTAGGGTGGCTATGAGGCGGAATCGATTCCACAGCCAACGGGTCTGGTTTTTCGGTTTGAGCTTCATATGCCCAAGAGAGCGTCAAATTGTCCAAAGTCTCATGGATTTGCTCATCAAGGGGCCCCTTAATAAGGTCAGATGGCACACAGCTAGCCTAGCCACTGAGCACGGTCCCTAGGGGGTAACTAAGACGGTGCTGCTCAAATTTCAAATTCAAGGAACCTAGGCTACGGGTGGGTAACCTCTAGCTCCTTAGAGAATGACACCCAAACGCCTTGGCTCAAGGAAGACTTCCAAGCTGCTTCAGTAGTTACTCCATCTCAATTTTGTGGCCTAGCCAGGGTCAGATTTGGAAAGGCAGAGGCAGCACAGGCATGTGTCTCTCCTTTTTGAAAGAGAAGCAAAGCAAGTAGGAAAAAAGAAGTTGAATGAGAAAAGCCTATGCAGTTGTTGCACACATCTCATCAGGGGTAACGTTTATATCAGCTGTCCTATCTCTAAACGGGCCCTTGCAGTGTCTTATGGTACAGGCAAAACCACTTCCAAAGTGTGGTCCTTGGTCTGAACTACTTCAGCATCTAGACCTTGAGCAAGGCAGTCTCTATGCCCTGCTTTTTTTATGTGGCTAAGATTTTGAGCCATTACTGGATAGGCCAGATAGGTCGTCAATAACGAGCTGCTGCAGCAGTGGACATAAAACAGGGGTTCTGAACACTGCGTGTCAGACTCCTACGGGGAGTTTAACACCCTCAATGATTCAAATTTAATTATGGGGCCTAGGCACCGTATTTTTTTTAACTCCTCAGGTAACAATAGACATCCAGGCTTGGGAAGCACTGACAAAAAGGCTAGAGTTGTGTAGAATCCCTGGGCCTCTTCAGTAAGACTAGGACTCGGAGTTGGCATCTTGGCACTCCTTGAGGGATTCCAAATCTCTTCACTAGTCATCAATGAAATGTTCAGAAATACAGGAGCCAACACTGCCACCATTGCTGTTGTCTAGGCCCCACATTGGTGAAAAAGATACCTGGTTCCCTCTATCACCTGTGTGGCTAACTACCTCAGCATGAACAAAGGGGTGCTTTCCAGGGATGGAAATGTATTTAGTTCCCCTACATTCAGAATTTGGGCCAATGAAAGGAGCACCCACTGAGGTAACACCAAGGCACATCCTTGCCACATTTAATGAGCAGTCTGTATACGAGAGGGCGGGAGTATAGCACAAGTGGGAAGAAACGGGAGTGTAACATTGGACATGAAAGGTCAAAGGAATTCCTGAAAGACAATGCTATCTCCAGAAACCATTCAGTCACTGTAAATATGGAGATGATTAATTCTTTGGGAGTGAATTTATCACCGATGGTTAATTATACACTGAGAACTTCCTTTTAAGCTTTGTCTTGAAGAGCCTTTTCAACATGTGGAAGCAAAAGGCCTGGATCCTAGCTCCAGCTCTGCCAACAATTAAAAAAAAAAAAAAATTTATACACAATTAGCTGTGTATAAATGATAATATAACTTCCATTAGTTTCAAAGCCAAAGCATTCTGTCAGCTTTTCTGAAAATAGAATAGACTGTCACCAGGGCCACTTTGATGGTGTGACCCAAGTGTCATGGTCACAGCAAAAGAAAGGTTCTCAGCTACTCAGACCTTGTTTTTCTCTACAATAGCATCAAAAAAAAAAAAAAAAAAGTAATTAATATTTGATTTTAGAATGTATGCTAATGCTTACCTTTGACTGGGTTATATCTGATGTTAAATTAAAAATATATATATATATTTTCCATTTTTTCTTATGTTATGAGACCTGACGATCTGATCCCATAAAGATTACAACCTGGGAAACCCTATAGGGCAGTTCTACTCTGTCACATGGGGTCACTGTGAGTTGGAACTGGCTTGACGGCATGTAACAACGACATTTATTTTGTTTTAAAGTAAAAATTTAGGGGTGGATTTAATGTTAGAAATTTAATCCAGATACCTCCTCTTACAGATAAACAGAATCAGAGTTCAAATGACTTGACCATGTTCACACAGCCATTGAATGGCACAGCACAGCACCAAAGGTGGACAGTCCTGTCTACCTCCTCTGATTGCCCTCTCTCTCTCTGCAGGTTAGAGTCGAGTTACTCACTAAAACAGACTGTTAGGGGATAAGCCTGAACAGAGGCAGGAAATAAGCTTTTATAATGCTTTTTTGGGTACATGCATGCGGCTGCTTTAAGAGGCAACAAGAGAGCAGAAAACAGTGTAATATCATCTTCTGGAAAACTCTAAAGGCCTGACCCCAGACATTACAACCAGGCTAATTATGTTATTTCTAACAGAGCTGACAGCCGCAGATGGGACAGTTAAGGAGGGACTGGGCATTTGGTTCTTGAAAATTCTTCTGTGTCGGTCCATCTTAGGAATAACTAATGCTTTTACTCAGCTGTATTCCTCCTGGAGAGGTATCCTACGTAGGTGGTAAACAATGGGAATGAGGTCATGATCTACAAGGACAGCCAATGCTGGATGTTATGAACCCAGTCTCCACCATACCAGTACTGGCAAAAATAATCATCCCGAAGCCAGAGACTCCACCAGCCTGAGACCAGAAGAACTAGATGGTGCCCGGCTACCACCAATGACTGCCCTGACAGGGAACACAACAGAGAATCCCTGATGGAGCAAGAGAAAAGTGGGATGCAGACCTCAAATTCTAGTAAAAAGACTACACTTAATGGTCTGAGACTAGAGGGACCCCAGAGGTCATGGCCCCCAGACTCTCTGTTAGCCCAAAACTAAAATCATTCCCAAAGTCAACTCTTCAAAAATTAGATTGGACTATAAGACATAAAATGATACTGGTGAGAAGTGTGCTTCTTAGTTCAAGTAGACACGAGTCTCTGTGGGCAGCTTCTGTCTGGAGGCAAGATGAGAAGGCAGAAGGGGAC
Source organism: Loxodonta africana (assembly GCF_030014295.1). NCBI lineage: Eukaryota > Metazoa > Chordata > Mammalia > Proboscidea > Elephantidae > Loxodonta > Loxodonta africana. The sequence continues at coordinate 72,953,880 of NC_087364.1, read as the reverse complement.
AGGAGCTGGTTGAACAGACATGAGAAATACAGGGTAGAGAGGACTGTGCTGTCACATTGTAGGGAGAGCAACTAGGGTCACATAATGATATGTGTATAAGTTTTTGTATGAGAAACTGACTTGAATTGTAAACTTTCACTTAAAGACAATAAAAATAAAATAATCATTCTGCAAGTATATAATGATAGGTCTCAGAATAGATTCAATGAAAGGACAACCAGGACTAAGGAAACCTGACATTTATTTCCAAATTTCTGAAACTCACTAGGCAGCTGCTACTCCTAAACTGAGCTTGTTCCCTTAACAGTAAAATAAGACTGCGACCTAACGTTTCTCGGCTGCTCAGCTGAAATACTGTGAAGGTATACAGTAATGCTATATGGGGCAAAGCCAAGTGCTTTTGCAAAGGAGAAGAGGGTACTGAACATCAGAAAAATTTTCAATTCCAGAAAAGCTCGGTATTTTTATTACAATATGTCAAAGTGTGTTTTGGAAAAACCATCTTCCCAGTATTAATAAGGATTATATGTAAAGGCATTCAATGGACAAATGTCAGGAAAACACTAGGTTAAACAAAAATTAACAATTTTTTTTAACTGCAGAATTTCCCAGAGCTTTTAATATAATGCATACCATGAATCTCCAAGACTAATGGACAAGTGCATAGCACTTTTCAAATTTGCATGACCATCTAACCCTTTTTACGGGAACCATCTCAACACACCAGTGTTCCACAGGACATAAACCAAACCCAACCCACTGCCGTCCAGCAGATTCAGACTCATAGCGACCCTACAGGACAGAGTAGAGCTGTCTCGTAGGCTTTCTAAGGCTGTAATCTTTACGGAAGCAGACAGCCACATCTTTCTCCCACAGAGTAGCTGGTAGTTTTGAACTGCCGACCTTTCGGTTACCAGCCAAGCGCTTTAACCACTGTGCCACATATTCCTCCTAGACTTCTATTATTTGCTTGAATACAAAACCAAAACTTTTGCTAAAAGAGAAACTTTTTTTCACCTAAACACAACCGTGTATTGGTAAATGTAACCCTCTTATAGGTTGTCTAATCCAGCACTTTCCAGAAGGCCATATGTGTACCTCATCAGGACAGAGAATGAACTTCCAAGTTTGTAGAAGTCAAATACTCCTTTGTCTTGGGTACAGATAAGCAGTAATGACAGGCAGAAACTTCTCCCTTACTGGTCCACCAGCATGGTTTCCTTGTCCTCTGGGCCAACTAGAATGAAAAGCCTTGTCATGCATCATTCTGTTATTCACCAGTCACTGAATCCCAAACATCTTTTAGCTCATTCATAGAAAAGACCTTGAAAATTAAGAGGCAGCAATCACCTGAAATGGAATGTGTAAGAGAAAAACAGTAACATTAAGTTGGCTAAGATGTAGAGTGAGACCATGCAGAGAGAGGAATGGTTACAGAATTTAAGTCTAGTACTACTTTTATAGGGCTTAAATGAGTATGAATTGAGCTGTTTCAACAAAAGAATGCAACGCTGGAAATGCTCAATCATCTACGCCAAGAAATCTGGAAGATAGCTACCTGGCCAACCGACTGGAAGAGATCCATACTTGTGCCCATTCCAAAGAAAGGTGATCAAACAGAATGTGGAAATTACCAACCAGCATCATTAATATCACATGCAAGAAAGATTCTGCTTAACTCAAAAGCTGTTGCAGCAGAACATCAACAGGGAACTTCGAGAAATTCAAGCCAGATTCAGAAGAGGACGTGGACTGAGGAATACCATTGCTTATGTCAGATGGATCCTGGCTGAAAGCGAAGAATATCAGAGAGATGTTTATCTGTGTTTTAGTGACTATGCAAAGGCATTCGACTGTCTGGATCATATCAACTTATGGATAATGCAAAGAATGAGAATTCCAGAACACTTTATTGGGCTCATGAGGAACCTGTATACAGATCACTGTTCAAAAAGGACAAGGGGATAGGACATGGTTTAAAATCAGGAAAGGTGTGCTTCAGGGTTGTATCCTTTCACCATACTTATTAAATCTGTATACTGAGCAAATAATCCAAGAAACTGGACTATATGAAGAAGAAAAGTACACCAGGATTGAAGGAAGACTCGTTAACAACCCATAATATGCAGATGACACAACCTTGTTGCTAAACGCGAAGGGAACTTAAAGCATTTACCGACGAAGATCAAAAACAAAAATCCTCACAACTGGACCAGTCATCAACATCATGATAAACGGAGAAAATGCTGAAGTTGCCAAGGATTTCATTTTACTTGGATCCACAATCAATAACCATGGAAGTAGCAGTCAAAAAATCAAATGACATATTGCACTGGGCAAATCTGCTGCAAAAGACCTCTTTAAAGTGTTAAAAAGCAAAGATGTCACTTTGAGGACTAAGGTGTGCTTGATCCAAGCCATGATGTTTTCAATCACCTCACATGCATGCAAATGCTGGACAACAAATAAGGAAGACTGAAGAACTGATGCCTCTGAATTATGCTGTCGGTGAAGAATACTGAGTATACCACAGACTGCCAGAATGAACAAAGCTGTCTTGGAAGAAGTACAGCCAGAATGTTCCTTAGAAGCAAAACCTCATCTCTCATACTTTGGATGTTATCAGGAGGGACCAGTCCCTGGAGAAGGACATCATGCTTGGTATAGGGTCAGCGAAAAAGAGGAAGACCCTCAAAGAGATGGACTGACACAGTGGCTGCAATCATGGGCTCAAGCACAGCAATGATTGAGAGGATGGTGCAGGACCGGGCAGTGTTTCGTTCTGCTGTACACAGCGTCACTATGAGTTGGAACCGACTTGACAGCAGCCAACAACAACATACGAATATTAGAAATGATCTGTTAGAAACTGTGGTAACGGCAATGAGTCCTGCACCTGTCCTTGTGTCTTCCCTCGCAGCTGGCAGGAAGGATTACAAAGCACGGCAAATACCTTGCATGGCCCAAGACCGGTGGCAGTCTTGGCAGCAGTGAGTGATGTATCTGTCTATGGATTGGATTTAGTAGTTCGTTTTGGAACTCTTTATTAGATTCGATAAGCACTTGGCCACGCCCACTGTAAGCTGCAGGCACGCGTGATGGCTTCTGCCATCTCAGAGCTGCTCCCCGGACCAGCCAGACCAGAGGCTGAAGTTCATGTGTGCTCCACTAGAGACACCATGGAGGCGGTCCCTCACATGTAGGGAGAGAACAGAACCTTTCTCTGTGAGGCTGTTGGGGCGCCTCCTCAATGGATAAGTTAACGGTGAACAACATGGCATCTACGTGGCATATGATAAACTGAGACCACTCAAAGTTTCTTCCCCGATGGCTGTGATATCATAAAATTCTAAAATACTTCAAGAAATTCCTGATGTTTTTTCCACCATAAGGTGGCTTGTTTCATAGCCCCAGCATCCTGCAAAAGCAGCCTGAACAGCTCACATAGACCTTTATCTGATCCTCACCCTCCCACCCTTTGCAGGAATAAGGTTACTTACAGGAAACTCAGATTCTCCAAAAGGTACACACTGGTGAGTAAGGGGTGTCTCTAACAGCTCTAGATCTGGCAAGGGGACGGACACCCGTTGTTAGTCCAAACTCACCCACCTTCACACAGCTTTGTAGAACAGGGACATCAACAGCGAGTCTACACATAAAGAACACGCAGGGACAGGCAGGAGCAGGATCAGTCTGTCTGCGCGTAGGCAATGGTGCCTTGACTACTGACCCATACACACTCTTCAGTTCCCTTCAGTTATCCCCAACTCAGCTCTTAAGCAGTAGATTTTTCCCGCAGAGAGCTCAGATGTGATGTAGCAGTGACAGTACTACATGTCAACACTGGGAATGGTTTCTCATCAAGTTAAACTGCACACAGTACTTTAAAGAACAACAAGTTTATTACTCCCACTCAGTAGTTCCTGGGGGCTTTGACGTTAAATCATACATAACTCGAGAAATACCAGGAATCTTCTTAATCTCAGTGACCATCTTTAGCACCACCTGTTATAAAACAAAGATCATGAGTAGAAGAGCAAGAACTACTGCACGTCAAACAGTCCTAGAGGGCTCATGTTTGCAATAAAAATTAAAACGCGATGTAGTTCCACTATTGTCCTCTGTGTGTGGGGGACAGTCTCTGATTAATCGTATGTCGTGAGCCTACATAAGAGACATTAATGACTTCAACTCAGCACTGCTCGACAGGTGGTCTGCAAACAGGCGCCTGTCGGTGAGCTGCGTTTGTTACTACCCCACGACAAGTTACACACAAAGAATGCGCAAGACGCTTAGAAGCTGTTATAGCAACCTGACACGGCTGTGGCATTCAAACATGCGATTTTATGTGTTTAGGCCAATGCTTCTCAAACTGTCTGTGGCTTCAACATACGACTCTGAGGCCATACTAAACACTGTCAAGTGTACAGGAAGGCAGGAAGGCCGGGCACTTGGCTGGCCAGAGATGTGGCAAGTTTGAGCCTGAGGGACGGCAGACTCTAAGCAGTGTTCTCCAATCCAGCTATAACCAGAGCCTTGCACCAGAGAACTGGAGCAGTGGGCCAACCAATAAAGCCTCGCTCTGATTTCTATTTGGTATTACGTAAAAAGTGCCTTTTGTGCAGTAGAGGGTGGAGGGGGAGCAGAAAGAGGGGAGATCATGGTCAAAAACGTAATCGTTAGGCAGAGCGTTCAGCTACTCGTGGGTGAGTAATGCCATAATGCCGTCAAATCTCATCTCTATTTTTAATGAACTCTTCTTCACTTCTAGGGTTTTCTTCTTCACTCAGGATATATTATTTATAAATTAGAGATTGGCAGGATTAGATAAAATTACAGATTACAGCTGGTTACTCTCCACACAGTAAGCAGACACTTGGAGTACAGTCAATGCAAGGCTTTGTCTGCTACAGCGTGTTAAACGGGAAATAAGAGCCCATCTCACGAACAGAGCACCAGAAATACCAACACTGTCACAGTCTGTTTCACTGACCATATCATAAAATGTACTACGTAACAGAAGCGTGCATCAGAAAGAAATGCCAAGTTACCTCCACAGGGATCTCATTGCCAGGCGTCGCAGGTATACCGGTCATGAAATCACTAGTGATGAAGGTTCGAATAACCACAGATCTCTGGCACGACGGCTGCTTCTGAAGTGGGTCCCGATCAAAATGTAACGGTGTCAGAATCACTGGCATCTGGCTGATCTTCCCAGCATACCCTAGAGAAAGGAAGTCTGCATGTAGAGCCAATCACAGAAAAGCAGTCTAACCCAGCTTCAACGTAACTCTCAGACAGCATCTAAAGCTTCACACACACCACAGTTAGGACTGTTGTCATGCACAGATTCCAGCTACTCCAACGGCACCGTACGCAGACGCAATCACAGATACAAGTGACAGAATTAGACATCTGCAGCGATACGCTACAGGGATGTGAGATAAATCAAAGCCACCTCGGCCACCAAATGCTCAGCCACAGGCCTGAAGGGGCCCACTTAAGCACCATTAAAGTTATAGGAGTTACGCCTTACTAGGCTTCAAGGAGCAACAATACTCTGTTCAAAGTTTTTGATAAATAATTCAAAGGAAAAACTGTAATATTTTTAAAGGAAAAAAGTTTAATTGCTTTACGTCCATGTTTTTTTTAAAAACAGGCTCTTCTAGATCCCTAAATCTCAATAACCATTAAACTGAGAGAGAGAACCACAATCGTGACTGATGTACTGACAGAATCTCCCCTTAAAGCCACACTGCAGACAAGAGCACACCGCACCGCCAAGTTCTACTGCCTGCGTCAGGCCTTTCACCGTGTGGCTCTGTAAAGGAGTGCCATCAATTACGTAGACTGCTCATTAAAATATTTTCCATCCATGCCGAGGCGGCTTTTTGGTAACTAGGTTTTGTTTGTATTTGTGTGGGGTAGGGATTGGAAGGTAAGAGACGAAGGGGGAAAACAAAGAAAACAGAAAAAGACAGGATTATGTTTTACGTTGTTGCTGTTAGTTGTTGTCGAGTCAGTTCCTACTCACAGTGACCCTGTGTACAACAGAACATAACACCGCCTGGTCCTACACCATCCTCACAATCATTGTTATGCTTCAGCCCATTGTTGCAGCCACTGTGACAATCCCATCTCATTGATGGTCTTCCTCTTTTTCACTAAGGTTCTACTTTACCAAGCATGATGTCCTTCTCCAAGGACTGGTCCCCTCCTGATAATATGTCCGAAGTATGTGAAACAAAGTCTCACCATCCTTGCTTCTAAGGAGCATTCTGGCTATACTTCTTCCAAGACATATTTGTTTGTTCTTCTGGCAATCCTTGATATATTCAGTATTCTTCGCCAACACCATAATTCAAATGCATCAATTCTTCTTTGTTCTTCCTTATTCATTGTGCAGCTTTCACATGTATACAAGGTGACTGAAGATACCATGGCTTGGGTCAGGTGCACCTGAGTCCTCAAAGCGACATCTTTCCTTTTCAAAACTTTAAAGAGTCTTTTGCAGCAGATTTGCTCAACGCAGTACATCATTTGATTTCTTGACTGTTGCTTCCATCGACATCGTGGATCCAAGTAAAACGAAATCCTTGACAACTTCAATATTTTCTCCGTTTATCAGGATGTTGCTTATTGGTCCAGCAGTGAGGACTGCAGAGTGGCCTCTCTAGGTCTCTGCAGACAGGCTCTGGGAAGGTGGGAAGGTGCAACGGTGCTCTGCTTCCACACTTCGGTCATTTGAAAGCAATGCCTAAGCAGCTCATCTTTCTCCTCATGAGGATGGCATTTTGAGAGTGTGAGAAAGATCAGTGTGCCTTCGAAAATTTTCCTATTCACCAGGTTACAGAGAAGTCACCAGCCTAAGACCCAACCATGATGACCCAAGTGGAAGGGGAAAAAAAAGGTAATTTTCCTAACCTGAAGCATCATATTCTCGAGTCTCACCTTTCCCTACGATTCCAATAAGACCCAGGGTGCACTGTGCTGGTCGTTAAAAAAAGTAGTATGTTCCATATTGGACTAAAATTAAAAGCCTCTAGCTCACAAAAATAAAGCCTGAAGCTATGTACTTGAAGGTAGTTCCATACCCAGAAACACACAAAAAAGACAAAAGCCGTAATGTTCCATACGGCCTTTCAAGGTATAACTTAGCTTGCAAGGCATTTTAAGGTGCTTGTCTACTAACCAAAAGGTTGGCAGTTCAAACCCACTGGCGGCTCCGTGACAGAAAGATGTGGCAGTCAGCTTTCGTAGAGATTTACAGCCTTGGAAACCCCAAGAGGTCACCATGAGTTGGAGTCAACTCGACGGAGGTTTTATGTTTGTTTTTGGCGCAAGGCATTTTAACAGGGCTGGTGGGAGAGAGGGGAGCTGCGTGCAGCAGGGGAAGGGAGGCAGACCAAGGACACCACACATGCTTGAATACAGTGTTCATGTATACGTATGTACACTATCTTCAGGAGAGTCATCACCATGCTTTCTAAAATGCACTCAACACATATATAACATACATTGTTGAAATGGGCATCGAGTTCTTCAAAGGGAAGGGATACATTTTATCTAGATGGCAGCACTGCAGAACCATTCATAGAATTAAATACTAAAAGCATGTGCATGTAAAATCATAGGCCGCAGCCCTCTGCCAGGAGTCACACGCCACGCTTCCAGACCCATCAAAGCGGCAGCATAAACAAGACGAGCAACTCACCCGACTCCCTGAGAATGTTATGGGCCTCAAAGTCAGCTTGGCGTAAGGTGCTGAGCACCCCTGTTGTCAAGAACGTAGGCGTGACATCTGTGGGCGGCTCCTTCACAGGTGGGCCGAATATATAGACAACTCTAAGGGGCAATGAGAACCATAAAGAAGGTACATTTTAGCACGAGAAGCAGGGCACGCAGAGTAACAACATCCTTTCCGTTTATTCTCAGGCTCCTCTTCAGTCCAGTTTAACTCCGCAAGTGGGTAGGACAGGATACAACCTACAGGAAGGTCTATGTTCTGTGAAGTTTCCTCGAAGGTTGTCCTCTGGAACACCAGTGTCTCAGAATATGCAATATATGTGGTTACCACAACCTCTTTTCATGTAAGTCTGTGGAAACACTAAGTTAAACAAATAAATGGGTTCCTTCATGACAAGACTTAAGAAACTGTGACATGTTAGTATGTACTGGAAATCTCCAAGGTGAGCCTGCAGTGAATTTCCCAAACTTAATTGAATACTCAATCTATTTTTCACTTTGGGAAACACTTCCCCCAAAGAAAGAGTCTCATCTCCACCTGACTAAATAGGACGTGGAATCCTGCTACCTCCTTTCAAAAGGCGTGACTGACTACCGACATAAGCTGACGAGTGAAGGACATGAGGACACACGGTAAGTGTTCACAGAAAGTCGGGTTCGGAACCTAACCTGAGGAAATCAGGATCAGATGATTACAACAAATTTAACTCAAGGCGTATCTTGCCACGGGTTTGAGGGGACTTTATTCCACCACCCTCACCCAGAAAGCAGGAGGCCACCAGGCAGACAGATGAGTGGCACCTAACTCTCTCCCTTCCAACTCCAGTTGGCAGGCAACTGTCCCGTTCAGGTAGCCCTGTCTTTAGTAAAGAAAATAAATCTCCCCTGGTAACTATCACTTCAGTTAAAAACAAAATAAAACAAAGGATACGCAAGCACACAAACACCTATGCAAGTACACATCAATGGTGAAGTTTAACAATGTTTTTTTCTTAGTGTGAAAGAAAACAGTATCAGACCCAAACTGCCGCCACCACCTCCTACTTCACTGCCTACTCCCCAAACGCACCCCAGAAGGGGCAAGGTTTTTATCCCATGCATAGAAAGTAAGTCACACTTTTGAACAGTTCACTTTCTAGATCTCACAAACAAACCTTACAAGAGAAAGCAATTAGGTAAGAGAATGTCACGTACCTGCTCTTTTTGCCTTATTATTTCTTACAAACAAGAGTGACCACTAGAGTGTACAGGGACAAACCACCTTTCACACTATACAGAACAGTAAAACTGAAACAGTCCCTCCTCATGCAAAGATCCCATCACGTAAACTACTAAAAAAAAAAAAAAATCTGCAAAAATGGGAAAATATCTTTAAATTCCATTATTTCCCAAAAAGGACTCTGACTAAGATGTCTGAAGACAACCAAGACTCTTTTAAGGGCTTACTAGGGTCATACTAAAACATCTAGTTTCTTATTTGTTGGCCGTAAGGCTTCTCTTCCCCCCACTCCGCTTCTTGGGAGAAGAAGGAAGGGGTTAGTAAGCATAGAAAATTCAACAAACACAAGACAGGAAGAGAAACTAGCACATAAAATGTGAGAGATCGAGTTTATACTTGGATGAGTACCCTCTGGCAAAAGAAAAAGAGAGAAGAAACTGTAAGAATGTTAGGAAATGAAAACCACTCATGGTATAGTAAAAGTGGAGTCAAAATCAGGGAAATTTTTGGTGTAATCTATAAAATTTATTTGGTTATTAGCATTCTTCAGAAGATGAATTACGAACCACTGTTTTTAACCAAGACCATTATCTCCATTCAAGACAGACAATTACAAATGTATCATTATTTAGGACACTAACAGTTTGCTCTTTTCAGTGTATTAAAGGTGCTTCTGTATTAGGGGAGCCCTGACGGCGCACTGGTTAAGAGCTGAGCTGCTAACCAAAAGGTCAGCAGCTCGAGTCCACCAGCTGCCCCCTGGGAACCCTGTGGGGGCAGTTCTACTCTGTCCTACAGGTTGCTGTGAGTCAGAATGGACTTGACTTGGTTATTTTTTTTCTTTGTGTATCTGAGAACCTTACATTCACTTGAGCAAGCCCTAATGGCTGCATCTTGGAAGTCATCAAGTGAACGCTTCCACACACCTGTCTCCAGCACACCTCACCCCTCCTCCCTGTGGCAAGAACACACCTGTTGATGTTGTGGCACATGCGAGGGATGAGCCTTGCCAGGAAGAGAAGAGACTCCCAGTCGATCTCATCTTTACTGGAGATCCCACACACGTAGCTGTAGGAGCGGCAGTCGCCCTGAAACACAGATACAACAAATACAACACAAACACAAGTACATCCGTTGCTTTTACGGCCTTTACTGAAGGTAAGATGGGCTGGAAAATATTTTGTGCACGGTGACGCCATTAAGAGTAATTTTTTGTCTTTTTGAATAGAAACGTAGTGTCTGAATAAAAATACACACTGGGTCGTCCTTGCCCAATGATATAAATGAATGCCATATTAAATCCTACCAGATCAGTTCAGACATAAAGAAAATGTCATGGTAAATTCAAGAACGTATTCAATACACGCCAGAAGCCCACTGAAGTTTCCTTCCTAATACCTGCCCAACTATAGACAGGCAGCATGCGTGACTCGGCAGACAAGACCTGCCTGTATTCACTGTGTGGAAAAAGCAGTCTTAAGGGGGGGGACTGAAAAACAATCCCATGAAGGTTTACTTATCAATTTCTTTAAAAATGAGCTAAAAAAATTTAAAACTAAGTTAATAAAACTGGTGGTATTTTTTAATCCAATATATTCACTTTAATAAGCCCAGATAAAAATCATAATTAGTATAGCAATAAAGTTTATTCCTTAATAAAGTAATTGTACTTGTAAAAAAAAAAAAAAAAAAAAACTCAAAACACACCACATTTAAAAGGTAATTACTCCTGTTCTTAGTCTCTAAGTTTTATGTGTGCTCCTCCAAAAACACTTTAAAAAGAAACAAAATCTGCTTATTAAAGTCAATCAAACTAAACTTAAAAGCAATTTAAAAAGTAACAGTCATTAGATTTCATTACCTAGAATGTCAGGGACTGAGAATAAGGTAATTCAGAGTATTTGAATACTAACTGAAGGGCGTCTATCAGTATTTGTTCACCAGTATTTTAGACGGGCATGCTCTTTAATTCAGGAAATCATCCTACAGAAATACACGAGTGACTGCTCAACCAGAGAGGACCTTCCTTGCTGAAATGCCTGTGATACTGAAAAGCCTGGAACCGTTCAGTCAACGACGGCACAGCCCCAAGTGCAGTTAAAAACAACAGCCTACCGCAGTGGTGTGGGAAAGTAAGATGTGCATGATCTTCAGGGAAAACAAGAACGGGGAACAGTAATGTGCATCTATAGTCAACCCCCTTTTGTTTCTTTTTAAAGTGTTTCTGGAGGTGCACACATGAAACTTAACTAGAGACTACGAACAGGGGGAATTACTTTTTAAATGTAATACATTTTGACTTTTTTTTTAACAAGTGCAATTTACTCCAGTATTAAGAAAATAAACTTCATTGCTATACTAATTATGATTTTTGTCTGGGCTTGGAAGGGTCTCAGCTTCAAAGGCCAAAGAGACTAAAGTTAGGTATCTCAGAACAAAAGAAACTTTTATTTTGGTGGGAAGAGTAGTGGAGTCTGAATATGTTTCATTTTTTAAAAAGAAACCACATACTCAACAAATTTTATTACCTGAAACATAAATTTATCAGACCCATTATGCATAACACTTCATTAAAAGCGGCGGTGGGGGGCACTTAGTTTAATTCAATTCTGTGCCTAGGAGTTCCCATACACAGTTGGAAATTCTCTATAATAGATCCACTTACAATTAAGAAAACTTTTAAAAGTAAAGTAACCTGTCTGTGTCTCTATTTTTATACAGTAGGGTAGTATCTAAGGAGCCTGCTGGTCAGCTCTCAGCTGCGAACTGAAAGGCCGACAGCTCGAACCCACCAGCTCTTTGGGAGAAAGGCGTGGCAGTCTGCTCCTGTGAGGATTACAGCCTAGGAGACCCTATGGGGCAGGTTCTACTCGGTCCTACATGGTCACTGTGAGCATAGGTGACCTGACAGCAAACAGCAACAGGGTAATATCTACCTGTAAATATCGCAGCAAATATAAAAATGAATGTATATATATGATAAATGAGATTACTCAAAACCACCGAGGAAAGAAAACATTTCTACGATTCTAAGAAGAGTTATTTCAATAGTGGTTTTAAAGCAGCCTTGCATGTAAGACTGTACGCAGCCTTTAAAAGAATGGGAGGATGAGTTCTGTAGCCAAAATACCTGGCTTTATCGTTTTCATGAACTAAGATGTTTCAGTTTAATTTAAAAGTAACAATGAATTATTCTCTTGTTTTATTTAAGGACAGATCTACATGCATTCAGGAAACAGGAACTTAAACTGTACAACTCCAATCCATATATTTAGGAAAAAAATATACTTACTAAGTTTTAAGCTTTTAAAAAAGTAAAGCGTAACTTTGCATACGTGATTCCACTTTTAAGAGGCCATTAGAGACACATCATACCACTGAGTTGAATTATACCTTTCCTAATTTCCATTTAACTATAAGCTCTAAATAACAGAAAAGAAACCTTAGTCTTCTCTATCCACCCAAGCTTTTTCCCAGAAAGTCACTTGAGGATGATATAAACACAAGAAAACTTAATGCAATCATTTTATAAGCAGCATTTTAAAAGCGAGAAGTACATCACTCCCACATGCTTTTACAATTGGAAAAACAGCTATAAATACAAGAATGTTGGTTATACATCATCACAGTGAAGAGAAAGAACATATTGAAGACGCAGAGAACACTGATACAGGGAACACACAAGCTGAGAACAAAACCTACATGGTGTAAGGTATTCATTTGGGGGGCTTTACTGCAGTTAAAGACTTCTAAAGCCACCGTATGTTTCACAGACCGGAAGATAATTAAAGACGTGCTTTCTTGGTACCTGCTCCTCCCGGCAGATGCAAACAGGCCAACGCCACAGCAAATGCTTCTTTTCCTTTTTACTTTTGGTTAGAGTTGACGTACGTTCCCAAACTAGAAGATCTCAGCCTGGATATTTAGTTCCTATAACCTTACTTGCTCCTTAAACATTCTAGAAAATACTGCCTTTTACTTTTCTCGACCTGACGTCTACGCTTCTGTATTTCACTTTCCTGCATCAGCCACCTGCATACCCATCATTCCTATTGCATGATTGGTGGAACGCGCCAAGTGCAAACTGTCACGTCCCAGGTCAGCACATTCACACAGCTCACCTGCACGCCCACAGTTTTAATCGGCAGCAAGAAGGCGTTCAGTGAATGCAGGCTGGTAATTTGCATCAGCTTCTCCTGGTCCTCTTCCGTTGTACAGGCTTTGACTCTTTGTAACAGGGTATGTGGCTGAGAAAACCAAAGAGACATTCCTTCAGGTGTCAAGAAACAAGGTATTCACTCTTTCAGCATCTATCAATTACGCACTCTGTGTGTCTACACTTACTGGTTTACAGCAGTAGATCATATTTCACATTTACGTGACCTATACGTGCTATGCAGTATACCAGAAATTCATTCATGAGGGCTAGGGCTGTGACGAGGTTAGAAAATCCCAGGATGAGAGCCACAGACCAGATCTACGCACATCAGGGCTTTCACCCTCTCTCACTAGCAACAGGATGCCTCAGCTGGATCACACCTTCTCCCTATCTCTAATACTACTTTTGGTCACAGAGTCAATTCTGGCCGAAACAAATACAGCTCCACCAGCTCCCCTTTTTGGTTTGTCATTTGCCTAGTATGTTTTATAATTCTTTTAATTTAGTTCTGTCCCTAGGTATTAGAAATCTCTTGTAAACAGGCTTTCTCATTTTTTAACTTAGTTTGACAATCTATGTCTTATTTTGGGTTAATGATATGGCTGGATCTCATTCTCCTATCTTACTCTATACTTCTATTTGCCTCACTTTTTATGGCTTATTTCTTGCTGTATACTCAACTGGTGATTTCCCTCAGCTCACTTCTTTCTCCTTTACCAAGTCTGAAGTGAAACCATTTATTTCTATTCTTTTAGTAGTTCCCCTTAAGTGTTAACGGGAGAGAGTCAATCTCTGTCCCCCCTGCAAACAGCAAAAGCATCTTTGAGTATTTTAACTCCAATCAACCTCCATTCTGGCTTATGTGTTCCATTCTGGTTTACGTGCCCCACTCTGGCTTATGTGCCAGGCTGAGAACCGCTGCTTTTAGTTTCTTATGTAAGGAGTTGTTAGTAGTAAGTTCTGTTTATCTGAAAGTGTCTTTATTTTGCCCTGGTTCTCAAAAAGGAAGTTTAGTCAGAAATCTAATAGCCATCGACCATTATTTCCTCTTGGCACTGGAAAGTCTTCCGGTGTTTCCTGTTGCTTTCAGAGTAACAGACCGTCCTTTCAGGTGATCCATCTTTTTTCTGGGGCTGCTCTGTCCTTGGCGGTCTGTGGTTTCACTAAGGTACGCCTACTGGGCCTCCAATGCTCTTCCTTTATCCTGCTTGGGATGTGTTATGTTTCCTGAATCTGTGGCATCATGTCTTCCACCAGTTTGAAGAAACTCAAATATTTTGCCTATTATCTCCTTCTGGACATACGCTGGAGTTGACTTCCTCACTCTCTTCTCCACCTCCATGTCTCTTAGCCTCTTCTATCCATATTTTCTTTGCTGCTTTGTTTCAACTTCTAGATAATTGCTTTACATCAGTCCTCAAATTCACTAATTCTCTCTTTAGCTGTTTTTATCTCTAGGACTCAGTTGTTTTCTTTTTCAAATCTGCCTGGGCTTTTAGTCTCTCACACTTTATTCTTATTATCAACAGCTTTTTATTTCTATTCACTTCATGTTCTCTATCTGCTAGTTCTGGTATCTGAAGTCTCTGAGGGTCTGGTTCTGCTGGTGTTTCCACTAACTCTCATTTGTGGTACACTAGTTCTACACCTGTTTTGTAATTTTTTCTTGTTAAGTTCACATTTATTAGAACTCTGTTATGAAAATTCTTTGTGGCCAGATGCAGGCACCCCAGAGAAAATTTACATTGCTTCTATCCTGGCTCATGGAGAAGCACTTTCAACCCAGGTCCTTCACGTTAAAACTCTTAGCTTACAGTTTATTCAGATCATGCACATTATGAATTTAGGCCGCAAATCACAGAAGGGCTGGGAGACTCTTCCACACAGTCTCAGTTTGGAGCCACAGTGTTGCTGAGTGTGAAGCTGTCTGACCCAATTCCCAGCCTTTCTTGGACCTGAGGTCTCCTGTCTAGACACCTGTGTTATGAACGGAACGGGTAAAACCAAAGCTCTAGGCTATATGATTGGCTCCTGCCCTCAGAACAGCAGACAGCTTCAGCTTCCAGTTCATTTCTGCCTTAAAAGACTTCCCTTACTTTCCCGTAATACATAAGGAAGTGTTTTAAAATGCTTTACCGAATTTTTTGAGGGAATTCGGGATATCCAGTCTGTTATGTGGCTGGAAATAGACACCTGTGTTTTAAAGTCTGTTGACTACTTTCGTGATAATCATTTCAAAAGCTAAATTATTCAGAGTTTTGAAATAATGAAACCCTAATAAATTAACTGTAAATACTAGAGTGAAACAAGAATCCAGTCAATATTTTGAACTGACTAGCCATGTCTTCTTAAAGCTCCTATAATGTATAATTATAAGTTCAATGCAAATTATAACCTTTTTAACACTTGCAGAAAAATCAGCTACAATTTTCAAAATATTGTTGGTTTCAGGAAAGTCCTTACAAATATAAGGTTCTTCAGCACATATTACTCTGATTGCCAGGCCAGGACCTAAAGATAAGAAAAACAGTGGTATAGTGGTATTTAATATAAATGTTATATTTGATACAAAACTTAAATATAAAAATGCTGGTATTTCCAAAATATAAAATCCTTCCAAAAATTAAAATCAATCTGCCAACATAGTTGAAAGTTTCTTAAAGTGTTTAATTTTGAACATAGCAATTAGTTTCCCATCCGATGCACCATTTTTTTTTAGAATGCTTCAATTCTATCAGGATCAGTGATTTCTATCTCCTGCTTTTGACAGTGCATGTCCTGTCACAGATTCTCCAATCACTATCTGTAATTCACAGTATGTTAAAGTTTTTATTAAGGAATTCTCTGACATACACAAAGGTAAAGAGGATGGTATAACTAACCACCTTTTATCCCTCACCCAGCTTGAACTACCTATCTGATTTTAGGAAAAGTAGAATGCTCTTTTAAAAAAAAAAAAGAGAGAGAGAGAAAGAAATCAAAGAATAATATAAGAGTGTTTTAATTTCAACAAATATGAACTGGTATTTCTACTTTACCAAATAATTAAAAGGATAAAAACACGAAGTATGCATGCATCCAAGAAAAACTGGGTTCTGCTGTTTTACTAGAAGAAGAGGGAAGACATATTTACCACTGCAATAAAAATACCACTTTAGATGCCTGGATTAGAGATAAAATCACAGCCATGTCCATTAATTCCTGTCTTATTCTGCATCTTTAGAATAATTAACTTATTTAAGATAGTTTGCCTAAATTATTTTTAAAGCAGCAAAGCCCTTTTTGACAGTGAAATCTTACATGATAAAAAACCCGACAAAGAATAAAATCGGGATCAAGGACCTAGAACCACTCCCCCCCACCATTACATCTGTAGACCATCCCTCTCCTAACACCCAGGCTAGGGATTGATCTGAAATTACTAGATTTGAAGTTTATTGATATAGACAAGTGCCAATCACCACACGGGTTGCACACTGATAATAGTTTATAGGGGCAGTTATGGTGGTGAAGAGAACATGCCCTGGGGTGAGATTACTGGGGTCTGAATCCTGGCTCCACACCTTCTAAGCTACATAGCTTCTGGCAAATTTTTGCCTCAGAGCCTATGTTTCCTCATCTGAAAAAGCAGGATAATGGCTGTGTTCGCTATGAGGATAAAATAAGACAAAATATGTAAAGTGTTTGGCAATATATCTAGCACGTAGCAAGCATTCAAGATGTTAGCTATTACTTGTTTTCTAATTTAATTATCCATTCTCTCAACTCATCACCTAATTACTATTACAGAGAGCTAAAAATTGAAGTATAAGGTTTGCCCAACAAAAATATGGTTTTTGTTGTTTAAAGTTAGGACTAAAAGTCCTAACTTTAACCAAATATTGCCTCTAATTAATGCTTTCTAAGTGACAGCTGATAGCTATTTAAATTAAGTATTTTCCTCTATTTAGTCAAGAATTAGTTACATACAACATTGTGCAACGAAGTGGTTCACGCAGTTACACAAGTCAGTCATACGATAAGGAGTTTAGAGAACAAAGCTTTAATATTTATTTCTTCCACGGAACATATCATGGGATAGTAGAAAGAACATGCAATTCTTACCTCTACCACTAAGAATCGTGTGACAATATTATTAAAATGCCTTGGTTTTCTCATCTGATGGTACACTATATACCAGACTCGCAAGGGTAGTATAATATTTAAATACAAATAATTATGGAAAACGAGTGTAACACAAGCCAAAAATCAAACTCACTGCCACCGAGTTGATTCCGACTCATAGCGACCCTATAGGACAGAGTAGAACTACTCCATACGGTTTCCAAGGAGCGGCTGGTGGATTCAAACTGCTAACCTTTTGGTTAGCAGCCGAGATCTTAACCATTGTGCCATCAGGGCTCCATGTGAAGTATACACAGTAAGTACTAAAAAGAATGTTTTATTCCCTACCCACCCTTTCTCTCATGTCACGCATTTCCTGAGATGACAAACTATTTCCAAACTGTCTGTGCTGATTTTCCCTCCCGTGAAGTCACATGGCCAATCCCACTGAATTCACCCACATTCCTCACCTGGAAATGGATGCCTGGAGACCAACTCTTCTGGAAGTCCGAGCTCTCTGCCCAAAGCTCTCACTTCATCTTTATGAAAATCTTTCAGAGGCTCTATTACTTTTCCCTACAAGGAGAAAAAGGCCAATCAATACAGCCCAAATGTCCATCAACTGATAACAGACAAGTAAAAGATGGTCTACAGACAAGTAAAAGATGGTCTATCCCTACAATGGAGTATTATTCGGCAGCAAAAAGGATTAGAGCACTGATAAATGCTACAACATGCGTGAACCTTAAAAACATTATGCTAAGTGAAAGAAACAGCCAACTGCCCAAAAAAAAAAAAAAAACCATATTGTGTGATTCCATTTATATTTGACTTGTCCAGAATAGGCACATCTAAAGACAGACAGTAGGGTGATGAAAACGTTCTAAAATTAGATGTGCTGACGGCTGCACAAAACCCTGTGAATATACTGAAAACCTCAACTGTACACCTTAAATGGGTGAACTGAATCTTATATGAATAAAACTGTTAGAAGGAAGAGAAGCTGGGCGGATGGGGGAAGAAGGGAAGCTCTCCATGTATCTACGTTATAGAAACGTTCTCCTAAGTCTTTACCTCTTCTCTCAGCTTTCTGATAAGCTCTGTGTCATTGTGATGGGTTTTGATGAGTTCAGCTTTGCCACTGGCAACAAGGGACGCACTTTCAATGAGATCAGGCCGCAAGGTGCCCTGGGCAAGAAAAACTTCCTCGGGTTTCAGGTTCATTTCTCCAATTACTTCATTGGCAATCTATAACCAAGGAGGTAAAACAATCTTCAAAGAAGGTGGCAACATTTTACACTTTCGGCTGAATTTCTAAGAGCCTTTTTGTAATGTGACCAGGAGATGAGATCCACAAATCCCCAACATAAAATCCTTTAGGAACATGTGTTTTAACGTGATTCAAAAAGGTGTGCAAACACCCCTTCAAAAGCCTGAAATCCAGCCACTGAAATACTCAAGGTCAAGGTCCAAGATCAACTGAACACAGCTTGAAGAGCCAGAATGGCAGCCTGCAACATAAGTGTATGTCATTTTTGTTTAAACGTAAAACTGTGTCTACTGATCAATATTAAACAATATACAATCAGACTCTGACCCCAAAAAAAGAATCAAAATTAGTCAGAAGATTTGGCTATTTGATAGAACAAGAACAAACAAATACTAAAATTCTCATTAAAAAAAGTACACACTGAAGATATTAAAAAGAAAAGACACCTTAACAAAAGTGTCCCCAATGATTTTCCTTTTCTCCTCAGGACTTGTGGTCATATTTAAGGTTTTGCTGATCCTTTTCCGGGGGGTCCTGTCTTCATCTGAGATTGGCAGAGCTGTCGTTCCATTGTAGAAGGAATGAGCAGCATTTATCACTGGGGGAGAAGGGAAAAAGGCATCTGGTAAACTGGTAAGATAAACCACAAAACAACAGGTCAAGCTAGACAAAGGAAATCTAACCTTTTGATCTCCCCCAAGTCTGCCGACATCTTCCAGAACTACCAGTAAACCATAACTCACACCTTTCAGAATCATGAGTTTTGTTCTAAGATTCCCGTGGCATTCAATGATCAAAACGAAAACCAAACCCACTGCTGTCAAGTCGATTCCAACTCATAGCGACCCTATAGGACAGAGTAGGACTGCCCCATAGAGTTTCCAAGGAGCGCCTGGTGGATTCAAACTGCCGACCTCTTGGTTGGCAGCCGTAGCACTTAACCACTGCGCCACCAGGGTTTCCACTCAGTGATCAAGGGCTAGGATACCACAGAGTATGCTGGCTGCTTCTCCTGTTCAGTGTTCCATAAGAGCAACAAGGAAAACTCACAAGCAAGAAGCACGGCCCCAGTGGCTCACATACAGGGTACCCAAGTCCTGAAAACTGCAAACTGACTAGCCTCCTGAAGCGCTGATGTTTATGAACATGTCCTTTTATACACAATCTGACTAAAATCTCCATTTGGTAGTAAGGCTTAACAACTGGTGGGCCTCGCCGTAAGATGTCGAAACAGCTGGGTATTTCACTGGGGGACATCCAGTGAATTTGTACATCTTTTTCTTAAGCTGGTTAATTATCCCAGAGAAGACACTTCCAATCTCCTGCTTATCAGTGTTCCGGTAATTGAACGGGACGGGGCGGGGGAGTGTGTGATGTGTGTGTGTGTGTGTGTGTGTTGGGGGGGCAGGGAGCCTCAATCACTGAGACTGTGTGTGTGTGTTGGGGGGGCAGGGAGCCTCAATCACTGAGACTGTGTGTGTGTGTTGGGGGCAGGGAGCCTCAATAATTCAGCGTGTGTGTGTCTGTGTGTTGGGGGCAGGGAGCCTCAATCATTCAGACTGTGTGTGCGTGCGCACACATGCACGCACGTACGTGTGTTGGGGGCAGGGAGCCTCGATCATTCAGTAAATCGATTTTCACTTAATCCGACTGTTCTGAATGTGGAAACTTACCGCACCCTCAACTGTGCCTGGTACTGCTATGCAAAGTCCAGAGCCTCACTTCTGGCCTCTCTAGAGAATAAACCTAGTCTTCTACAGGGGAGGGCCAGTTTGCTCCCATGTTATAGAAAAGATCTGTTTCTCAGATTTTCCACAAATTCCTGTTTTAGGCTCACTCATAGACCCCTGCCCCAAAAGAAACCCAATGCTTCCAACCACTGAGGCTTCCTAGAATTCTGCAGCACAAATCAGCTTGCTCTTTGTTAGCTTCCCCCACCAAGGTTTCGGCTTCCTCCATTCTGTTATGTCAATTACCAAGGGCAGGCCCAGGTTTTTATAGTGCCCGAAACTCTGACAATGTGGAGGCCTCCTTCAAGAAAAAGAGCAGATTAGGTATTTAATCTGCTTAAGTTATAGTGGAATGGCTAACCATAACTTAACTAGACACAGAAACAACTCCAAATCACACATATACCACTAAACCCAAACTAGATGCGTCCCCGACTAAACTTCTTCTTGGCCTGATCCCTGGAATGCCCACAGCCACTCCAACACCACTAAGTTTCCCGTGACCTTTATAGAAAAAAGGGACTATACACTCTTCACCGCCCTTCTCTGCATAAGCCCGTCTGCAAATAATCTGTGTGCCTGTTACAGGAAGGCCTGCGTATTCCCATGTGTAAATAATATTATGGGATAGGGTAGGAAAAAAATAATTTAAAAAAGAACGACTAGAGGAGAACGGGACCGTAGCTGAAAAACTGTAACTTACTAATCTAATGCTAAAAAAAAAAAATTGCCGTCAAGTCAATTCCGATTCACCACAGCCGCACGTGAGGAAGAGGAGAACTGTATGCCATGGGGTTTTCAGTTTTTCAGAAGGAGATTACTTGGCCTTTCTTCCAAGGTACCTTTAGGGGGACTCAAGCTTCCAACCTTCTGGTTAGCAGCCAAACATGTTAACCATCTGCACCACCCAGAGACTCCAAAGTACAACATTAGCAGTAATCAAAAGTTTCAAAATATACACTGGGACTCCTCTTGAGCCAAAAGTAATTTTAATGTAAAAAAATTTTTTAAATTTCAACCTTCAGCTTAATGTGAAACTGTAGCTGGTTAAGGTCATGTTCATTTCAACGAGTCCTGACATGTAAACTCATTTTTCTCGGCCCGTCAATACCTTTGACCTGAATGCCAAGCTCTCTGAGGGCTTCTTCTACAGACTGGCTCTCTCGTTTCCGCATGAAGCCATTATCGATGTGCACAGCAATGACCTGGTCATGGTTCAGGGCACGATTCAGCAAAGCCGTACAAACTGTCGAGTCGACTCCACCACTGAGCAAAACCTACAAGCGAAAAGAAAAGGAAAACCAAATTGAACAGAATAAACAAAAAGAGAATAAAAACTATCACACTGCTTCCGGTAGCAGTCCACCTCGCCCAGTAAGTATCTAAGGGCTGAGTTGCTGACAGGAACTGATAAACTGCTCACCAGCACTTTGGATGTGCCTACTCTCTCCTTGATCTCTCGAATGCACTCGCGTTCTCTGTTCTGCACGGTGAAAGTCCCACTGCAGCCTGCGATGTCGTAGAGGAAGTTTTTCAGTATCACTTTCCCATTTTCCGTGAGGCCAACTTCAGGATGGAACTGCGCTCCGTATAATTTTTTACTTTCGTTTGCTATACCTTTAGGGAGAAAAGAATAAAAAATTAAAACTTTTTGTGTTGAAAACACTGAATGAATACCCCCATAATTACTCAGAATTTTCTTCCCCTACGAATGTTAAAATTGATACACTTTAGTGGATTTGTGGAAACCCTGGTGGCATAGTGGTTAAGTGCTACGGCTGCTAACCAAAGGGTCGGCAGTTCAAATCCGCCAGGCGCTCCTTGGAAACTCTATTGGGCAGTCCTACTCTGTCCTATAGGGTCGCTATGAGTCGGAATCGACTCGACGTCACTGGGTTTTCTGGGAAGACAGTGCACTAAATCCTACACAGAGACTACTTCACAGTACCCTGGTTTCTCCACCCAGGTTGCTTCAACTGCCTTTCTGTTTAATGCAAAGATAATCCAACTTGGGTTCTCAGGTTCTACATGGCTTCCACAAGCAAGGTGTAGCTTTTTAGGTACCAATTTCCTGTATTAGAAGACGCTCATATATCAGGCCTGTCAGAACATTGTTTCTTTCTTGCTTATCATTAACCACAAATACACCTCCACTAACTTGAGTGATACGTTTATATCAAATTATTGATTACCTACTAAGCAGCAGACGTTAAGCTCGATATTTTGCATGCGCATTTAATACCTCTATTTCACGGCTCTGAGATGTTAAGAAACTTGTCTAAACTCACAGCTAGTTAGTTACATCAGGCCTGGTAAGCTCCCAAACTTATGCTCATTCTATTGTGCCACAGTACCTCACACTTTCTTTATTGGGCTTCCAGGATGCCCAACTCTACCTTGGTTCACTTCTCATCTCACTGGCTGCTCCCTCTGAATCTTCTTTGCTGGCCCCTCCTCACCTTGCCCATCTCTACACATGGAAGGGGACCAGAGCACAGCCCTCAAACCTCTTCTCTAAACATTCTTGAGTGACCTCACACTCTAAGGCTTTAAAAGCTACCACATGCTATTAAGGTGCCCTGGTGGTACAGTGGTTAAGAGCTCAGCTGCTAACCAAAAGGGTGGCCGATTGAGCCCACCAGCCACTCCCTGGAAACCCTATGGGGCAGCTCTATTCTGTCCTGTAGGGTCGCTATGAGTTAGAATCAATTTGACAGCAATGAGTTTGGTTTATACGCTATTAAACTCCCAAATGTATACCTCTGGTCCAGTTTTCCCCTCTGAAGTCCAGACTCATCTATACAGCTGCCTATTCAACACCTTATTTATTTTAATGTTTACTGAGTACCTCAAACTCCTGCAGTCTTTCCCATCAGGTAAATAGAAACTTCAACCTCTGCTGCTCAGGCTAAAACTTGATTCTACATTCTAACCCCCTCCAACAGCAATCCTTTGTCTCTCCCTTCAAAACGTATCAGAATCCAATCACTCGTCACCACTTCCACCTCTACCACGCTGGTCCAGGGCACCACTGTGTCACTCCTGATTACTGCAGTAGGTTTCGAGTTGGTCTCCCTGCTTCTGCCCTTGATCCTGTTTCTCACCTCCTCACGACATATGGCCAGGGTGATCCTGAAATTAAATCATGTCTCTCCTTCGTTCAAAATCCTACCTCACTACAAGGAAGCCAAAGTTTTTACAGCGGCCTCAAAGGCCCTGCTTCTTCTGGCCCCCAACAAACTCTACGAACTTGTCTTCTACCACGTTTTCTTCCTTACTCTGTTCCAAGCACCACAGTTTCTTTGCTGTTCCTCAAATATGTTCCCATCCCAGGAAATAATGCACTAGCTATCCTCAGTCTCAGGAGAAAGATGTGGCAGTCTGCTTCCGTAAAGATTACAGCCTTGGAAACCCTATGTGGCAGTTCTACCCTGTCCTACAGGGTCGCTGTGAGTTGGAATCGACTTGGTGGCAGTGGGTTTTTTGACTATCCAGAGGGGTCAGTCACTTATTTCCTTCAGGTCCAATGTCATCTTATAGGAATGCTTTCCCTGCATATCCCATAACAGCCCTAATCATACATACATTCCCCAACACTTAGCCTCTTTCCTCCGGCTTGTTTTTTCAACACAGTTAAACACTCTCTGACGTATGACAATTTCTGTTGTTTGTTTCTCCATTGTCTGTCTCTACCCAACTAGAAGGCGGAACTGGGATTTTTGTCTATTTTGCTCGTTACTACTGTATCCTTGGCACCTTGAACTGTGTTTGGTACATAGCAGGCACTCAAATATTCGCTGAATGAATGAAAATACAAAAACTAATCTTCTACTACTGTTGATGTTTTGTATGACATAAAAACATTTCAGCATGAAAACTACTCTTGATAATTCCTGTCTGAATATGCTCATCTGTTAAGTAACCAAGTACAGGCAGATTATTCCAATTCGGTTTAACGTGGTAATTCTTTTTTTCACTTATTATTAAGGTTTGGCATCTCAAGCACAAACTTTATTGATAACCCTACTTTTTTCTTTTCCTGATTTCTAAGATTAGTGATTTTGTTTACATTTATAGCAAGGAAGCCAGAATCTCAGACTGCCAAAAAATCAATTCTTCTTCCTCAAAAAAGTAGAAAACCAAAATAGTTTAGAACAGGGGTTGGCAAATTTTTTGTAAAGGGCTAAGCAGTAAATGTTTTAGGCTTTGTGGAGCATGTACGATCTCTGTCTTTTTTTAAATAACTTTTTAATAAACGTAAAAACTCCTGGACATACAGATATGAGACACAGGCTGGATGTGACCCACAGGCCACTGTTTGTCAACCCCTGCTTAAGAGAAACATCTGAGTACTTAGTCTGGTGGTCTGCCTGAGTACAAGACGCACACCTACGTGTACCTAGAACAGGCACAAAAAGCAGGCAACTGTGAATACCCCACGGTAGGAAGACAGACAGTGTTCAGACTCAGTAACTTATAAAAGTACAGTGTGTTGTATGTTTGAAAAATTTATTATTAGGATGAACATTTTAAAAAGTATTTCAGAGCAAAACAGTAAGTGGCTTCTGAATAATCCTGATATAAATTCCCTTCATAAATCTACAGTTGACTCTACCACATTTAGGATATCTGTACAGTATAATGAAAATTAAACAGCGCCTCATAGAGAAACATATGCTTAAACTTTTAAGATAATTCTCTTTAAAAACAAGGAACTCACAAAATTTTTAGAATTCTCACCTGCTACAATGTTCCCAGAACGTGCCACAACCTTGAATCCATCAGCTACTTTGTCTACACTATCTCCGTGTGTAAGCAAAACGATCTCTTCCTTCTGAAGGCCCCTACACACAGAAAAATTAAAATGCAACAATGCAACACACAAATATCTTAGAGACATGATTAATGGGGTTCCTTTGCTTTTTTTTTTTTAATCATGTAACAGTACAGCACTGCTAGAATTTAAATTCATTCTGTCCATTATAAAAATAAGAGAAAACTGAATCTCAAAAAACACCATCTGTAAAAACCCAAAATGCAAACAAATAAATACATGAAGTTCATATAGCCACACACACAAAGAAAAACGTCAAGAGACTCTAAAATAGTAATTTCAGCATTATCTCTCTACTGGAACTTAAGAACAAAAGGCATTTCAAAGGTCTTACACTTCACTCAGTAGTCACGTCAGTAATATAGTTATTTTGCAGCTACAATATGAACAGTACAGTTATTTGTATATTGTATTGCTGTGAGCCGAATCAATTTTGACTATTATCAATCCTATAGGACAGAGTAGAACTGCCCCACAAGGTTTCCCAGGCTATAATCTATAGGGATCCTATGAGTTGGAATCGTCTTGATGGCACATGCTTAATCTTTACAGGAATAGATTTCCAGGTCTGTTCTCCCACGGAGTCACTGGTAGGTTCAAAAAGCCAAACTTTGGGTTAGCAGCCCAGTGCTTAACCATTGTGCCAGGGGTCCTTTTGTATATTGTAGGCTAAAACAAATAATACAATCGGGAATCAAGATTTTCAGCTTAAGAGTAAGGTCACACAGAATCAAACAAGACAAAAACCCTATGATCTTTCATTTTATTTTGAAATGATAGTATGCACTAACGATCTTGTTTTCTTTCTATGACAATATCTATTTCCTAACCCTCTCCACTGAAAAGATCTACAAGCAATGACAATACAGTAGCAATGTTGACCTCTGTTGTTGTCAGATGCTGTCGAGTCGGTTCTAACTCACAGCGACCCTATCTACATCAGAACAGAGCACTGCCCGGCCCTGTGCCATCCTCATGATCATTGCTAGGCCTGAGGCCTTTGCTGCGGCCACTGTGTCAGTCTGTCTCACTGACGGTCTTCCTCTCCTTCCAGACCCTCTACCAAGCGTGACGTCCTTCTCCAGGGACCGATCCCTCCTGATAACAAGTCTGAAGTATGTGAGGTGTCGTCTTGCCATCCTTGCTTCTGAGGAGATTCTGGCCGTACTTCTTTCCAGACGGATCTGTTCGGTCTTTTGGCAGTCCATGGGGTATTCAACATTCTCCGCCAACACCACAACTCAAAGGCCTCAACTCTTCTCCGGTCTTCCTTACTCACTGCCCAGCTTTCCCATGCACATGGGGCAACTGGAAACACCACGGCTTGGGCCAGGCACCCTTTAGCCTTCAAAGTGACGTCTTTGCTTTCTAACACCTGAAAGAGGTCTTTTGCAGTGGATTTGCCCGGTGCAATGCATCTTTTGATTTCCTGACTGCTGCTTCCGTGGGTGTTGACTGTGTACACAAGTAAAACAAAATCCTTGACAACTTCACTATTTTCTCTGTTTACCATGATGTTTCTTATTGGTCCATTTGTGAAGATTTCTGTTTCCTTTATGTTGGGTTCAATCCATACTGAAGGCTCTGGTCTTTGATTTTCATCAGTGTTTCAAGTCCTCTTCACTTTCAGCAAGCAAGGTTGTGTCGCCTGAATAACCCAGGTTGTTAACAAGTCTTCCTCCAATCCTGATGCCCTGTTCTTCTTCACACAGTCCAAGGTCTCAGATTATCTGCCCTGCATACAGATTGAATAAATATGGTGAAAGGATACAACCCCAACGCACACCTTTCCTGACTTTAAACCACGCAGTACCCCTTGCTCTATTCGAATGACTGCCTCTTGATATATGTACAGGTTCTGCATGAGCAGAATTAAGTGTTCTGGAATACCCATTCTTCGGAATGTTACCCATAATTTGTCATGATCCACACAGTCCAATGCCTTTGCATAGTCAATAAAACACAGGGAAACATCTTTCCGGTATTCTCTGCTTTCAGCCAGGATCCATCTGATATCAGCAGTGACATATCTGATTCCATGTCCTCTTCTGAATCCGGCTTGAATTTCTGGCAGTTGCCTGTCAATCTACTGCTGCTATCTCTTTTGAATGATCATCAGCAAAATTTTACTTGTATGTGGTATTAATGACACTGTTCAATAAATTCTGCATTCTACTGGATCACCTTTCTTGGGAATGGGCATAAATATGAAAGAGTAGACATCTAGTGTCCAACAAATTAATGGCGTTTGAGAAAGAGGGAAGGGAAGCTATTCTAGGTTAAAAGAGATATAAGTAACATTAAGCAAATGCAATGTGTTCTTTTTCTGGACCCTGATTCAAACAAGTCAGCTGCAAAAATATATTTTTTACATTACAGGAAAATCTGAATGAGGAGTAGGTGTTAAACAATATTAAGAAATCTAAAATTAAATTAAAAACAGATGCTTTAGGCCTCTGGAGTTGTCATTATTGTTTAGGATTAGTGTAGGTTGAGAGTCCCAGAATTTTAGCACTAGAAAGACAGAAAAAATTTAAATCTTAACCAGATTTTTACTTTTGTAAGAGCCCCTTGTAATATTATACACCCTTCTTGGCCATCCGTTGGATTCCTGAAGCGGATTCTCAGGACTAGTACTGGGCATAAGCTGAATATTAGCGGCACCTCTCTGTCATGACATGGAGCAAACACTGGATTTCAAATGTATTCGGGCAGTGAATAGCTGCAGCTGATAATATTATTTCAAGAAACCTTAGCTTTTTTTATTGTTAAAATTCCATTTAAAAGACAGGAATCTTTAAAAACAGTTGTTCTCTTTAATTCTGTCCTTTCGTAGTGTGGAAGAGTCAGCCACAGCCAGTTTTATGTAAAAACTGGGATTATATTTCCATTTCAGATAAAATCATTTCAAGACTTGCATTTTCAAATTTCCGACCTGTCAAATTTGGAGCAAACCACTCACTAAAATTAATTTGGGCACAAGTCAAGAATGCCTTTAAGAATGTCAATATACAACATAAACCTGTAACCAAAAATAATTAGCACAGCTAAGAGAAATGATAATATTAAGTCACTGGCTTTGCTCACCAATTCACAGCCTGAATTTTTACAGGCTCAGTGAAGGTAGGGGAACATGTGGTTTTAAAATAAAAATAAAATTTAGGTTAAAAAATGAAAAAGAGTAACTCTCCAGTAGCCTACCAAAGCCATTAAAAAATTCAAAAAAGAGAAATTAAGTGACTAAACATAAGTTTTCTGGCCTTTCAGACAATGGAATGAACACTTAGCTTTGTTATTTTTGAGCCAAAAAGATAAAGGATTACTGAAAGCTATAGAACAGCTCATTCATCAATTTTTAAAATACATTAAAGCTATAGCATCTTTAACACCAAGAAATAAAACAAATAACACATTCACTGTATTAAAAAGATTATACACCAAAGTACAGTTGTGCCTCACTGCTGAGAAGCTGAGGAGTAGGGGAATACAACCCACACTCAGCAATGAGTCCAGCCAATAGGTGGCTTTCTAGGGGCACAGCAAGCAAGTGGTGGGGGAAGAGGTACGCACAGCAGACACAGGGCAGTTCAAAACATTAGCCA
Source organism: Loxodonta africana (assembly GCF_030014295.1). Classification (NCBI taxonomy): domain Eukaryota; kingdom Metazoa; phylum Chordata; class Mammalia; order Proboscidea; family Elephantidae; genus Loxodonta; species Loxodonta africana. Next base: position 72,925,216 of record NC_087364.1, on the reverse strand, counting down.
TTTGCCTCACCCGGCACACTAACACACAGACCCACACTCCACCAAAGAGCAAAGATGGGAAACTACAAAAGCGGGCATCACAGCAGGGCTCCCAAACGGGGTTCCAAGACTGCACAGGTGCCTTCACGTTATTTCATAAGTGCTGTGCTTATTTTGCTTTTTGTCCTTATTCCTAATTAGCATCACTGTCCTCAGCTGACCTGACATCAATCATCGATCATTATACTGTGGTCACTATTGTGGCCTGGATTTTGCCTAACAATTACGGAACCTCTAATATCAAAGACTAACAGCACCTCCTCCTTTAAATCAGGTAATCCACTGCCATTCTTACTCATCTGTAAAGATCTATCATACCTGAATAACGAACAGGTGTTATCCACACTAATGCTGAAGACTCCGTCTTCTCGAACACTTTTTTTGTGCACTGTACCTCCAAATACTTTATTCATCATCTGTTCGAGGAGAAAATAAACTGATGTTAACAGAACACTGACTAGAAAAACACCCAGTCATTTTGTAAGGCAGACTGAACAACTTATATTACTTGTTCTCAAAATACCTGTTACATTTGTGCCCAAAAACCAAAGGAAGTTTGATAAACATAGATAACCTGGCATTATTACCTACAATCATACAGTTATTAGGAGGCATGGTTATAAAACAAAACTGGATTAGAAATCTGACCTGAGATTAATTTCTGTTAACTAACCATGTACAGATTTTCCATTTAGTGTACTTCAATCATCTGTTAAAAATAGACATTTCTTTAATACTTACATCTGAGTTAAATTTATAAGCATTTTAAAAGATACTCTGAACGGTTAAAACCTTAGAAAAAGCTAGAGTGCACAGCAAGAAGAGCTATTATACCAGGACTGAAAAACCAAACCAAACCCATTGCCGTTGAGTCAGCTCCAATTCATAGTGAACAGTAGGACAGAGCAGACCTGCCCCACAGGATTTCCAAGAAGTGGCTGGTAAATTCGAACTGCCAACCTTCTGGTTAGCAGTCGAGCTCTTAACTGCTGCGCCACCAGGGCTCCAATACCAGGATGAGACAGGTATAAATTACTCCAAACTATTTAATCTTTGGTTACAAAGAACATTTTGAAAGCCTGCAGGAGGCTGTGCTATAGAATCAGGATAGGCAAGAAAACCTTGACTCACTTGTTCCAATCCCAGACTCCGACAGGCTGTTATATTTTTGGTCTCTTCATTTTGCCCCTCCTTGTGTCAATCAACTTTCTTTTCTTATTCATCATTTACTAATGCCCCCCCCCCCCCCCCAATGCACAGGAGACTTCTCCAATATAACATCTGCCCTGATGCAATCACTTCAGCTCGGCTTGGTACGTATGTTCCCCAACATGTGTCGTGAGGCATCTGCTGTGACGACGCCTGGTGCAGGCTGACCCAGCACCCAGCAGAGAGCTGGTAAATGTTCGGCCCTACAATTAACAGTGCGGGATTCTTCAGCACCAGCAACAAATACTGCCCTCTGTATTTTCCTCTTAGACGTTTCACGACAAACTTCACCACAATCAAGGTGGGATAAGCGCAGCAAAGAAACTTGATAACCTTTGTTTAACACAGTACTTCCCAAGCTGGAAACTTAGACAAAACACTTTCACATCTATTCCCACAGTTCAGGAAATACTGCTGCTGGGTAATCATCCCCTTGCCTCTCGTCTTGCCCATCTTCCAGTCTACGTAGACTCTACACATCTACCAATGTAAGGCAGTAAAATACAAAATGATTGTGTTTGTCCATGGTTACATTCTTTAATGGCTAGGTTCTCGTATCCACAACAGGGGTTGGCAGACGTTTTCTGTGACAGGCCAGAGAATCAATATTTTCGCCTTGGCAGGCTTTACTGTCTCTGTAGCCACCATCTGACTCTGCATGTAGCACAAAAACAGCCACAGACAGTACTTAAAAAAGTGGGCATGGCTCTGTTCCAATAAAACTTTATTTATGGACACAGAACTCTGAATTTCATATAATTTTCAAGTATCATATTCTTGTTTTTGTTCTTTTCCAACCACTTGCAAATATTAAAGCCAGGCCCAGTCGGCAGGTCCTATAAACCCAAGCAGCAGGCTGGATCCAGCCTCCCAGCTGCACTTTGCTAACTTCTGGTCTACAGGATGGAGTCCAAGTCCTTTATATTGAACACAATACTTGTCACTACATGGTCCTGTCTAATTTTTAGTTTCATCGCTCACCTTCCCTCTCATTCTCTCCTCTGGCAATTCTAAACTAGTTTGACTACAAAAATAGAACGTCTTCTCTCTCCCATGCCTTCAGGTCTCTTCACAATCCCAAGGACCTAGCAAAGTATATGGCTTAACAGCAGTCATTTAAGTGTGTCGAATGAAAAATGAATGCCTCTGTATCTTCAAGGAACCTGGTCTACCTCAGCCTCCCCCAGTTTACAGCCCTTAATCAGAAGACAGCTGAAGGATCAAAATAACCTAACTTGTTGGTACGCTATACAAATGAAGAGTCCAAAAAGTCTAAATGAAGGCCTCCACAGATCTAAGGAGCTTGCTGTAGAATTAAAATCATCTCACCTGCTCAGACGGCTTTTGTGCTTATTTTTTGATTCCTGACTATGTTACTTCAGGTTGAAGGTGCAAGGAGCTGAGCCTCCAGCTAAGTGTGTTTGAGGAGAGGATAACTTTACGTATAATAAAACCATGTACTTTCTTACTAAATTTTTATTTTACTATTCCATTTTGACTTAATAATTTCCAGATGGATTCCCGATAATCTCAAGTGCCTCAAAGAAATCCTGATAGTACTGCGTGTCTACCACCCTAATCAAATCAGCTCCTCTTTTATTTGTCTTATGTGCCAAGGTTTTACAAAATAAGGTTAGACTCAGGAGTGCCAAAAGGGAGGAAATTCTGCTAATAAACATAATTCGGCAAAACCTAGTATGGGTGTATAAGGAAGCCAAGTGAAACCATGCAGAATGAAAAGACAAGTAGCAATCTAAAAGGTATCTCGAATATACATAATGGGCAAAAGTTTAGTATTCAGCATACATAAAGAGCTACCACAACACACACACACACACAAAGACAATTCAAGAGAGAAATGGTAAAAGTCATAAACTGGCTTTTACAGTAAAGCAGTTACAAATGGTAAATAAGCATAGGAATCTATACAGAGGAAAAAAAATTTAACACCTCCTCAGATAGATAAACACACACAAAAATCTGACCATGGGTTGACAGGGATACAGAGTGAAGACATTTTTATACACTGATGTGGGAATGTAAATCGGGGGGAAAACGATCATTGCTTAATAAAGTTGAAGGTATGCATAATGACCCCCGCTCTCCATTCCTGGCTACCCTACGGAGAACTTCCTGCGTGTAACACCAGGAGACAGATACGAAATGTTCATGGTAGTACCATCTGTAATAGTAAAAAGCTAGAAGATAAGCAACGCCAACAGTGGAATGGACAATTAATCTCAATTTTTTTTATATGCAAATAAGAGCCCTGGTGGTGCAGTGGTTAAGAGCTCAGCTGCTAACCAAAAGCTCGGTAGTTCAAATCCACCAGCTGCTCCTTGGAAACGCTATGGGGCAGTTCTACTCTGTCCTATGGGGCGGCTATCAATTGACTCAACGGCAATGAGTTTGGTTTTCTTTTCTTTTTTTTTTTTGGTATATTCAAACAACATATTTAATAGTAAAAATGAAAAGCTTACAATTAAATCAATCACTGTGAATGAACCTCAAAAACAATGCTGAATAAAAATAACACATACGGTATGATTTCATTTACATACAGGCCAACAGTCAAAACTAAATAATGTATTATTTAGGGATATAAACATAAAATAACCAAATTCGGTAAAGTGTTTACCTCTGGTGGGGACAAGGGGAGTAAGAATGAAGAAAGGTATAAGGAAATTCCAAAGTTCTGCTAACACTCTATTTCTTATGCCGGGTGGATGGAAGGAGTAAATGGGTTAACAGAGGTGAAAGAGGCAGCTGAGCAGGACAGACTTACTTTTCAGCAAAGAATCACCAGGAAGCAATCAGAAAGGCTGACAGGAGAGTTCACTTACTGGGAGGAGGCAGTACGTGAGACATTGAAGTTTATTAAAATACCAGAATGTCATGGGGGGCAGGAACATGCCCTAGAGTGAGACCTTTTGTGCTAAAAAAAAACCAACTGTTAGTCACTAAGAAGTGGCAGTCCTTTACAAACGGCATATTAACTAGATGGCACCATGAACATCAACATTTTATGGAAAGATGACAATTTCTGCCCAAAGGACCAACATCAGCTATTGTCCTGCTACGAACGTTCAGGTGAAAGGCAAAATATTTTATGCATTTAACACGCATTTTGCAATCATAAGATACCCTAACAACTTAGAGAAAAATATGGCTTTACAATTATATGGGGTGGGACTGACAATGGGGAAACACGGAGCCACCATCATTTTAATTGAGTCTTTTTCAGACTAATGTCACCATAAATGTATCCTAAAAAGATATCTTGCGAGACTCTTCCCTAAAGTATGTTGTAATGCCTCTCAATATAATAAAAAAAAACACTTAACTGAATTATGAGTTTGCTATATAATCAACACTGACTACTCTTGGCAAGGAAAATCAGTAAATTATATAAACATACCACATCCCAGAGCCAAGGTATACTTAAAAAAAAAAGTCAGCGAACTTCCAACATTCAACTCAATCAGGATGCAATCTCTTTGAATATATTTATCTTGGGATACTAAGTGAAAAAATCTAAAAATAAGTGTTCACATGAAGTTATTACCCAAGTCAAATTCATAACCACTATTTAAACTTTTCACAGAATATTAAAAAAGGGGGGAATCCTTTACTGTAAAACACTTACCACCTAAAGAAAGTATTCATAGTTGTAGATTTTGTACTTTATATAATTTTAGAATCAATATTTCCTCTAAATCAAAGTAGAAAATCATAACAAACAATCAGCAAGAAGCCAAATCTGATGCTGCTATCAGGCCAATGGTTTATACAATAACTCTGCTTCTAGTTACCAAGAATTGGATAATAAAACTTTCGTGTTCTTCTGTGAACACTGGTCTATATTTCCCTCCTCCACAGAAAGCTGCGGAGCCAGGGAGAAGAGGAGACTATACTGATCTGTCGTCACTTCCTACTTTTCAAAAAGCTTCCCTTTGTGGAACATTCACATTAAAGCATAAGTTTCAACCAAATCGTTTAAGATTGAAAAATAAAATAGCATCGTCCTGCTTTGGCCACTTAATAGAATTTCAAATTGTCCTCATTCCAAGGACTTAAAACAACTCAATTACTGGGAGAAGAGAATACAACATCTTTATTATTAAGCCATACATTCATGAAATTGAAAATTAACAGGTAATTCTCAGTAATTAGGAAAAAAAAAAAAAAAGGATCAGAATATTATGAGGAAATTTAAAACTTTATATTTTAATTAACATTAATTCCATTTTGGTCAATTAGATCAACCCACTTCTTATCTGACCCTGACCCCCACCTTGTGCAAAAGGAAAAAGGGGTCAAGACAATTCTCAAAATGAACAAGTATATCTGTGGTCATATATATTTATCTGGCTATTCTTATCACGGCAGAAATCCCCAAGTTAAAAAAATTAAGCGTCTAGTTTCTGGTACTAACCAGAATACCGCAACATTTCAATTAACTATAATTCAGGGAATACTTTCCCAGCTACTCAATTTTCAGACACTCTTATGAAATAAATTATTAAAAATTATGTCTTAACTAGATAGTAACCATTAGTAATGCTTCTTAAACACCTGTATATTCCTACCTCCTTCGTAAATAGCCTTTATTGAATAAAATCATTCTTTGGTGAGAATCTAGAATGCAACTGGCAAAGTACTGTCTATCACTTTATTCAAGAGCCCTTGAGGCGCAGTGGTTAAAAGCTCAGGCTGCTAGCCAAAAGGTCAGCAGTTCGAATCCACCAGCTGCTCCTTGGAAACTCTAGGAGGCAGTTTTACTCTACCCTATAGGGGTGCTATCAGTTGGAATCAGCTCGACGACAATGGGTTTTTTCCCCCCCTTAATTCAAGAACTACGTTCTACTTATCTGATAAACCTATCCTATGAAAAAATTAAGTAAGCAGAAAAGGTAACAGAGCAGCAGAAGCAGATTTCTAAAGATATAACTCACAGAAGAGAACCTTACCTCAAGACCTTATTAGTCCTTATTTACTTTTGTTTTTGATACAACTCGAAGGTACACATCCGTGTTAACTAACATCACAGTGGAAGCACCTGACAGACGAAGGCACAGCACCGGCAATGAATGGCACACATCGACACCGGGTGCCTCCTGCTGAGTGAGGTGCTGTAAGCTCAGCATTGCTTCTGTGGCACGCCTGCCAAAAACACACGGTCTGAACCTAACCGTGAGGAAAACAGCAGGCAAACCAACACTGAGGATCGTCTACCAATGGATTGGCCTGTACATTTCCACTAACAACGGTCAAGGTCATGAAAGACTGAGGGAGTGCTGCAGACTGAAGGAGTCTAAGAAACATGACAACTAAACGCAACCCAAGGTCCTGGATCAGCTCCTGGACCTATAAAGGACATTTAATAAGACAACAGTAAAATCGCACTGGAGTCTGCGGATTAGATGCTAACACTGAATCGATGCTAACTTTCTGATTTTGCTGGCTGTATTGTAGTTTTGTAGGAGTGTCCCAGGCTTAAGAAAGAAGACAAGTAACGAGGCATCGTATCTGCCACTGACTCACAAATGGTTTAAAAATATTAACAACTGGGGAACTGGGGAATGGTATACAGGAGGTCTGGGTACTACTTCTGCAACTCTTAATTTTAATATCCAAGATTTTTTTTTTAATGGAGAGTGTTTTGTGGTGTGTAGTAGTGTAGTTACTTTTCTGAGAATAGACTCCCAATCAGATAAGTTCTGCTATACTAGGGTAAAGAAACAAACAAACAAAAAACAAACCTACTGCCGTGGAGTAAATTCTAAGAGTGACTCTACGGGTCAGAGTACAACAGCCCAGTAGGGTTTTACCAAGCTGGAATCTTCACAGAAGCGGAATGCCACATCTTTCTCTCGTGGAGTGGCTGGTGGATTTGAATGCTGACTTTTCACTGCACCAGGAGGGCTCCTTTATACTAATGCAGTAATTTATAATCAGCCATAATATACACAAACGATCTCATCAATCAGCTATCCTACACATCTTGAAGACAGAACATACCAATTGTGTATGAGTCACAAGCAGAAAAACTAAGTCTGCCCTCAAGCAAATTCCTGGAAGTACCTGCATGCCATAGCAAATCCCGAGAACAGGTTTGCCAATGGTGAATATTGCCGGGTCAAACCAGGGAGCGTCTTCTGCATACACGGAATTCGGTCCTCCAGAGATGATAATAGCACTGTGGATTTAAGGAAGAGGGTCAGGGAAGAATCTCATCCCTATTTTACACAGTCTACGCCTCCCCCGCCTCCTTGCACCTGACCCACCCTCTCCCGTCAAGTCGATTCTGACTCATGGCGACCCTACAGGACAGAATAGCACTGCCCACAGGGTTTCCAAGGCCGTGAATCTTTACAGAAGCAGACTGCCACATTTTTCTCCCACGGAGCAGCTGGTGGGTTTGAACCACCGACCTTTCGGTTGGCAGCCGAGCACTTTAACCAGTGCACCACCAGGGACCCTCTGAACCACTGAGGGAGACTCAAATACAGATTCAGTGATTTTGTTAATATTTTCAATACGGTGGAATAGACCCAGATTCTATCACAGCTTACTAATCTCCTCCTACGCAGAATAATTATTTTTACTCTACGTTATTGCAATGTTTGGGAGTCTATCTATTCAACATTCACTTGTTAATAAGCATCGACTTCCAAATATATAAATACCAATGTTCATATCTGTGAAGGTTAGCATGAATTTGTTTCCGCTGTTCTCCTCATCAACAGAGAAGTGGGAATTCTGAACGGAGATAGAGAAAATGTAAACATTCTGGGAGCCTAGCACTCTTAGTTAGAACTCAGGCCAGGACCATAACTCAGCTACATTACACTTTACAGAGCATTCTATCGGTCCAACTACTATTACAAAAGAAGATACAAACGTGAGGCCTATGTGCCTCACCTGGCCACTGGATATGTCTTATTTGGCCCTTAGCATTTACTCAAAAAATTCCCAAATATTTTAATATCAGGACTTTTGGATAAAAATTCAGATTTCTCCACTGGACACCCTTTTAACTCAGAACTGAGATGACTCCTGAGGTTCACCCTGCAGCCAAAGACTAGACAGGCCCATAAAACAAAACAAGACTAAAGTGGTACACCAGCCTAGGGGCAAAGACAAGAAGGCAGGAGGGGATGGGAAAGCTGTTAACAGGTAACCCAAAGTCAAGAAGGGGAGAGAGTTGACACGTTGTGGGGTTGGCAACCAATGTCAAAAAACAGTATGTGTATTAATTGTTTAACGAGAAACTAATTTGCTCTGTAAACCTTCATCTAAAGAACAATTAAAAAAAAAAAAGGCAGATTTCTGGGTTTTCTTTAAGAAAAAAGGAGGAGAAAAACCTAGCAACACTGGACCTTCACCTCTACATGGCTACCAACAGCTGGAACTGACAAGAAGACAGCTGGTACCTTTAGACCACACATGCCCGCTCACACAATGGAGGACACTTACAGCCTTCAGTCAAGGTAGCCTCAGATTCAACCTAAGTTTGAGTTTGCAGAACTCCTGACGTACACTGTATTTCAAGATCTAACCAGATCTGCTTACTAATAAACTTGGATTACAATCCACTTTTTAGTTAATGGTTGCCTACCATGTAAAACATACAAAATATACATCCAGAGGCGTACTATAACTGAACGTAATATAAATAATATAAATACACATCCAGAGGCATAATATAACTAAATACAACTAAAAACAAATTCATGAAAATTACTCAGCAAGCTAGGGCATTCTTTAAGTTTAGCAAGTTTAAAAGCCCCATCCTTTGACGTTTATACGGGTAACAGGAGATATGGTATACACTAAAAACCAAACCCACTGCCGTGGAGTTGATAGCGACTCATCCTGACCCTATAGGACAGAACTGCCCCATAGGGTTTCCAAGGCCATAATCTTTACGGAAGTGGACTGCCGCATCTTTCTCCTGCAGAGCAGCTGGTGGGCTCAAACTGCCCACCTTTCATTTAGCAGCTGAGTGCTTTAACCACTGGCCACCAGGGCTCTCCATCTCCTACAAAAGAGAGACCGAAGACAACCTACTCAGATGGTAAATGTGTATCTTTAAGATAACAACTGTAAAGGGGTGTGGGGGTAGATCTAAGGGTAGATCTGTAAGTTAGCTCCTTAAAAATGTAGAAGCTAAAATTCTATAAAATATAGTTAATAATCAAAATCTCTAGAAATTCTGTATATTTAGTTTTGTGAAGGATAACCACTGTGGGGCTGTCCAGCATCCCTCATTAATCTGCTGAACAACCCAAGGCTGTAAGACTCTTAGTGCTATTTAAAAAAATGTGATTAGCTTAGGCAAGCCTAAAACTCAAGCAGTACTTAAACCAATTAGGAAACTTCTTGTCTCAACGCATCTTGAGAAGAGCTAATCACGCTTTATAGTCTTCTATCGTACTTCCACCCTGCTATTTTGAAACTAACTTGGAATTATGAGGCCCAATAAGTCATTCCTGACAGCAATTTTGTCAAAAAAGGCAGTTCGAGGCTCTAAAAGCAGGTGGGTTAAGAGTTCTCCAGTGTCACAACATGAATAATTATTCTAGAAAAAGGGTGATCAGAGAGACAGGTCAGCAGAAAGGATTACAGTAATGAAAGCAGAGTGCTATAGTTCCCATACCATTCTAGAGAAAAGAAGCTATAGGGACAAGCAGGGCCTAGGGACTGCAGATAATCAGGTACAAGCAAAGTGACCAGAGAAAAAAACTGAACTTCCACTGCCAAGTCTTCAGCTACCTGTTCCGAAACATTTGGTGTGGGTTAATCTTCCGGGGATTTTTTTTTGTTTATCTGGCTTTTGTTTATTTGCTTTTGGGGGGAGGGTGGCAGAGCCTGGGTTTGACAGAGACCAAAAGGGTTCCCATTCAAAGACTTCGCACGGTTCTTTCATCCTTCTCAGGCTGCTGTTTATCAGTAATCAAGACTGCTGAATCGGACAAACCCCAGGGCCCCCTCTTACTCTAAAATGCTACAGCTTGAAGGAGACAATTCTTTTTATCTGAACCTTAGGACTAAAACAAAATTAAATTTGAACCCACCTTTCCAAATTTCCCATTATCCATTTCAGAACTGGTGGCACAGTGGTTAAGAGCTTGGCTGCTAACCAAAAGTCGGCAGTTCGAATCTACCAGCCACTCCTTGGAAACCCCATGAGGCAGTTCTACTCCGTCCCATAGGGCCTCTATGAGTCAGATCGACTCGATGGCAACGGGTTTAGTTTAGTTTTTTATTTCAGAGCCAAGAAATCACAGGATAATGTATATGGGTCTATGAAGTCTTAAAAGTTTCTTATACCTATTTTCCCACTACAAAAAAATTATGTTTTAAGGAAAAAAAAATATATCTTGGGAGAAGCACAGCATGTCTAATATTAAGGTTTAAGAGTCAGTTAAGGACAAAAACCGCAGTTGCTTACTTCTGGAAAATATTTTTAATAAACAAAGAACACTAACTCCATAAGAAAAGGTAAAGCTTTAACTAGAAATAGCTGTTAAAGGAATATATATATAAGTTGTTACTGTTCTGACTAGTTCTAAGGACACAGGCTTGGAATCAATATAATTACATAATATAATTGATATAAGAATTAGCTCTTATATTAGTTGTAAGAAATCTTACACAGAATTCTCTTTTGAGCATTTTGCTCAAGTTCCTGTGTATTTTCCTTTGACTAAAAGCTTTGTGATGAATGACTGTAATGGCTCCATCTAACTCCTACAAAACATGAAATACTCAAATATTAAGTTCTTATAATTGTGCAATTAAAAGTAAGGTAACCTTCTTAGCTGAACAGCTTATATCTTTTTTTTTTTTTTAAACCAGAGCCATGGGAAATTTCTTGTAAAACAGTTCCATGTATTATTTTCACAGAAAAATTCAGTGCCCGAGCCAATTAATAATAAAATACTCCACAATCTAAGCTTAGTCTCTTCAGAAAAACATCAGTGACAAGCCTACCGGAATCCCTGCTCCTTGATGGCGAATGCCGGTGTCTCCAGGGGGAAGATCTCAGACTGGACGAGCAGCTCCCTCACCCTGCGGTCTATGACTTTCCCGTACTGAGCACCAGCATCCAGAATGACCACAGCTCCTTCGTAGTTGTGGTGACCATCCTTCAGGTCCCCTCCGGCATTCTCCAGCTGCAGGTATTAACAGAAACAGCTTTAATTATGAAGGTTAGAGCTATTTTTTAAAAATAGTGGATTACCGTCTGTTCCAAAAACACAGAAACAAAAACTATTAACAGAGGACTTTCTAAGTTACCAATTCAAAACACTTCCGTTAAAGGGAAGATTTTAATACATACCCACATAAGGCACGTATCAACACTTAAACGGAATAAAGGCTACCACTTAGTGACCACCTTAGATAGATACACACACACACACACACACACCGTACTGAATACTTCATGTGCATTACCTAATACCAGGGTGGACATACAACTCAGTTTTGCCAAAATATTTATGCCTGTTAATCTGGTATTACTATTACTAGTGTCCCAGTTCAATCTCAAGTGTCCCAGTTCAAACAATCAATTAGACGGCTGTCCTACCGTCCCGGCACTCCCATGGGGGAGGCACTAGGGGACACGAGATGTTCTGCTGCCGGAGCAGGCGTATGTGCGAATCCCCCGCGTCAGGGCGTTTTCCGTCACCTGAGGACAACGGCACACCCGCACGTGCATCTAATCCAAACCAGGACAATTTTTCTAAAATTTCTGTCCTGCGCGCTGGTAGCACTTTTCTGAAAAGCAGTTTTGCGAAATGTGAAGTTTTTAATTATGGGTGCTGAAATATTGAACTGGAATTGGCTTCAAAGTAACGAAAGAGGGAGTGGGTGAGAGTAAGTGAAACAGGACGGGCTTGTACTGAATCACTGCGGCTGGAAGGTAAGTGCACCGAGTTCATTCCACTAGATCACTCTCCATCCTGTTGTACTTTTTTCTTCTAAACTGTACATAACAACAAAAGGCTTTAAAGTTTCATTTATACCCTGGTAATGCACTTCAAGGAACCATGTATTCCACGATTCCACTTCACTATATTCTGTGTAAAAATTCAAGAGGACATGTACACGTACAAAAAAGTATGGATGGATACATACCAAATATTAACAGAAGTTGTACCTGAGTGACGGAGCTACAGGTGATGTTTCCAAATTTTTCTCTAGGTATAAAATCTGTCACATAAAAAATGTTTAAGCCAGGCCTTTAGCCACCTGAGTAACCCTTTCCATCCCCCTCCCCTCTCCATTTACCTGCTAAAAGTGAATGCAGGCCTCACCCACAACACCACTGCCACTTCTTCCACAATAAAGGAAAAGAAATAATGGTAGTCAATAACCACAGGCCAGAAAGAGTTACTAGATCACAGAAAGGAAGGTTTTAGTCATATGGTCATTCAACAATCTAGAAAAATCAAATCATACAAACAAACAGAAGCTTAGAAAATGTGCTATTACTGCAGGAAACACTAAAGCCTTCTCCTTTCAGAACTTTGCCGAGTCTTAGGGCGCGTTGTGTGCACGCGCGCAGACACACACACACACTCCCTTTAAGGGATCTATTTTTTTAGCATTCAAAGTATTTTTGAAAGAATACTACATTATTGTACAAATTTCTCAGACTCAGAACCATTATCACCTTCAAAGTTTTTGCCAACTGCAAGCACCTGTTTTTTGACGTTACAAGCCAAGCTCCCAGTTTGCATGGTTCCGATATGCACAAAATTTCAGTTACCCAGGACGTAGTTAACTATAACACCAATCCCCAACAACGTGGATCAAATTTCAGTTACCATACAGTAACTGTGAGTAACTGCATGAAGTACAAAATGCTGCCAACTCTTCGGACCACAAATCACTACATAAATACAAATGAGCATTGTAATCAGTGACCAGTCAAGCCCCTTCTCTCAAAGTCTCTTGGTGATTACTCACTAAACAAGAGACAGCAAAGTGTGCAGCAGTGTCGCCTCCTTGACCACCAATGCGAAAACACAGGTCATAGAAAACCCAAGAAGGAACTGGCCAAGAAAGATGAAAGGACAGCAAAGAAAAGTGATAATGCTGGAAGCATTAAATGGAGTTATAGAAGAAATCGCTTAAGTGGGAATGCTGACAGTGTCCGCCATTTGAGAGACCCCAGATATACGCAGCCACAGAACTTAGTGGAGGTGAAGTTATCAACATAAATGAGGAAAGAGACTGTGTAAAGGATAAAGACACCCCAGAGGAAGCGACAAACACAAAAAACTTTATATCAAAGGAATTCTCAGAGATTTTTTGTAACACTGAGAGCACAACGTATAAAATGTTAGACTCCGTCAGGGCACAGGTAAGCACTGTTTAAAGTACTCTTAATAAGTTTTTTACGGAGAAATAAGACACTTTAATTTTCGATGTTTCAAATTGTACTACACTAAGTAAACATAAGTTTTATTATTTCTCCATACTTCTATAACTAACAACAAAAGTTTTTAGTATTTTAACAGGAAATTTTAAAGCTCACAAAACCACTGTAATTTCTCCACTGATTACTTAGATCCCTTTGCCCAGTTTCAGCATGCACAGTCATTTTTATGTTCTGTTATGCAAAGTGAGGACTGTATTTCTGTAAATAAACTAGTATTTACCAAGTGTATTAAAAAAAACTTTATACTTTTTTTTTTTTTTAGCAATTTTTAAAAATGTTCAACCACATGACACCTGTGGTCACTGGGTAAATACTATGGGTCCTTCCTCACACCTCACTTCTTTCACCTCAGCTGTCAACCTCACCTGTCTAGCACACAGCTTCAACAGCTCAGGGGAAAGCAGAAAGGCCCCCAGTAATAGAAACAAAGTCCCTTTCCCTCAAGAGCTTGAATCTATTTATTCCCACTTCACACATAAAGTTTAATAATTAGACTTCCAAATCTTCAAAAGTTTAGAAAACTACACTAATGGCAGAAAAGAAGGGGCTAGATGGTCATATGAATAGTCGTAACAAATGAAAGCCAGTATCACAAGACAGAAAATCTATTTATAAAATTTAAAAAGTAAAGACAAAAGCCTAAGGTTTAAGGCTAACAGCCCTCAACAGACCTGAAGTCATCACGATAAAATAATGATGTTCATAGAGCTATCTTTTGAAGTCTCGAGAAAAAAAAAGTACAGAAAAAAATAAACTGCACTCAGCACCCTACAAAAGAACAAGGTAATAAGTTGTGGCCATTCTGGGAAGAAGATGGCACTGTTTGGGGATCTTCCCCAATAATCACTGACCTAGACAGCAAAACCAACACATTGAGGGCATTTACCATACAGCTACACAAGTTAACCCCCAAGGAATCCCAAAACACAAGTAAGTGGGGTAGCAACAAACCACCACAGCCACAAACCCTGAGACTCTGGCCTCTGCGTGGGAGAAACCAGACAGAAGCAACTAGGACTCCTTAAGGGACCTGAGAGGAGAGAATTCCAAAGCAGTGGAAAGTACACAGCAGTCGATTTGAGAACGCAGCTGTATCAGAAGGGTGCGTCCGCTCCAACGGTGAGCGAGTGGACGGCAGCCGTACCAGGAGGGCGCGTCCGCTCTTTAATGATGAGCGAGCGGACGGGCAGCCGTACCAGGAGGGTGCGTCCGCTCCGACGGTGAGCATGTGGCGAGGGACCCAAAGGAAGGCCTAATAGGACCAGAGTGGTGACCTCTCAAAACTGGCCCACAAGGGCGCTTTCTAAGACAAGGTCTTCAATGAGGAGCAACTACTGGGAACAGAATCAAAACTGTGTGAGGCAGGGACGAGTGAACAGGAAAGAGGGGGCCCGGACTAAGACGGGCAGGGAAATAGGGCTGCTGTAATTTTAACAACAGAAAGCACTCTCTGAAGTTATGAAAGTGACCTGAACTAAGCTTCCTTCTAAAAGTTCAGGAAAACTAAAAAGAGAAACAGGAAGTATAGAAGTCAAGTTCCACACAAAATTGCTGAAAGAAAAAGAGAATGAGGAAGAGAACAGCATCCCTGAAACAAGATCAAAACTGGAATGTGCTATTTCTAAACGAGATACTAAAAAAAATTATACAAGGCCTGAAAGAACATGAATTAAAATCAGCCTACAAACCAAGTACAACCGAGCAATCCCGTAGCACGCTCTAATAAAACTGCTGAGCTTTAAAGAAAAACTCTGGGTATTCTGGATAAAAAGAGCAGACGACTTTTTATTCCCTAAACTATATGATTGTTTTGTATAGTGTTCTACAGCTGGGTTTTATTTTACAACCAGATTTTTAAAACAGAGCAAGGAAAGGACCTTTATTTCACATCTATGATTTCAGGTGCTTCACATATTTTCTTATTCACAATATTTTACAGACGAGGAAAATGAGGCTCAGGCCTCAAGTCTCTTGCTCAGGGAACACACTGACAAAAGGCAGGATGTAAGCCTGTGTCTTTTTAAGCCATAAAATGACACCACAGAAGGAAAGAGGGCAAACACGCAATACGTTTTTCAGAAGACTGCCTTCAAAGTTATTTTACATTTTCATTATCTTGGTACTTTGTGACCAGGGGATAAGCTTTATCATTTTACATAGCTTGCTTATGTGAACAAAATAACATTCAGCTGATGCCTGAGCACAGCGCTATTATACTGTTTCGGAAATTGAATTCAATACTATAATTCCGCAGGTTGTTGAGCTGCCCTTTACAAAGTTCCTTCACTTCAGAAATTTGCAGTTAGTGAAGTAAAAGTTTTAGGGTTCAAAGAGTTTGTTTTTTTTTAAACACCCACCAACACAGGTTTTAGTGATCTGGAATACTCGACTACCCAGAATAATCCTTTCATTACCAGGCAGCTCACTGGAAGTCTGACCGTGTTTACTTACCTAATCTCACCCACACTGACCACTCTGGAAAAACAGTACATTTTCTTCACAAAATTATCCAACGCCTCAGCTCTTTAGAAATGTCAATCAACTTCAGTGAAGGTTTCTCATGCTGTTGTTTGGTGTCATCGAGTCAATTTCAATTCATAGTGACCCATGTGACATAGCACAACTGCCCCACAGGGTTTTTTAGGCTGTAATCTTTACAGGAAGGAGCCCCGGTAGCGCAATAGTTAAGCACTCAGCTGCTAACCATAAGGTTGGAGGTTTGAACCCACCAGCAGCTCCATGGGAGAAAAGACTTGATGATCTGCTCCCATACAGATTACAACCTTGGAAACCCTACAGCGCAACTCTACCCCGTCCTATAGCGCTGCTTCATACCACCAATCTTTATAGGAACAGATCGCCTGGCCTTTTTCCTGCTGAGCTGCTGGGTAGGTTCGAATCACCAACCTTTCGGTTAACAGCCACACACTTTCTCACAGAGACTACCGTCTTGCATATATAACCCTGAATGAAGTTTGGGCCCAGAACTGACCTTACGATATACTTTTGCTCTATCCTTTCCTTTAGTTATTCTGAAAAAGTTTAAACCTACAGAAAAAGATGATACACATTACAATGAAGCCGCCCATCTCCTAAATTCAACAATTGATAACATTTTGCCACATTTGCTTTATTTCTATTATATCTTCCCCCAAATGACTGGAAAACAGTCATTTCTCCCAGAAAAACTTCTCAGCATGTACATCCTACAAACGGGGACATTCTCCCACATAACCACAATACCATTATCATACTAAATACTGGCAAAACCTATATACTAACTTCCCTAAACACAGTCCTTCATGGTTTTTATAAAAATTCAGAACCCCATCAAGGATCACGTGCTTTACACACACATTATCCTATCACTGGCTCCTTTAATCAATAACTATTCACTCATCAACCACTTTTTATGAATCTTTTGTGACACTGACATTGTTTTAAAGTTCAGGCCAGTTTTCTGTAAAACATGCCACAACTAGGATGTGTTGTCTCGTGATAAGATTCCAGATAAAACATTTTTTGGCAACATTTTTACATTAAAAAAAAAAAATATATACCCATTGCTGTTTGAGTCAACTCCAGCTCAGAGTGGAACTGCCCCAGAGAGCTTCCAAGGCTGTAATGGTTATGGAAGCACACAGCCACATCTTCCTCTCACTGAGTGGCTGGTGGATTTGAACCACTGACCTTTCAGTTAGCAGCTGAGCACTTTAACCACTGCACCACTAGGGCTCCTTATTTTACACACAGGTGATGTCACTATGCCTCCTGATGTGTTAAAACGGGAAGAAGCAATGTCATTTTTTTGTTCTACTACTTGTGACGCTAAGTTTGATCACTTAGTCAACATGCCAAGCCTAAAAAAAAAACCCATCAAACTTGCTGCCATCGAGCCAACTCCAACTCATAGAGACCCTAGAGGACAAAGTAGAATTGCTCCACAGGGTTTCTAAGAAGCAGCTCGGGGTTCGAACTGCCGACATTTTGGTTAGCAGCCAAGCTCTTAACCGCTGCATCACTGGGGCTCCATCAACATGCCAGTGTGCTCAAAAAAAGTGATTCAAGTTTTCCTCCTGTTTAATACCTTAAAATGACTTCTCTTTAGAATGAAGCCCAGTGACGTCTAAAGTACTCTCAAAGCCCTATGAGGCTCTGTACTACATAGGCTGAAAGATCCCAACTACGAAGATGAATCAATCTCAAACACGCCAAATGAAAAAAGGCATCTCTGAAATTGTATTTTAAAATATCCATCAGCCCAACGACACAGCTGTCGCTGCCATAACATGCATGAGCACAGCTACTCATATTGAGCCAGGTACAGTGTCTGACAAAGAAATTTCCTTGAGGAAAAGGGATACCCAGAGTCTGTGTTGGAATCCCCCTTAGAACAGAAACATGTCCCCAGGGTTCAGGGATGAGAGATAGAGGTGAGAATGGCTAAGACACCTGGAATAGGCACGCTGGAGCCCCATGTAACTAATCAAGTATGCGATTTCTCTATGCATTCTATGACCAGTCCGGTATGATCCCTGGAAAATAAAGTGTCTTGTTATTCCTAGTGGTGTGACCAGACCAGTGCAATCCCTAACCCTTCCGTCAGCAGAACATTTAAAAACCATGTGAAGGACTGAGTTTTCCTTATTATCCAAAAACCTTCTGTTGACAACTTCTGGCAAGATCAAGGTAGTACTAGCAACAAAACTTGCAGAACAAGTTATTGGTGGCCTGGAGAAAATCCTGGAGAGAAACACTCTCAAGAAATCCTGGATCAGCATAACTTTTTTTTATTGTGCTTTAAGTGAAAGTTTACAAATCAAGTTAGTCTCTTACGAAAAACTTCTATACACCTTGCTATATACTCTAGTTGCTCTCCCCCTAATGAGACAGCATACTTCTTCTCTCCACCCTGTATTTCCGTGTCCATTCAGCCAGCTTCCGACCCCCTCTACCCTCTCATCTCCCCTCCAGACAGGAGCTGCCCACATAGTCTCATGTGTCTACTTGAGCCAAGAAGCTCGCTCCTCACCAGTATCATTTTCTATCTTATAGTCCAGTCCAATCCCTGTCTGAAGAGTTAGCTTTGGGAATGGTTCCAGTCTTGAGATAACAGAAGGTCTGGGGACCATGACCTCCTGGTCCTTCTATCTCAGTCAGACCATTAAGTCTGGTCTTTTTAGGAGAATTTGAGGTCTGCATCCCACTGCTCTCCTGCTCCATCAGGGATTCTCTGTTGTGTTCCCTATCAGGGCAGTCATTGGTTGTTGCCAGGCGCCACCTAGTTCTTCTGGTCTCAGGTAGATTAGTATAATTCTTGATAGCATAAAATA
The DNA here is from genome assembly GCF_030014295.1 of Loxodonta africana. Taxonomy (NCBI): domain Eukaryota; kingdom Metazoa; phylum Chordata; class Mammalia; order Proboscidea; family Elephantidae; genus Loxodonta; species Loxodonta africana. The sequence continues at coordinate 72,906,178 of NC_087364.1, read as the reverse complement.
TGTGTGAAAAAACAAGGACCCAGACAACTCAAGCAAGAAACTAATTAAAGTAATTCAGATGAATCAGACTGAATATAAAAAAAGGTTTAGAGATATCAAAACTAATTTATCTCACTTATATTTTCTTTTTTTTTTAATCTATGTATAAGTGGTATTTGATTCCAAAATAAAATATTTTTTTTTTTTTTAATTTATACAAAATAAAAATTTTAAGTACAATCACTGAATGTAGGTAACAGTTATTCATGCTATACAACAAAGGTATAAAATACTTTTAGGAAATGGTGCTATAGCTGAGAAACTCTGGAGGTCAGGAGACATCCCCTGGTGCAAGAACACACAATCTTGGACCTACATTACTTGCATAAGCAATGACTGTCAATCAATTCATGTTGCCAAAAGTATGATCCTTGACTTTTGCTCCATTTGTCTTATAATTTCAACACAATTGTATATACCAAACACGGTAAATAAACTTTGATCACTTAATTCATGTGAGTTCACTTTTATAACTATTAATTCAAGTATGCAACACATAGGCTTCTGTTAGAATTCCTTCAATAAATTATGTTTTTGAGTTTACAATGTTCAATAGGTTTGGGAAATAAAAGTCTCTAGTGACATAAAATGTTGCCTTAGCCCTTTACTGCTTTTGGTTTGTTAATAATTTCATACACTAAAAACTCTCCCCTAACGAAACTTCCCCTAAGACTCCTCCTTGATTTCTATACGTTATGTGGGATGAATCCAGCATCAATGCACATTGTTTCCAATTTTTCCTCCTTGACTGAACCAGCTTTATCTTCTTCTGAATGACCTTCAAAGTCATTCCAAACCCTATTCTATCTTATATGCAAGATCCCAACAGCTCCTTTCAAGTTCAAGTTGGCGCCATTCCTGAGCATAATGGACACAGTCTGAACGTGCTATCTAAACCAATGAATTAAAGTGCAATTTAGCTTGGACTAAAGACTCTGATATTACTTCTAGCACCCACTTAGAGACAGCCAGGCCCCTCCCACACACACACACACTGAAACCATGGAAGTGGTTGAGGAATTCCATCTTCTCAGGTAAACCAAATCTACTTCTCCTGGGTTTAATCTGTATATTAAGAATACCTGGTAAGATTATAAAGCCACAAATCTATATTACCTTTGTCTTCCGACTTAAGAGTAAATCAAAATTTAGCCAGGGTCATAATTTCTAATATCAATTTTAAAATATTCTGAAATTAGTAACTTATTTTCCACTGGTCTTTCTAGAAAGTTTAGGTGATATTATTTGGTCAACACAACACTCTAATTATATTGTCAGTTCTAAATTAAAATAAGATTTGGCACTGCTGGCTAAAAGCAAAGTCAAGTACACTTTCTTTACTTTGTGAGTTTTAAATCCCTAAAAGCTTTATTATAATCGGTTTTTAGAGAATATGCTGTAAGATCTTCAATGCGAATACATAAATAAAACATCCCTAACCCCTCAAAGGAAGCCCTGGTGGCATAGTGGTTAAGTGCTACGCCTGCTAACCAAAGGTTTGGCAGTTCAAGTCCGCCAGGCGCTCCTTGGAAACTCTATGGGGCAGTTCTACTCTGTCCTACAGGGTGGCTATGAGTCGGAATTGACTCGATGGCACTGGGTTTGGTTTTTTTTGTTTTGTTTTGTTTAACCCCTCAAAAGTAAAATCTTATTCCTAGGGAACAAAATATTTCTGGATAAATTAAAGCCAGTATGAATCAGCCCAAATCAACCTGCTCATTTCTAAAGGTTGGCAGCTTCCACAAATTTTTTTAGAAAAGACTAGACATTCAGTAACAATAGTATTAAAGCATTAGAAGGAAAAATTCCGAAATGTGTTCAGTCTGACTGGTTCTGTTCGGTTAAACTCCTCATAGCTTAACTCAAGTCCTTTTTTTTTTTTTTTTAATGTTAACCTTTAGTTTAGGAATATTGGTACAAAATTCCTCAACAAAATACCAGCAAACCAGATCCAGCAACATATAAAAGGAATTACACCCCACGACTGAAATTTATCCTAGTAATGCAAGGTTGGTTTAATATCCAAATATCAATTAATGCGAAACACCTGTCAATAAAATAAATGAGAAAAACATAGGATCATCTCACTAGACACAGAAAAAGGATTATGGCAAAACTCAACACCCCATCATGACAAAAATACTCAAAAAAACCCTCATCCTTTGCTGGTGGGAGTGCAAAATGGTACAGCTGCTGTGAAAAACATTTTAGTTGTTCCCTGATGGTTCCTCAAAAAGCTAAACAAGGAACTACCATATGGCCCTGCAATTTCATTCCTATTTATTTACCCAAGGGACTTGAAAGTAATGACGCATACAGACCCATGCATACAAATGTTCACTGCAGCATTATCCACAATAATCAAAAGGGAGAAGCAGCCTAAATGTCTATCAATTAATAAACGTATAAACAAAATGTGGTATATTTATACAACAGAATACTACTCATCCATAAAGGGAAACAAAGTCCCAATTCATGGTACAACATGGATGAACCTTGAAAACATTATGTTAAGGGAAGCAGTTGGTCTATGAAAAATCCACATCTAACATCATAATTAGGAGCCCCCTAACCAAAAGGTTAGTGGAGCCCTGGTAGCACAGCAGTTAAGAGCTCAGCTGCTAACAAAAAGGTCAGTAGTTCGAATCTACCAACGGCTCCTTGGAAACCCTATGCGGCAGTTCAACTCTGTCCTGTAGGGTCACTATGTTTTAGAATCGACTCGATGGCAACAGGTTTTTGCCAAAAGGTTGGTGGTTTGAACCAAGAGATGCCTCAGAAGACAAGACTGGTGATCTGCTTCCAAAAGGTCATGGCCTTGAAAATCCTATGGAGCAGTTCTACTCTGCACACAACGCGGTCACCATGAGTTGTCACTGACCTGACAGCAACTAACAACATCATCATGATATTAATGGTGAAAAGCTGGATGCCTTCTTCCTAAGATCAGGAACAAGGATTTCTGTTCTTGCCACTTCTGTTCACCATTGTGCTAGAGGTACTATCTAGGGCAATTAGGCAAGAAAGTGAAATAAAAGGCATCCAGAATGGGAAGGAAAAAGTATAACTCGCTCTATTTGCAGATGCCATGCCTTGTATAAAGAAAATTCTAAGGAATCCAATAAAAAGATATTAGAACTAATACGCGAGTTCCGCAGGGCTGCAGGATACAACATCAACGAACAAAAATCAATTGTGTTTCTACACACTTGCAATGAACAAGTCAAAAAATGAAATCAGGAAAGTAATTCCACTTACAATAGCATCTGACGTAATAAAACAGGAATAAACGTAACCCAAAAAGTGCAAAACATATACTCTATAAAAACTACACAGCACTGCTGGGAGAAATTTAAAAAGGCCTCAGTAAATGGAAAGACATCCGGAATCATGGACTGGAAGACTTAATATGTTTAAGGTGGTAATACTCCCCAAAGCGGTCTACGAATTCAATGTTATCCCTATGAAAATCTCAGCTGGCTTCTTTGCATAAATTGATAAACTGACCCTAAAATACACATGGAAATTCAAGGGACTCAGAATAGCCTAAACAATCTTGAAAAAGAAGAACAAACTCAAAGGATTCAACTTCCCAATTATCGAAACTTACTACACACCTAGAGTAATCAAGACAATGTAAGCATAAGGATAAGTATACAGACTAGTAGAAGAGAACTAAGAGTCCAGAAATAAAACCTCACATTTACGGTCAATTTTCAGCCGTAAGTGGCAAGGCCATTTAATGGAAGAAAGAACAGTCTTTCCAATAAACAATCCTGCAACAACCGAGTAACCGCAAACAAAAGAAATGAAGCTGGATCCTTACCTCACCCCATATGCAAAAAAAACTCAAATGGACCAAAGACCTAAATATAAGAGCTAAACTATCAAACTCTTACATGCAAATATTGTGACCTTAAATCAAGTAATAGTTTATTAGATATAATACCAAAAACATCTGCAACAAAAGATAAAAGTAGAGCAACTGGGCTTCATCAAAGTTAAAAGCTTTGTGCTCCACAGGACACCAAAAAGAACGAAGACAACCCACAGAAGGGGAGAAAATGTTTGCAAATATTTTAGATGCAGAAATGTCTCTCCTCCCCAGTAAGACATGAAAGAATATTCTACACAACCCAGATTTATATTATAAAAGGACTTGAAATTCTACAAAACAATTACTTTCTGTTGATTCACAAAGTGCTTCAGAATTCTGTATTAACCCTGAAGCCTTCATTTATTTGGAGCCTCTAAACAGAGTTTAGGTTAGAAGGAATCACACAAACAAAGTTTAAGTACCACAAAGGAGGAAAATATTATCACTGTCCATCCAAAAACCCACTGCCGTCAAGTCGATTCCAACTCATAGCGACCCTAAAGGACGGAGCAGAACTGCCTGATAGAGTTTCCAAGGAGCGCCTGGCGGATTCGAACAGCGGACCTCTTGGTTAGCAGCTGTAGCACTTAACCACTACGCCACCAGGGTTTCCATCATTGTCCATAGCAAATAATTATTACTTCAAATTGCAATCTCTGGAATATAATTCATTAGGCAGCCTTAAAAAGCGTACCAAGCACTTAATAGAATAAGGTTTTTTTTGGGGGGGGGGTAATTCTTAAAAGACAATTCTTTTTCTTAAGTGACAAGCTGGCCCATGCTAAAGGCAAATCCATCTGAGGTTCCTCGAGGAATTTTCAAAGGCTTCCAAGTTAAAGAATGTAATACAATAAAAACCATCCCTGTTGTCTGTAGCAGCTCTTCCATCCCAGATAAATTATCTTAACAGCTGGGACAAAATCAGGGGTCAAAAAAAAATCTAACTTTAGTCTTTGAGAAAAATTTACTAGAAGGTTATCATAAAAAGGGTACAGTTGTTTTAATTCTCAACGTATCCCAGATAAAAATCTGGGGTTATATTTCCACTCATTTCAAAAGCTTAAATTTAGAAATGCTAAACTTAAAATATTAACAATATTAAATGTCACAAAAGATTCTATAATTATCACATGCAGTTGATGGGTATTTATAAAACACCATCAATCCCACTACGATATACCCGAATCATACCAGCTTAGGGAGGGAGGTAGGATGGGTTATCAACCCAGAGTCTGAGGCTTAGATAGGGACAAACAGTGGGAGAGCTGACACGTTATCCAGGAGACACTCACTGTGACAATGCTGCCTTAATAAAGACTGAAAAATGTTACTACAGGACAAGGTAGCACTGCCCCGTATGACTTCCAAGGAGCAGCTGGTGGATTCAAACCGCTGATAGCCTTTTGGTTAGCAGTGGAGCTCTCAACCAATTCGCCACCAGGGATCCAACCTAGACAAGGGTTTTGAGGAGTTCTTGAAAAAAAACAGATCACTTCTGCCCAAGTTTATCCTAAACGTGATCCTTAACTACGTAACATTGTACCAGCTCCTTAACGAAGAAAAGGGGAAAGATGTTGCAGTCAGCCTCTGTAAAGATTTACAGCCTTGGAGACCCTAAGAGGCAGTTCTGCTCTGTCCTATAGGGTCACTATGAGTCAGAATCAACTAGACAGCAATGGGTTTATGGGTTTAATCCCAAGTACAGCGGCTGGTGGTTCACTGGTTAAGAGCTCACCTGCCAACCAAAAACTCAACAGTTCGAATCCACCCACTGCTCCTTAGAAACCTATGGGACAAGGTGGCTATGAGTCAAAGTCAATTCTACAGGTTAGTCCTAGGTATACATTTCAGTTCAGGAAGCTAAATCTTTCCTAGCTCTAAAATGATACTTTGTATAAAACTAATGGAAGCAACCCAAATGCTCTTACAGCTTTTAAGCTCTCCCCTAATTTCCACCATTCAAAAATGCTGTTTTGTGTGATGTCTGGGGTCTTAAATGCTAACAAGCGGCCATCTAAGATGCATCAATTGGTCTCAACCCACCTGGAGCAAAGGAAAATGAAGAACACCAAGGTCACAAGGTAATTATGAGCCCAGGTGACAGAAAGGGCCACATGAACTAGAGACTTACCTCATCCTGAGACCAGAAGAACTAGATGGTGCCCAGCCACAACTGATGACTGCCCTGACAGGGAGCACAATGGAGAACTCCTGAGGCAGCAGGAGAAGAGTGGGATGCAGACCCCAAATTCTCATAAAAAGACCAGACTTAATGGTCTGACTGAGACTAGAAGAGTCCTGGCAGCCATGGTCCCCAAACCTTCTGTTGGCCCAGGACAGGAACCATTCCAGAAGACAACTCATTGGACATGAATTAGACTGGACAATGGGTTGGAGAGAGATGCTGATGAGGAGTGAGCTACTTGTATCAGGTGGACACTTGAGACTATGTTGGCATCTCCTGTCTAGAGGGGAGATGGGAGGGTAGAGGGGTTTAGAAACAGGCAAAATGGTCACAAAAGGAGAGACTGGAAGGAGGGAGCAGGCTGACTCATTAGGGGGAGAGTAAGTGGGAGTATGTAGTAAGGTGTATATAGGCTTACGTGTGAGAGACTGACTTGATTTGTAAACATTTACTTAAAGTACAATAAAAATTATTTTTTAAAAAATCCAGATAAAAATAGAAATGTACCAGAAATAGTAATCAAAACTAGCTCTTCCCCCACTTGAGTTTATAAACTAGAATTAACACACACTCGACAGAGGCACAATTTATGAACTAGGATTTACACACAATATGCTAAGTAAAAAAAGGGTGGGTCTACTAAGCCTGGGTGCAGTACATGTTTTACTACAGAGGATAAAAGGGCCATCTGTGGGTTTAGTGGTAAGGTATGGAAAATAGATGCCTGCTCTGATTTGTAGGTGGGCCCCTTAACCAAACCCACTGCCATCAGGTCAATTCAAACTCACAGTGACCCTATGGGACAGAGCAGAACTGCCCCATGGGGTTTCCAAGGAGCAGCTGGTGGATTTGAACTGCCAACCTTTTGGTTAGCAGCCAAATGCTTAACCACAGTGCCACCAGGAATCCACAGGCCTCTTAGATATATCTTACATCACTTATTTTAAATAGACATTTAAATATCAATATATATCACTTTACTTCAGGTGTTTCTTATACTCAGTGGTATGTCACGGTCTGTCAGGACTGTCAGGGTTTTTTGATGAAATATGTTAGTTCCCTGGATTGCTCCTCTTGAAAATACTTCCAACTTTGGCCTACACCTGATTGTTGCATAGTCAAAAAAAAACACACTTACATGTTGTACAAACATGAAAACCTTGAAAGAAAAAAAAAAAGTTAATCAGCAATTGACCTCAACCTCAAATATAGTCAAAATTCTCTTAAAAACTCCAGATCAAACAAAAGTAGCAGCTAGGAAAAAACTGTGCGTCACACACACGCCCGGGCAGACGAGCCGTCCAGAAACAACCCTGACTTTTCTGTTACTGAAATTTAGGAAAATACTCTTCTCAAATGCACTACTTATGTTCAAAGTCTGTAAGTTAAGTTTGGGTTCTCCTAATCCCATAGTTGTCTCCTCTACCACCACTTGGAAAGAAAGCACTGAGACGAATCTTTCCAATGAGTTTACGGCTCAAAATTGAAGGGGAAAGAAAAATGTTTTGCAAGTCAAAGAGTGTAGGCGAAAGCGCTGCACCCCGAGGCGTTCATCAGCTTCGGAGGTCTCCAGTGTCTTCCTTCAGCTTTACAATCCTGAGGCAGCGCTCCCACTCATCTGAGCACTGGTTTCCTTGCTTGAGACAGTCTGTCAGCAACCATATTACCTTGTTCAAGAAACGTTTTTGGGATGCTTACTAGGTAAAAAGTAACCCTTCACCCAGAGGACCCCCCAAGACGTGACACTTAGGCACCACCTTTTTAAGAAAAAAACCAAACCCACTGCCGTCCAGTCGATTCCGACTCACAGCGACCCTACAGGACAGAGTACAGCTGCCCCACAGAGTTTCCAAGGAGCGCCTGGCGGATTCGAACTGCTGACCTCTCGGGTGGCAGCCGCAGCACTTAACCACTACGCCACGAGTGTTTCCACCTTTTTAAGAGCATATTAAAATTCTGCCTAAATAGGGCACTACTGTGTGGCGCAGTGGTTAAGCGCTGGCCGCTAACCGAAAGCTGGCCGGTTCGAACCCACCAGCCGCTCTGCGAGAGAACGATGTGGCAGTCTGCTTCCGTGCAGATTACAGCCTTGGAACCGCTATGGGGCAGTTCTGCCGTGTCCTACAGGGTCGCCAGGAGTCGGGATCCCCTCGACGGCAGTGGGTTATCTGACTGAAAACACCAAGTCCCACGCGGGGTTTAAAATTCCACGCACTTGAATGAGGTTAATTTCCTAAAGCCGGATCACAGGCAACATGTACCAAAAGCTAACCCAAACCCACCGCCGTCCAGGCGACTCATAAAAGGAGATAAATCTTGCTCAAGTCACTCAATTCAAAACCGTGCCGTTTCCCTCTTGACAAGAGACTTTCTGAAAATCTTCAAAGAACTCCCCAAAAACCCCACCACCGCGGAGTCCACGCCGACCCACGGCGACCCTACAGGACAGCCCACGGGGTGTCCCAGGCCGTACCCTGCACGGAAGCAGACGCCACGCCTTTCTCCCGCAGGCGGCTGGGGGTGGGAACCGCCGACCTTTCGGTTAGCGGCCGAGCGCTTTCACCGCTGCGCCGCCGGGCTCCCGGCCAACGGAAAATCTCCACCGCGACGTGAAAGCCAGGCGCGCGTTCGGGGCCGGGACAGGGAAGGAGCTCGCGGGGAGCGGGCGGGCTGCGGCCGTGTCTCCGCTTGGCTGGGCCGGGCCGCTCCGCCCGCTCCCGGACCCCGGACCCCCAGGCCGGACCCGCAGCCCGGACCCCCAGGCCGGATTCCCAGGCCCGGACCCCCAAGCCCGGACCCCCACGCCGGAACCCCCAGCCCGGATTCCCAGGCCCGGACCCCCAGGCCGGAACCCCCAGCCCGGATTCCCAGGCCCGGACCCCCAGCCCGGACCCCACCCCGAGCGGCCCGAGCCCGATCCCCCAGGCCGGACCCCCCAGCCCAGACACTCAGGCCGGACCCCCAGCCCAGAACCCCCGCCCGGACCCCACCCGAAGCGGCCCGCGCCCAGACCCCGGACCTCAGCCCAGACCCCCAAGCCCGGACCCCCAGCCCAGACCCCCAAGCCCGGACCCCCAGCCCCGACCTGCCCTCGAGGGCGCGGACCCCGCAGCTGCGGCCGGGCCTCTCCGGGGGGCGGGCGGGAACCGGCGCCGCCGGCTCGGCCGCCCCCACGAGGCCCGCGCCCGCTCGCGGAAGCCCGGGCCCCACAAAGCGCCCGCCCCCAGAGACGCCGGAGCGCAGGGACCCCGCAGGCTCACGGCACCCACTAGGCGCCGGCTCCGGAGCAGGCGAGCCGCAGGCCCCGGCCCGGGACTCCCAGCCGCCGCGGCCCGGCCGCAGGCTGCGCGGACCGGCCGGGGGCGGGAAGGGCCCCGCGCGGCCTCGCCTCCACCGGGGGGCGGCCAGGTGAGACCCCCGAGCCGGACACTGACCTTGGAGTCTCCGTTACACAGAGCCATCGGGGAGGGGGCCGCGGCGGCGGCGGCGGCGGGCGTGGGAGACGGGGCGGGCGGGCCGGCGGGGTCGGTGCCGCGGGCCGGGGCTGCGAGCGAGGCCTGCTGAGGAGCGGGCGGGCGCGGGAAGGAGCGGGCCGCCTGCGAAGCGCCGACTCGAGCAGCGGCCGCGGAGCTCGGGCGCCAGCGCCGCGGGAGAGGAGACCAGCAGCGCGCACGCTGCCCCCGCCCCCTGCTTCCGCCCCTGCCGGCCACTGGGAGGAGCCCGAGCCTTTCCGCGAGGCCGCCGGGCCGCGGCAACCCCCGCCGCCGCCGACACACAGGCCCGCCCCGGGAGGAGGGGCCTGGGCCGGCCACGCCCCCAGCCCGACCCTCAGCCCGCCCCCGAACGAGGACCCTTCCTAGCCCTGCCTCCGGCACGTCCGCCCTGAAGGAGGAGGGCTCCGCGGCCCCGGCCCCGCCCCTGAGCGAAGACCCTGCCTAGCCCCGCCTCCGGCACGTCTGCCCTGAAGGAGGAGGCACGCACGGTGCCAGCCCCGCCCCCGGCACCCTGGCCCGCTCTCGAGAGAGGAACCTGCCTAGCCCCGCCTCCGGCACATCCGCCCTGAAGGAGGAGGGCCCCGCGGCGTCCGGCCCCGCCGCCAGGCCCGCCCCCGCAGCCTAGCCCCGCCTCCGGCACATCCGCCCTGAAGGAGGAGGGCTCCGCGGCGCCCGGCCCCGCTCCTGGGCGAAGACCCTGCCTAGCCCCGCCTCCGGCACGTCTGCCCTGAAGAAGGAGGCACGCACGGTGCCGGCCCCGCCCCCGACGCCCTGTCCTGCTCTCGAGAGAGGAACCTGCCTAGCCCCGCCTCCGGCACATCCGCCCTGAAGGAGGGCCCCGCGGCGTCCGGCCCCGCCCCCAGGCCCGCCCCCGCAGCCTAGCCCCGCCTCCGGCACATCCGCCCTGAAGGAGGAGGGCCCCGCGGCGTCCGGCCCCGCCCCCAGGCCCGCCCCCGCTGCCTAGCCCCGCCTCCGGCACGTCCGCCGTTAAGGGGGCCGGCGGCGCTCTGCTCGGCTCCGCCCGCGCTTCCCCGGCCTCTGGGCGCCTTTCGCCGGTCTGGCTCCTGCCTGGGGCGCAGAGGCTGGAGGTGCAGAAGGCGGCCTTCTGGTAGCTGGGCCCTGGGGACTCGGCCGGTGGCGCGCCTCGGCTTAGGTGGTTGTACAGAGCTTGGTAGTCACATCCGAAGGGAAGTCAGTGTGGGGTTTGATCCCCTAGGTCCCTGAAAACTTCCTAAAAGTTCTCAGCCGGGGGATTTCCAAAACGCAGAGGCTTGGTGTGGCAGTCTGGTGGGAAGTTGGCCCGGGATCCGCCCCGAAGCTCTGCTTAGACCGCGGTGGTTTCATGTAGGTCATGTTCGGGGAAGGGGATGCAGCCCCCTCCAGCCTTGGGGCACCCATCAGCACAGGGTTTACGTTGACTGTGATCACCTGGGGTCTGTACCGAGGAAGGAAGTGCACAATGTGTTCATGCCGGTGACAACAACGGCTGGACCGCCTTCCAGCTTAAAAAGCCTTTCAAAGGAGAGACTGGAAGAAGGGAGCGGGCTGACTCATTAAAAAAGTAAATGGGAGTATGTAGTAAGGTGTATATAACCTTACATGTGACAGACTGACTTGATTGTAAACTTTCACTTAAAGCATGATAAAAATTATTTTAAAAAAAAGTGTTAAAAAATCAAAAATGTCACGCTCAGAACTAAGGTGCGCCTGGCCCTAGCCATGGCATTTTCAATGGCCTCATATGCATGTGAAAGCTGGACAATGAATAAAGAAGACTGAAGAAGAATTGATGCATTTGAATTATGGTGTTGATGAAGAATATTGAACATACACGGACTACCAAAAGAAAGAACAAATCTGTCTTGGCAGAAGTATAGCCAGAATGTTCCTCAGAAGTGATGATGGCAAGACTTCATCTCACACACTTTGGAAACCCTGGTGGCGTAGTGGTTAAGTGCTACAGCTGTGAACCGTAAAGGTCAGCGGTTTGAATCCGCCAGGTGCTCCTTGGAAACTCTATGGGGGCAGCTCTACTCTGTCCTATAGGGTTGCTAAGAATTGGAATTGACTCAATGGCACTGGGTTTGGTTTTTTGGGGGATCAGGAGGAACAAGTGTCTGGAGAAGAAAAACACGTTTGGTAAAATAGAAGACCCTTAACGAGGTGGACTCACATACTGGCTACAACAATGGGCTCAAACATAACAATTGTGAGAATGGCTCAGAACTAGGCAGCATTTCCTTTTATTGCACGTAAGTCCTCTATGCTTCAGAACAAACTCAACTGCACCTAACAACAACAAAATTCACTAGTGGGACTGCGGGTTTATCATTCATTTGCATAACTGATTTGACTGTACACTGGCAGAATGCTTTCCGTAATGGCTGTCCTAGTCATCTCATTGCCTGAGACTTTGTGTATACCCATATCCTGCTAACATTTGGGATTGTCATTAAATCCTTACCATGTTGCAGTCTTCTCTATTACTGGTTCACTTGATCAAAATCTATGAAATAAAAAATAGATTTCTGGGTATTAAAAAAAAAAAAAAAAGCCTTTCAAAAGCACCTCGCTGTAATACAGCTGCCATGCGCTGCGCTGGTGCTACGTGTCGGGCTCTAGGGATTGAGGAGCCAGAGTGAGACAATCCCGCCCTGGAAAAATCCATTTTATTCTAGCCAATCCCTTGAATGTAGTGAGGTGGGACTGACGTTCTTATTCCGGTATACAAGTGAGGAAATGGAGGTTCAGTGACATAATGCGCCCCCCCCCCGCCGCCCCCGCATAGAAGGTATTCAATCTGGAAAAGGACAGACCATTTATTAAAAAAAAAAAAAACAGCTCCGGGAACAAAAGGCCCAAGGCCTTAACATGCCTCAGATTTAAAGAATTTTATTTCACTTACCTTTCTCTGAGTTGAAATCTTGATACTTGAATTACCCAAAGCCATGGATACTGGGTTCTCCCAGTAGGTGTGTTTGAACAATCCGGAGAACAGGGTGGTAACCAATAGGAGACGCTCTACTAAGAAAGGCTCAACTTCCCTCAACGTCCACCCCGGATGGAATGGGATATGATGTGCCAGCATTAGGGATTGGCTACATCCCATCTATGTCAGATAACTCCTGGTGGATTCCAACTGCTCATCTTTAGGTTAGCAGCGGACTCTTAACCACTGTGCCACCAGGGTTTCCAGAGAACACCTACTTTAAATATATTTTCGGGGTCACTTTTTCATTCCTGATATTGGTAATTTGTGTTTTCTATTTTTCCTTTATCAGTCTGTTAAGAGCTTTATCAGTGTAACTGATCTTAAACAACCAGTTTTTGGTTTCACTTATTTTCAGTTTTTCTTCTGTTGCATCAATTTTCACTTTGAATATTTCCTTTCTGCTTCTTACATTGTGTTTAATTTGCTCTTCTTTTTCTTGTTTATGTTAGAAGTTGAGATCATTAATTTGAGACTTTTTTTAAAAAGGTTGCACAGCAGATTAGGTTCCATTCAACAATTTCTACTCAAATTGTTCAGTGACATTGGTTACATCCTTCACAACAGTGAACATTCTCATTATTTCCATCCTGGTTGTTCCATTTCCAGTAATCTAGTTTCCCTGCCCCGTTACCTTCTCGTCTTTGTTTTTAAAGTAATTGTTGACTGGTTGGTCTCATATAGATGATTTTTTAAAGAGCTGTTGTACTCACGGGTGATATTCTTTGTGAGCCAGTCTGTCATTTAGCTGGAAGGTGGCCTCAGGATAACTTCCATTCTAGACATAGAGTATTTCTGGGCATTAGTCTCTGGGAGTCCTCCAGCATCAACCAGTCCAGTAAGGCCAGATTTTTTAAAGAACTTGAGATTCTGTTCCACATTTTTCTCCCATTCTATCAAGTTCCATCTATTGCAGCCCTGATCAGAAAGGTCAGTAGTGGTAGCTAGGCACCATCTAGTTCTCCTGGTCTCTCTTCTAGGCACCATCTAGTTCTCCTGGTCTCTCTTCTAGGCACCATCTAGTTCTCCTGGTCTCCCTTCTAGTACAGGCATTTACCTCTATAAATTTCCCGCAGAACACTGTTTCAGCAGCATCTTACAAATTCTGATTTCTTCTGTTTCCAGTTTTGACTCACTGAGGCCCCACGTGTGCCGAGTAGAACTGTTCCACAGGGTTTTCAAAGCTGTTTCTTTGGGAAGCAGATCACTAGCCCTGTCTTCTGAGGGGCCTCTGGTTGTGTTCCAACCACCATCCTTTCAGTTAGCAGTTGAGTGCTAAACTATCTGCTTAACTGTTCACTCTGTTCAAAGTAGCATCTTATTTCCCTTTTGACATCTTTGGCCCATGGGCTACTTAGAATTATATTACTTAGTTTCTAAAAATTTGGGAATTTCCCAGAAATCTCTAATTTAACTTCATCATGGTTAGAGAATATATTTTATATGACTTAGATGCTTTTAAATTTATTGAGACCTGTTTTGTGGCTCAGAATGTGGTCTGTCTTGGCCAATGTTCCACATGCAGCACTTGAAGGGAATGTGTACTCTTCTGCCATTGGGTGTAGCAGTCTGTAAGTGGCAACTAGGTCAGGTTGGTTTACTGTGCTGTTCAAGTCTATCATATTCTTGTTAATTTTCTGTTCCCTTGTTTTATCAATTATTGAGAGAGGAGTATTAAAATCACCAACTATAACTGTGGGTTTATTTCTCCTTATAGTTCTATCAGTTTTTGCTTCATGTATTTTAAAGATTTATTAGGGACATAAACATTTAGGATTTTTACATATTCTTGACTGATCACTTTATCATTATGAAATGGCATTCTTTATGCCTGGTAATATTATTTACTCTGACATCTACTTTGTCTGATATTAAAATAGCCACTTTCTTTAACTAATGTTGGAATGGCATATCTTTTTTCGTCTTTTTACTTTTAACCTATTGCACCTTGGGCAATTGAAGGGCTCATCTCATTTGTTTAATGTCTCTCAGGGATCAATGTCCTGTATTGTTTAAAGCCATTGTTTCGTATATTTTGTCTATGTGTTTGTTTGGGTTGCTTCAAGCAAGAAGGTAAATCCATTCCCTGTTACTCCATCTTTAGCAGAAGCTGAAGTCTGAAACTCTGTTTTAATGATTAGTTGCAACACTTTAAGCTCCTAAGGTCCTCCTTCCTTTACCTGTCTTATAAGTATTTTTTTAAGGGTGAAGATTGCTCTGTATTCCGAACAACTTAGGTAAAACACTGTAGTGATGCTGAATGTAATTGTGTGGTTTCTGGGACCAATACATTTTTCAAGGTACATTTAATACAACCCACACATAAAAATTTTACATTACTTTTCAGATTTGGTATGTGTCTTAGTCATCTAGTGCTGCTGTAACAGAAATCCCACAAGTGCATGGCTTTAATAAAGAGAAATTTATCCTCTAACAGTCTAGTAGACTACAAGTCATGGCATCAGCTCCAGGGGAAGACTTTCTCTGTTGGCTCTGGAGGAAGGTCCTTGTCATCAATCTTCCCTTTGTCTGGGAACTTCTCAGCACAGGAACCTCCAGTCCAAAGGAGGTGCTCTGCACCCTGCACTGCTTTATTGGTGCTACAAGGTCCCCTTGTCTCTCTGCTCACTTTTGTCGTTTATATTTGGTGATATAAAAGGTGGTGCAGGAAGCTCCGTTTACATTGGATCAGGGATATGACTTAGTTAAAAAAAAAAAAAAACTGTTGCCATCTTCTGATATGGGTGTTACAATCTCACCCTAATCCTTTAACATAAAATTATAGTCACAAAACAACGGAGGGCAGCCGCACAATACTGGGAATCATGGCCTAACTGAGTTGACACATTTGTGGGAGACACAATTCAACCCATGACAGTATGCATCATGTCATAGTATTGATTTAAAATACCTAGTTCAGTTAAAAGTGTCTATTTTATCTTTCAAAATGTTTAATATTTTTAATCGTTAAAAAAATTAACTTTTGAACTTATGAAAAATGTTAGATGTCAACATGTGGAAAGAGTTACATAGTTTTTCAAAATTATTTTAGGGGTGTATGCAAGTTTAGGAAACCCTGGTGGCCTAGTGGTTTAGTGTTACAGCTGCTAACCAAAAGGTCAGCAGTTCAAATCCACCAGGCACTCCTTGGGAACTCTGTTGGGCAAGTTCTACTCTGTTCTGTAGGGTCACTATGAGTCCAAATCCACTCGATAGCAATGGGGTTACTTGGTTTGGATGCGAGTTTAAAAAAATCAAACACAACTGTTCTAAAATATAAATTTGGTCTTATATCCCAACGTGCTCAGGATAAACTCCACACATCTAATGTTGCTTATTGGGTATACAGCCAACCAGCCAGCCAGCATTTACTCTCCAGGGCTCTCCCAGACCACTGCCCCCTCACCTACCCTCTAGCCCTCTCCAGGACCACCGCCCCTTCATCTACCCTCCAGCTCTGTCTTGTACCACTGCCCCCTCATCTACTCTCCAGCCCTCTCCCAGACCACAGCCCTCATCTACCCTCCAGCCCTCTCTTGTACCACCGCCCCCTCATCTACCCTCCAGCCCTCTCCTGGACCACAGCCCCCTCATCTACCCTCCAGCCTTCTCCCGGACCACCGCCCCCTCGCTTTACTCTCCAGCATATTAAACTGCTGTCAGTTCCTTAAACATGACATGTTCTCTCTTGACTCTGGCTCTTTGCACATAGGTTATCTTCTGTCTAAAGTATTTCTGCTTCCCCCCTCCACAACTCTGAATTCTTGGGTTAGATGTCTCTTCCTCTCCCCTTTTTAGTACTCACTACTCTGTACTGTGTCTACCTGTTCACTTGTCTGCTTCCACCTGACTCCCGGAGGACAAAGACCACGTCTTACCCACAGTTGTGTTCTCGGTGCTCAGCACAAGGCCTGGAACACAGTAATGAACAGCTACTGACCAAAACCGCTTAAGTAACAACAAGAACACTGCCACTGTTATAAGGACGTTTAACATTGAGGTTTTTTGAGAGAAGGCTCCTTATATACACTCAGGAACTGAAGGTTTATAGTCTCATAAGGTAACGAGGATGTGATCACAGAAAAGGCACGCAGTTCGTCAAAAATCGCTTCAATATAACACCAGAGTTGAGAGGTTAAAACCAATGGGTGAGAAATGCAAGTGGAGGCTGTTACAGCCGGAAAGGACGTTGGTTCCTAGAAACCAGAGCCCGCATTTTCAGATGAGAAAACTGAGGCAAACACAGGTTAATCAAACCAAGGTCAAAGACCGTTGCCGTCAAGTCGATCCCAGCTTGTAGCAACCCCACGGGACAAAGTGGGGCTAGAGCAGCTGATGGATGCAAGTTACTGCCCTGATGGCTAACGGCCCAGGGCTTGACCACTGTACCACCAGGCCTCCAAAGGAAGGTTAGAGGACTTTAAATTATCGCAAGGGTCCTTAAAATCATATACGCCTGGGCACCTAACTTCCCACTCATTTTTTCCAGTGTGTGTATACACTGTTGTGATCAATAAAATACAAGTTCCCCTAAAGTTATTACCATTCAGAATAGCCTTCGGTCATTACATCTTTTCTTAAGTAACAGGTACTGTAACAACGACGAATACGCTACGTGGAGCTACTTAGATACTTGTCAATGATTAAAAGGGGTCTTTATGCTTTTTTTTTTAAAGAAATTTGGGACCCAGGACTGTTTTCTGAGCAGGCAGAAAGCACTCTAATCTGTGAAATCGCGGAGGCTTCTCTGTGGAATTAGTGGTTCATCGTGAAAGTTTTAACTTTTTTAAGCAAAACTTGAAATTATTTTTTTGAGAGGAAAGTAATTTTTCCAATATATTACTTTAAAGCATCACAGTTCTTGTCATCTCTTCAAATTCTATATATCCTAAAACCAAAACAATCATTTTCTCAAAATTTTCCTCCTGACTTCCCTACTTCTCTTAAAGGCACATTCTTTTAACATTACTAATGGCTGACTTTCACTGAGTACTTGCTGTGCTGAAGAGAAAACATATACATGAATATGTACTCTACACAGCCCAGTGTCATCCAAATGTGCGTTTAATAACTTTTACATTTTTGCGTCCCCTTTGCATAACATTCCAGAAGCAGTTATTCAATAAATGCATTTTTTTCCAAGTATACTTCCACAGACCCTATTTCATATTATAATTTCAACTGCGTATTTCACTAATCTAGAACATACATTTTATATTAATATTGTAGCTACCCAAGGTACCAAAAAACCAAACCCATTGCCATCAATTGTAACTCATAGTACCCCACAGGATAGAGTAGAATTGCCCTGTTGAGTTTTCCAAGCAGCGCCTGGTGGATTTGAACTGACATTTTGGTTAGCAGCTATAGCACTTAACCACTATGGCAGCCGGGCTTGCATCCAAGGTGCAGTTACTCCTTATTTAACTAAATAGTCACACTTGTAAAATCATTCCCTTTTTTCACTCTGTTTTTAGTACAACCAACAAATGAAGAAGTACACAAAAGGCAATTTGCTACTTTTTATTAAAATAGTTATTTGTTAAAGGTATTTCAGAGGAGGATTATATAATATCAAATGTTTAATTTTTTTTCATTTGAGGCTGGTCATTTTTAATTTTTTCTCATTTAAAAATTTGTTTAAGGTAATTTACCATAGCAATCATTTTCGGGATCGACAAACCATAAAACAGTGACTTTTCAGTCGTCTGTTTTCATCCTAAGGTTATATTTGTGCATCACCCTATAATGAAACACAGGTATTCTCCCGGGAGTTGGGTGGATACAGGATTCACATGCATACAAACGTTTTAGAAATGGTGTGTACATTTTTTTGTTCAACCATTTAAAATGAGCTCCCTTATATACTTGATTTCCCTTTGACCCATGTGTTACTTAGTCTCTAAATATTTTTGGCTTTTCCAGTTATCTTTCTCTTATTGATTCCTAGTTTAATTCCACTGTAGTTTGAGAGCACGCTTTGTATGACTTCTATTCTTTGAATTTTGTTAAGGTGTGTTTTACGGCCAGGATGTGGTCTGTCATAGGGAACGCTCCACGTAAGTGTGAGAAGAGTGTGTGCTCTGCTGCAGTTGGAGAGAGAGATGGGAGCCAAGGAAGAGCTGTTTCTACTCAGCCTTATAAATCACAGGCTTATGGAAGCAGTCACAAAGACCCATCCAGGTTCAGAGAGAGCATTCTGGAAAAGTATGTGGCGCTGGAAACATGCATTGTTTGTAAATACAATCAGCCACAGTTATCTTAAAAAATGAAGGCCGGGGGAGGACTCAGAAACTGTAGCAGATGTTGTATTGTCATGAGGTGCTGTCGAGTTGGTCTCAACTCCTAGTGCCCCTACGTACAACGGAACGCAACACTGCCCTCAATCTGCTTTTAGACTGAAGGAGACTAAAGAGACATGACAGTTGGGTGAAAGCCATAACCCTGAACCGGATCCTTTTGCTATAAACAATATTATTGGGACAAATAGCAAAACTTGAATGGTCTATCTGGCTGAAGGGTATATGGAAGTCCTTTGAATTGTTACCGAAACTTGCTATAAGTTTGAAATCACTTTGAGAAAAATAAAATGTACCATGAGAGCTCATTCTCCAAAGAATCTCATGGTTAATCCTTTCATAAAGCAATAATGACTGTGTGAACGAAAATAACCACCAGTTCCATACATGATGCATTCGTATTTTTAACATCATGCTTTACTAATACAGAAGGCCATTGAATGTGATTGTCATTATTATATTTTCACTGACTACCCCTGCTATGTATGCCCTCTGTCCCAACTACAGTCCCAAATTTTGGTTACTTTCTCTCAAAGCCAAACAGACATCCCCCTGATAAGGGCTGCTTTATCCAATTATGGCTCCTTCCCCAACCCCAGGAAACAGAAGGATACAACTTTAGTGTTTGCCTCTGGAAAGTTTCTAAACCTGGTGAAGCATAAATCCAGTAATAATAATCATGAGGAGGAAGAGGAGAATAAACCTTATATAGCTCTTTAGCCAAGGCACCAGTCTAACCTTTCTACACACCTTAACTCATTTAATGCGAACGAAAGTCCAGTGATGGATTCTATTACTGTCCCTTGATTCCCCTTTAACTAAAGTCATACAGCTAAATCATAGAACCAGCATTCAAACCAGGCATAGTGACCCTATAAGACAGAGAACTGCCCAATAGGGTTTCCAAGGAGCGGCTGATGGATTCAAACCACTGACCTTTTGGTTAGCAGCCAAGCTCTTAACCACTGCACCACCAGGGCTCCTGTCTTCTTATGTTGTTGCTAGGTGTCATGGAGTTGGTTCTACCTCACAGCAACCCTATGTACAACAAAACAACACACTGCCCGGTCCTGCACCATCCTCAGTGTTGCAGCCACTGTGTCAATCCATCTCACTGAGGGTCTTCCTCTTTTTTGCTGACCTTCTACTTTACCAAGCATGGTGTCCTTCTCCCGGGACTGATAACATGTCCAACAGTACGTGAGATGAAGTCTCAACATCCTCGCTTGTAAGGAGCATTCTGGCTGTACTTCTTCGAAGACATATACCTTCATATACTGTCCATAAATAATACTGTAGCAATAGACATCGGAATACTTATACAAGTACTAAGCTCAGTTCATAACTAAAAGCTTGATGGTTTTAAATTTCAACAACTTCCTAGCACTGTCTTGGTATCCTGCTTTACATTCTGCATTAATTCAATCCAGATGCCACAAATTTGAAGGTCAGCATGACCCACCTCTATTTAGGGACTACAAGAAGGTCAAATGCTTTTCCTAAAGGAAGAAACTTCACGAAGTCTGCCTTTTCGGACTATACCCATTTTATCTAAAATTTTTTCAAAAACAATCTTCCCTAACGGTGTTGTTAGTGACCCAAAAGAAAATTTCTTCTCTGGGTGCAACAATTTGTTGGAAAACAGTTTGTTGTTCTCGTTAATTGCACTCAAGTCTGCTCTGACTCGTAGCGATATTATGTGTAACAGCAAAACATGGCCCAGTCCAGCACCGTCTTCCTGACAGTCAATCAGTATTTCAAAGGACTATTTTTAAAAAAGTGAGTTCAGAGTGGGGCAGATATGTCGGTTTATCCAGCACTCATGGGACTTTATTTCTTTCTCCACCCCCGCCCAGCCTCCCACTCACATATCTGGTATATCTCCTTCAACTTTCTCCATCCCTCAGAGAACACATCTGTCACTAACTGAACGTGTCTTCCTCTTCCTGTCCATCTATCAATCACTCTTATTTTTCTCTTTAACCGCCTCCAATATATGCGTGAAAAAAATGTTTGGCTGTAGGTGATTATAAATTTTTTTTAACTTATTTATATTGAATTAGATAAGACGCATGAAAGCCCTTTGTAAGGGATAAAACACTATACAAAATATTAGTTATATTCTGAATATAATCCCATGTTTAGCACATTGTAGGTACCCAAATATGGTTGTCAAAGGATCTAGTAAAGCAAAATGTACTCTTTCCTTATTTTTTAAATCATTACAGTAGAAAATTAAAAAAGGCAAATGAGAAATGGGGAAATATTTGCAGCAAAAAAGACAGATACGTTAATTTCCAAGACATATGGAGCACATTCCAAAAAAAAAAACCTCACGCACACACACCCCAAGACCCTAACAGAATAGAGGGAGATAAGACAGTTAATTAAAATGTTATGCTACTTTAAGCATTTTGGTGTCATTTCTTCAAACTTCTGAAATTCCATAAAATGATAGAAGGAAAAATAAAAGAGTAAACCCTGGGCAATACTGGAAAACACAGTGGAACGCCATATGCAAAGAAAAACTTTGCTGGTGGGAATGCAAAATGCTACAACCATTTCTGAAAACGACTGGGTAGCTCCTTATAAAGTTAAATGTTTTGAGAAATATATGTTACTGCTGTTGTGAGCCATCGGGTCAGTTCTGACACACAGCAACCCTACAGGACAGCACAGAACCATCACACAGGGTTTCCTAGGCTCTAATCTTTACCGGAGCAGATCACCAGGTCTTTCTCCCACAGAGCCCGGGGTGGGTTTGAACTGCCTTTCGATTAACAGCTGAGTGCTTAACCACTGTACCACCAGGGCTCCTGAGAAATACACATGATATAATTTAGATGGCAGTGAACTAACTAAAAGCAGTAAAAAAAAAAAAGATCTGCAATCACACACAGATTTATAGTAAGGGACCACTAGATGGTGGTATTATTTCATCAGGCCTCCACTACTCCCCATCCTATGCAACTAGTTTTTTAGTCCTTTTTCTTTCTAATGAGATGAAACTTACATATTTTGAATTGCACAAATCTTAACTGTACAATTCCACTTTGTTTTTGGAGGACCTATTTTTGAAGTTCCCAAGAACACAGAACAAAAAGCAAAAGGGAAAATTTGATAGAGATAAACCCAGTAAACAAAATACAACTTTACTAGGAATTCAAATAGTTAATAAAGAGAAAAGAAACGGAAAATCAAAGATATTATAAATAAACTTCCCTAAGATCAAGAAGGATTTGCAACTTTTTTCAAAAGAGCCTAACAAATGTTGAGTAAGATTAATAGAAAAACATATGCACATAACTCGATACATCCTGATGAAAATTCTGAACTCAAGGGAAAAAAATTTCCACAAGTTTCCAAATAGAAAAAATTCCACTATAAAAGAAGAAAATCGGGCTAATATTAAGTAATAAAATTATAATAATAAGTAACTTCCTTTGATGTAATTCTTATATTATTTCTGAGACCTACAGCCTCAAGTGGAAACCCTGGCAGTGTAGTGGTTAAGTGCTACAGCTGCTAACCAAAGGGTCAGCAGTTCGAATCTGCCAGGTGCTCCTTGGAAACTCTGTGGGGCAGTTCTATTCTGTCCTATAGGGTCACAATGAGTCTGAATCAACTCGACAGCACTGGGTGGGTTTTACAGCCTCAAGTTACAGGAAAAACAAACAAAAAATTTTTTAAGTATCTACATATGCTTATAGATACTTATATAATAAACATAAAAATACACCTTTATTAGTAAAGGAATACATATTAAAACAATAACATCACATCTTTTTACCTGTCATATTGGCATATACTAACAAGTACAGGACCAGTCCCTGGAGAAGGACATCATGCTTGGTAACGTAGGTCTGCAAAAAAAGAGGAAGACCCTCAACAAGATGGATTGACACAGTGGCTTCAACAACGGGCTCAATCATAACCATTGTTAAGAATGGTCCAGGACCAGGCAGTGTTTCATTCTATTGTATATAGTGTCACTATGAGTCGGAACCGACTGGATGGCACCTAACAACGAGTGTGGTAATACAAAGGGGCAAGGAGGAGCAAGCAGAGGCAATCAATCACAGTTAAGTAGGGTATAAACAGTCTTTTTTAGAGAGCTATTAGGCAATATTATCACATTTTAAATACATCTAGAATATACACATATAGTCAGAGAAGCAAGGTGGTGTCAGCAAAACAAACCACTCATCAAATCTGAAAGGACCTGAATGGTCATCAGTATGGGACTGGTTGGTAAATTTTGGCAAGTCCACACAATGGACTCTGATAAGACTATAAAGAACCTGTGTTCACCCTGTAATCTATAAGTTTAATGCCTTGGGGGATGGGGAAAGTAGGAGGTGGAACTGTTGAAGGGACCATGGTGTTACCACCAAGAGGGTTTTGTGTTTGGCAGTTTCACCAGAACAAGTCAATCAGGAAAACCAACTTTCCATGGCTGGCAAGTTGATGCTGTTGACTGGGAGCTCAGCCAGGAAGGATGCATAGGGCTTGGTTCCAAGAGTGAGCATCCCAATAGGCAGGAAGAGGAAGATGCCAGCTTCTGAAGGACCAGGTAGGGAAACCAGTCCAGCATCACCTCAGCTGTATTTTGTTTGTCAGTCACAAAAACCAAATTCAAGACAAGGGGCACGGACTTCACATTTCAATAGAAGAAGTGATAAAGAATTTTGGGGCCACTTTTTAAAACTACCAAACTAAGTTTAGGGAAAACAATTTCAGTTATTTATGAAGCCTCTAAAAAGCCCTGAAAGTTCAGATGTAGAGTATACGGTATACAGCGAAACGTGTGAGAGCTGGGAATAGATCGCCTTGTTTTTCCAGGTCTTGAAAGTTTTCTGTCTTTGACAGGGTGCAGTCTTGCCATTTTTCTATTGCTCCTTTTAGCGGAAAATACTTGCGTTTTCCTTCTATGACAGGTTTCTGCCTTACGCAGATTCCAGCTTTTGCAGGTTTTACTGCATATAGTTGCTGGCTTGCTACCTGTAATGTCTGGCCCCATCCTTCCCTTGGCACCTACACTTAATTAAGCCAAAATTCTACCCTATTCCACATCAGAATTTCTCACTCCGACTCTCGTGCATCCCAACCTATTCAGCTCCTAAAGATGACTTGACCAAGAGGAATTTGATCTTTGATGCAATATTATCAATTGAACGTCACGTAGTAACATTTAAACCGGTCAGCTGGCCAGATAGCTGTCTTCCAAATTTCTTAACAGAGAGGAGTTAAGTGCTTCCAGGACGGCATTCATTTGTGCAGTGCAGCAGGGCAGCCTACGAATACAGTAACAATCACCAAGACAGATTTTGAACTATTTTTTAAAGTGTGGGGAAGAAACATATTATTAGTAGTACAGCCTGTTAGACATAGCAATGTCTGAAAACGACTACAGAATCTGAAATTCAATCAAATTCTTGGAAAACCTGTCTCTTGAGCGTCGCTGAAATTAAGTTTGATTTCTCAGCTTGAAGCGCGCTTGTGAAACCTTGCCAAGAACCCTAAGAAAGAGCCACTTAAAATGCATAATCGATGTCAGGACGCTGGCTCCCGAGACCCTTTACCTTAGCACAAAAGTAGAGATGAAACGAGCCTTAGACTCCGTCCAGTCCATCCGAGGTAACTGAAGCTGGTTGCCCAGACCCGTTTCCCTGCCTTCCTGCACCACGTTGGGAGAACCCTAACCCTCCTCAGCAGTTTCATTCATTCATTCCATCAATGTGTCACCTGAAACTAACTTGTTCAAGGGCGCTGTTCTCCCAATAAGCTGTTCGCTTTCACAAACCAAGACAAGGCAACTTCACCTTTATTGCCTTTTTCCTGCTGTTTAGAAAACCCAGCAGCCGCTAGCTTACCACTCAGCCGGGACTTCCCTGCTTTTCCGCCTTCCGGTGGGGACACTTCGTAAGCCACGCCTTCTCCCTCCGTTTCCGCCCGGCCCTCGCGACCCGCCGCGTCGCACAATACGCCTCTGGTTACCAGCCCCCAAACGCCGGCGCAGACCTTGTGCGACACGAGGTCACGTGGCCGCGCGGACCCAATGACCGAGGCCCACGCTTTCCAGACCGCCGCATGCGCTCACAGAGAAGGAGCGGGCGCGGCGCCCCGCCCCACCGCGTGGTGCTCCCGCTTTAATCATCCCCGGAAGTCCCGGCCGCCGAGGTTGCGGGTTCCTATCAAGCGCTGTTTGCAAACGCGGCCACTGGAGCGTGTCCTGATTGGCCTTCTCCGGAGGCGGGGAAGGGAGCCATTTGAGCCCGGGACCGCTTCCTGAAGCGCGAGGCCGGAAGTTATCCGGTACCTCTGGAGTCCGGCGGAGAGTGTGCTCGCTGCCACTTTGGCGGCGCCTGGAGCTGGCAGTTCCTCGAGAGACGGGCGGCTGGTTCCCGCCGCCGCTGGGGCTGGGCTTCGCTCGCGGCACCACGGCCCGCTCCTCCAGCCCCGAGCCCGGCGCGGCTGCCCGGGAGACTTCAGGCTCCCTTAGGCTGCTCCGAGGGGCACGTCCCCGGGCGCCGCCTGGGCCTCCCGCCGGGGGACTGGCTCCCCGCTTGGGCACTCGGGGCGGCAGAAAGAAGGACCCCCGCAGGCCCGCGTCCCGGCCCCTTCCCTGAAGCTCCGAGGCCCCGGCCCAGAGCGGCCGCCTCCCCAGCGCTGAGCCCCGGCCCAGAGCGGCCGCCTCCCCAGCGCTGAGCCCCGGCCCCTTCCCTGAAGCTCCGAGGCCCCGGCCCAGAGCGGCCGTCTCCCCAGCGCTGAGCCCCGGCCCAGAGCGGCCGCCTCCCCAGCGCTGAGCCCCGGCCCAGAGCGGCCGCCTCCCCAGCGCTGAGCCCCGGCCCCTTCCCTGAAGCTCCGAGGCCCCGGCCCAGAGCGGCCGTCTCCCCAGCGCTGAGCCCCGGCCCAGAGCGGCCGCCTCCCCAGCGCTGAGCCCCGGCCCAGAGCGGCCGCCTCCCAGCGCTGAGCCCCGGACCCTCCGTGAACCTCCGAGGCCCCGGCCCAGAGCGGCCGCCTCCCCAGCGCTGAGCCCCGACCCCTCCGTGAACCTCCGAGGCCCCGGCCCAGAGCGGCCGCCTCCCCCGCGCTGAGCCCCGGACCCTCCGTGAACCTCCGAGGCCCCGGCCCAGAGCGGCCGCCTCCCCAGCGCTGAGCCCCGGCCCCTCCGTGAACCTCCGAGGCCCCGGCCCAGAGCGGCCGCCTGGGACCTGGGAGGAGCCGCCTCCACGACGCTGAGGCCCGGGCCCCCGCCGACGGCGCTCTGCATCTTCTCCGACATGTCGCCCACCGTCTCGCACGAGGACAGCAGTCGGCAGCGGCGGCCGGGGACGTTCAACCACTCCCTGGATGTGAAGAGCGGCCCCCTGCCGCCCGGCGGCTGGGACGAGCCCCCGGAGCTGGCGGGAGGGGAAGAGGACGGGGAACCCCTTCTGCGGGGCGCCCGGCGGAGCTGCCGGGCCGAGCTCAGCAGCATTTTCCTGCTGCTCTTCCTTTACGTGCTCCAGGGCATTCCGCTGGGCCTGGCGGGGAGCATCCCGCTCATCCTGCAGAGCAAAAACGTCAGCTACACAGACCAGGCTTGCTTCAGTTTTGTCTTTTGGCCCTTCAGCCTCAAGTTGCTCTGGGCCCCCTTGGTTGACGCCGTCTATTTCAGGAACTTCGGCCGCCGCAAGTCCTGGCTGGTGCCTACACAGTACACCCTGGGGCTCTTCATGATCTACTTATCCACGCAGGTGGACCGTCTGCTCGGGAACAGCGATGGCCGAAGCCCCGACGTGGTGACGCTCACGGTGACATTCTTCTTGTTTGAATTCCTGGCCGCCACGCAGGACATCGCCGTGGATGGCTGGGCCTTAACCATGTTGTCGCGGGAGAACGTGGGCTACGCTTCCACCTGCAACTCGGTGGGCCAAACGGCGGGCTACTTTTTGGGCAATGTTTTGTTCTTGGCCCTTGAATCTCCTGACTTTTGTAACAAATATCTGCGGATCCAGCCACAGCCCAGGGGAATCGTTACGCTTTCAGGTAGTGTATTTAAACTCTTAGGCTATTAGGTTTATTTTATGTGAATGAATCTTTGGGCAAAGTATGTGACGTTGAAGGAGAGCTCTTTATTTAAATTACTGGAAATCATTTGATGGGAGGAGAGCCAAGGTAAGTTTGCTGTTCTAAATTGGGCTTCTTTGAAGCTGTTAAGTGTTGTTAAAGCCCGAATGACTATATTGTAGCAGTCGTAATTCATCAGTACCCTGCGGAGAGCAGGGAGGGAAGACCCATCAAATAACGCTAGTGTGTAATGGAAAACAGTTCTGAGTCCAGGGATTCATCAGCAGTTGCCTAATCCGCCAGTGTGGATCAGGGGTTCCCATTTTCCCTTTGTCGTTGTCCCCCTGGGAATTCTAGCTTCATGCTTTCTGGTTCATTTCTACCCCACTCTTATACCAAGAGTCCTCATCTAGCCTTCCAGCACAGATTAATTCATTCATATATCGCTGAGTCTGCTAAGTGCCTGGATTCCTAGAGTCTCCGGTAAATAAGGCAGAGTCCGGCCCCCCAGAAATCGGAGAGACGAACGTCTTAGGGGAGCTTAGAGTTTCCAGCCATTAACTGCCTCTGGGAGTCAGACTTTGCACTGCAGGTAACATCCGACCCTGAATGATAAGATTTCATGAAGTGGAGATTGGCATTCCGGAGTGCAGTACATCAGGTGAAAATGCGTGCAGGCAAAAAAGTACAGGACAGTATCTGTGGTTTTCGAGGTGCCTTAGCAGTAATTTTGGGGACCGAGTTTGAGAAATGGTACAGAAAGGTTGTACCAGGTTAGTAAGGTTTTCTTGAATTACCATAGAAGGAGTTTCATGTTGATGTAGTGAGTAATTGGACACAAATTCTACGAAATTTCCCCTTTCATCTGTATGAGTAAAACACATGAGCCTGTAAGATTTTCTGAGGGTTTTTTTTTTTCCGTAATAACTAGAAAACAGAAGTAAGTTTACTAACATCAGGAATATAGAAGAACCCTTAATTCTGTTAGTAATGGTGAGTTTGGTTGGTTCTATTTTGGAATTTAAACAGAACTAAACTTCCTCTCAACTCCCCAGGATTAGCTTGGGTATTCCCAGCAGGGTTTATGTGTGACAGAAGTCTAAGGCTTACGTTCTGGGAGAGGGGAGCAGGGATGCACCACCGTACTGCCCAGCTCCTGAGTTCAGCACGCTCCTACACACCGATGCACTCCGTCAGGGCCCCCCCTTCCACCCCGTCAAACTGCTGGTGAGCCACTGCTGCTGATGAAATGATCGCACTTTAACCTCAGTTGGTTTGAGTACGAGAATGATTGAGAGCTGTTGCTTGATAGGTAGACTGATTCGTCTCTGAATGCTCTGGGCCCCCATTCCTGCCCTGTGCATAATTCTTTGCCTAGAAATACTCCGTGAATACACTTAGCGACATCTTACTGCTTTTCGTGTGCTTGTTTTTCATTTTGTATTGGAGTTGTCATATCACTGAGAAGGACTAATGTGATGATTTACTGTCTAACATGAAAAGTCTCTGTGGAGTAATGAAGACTTAAGAGGCTGTGGAAACTGAATGACTAACTAGCTAAATTAGAGTTTTGTCGTAAGCATAGCATAAGAATGATTAATAACACATCACGCCAGAGCATGCCATTATGAGTTCAGGAGCTATTATAATTATTTCTTCTCTTATCCACAACTGTTCCCCAATGTGTGGATCGAAATCGTGTCGTTGAATTTTTACTTAGACTGGTTTGTTATTTGAATAGCTGTTTGTTCTGTGAAATTTGAACTTTGTTCTCCAGGAAAATTTGAACTTTGTTCTCCAGGAGATTATAAAATTGTTTACTTTTTAATTTAATGTTTTTTCTTAGTGGACTGCTGTGTTTGATTAAGACAATTTAGTAAATTAAGAGAGTCTGCATTTTCAGTCTCCTTTTATGGTTTTACATATCACATTTACAGCCTTTTACTTTCAGGAATTCAGTAATAGTATAAATAAAAAAAAAAAAACCCTGTGGTTTCAAGGAATTTAGAGAGCACGGAAAGAGTCACATTAAGGAAATACAGGCTTGGTGCAGTGTGTTGGATTGCTTTTATATGGCATTTCTTGTCATGGTCTTGTAACTCCCACCAAATGGCTGGGTGGGACAATGCAAATGAGAACCTTGTGGCCCACCAAGTGGGTTGGATGGCTTGCTAATAATGCAAATAAGGTGCGTGGCACCCCTTGTGGGAGTGGTGGTTGTTGCTGTTAGGTGCCAGCGAGTCAGTCTGGACTCATAGCGACCCTATGTACTACAGGATTAAACACTGCCCGGTCCTGCACCATCCTCACAGTCATTGCTATGCTTGAGCCCATTGTTGAAGCCATTGTGCCAATCCCTATTGTTGAGGGTCTTCCTCTTTTTTTGCTGGTTCTCTACCAAGCATGATGTCCTTTTCCAGGGACTGATCCCTCCTGATAATGTGTCCAAAGTATGTGAGATGTAGTCTCACCATCCTTGTTTCTAAGGAGCATTCTGGCTATACTTCTTCCAAGACAGATTTTTTCATTCTTTTGGCAGTACATTCAATATTCTTCGCCAACACCACAATTCAAAGGCATCAGTTCTTCTTTGGTCTTCCTTAGTCCTTATTCCTTGTGGGGGCGGGACTATGCAAATAAGGTGTATGGAACCCTAATAAGGGGATTGGTCAGTTTTGCCATCCTGCTAGTCTTAAAATGGCCCATCCCAGAGGCAGAAAGAGGGGATCTCACTACCACCAAGAAGAGATGGGAGCAGAGCATGTCCTTTGGACCCAGGGTACCTGCGCTGGGAACTTTCTAGACCGAGGAGACAGAACTGTAACACCGAAGATGGAGAGAAGCCACGGCAGAGAAACAGCTGCAACAGAACCAGGAGACTGGCACAAGACGGTGCAGTGGGCTCCACAGCCCACAGAGCAAGGTGGTTATGGTGGGTTTGCCGACCCATGGAGTGAGAGAGCTGAGCACCTTCAGACAGGAGGCTTCCTGGTGGAGTAGGATGCCTCCGCACTGTTGGCAGAGCTGGGCTTGCCAACCCACAGAATGAGAGAGAGCTGGGCACCTTTGGAATGAGGCTTATTGGCAGAGTGGAGTGTTCCTGGGCACTTATCAGTGGAGCTAAAGAGCTTTGTAACACTTGCCTGAGTGGGGCAGGGGCTGGGGCAGCCGAAGAGGCATGAGAGGCTGAGGGCCAGGGAGAGGCCTGCCTGTAGGTATGGCCAAGAAGCTGTCCTGACAGGGGAACTGTATCCTGAGTTGTTCCTGATCCTGAATTGTAACCTGTTAACCTCCTAAGAAACCCCATAATTGTGAGTATTGTATGTGAGTTCTGTGTGGCCGTTGCAGCAAATTTTGGAACCGAACAGAGAAGTGGAAGATTCCAGGGGAGGGACGACTGGTGTCAGAATTGGTAAAAAGGTTGGCGAGGGGACCAAGATGGCAGAATAGCCAGATAGTTCCTGTGGCCCCTCTTACAACAAAGACACAAAAAGGAAGAAAAAAAACAAGTGAATCGATTATATGTGATGATCTAGGAGCTCTGAACATCACAGACAAAGTTGATGAGTCAGACTGAGCGGTAGGAAGAGGGAGAGACAGTTCAGAAGCAATGAAGAGGTGCCAGGCTTGACCTAGCAGGCACCCTGCAGGCTGAATCCTTCCGTGCACATGGGTTGAGGCAAGCAGTGGTGCTCGGGATGCATTTTGCCAAGGTGGAAGACACCAAGTGGTGGAGCCAGGGGAAGCTGCGCTGGATCTGCAAAAGTTAAGTGTAAGCATCTGACCTATCAGGAGGGATCAAAATAACCCTTTCCGCCTGAGACTCCTGTAAGGGGGAAGTGCCTCTCTTCACCTTGTCTGTACCCTCCCTGCTCTGCTCCGGTGCTGGTGCGGCAGTGTTCAGTGGTTGCCATGCCCCATACAGGCCAGAAGTGGGACCGGTCGTCACACCCAACCCAGTCTCCTGGCTTTGGGGAGGGAACAGGTAAACAAATGAACTACAAAAAAAGGAGGCTGCCAGCACCGCTAAGCTGGGAACTCAGGGCTAATTGCACCCAAACCAGTCTCGTGCCTTTAAAAAATCACCTCGCCCTCTAAGCCAGGAACTCAGGGCAGGCACTGCCCCTTTGCCTAGGCTCAGGCATAAGGGATCCATGGACTGTGAATGCCTTTCACCCCTGCCTAGACCCACGTGGGCTCATTCAGCAGCGTAGGCCCCCATTAGCATGGTACAACAGGGTACATACCTGAAGCCTGTTTTCAACTGCAACAGCTGGGGGGGGGCGGAGTGGCAAATTTGTGACATTTGACACCACTTGCACATTAGGCAGGGTCCTCACCCACCCACGTCAGGGGCCTGAGGACTGGCGGCTTCACCCAGTCCACTTAGCTACCCATGATAGGAGTCTGAGAATAAGTGGTGCCTCACAGTCCTTATAGCCAACAGCATTGAGTGCCCAAAGTCTGGCTGCAAGACCCACCCACCTATGCACTCTAGGGAACAGGGACCCACCTTCCACCTAAGCACTCAGGGGCAGCTGTCAGCCCCCTACCTTGCGCAGCACATAAACCGCTACTGCAGCCAGATACCTGTGCCTACTCCAGTCACCCTTGTGTAGCCCTGCCCATTTAGGACTGTAGGTGAGAGCCTGCGTCACACACTCAGTGACTGATGACCTGGACACCTGAGCTGAATCTACACAAGAAGGGTAAAGAGACTGCTGGGCTCACATACCTAGTAGCAGCCCTAACCACCTGGTGACAGGAAGTGAGAGCTTCAAAGACGCCAACAATCAAAGTAGCTCACACGCCCAGCCTATTTGGGCATTTCAAAACAAAAAAACAAGCTAGAACACAGTAAACAAACATACAATAAATAAATATAATAACTTATTAGTGACTTGGAGACAACAGCCAATATCAAATCACATAAAGAGGCTGACCATGATGGCTCCAGCAAGTGACCAAACTAAAGAACCAGCAAACCTCCTGGCGAAAGAGAAGGTTTTGGAATTACTGGAGGTAGAATTCAAAAGATTAATATACAGAGCTCTTCGAAAGATCAGGAAGGAGATCAGGCAAAACAGACCAAGCCAAGGAACACAAACACAAAGCAATAGAGAAATTTAAGAAAGCTATGTAAGAGCAGAATGACAAATTTAATAGGCTGCTAGAATTCATAGAAAGACAGCAAATAAAAATCCAAAATATCAATAAAATTTCAGAACTAGATAACTCAATAGAAAATCACAGGAGCAGAATTGAGGCAATGGAAGTCAGAATTAGAGTGAAGATAA
Source organism: Loxodonta africana (assembly GCF_030014295.1). Lineage (NCBI taxonomy): Eukaryota > Metazoa > Chordata > Mammalia > Proboscidea > Elephantidae > Loxodonta > Loxodonta africana. Next base: position 72,873,946 of record NC_087364.1, on the reverse strand, counting down.
AGCACTTGACACCAATTTATTTGAGGAAAAATCAGATAAAAACTTAAAAAAATGAACAAACCCTAAGGATTACGTGGGACTCTATCAAGAGGAATAACCTTTGAGTGATTGGAGCATCAGAACAGGGGGGATAACAGAAAATACAGAGAGCATTTTTGAAGGTTTGTTTGCAGAAAGCTTTCCTGATATCGTGAAAGATGAGAAGATACCTATCCAAGAAGCTCATTGAACTCCACATAGGGTAGATCCCAAAAGAAAGTCACCAAGACACATTATAATCAAACTTGCCAAAACCAAAGATAAAGAGAATTTTAAGAGCACCTAGGAATAAATGAAAAGTCACCAACAAGGAGAATCAATGAGACAGCTCTGACTACTTAGCAGAGTCCATGCAGGCAAGAAGGCAACGGGATGACATACATAAATAAAAAGGTTGAAGAGAAGAGAGATGTCTGATCTCTGCTTTCCTGGGAATCAGCTTTGGGCCGATGGTGATTCTCTCTCCCCCTCGTGAAGTTGTAGGAGGTCAGACGCCCCCGTCATAATATTTTTATACTTAGGTAATAAAGAGAATAACCAAACACTGGGGCAAATGTTTGGAAAATAGAGTATTAAAAAGAAGCATAATTTTTTTGTTTTTGATTCTAAAGTACGTTGCGTGATTAACACTTTGTTTTGAGTGTTACAGTTAAATGAAGATGGCATACATCGAGAGAACAGTTTTTGCCATCTAGAAAGCAGTGTAATCTAATTAGTAAATAGAGAACAGAAAGGATAGGATGAAAAGAGAATCCCTTAGAATCAAAACCTTGATTATGCTGAGGCTGGCTTTTTGGTACCCTCGTAGATCAAGGACAGTCCTGAACTCAGAAGTAAGCTTTTTCTCTCCCCATCCCCTTTGTTTTTCGAGGACCATTTGTAACAGAGAGACAACCTTTTAAACAGCAAGCAATGATGAAAGTAGCCCAGAAGAACGTAGCAATTAGAATATAAAGTTTTACGGCTTGAAAAGATCATATATTTCAGTTTCTTCATTCTTATAAATGAGGAAACTGAGGTCAAGTGGCTGGTTAGAGATACAGCTACAGCTTGGGTTTCTTGACTCTCTATCCGATGTCTTTCCAACAGTTGGTAGGAAACTAGGAGAAAATCTCAAGGGAAACCTTGAGGCCTAAATATACTATGTGCTGACTGGACTTTTCCACAGGGAAAAGGAGCACTCTGTCGATGTTTAAAAAATACCAGCCCACCCTTGGAATGCCTGATGCCCGGGAGAAGCGATAGACTGAAGGTTTTTATGCTTATTTGTTTTTAAAGTCACCCGTGTCATTCATTTGCTGAGAACCGAGTGCCTGTTTGGTGTTAGCCATGTGACAGGTATTGTAATATGATGAGTAAGATCTGGGAATTCTCTGCTCAAGGAATTTACAGTTTGTAGGGTATTTTTTAGGGTAGCTGTGAGTAGGAGTCCACTGGATGGCAGTGGGTTTGGTTCTTGTTTTTTTTTAATGTAGGTTTGCAAACCAAAATAACAAAGCCAGTGGATAAGTATTGTAAATAGGCTAAGTGGGTTTGTGCAAGACTAGGAATTGGAGGGGACAGTGTTAACCTGAGAAGCTAAAAAGGCAGGGAGCTTCAACTCCAATAAATCATTGCCTATCACTGGCAATAGGGTTCCCAGGATTGCTAGGTGTTATGAGTATTCAAAAGAAGCTGTGAATTCCTCTTCTGTTTATATCCTCATTTTTAAAACACTCAGTAGGTGCATGTAAAATACGCCTTTGGGCTAGATCCAGCCCGTGAACTACTAGTTGAGACCCTCTGCCCTAGAGGCAGTGGTAACACAATTAGAAAAAGCTGTCGGATGGGAAACAGGATATTTGGGTTTGGGGGTGGGGAGCAGGATGGTCCAGCTCTGGAGAAGAGAGCTGAAGATACTGGAGCTTAGAGTTTGCTAATAGAGAGGCATGCACATAGAGTCAGGTAGAGAAAAAGGAAATGTTGCTTTGAAAAAACTGATGGTGTAAATACAGAGTTAATTAAACTTGTGATGATAATAGTAAAAACAGTACTTGAAAAGCTGTGTATGGTCTGGACTAGACAGAGAGCAGGGCCGTTAATTCCCGCTTAGTCACAAATCTCTGTGTCCTGCTCTCAGAAGCAGTATTCACTACCATATGTCACTAGGTGTGCTTGTTAGAGCTTGGGCAGTGTGGAGTGATTCATTTCTAACATATCAGTTATTCTCATAAAGGCCGTAAAGTGTTCGTAATAGCATCCATATCTAGGCGTAAAATACTTATATCTTCAAAAAGACAAAACTATAGGGATGGAGGACAGATCAGTTGTTGCTCGAGGTCTGGATGTGGGGAGGATGACTGTAGATGGATAGCACCAGGGAGTTTTGGGGGTGATGGAACTGCTCCGTATCTTGATTACGGTGGTGGTGTGAAATCTCTATATGCATTAAAGTTCATACAGCTGTATAATCAAAGAAAAAATTCAGTTTTACTGAATAACAATTTGAAAGTAAACTTTTTTTTTTTTTAATTAACCTATTGCCTTAAAAGCTAATCTGTGAGTAAATATACAAAGTGTGTGATACGAAACCTGAAGCTAAATCAGTTTAGCTCCCTTTGACCTTGAATGGAACATGTTCGTAAATCTGGTGGATCTTACATGTCAGCATAGACAAATAGAGCAAATTTGAACTTATTTTCAGATGTTGGGGCTCTAGTAGTTAAGCAAGTGGAGGAATACTGGGGCTTATAAATTCAGGGGGAATTAGGTACTAAAAACCAAAGGTCCACACCCCAGAGGGAAAGCCTTAAGACCTTTTTTTCTTTTTTAAATCAAAGCGAAGGAAAAATGGTACCTTGTGCTTTCTTTGCCTAGTAAAGAACCATGGAAGTGCTTTTGTGTGGAAAAGTCAATTTACAAAATATGCTGTAAACTTCAGAGTTATTTTATTTGTCATATTTTTTATTCTGAATTTCACTTCTCATTTTTTTGAGATTTATTGACAGATCAGTTGAACTAGCCTTTGCTGTGTAAACTTGTCAATGAATCACACAGCCTCACTAATTACCAGTAGTCTCCTACTTTCATTTACAGTCTGTTCTTAAACATGTAATTTTTTTTTTTTTTTTGAGAAAGCAAAATAGAATTACTTAATACAAGGAGATGTTCGGTTCCTAGAGAATTAAAAATGAAAAATATAAAATTCCTAATTTCATCCGTTGTTTTGAATTGAATTGTTTGCCCCAAAATGTGTGTTGAAATCCTGGCCCCTTTATCTGTAAATACGATCCTGTGTAGAAATGGGATTTTCTTTGCTATGTCAATTAGGTCATACCTGAGTAGGGTGGGTTCTAAATCTAATCACTTCTGAGTTATAAGACGAGCAGAATGGGCACAGGAGACACACAAGAGGAAGACGGAAGTGGAAATAGATACGTCTACAAGGATTGTTGGCAGCTACTAGAAGGTGAAATAGACGAGGAAGGACCTCCACCCACAGCATGTCCCGAATTACAACATCTAGCCTCCTAAACGCTGAGAAAATAGATTTCTGTTCTTGAAAGCCACCCACTTGTGATACTTCTGTTACAGGAGTGCTAGATAACTAAGACTCTGGTGCTTTTAGAAATAATTGTGGATAATTCTTGCGTTTTATATGTTTTTTAATTTTATTCTTCCCATTCGTAATTGAACACACAGTCTCCGCAGGCAGAAGTCTAGTGGTCATCAATTAAAGCTATAGAGTAGGTGATTTCAGCATGCCTAAAGACTTCTGTCTTTTTTGATTATCTTATATTTGAGGTTTATGTTTATTATTCCCTAGCACAGTCTTAGAACTTCTGCGTATTAAAAAATTGCCCACTATTTTTTTAAGCTTTTTATTTTTAAATAATTATAGATTTACAGGAGGTTGCAAAGAAATCTACAGGGAAGTCCCATGCACCCTTCCCCCAGCCTCAACTGTTAAACAACTTACCTGACTTTTGTATAATATCGAAACTGAGAAGTTGGCATTGGTACAACCCATACAGCTAATTGAGATTTCACCAATTATATATGAACTTGTGTGTGTGTGGTTCTATGCAGTTTTCCTGCATGTTTAGCCTTGTGTAACCACCACCACAGTCAAGACACTAAAATCTGCCATCACCACGAGACGCCTTCATTTTGCCTCTTTATAGCCACCCTCATCCCCTCCTCCCACCCTTTGTCCCTGGCAACCATTCATCCGTTCTCCATCTTTATAATTATGTTATTGCATGAATATTACACAAATGGAGTCATGCAGTGTGTATCCTTTTGGGACTGGCTTTTTTCACTCAGCGTAATTTCCTTGAGGTTCATTCAAGCTGTATGTATCAGTAGTGTGTTCCTTTTTATTGCTGAGTAGAATCCATTTGTTAGACAACCGTAGTTTATTTCACAGTTTACCCGTGGAAGGAGATTTGGGTGATTTTTAGTTTTTAACTATTGTGAATAAATCTGTTATGAGTGTGCGTGTACAAATCCGGGGTAAGTGCTCAAGGGTACAATTGCCGAATCTTAAGATAAATCCATTTTTAGTTTTGAAAGGAACTGCCAGACTTTTCCAGAGTGGCTATACCATTTTACATTCCTCCAGCAATGTATGGGCGATCGTTTCTTTGCATCCTTGCCACGTTTGTTACCAAGCCAGCTGCCCCGTCTGGCCCTCGACTGAAGAAACAACAATTTCTTCTGCCCTGGAGGAAACTCAGACAATTGGAGTTAATGAAATAGTCTGGGGTCTCAAACATGGCACCTTCCTAAAGGGTTAGGAAGATTTCACAATTAACTTTGTATTTATTCCATCTTTGTGTTATCTGCTGTCTTTTAAAAACTTAACCCCCAAATAAAATATGACTATAATCAAAACAACATCTCTGGGAGCTCTCTTCAACAGCAGGGATATCTGAGGCAAATATGCTTAAGGGCGAGATTCGTGGAACAGAAGGAAGGTCTGTTACTGCAAAGACTCAGCTGGTGACCCAGCGCCAGACACATTGTCTTTATGTTTCACTTTCCTCCACTGTGAAAGTGAGAGTGTTGGACCTGTTGACAGGTGTTCCTTGTCCCTCTATGCTCTTGCCTTCAGTGAGGTAGAGAGCTGTGGACATGAAAGGAAAGCTTGACAGTTGTTTAGAGCAGAAGCTAGGACAGTTTGTCCTCCTACCGCTGGCTTATAAAAGGCTGAGGTTACTTCCCATACTGTGGGCAAGAGCTAGGAGAGAGAACCTGACCCGAGCCAAGGACGGCTGTATCAGACAGTGCTTCTCAGTTTTTCTACCTCTTCTGATGGTGGAAGAGGGTGAACCTACCACATCGGGTCTGGGGGCCTAGTCCAAAGCATTGAAAGCTTGAAGTTTTTTTTTAAAGCCTTATATTTTTATCTTAAAAGTTTGTGGAAATTTTGCATTCTGCTCCATAATATGTTTATTCTCAGTAAAATGCTTCTTTATAAATGATTGAGTAAGATGAACTTGTTAGGAAGATACACGATGTTTGTTTATCCTATGCACACGTACCCTTTGGCATAGCAGCACGTGGAGAGATGGAGGAAGAGGATGTAAGTAGCCAGTTTCAAGCTCTATGATCATATCTATAGTCCAGGCCTCCTGGTTGGAGCTAAAGTGTGCCCCTTTTTTTCCTCAGGAGTGTTGCTGTTGATAGGATTGATTGATGAAGGATTGATTGATGAGGGAGAGAGAGTTTACTTGCTGTGGGTGTCTTTGAGCATCTGAGTGGCCATGGTGTTAGCTGCCATCAGGTTGATTCCAGTTCCTGACAACCCCATGTGTGCGGAGTAGAACTACTCCATAGGGTTTTCAAGGCTTTGAAAACCCATTGCCAGGCCTCTCTTCCAAGGCACTTCCAAGTGGGTTCGACCCACCAACCTTTTGGCTAGTATTTTAGCATGACGGGAGACATTTTTGCTTTAGAATCAGAACTGAGTTTAAATGTCACCTCTGATGTTTTCTGGCGTGTGATACTGTTTCATTGTGTATAAAGTAGGAATAATAATGCCTGTCTTGGAGAGGGGGATTTTGAGATGTAAGTGAGATGTCCTGTGTTTTGTCCTGGGCTCAACAATAGGCACTCAGACTGCCAGCTTTTGTAACCTTTTTGGTTACCAGGGAATTGTTACTTGCTCTTCATTTTTGCTTTCATGAAAGCACTAGAAAGCTCTAGTAGCCACTTCAAAACATTTAGTCTTTAGTCTGTCTTTAAAGGACCCCTGGTGGCACAGTGGTTAAAGCGATTGACTGCTAACCGAAAGGTTGGTGGTTTGAAACCACCAGCCACTTGATGGGAGAAAGATGTGGCATTCTGCTTCCATAGAGATTTACAGATCCTATGGGGGCGCACTGAGTCAGAGTTGGAGTTGACTCGCTGCCAGTGAGTTTGGTTTTTGGTTTTTTAGTCTATTAGGTCTTTGCTTAGAAACCATGTTCATGAAATCCGAATACCAGCTTTGAGATCTTGATCATCCGTATATACACTATAATGCTTTTGTGATAAAATACGTAAGATTAACCAAACTGCTAATAATGAAATTAATTTTGGTAATAACATACCTTTACCAGTTCCATTGCTGTCGAGTCAATTCTGACTCATAGCGACCCTATAGGAAAGAGTAGAACTGCCCCATAGGTTTCCAAGGAGCAGGTGGTGGATTTGAACTGCCAACTTTTTGGTTAGCAGCTGAGCTCTTAACCACTGTGCCACTATCTTTACAAAAATATAAAAACCGAACTCATTACTCACAGCAAACCTATAGGACAGTGTAGAGTTTCCAAGCAGCGGCTAGTGGATTCAAACTGCCCACCTTTGGTTAGCAGTCAAATGCTTAACCATTTAGCCACCAGGGCTCCACGGCCTTTACAGTGGTTCGTGTATCCGACTCTGAATGTTTTCTAGCGTGAAAGCGACATTGATAAGCAATAGCAATAGTCTGTTCAGTGGTCAGTGTTTTTGGTAATTGCGCTTGTCAAACTTCTTCACATAGTTCCTGGCAATGAGGTATTGGCTTCTAGAAAGCCTTTGAATTAGGGCTCTGTGAATGGTCCACTGTCACTGCTTCGTCTTTCAAATGTACTGTTAGTTAAGCCTCAAAGCACAAAGAAATTAGAAATTATCCACAAACAGTAATTAGAAGCATGCTAAAACTTGTTTAACTTATTCTTCTTTCTGTTGCTATTGGTACGAATGCAAATTCTAGATGAAAATTTTGTTCATCGTAGTTGGAGGGATATACGAAGCAAATTAAAAATATTTTTGCTTTGAGAAATTGAACTCTTTTAGTATGTAATGGGAGAAATTTTAATTTTCAGTTAACATTTATTTAGAAACCATTAGAAATTCTGATGACAGTGAAAGTAATATAGTTTCTGTCAGGCTTTCTTAAACAGCTGATTTAAACAAAATGATCAAAAACTCAACAAGAGTGATATAGCTGAAATCCTTAAAGATGTTATTATTTGTTGCATTTTACAGATGAAGTGAAGAATGCAAAATGAATTGACATTATAACCTCGCTTGTAAGAATAGTCTTAAATTGTTTATTTCTTTTGAACCGTGTACTGTATTAATGTAAGTTAGAAATTGTTATTTTGATGAAGTTAATCATAAGGCTTTTACTTAAATACTTTGAAATGTATTACTGCATTTTTAAATGGATACTTTTGTGTTTAAGAATGCTTCACGGTTTCCCTTCTGTTACCTAAAATTAATTATAAATTTTCTATGGTGAAAAAAATGGTCTAGCCCAGAATATAATTTTCCATATGTGTCTAAAGCATCTTAGCTTCTTTAGTTTGTACGATTTCAATAGGAGAGCCTTGCTTTGGGGGAAATTATCCTAAGTAAATGTTTATGTAGGCAGTGTGAAATAACGGAAAGAGTATGAAACTCAAATTCAGGAGATTTAGGTTCAAGCTCTGCCTCTGCTTCTTACTAATTTGACTGTTGGCCGGAGTTTAAGCATACCAAGCACCTTTTCCTCATCTCTGCATAGTAACAATGCCTGCTTTGCCCACCTTACAAGTTTGTTATGAAAGTCTGATGAGAACATGTAAGGAATGAGCCTATAAACTCTCAGGCGAGCTTGGTATATACACAAGTGAAGTTGGTATAAACAGTAACGCTCTATGCCGCCGTCATAAACGAGGTTCGAGCTACAGCAGTGACCTGCAGGCGTCACAGCAGCAGGGCCAGGTCCAGAGGGAGAACCCTGACTCAACAAGGCTCTGATTGTTTTTGAAAAGAGCTGGCTCCTTATACAACTAAGGCTCCATGAACAGTTAGCTGTGCTACATGAACAATAAAATAAGTTGTTGTTATTGTGTGCTGTTGAGTCGATTCTGACTCATAGCTACCCTATAGGACAGAGTAGAACTGCCCGGTAGGGAAAATAGAAGTAACCACGTACAGAGCAATTTTAGAATATTAGCACTAGAAGGCATCTTTGGGATTTTCTAGCCAAGTCTTCCCATTTTACAGAAGAAGAAACTGAGACAGGGTTATCTAACAGTTTTCGTAGTGGCAGACCGACATGCATTTCTCAGGGTGGTTCAGCGTTGACGTTAGCTGTGTGAGTCTGCTCCTGTAAAGACTGCAGCAATTTTACCATTGACTTAGAATGTGACTTTGGAAAACATAACCTCTCTAAGCCTCAGTTTCTTCATCTGCCAATTGGGGCTAGTAGTAACCTAATATATTGGGTGGACGGAGTGGAGGAGATAATACGTATAAAATGCTTAGAACGTTTGTGGCACATGGTATGCATTTAGTACCTGTTATTACCATTATTTTTATCTGTTAAGCAGAATCTCACTGACCATCGTTCACTCCCTCCACTTAAATTGTTCAAGGTAACGGCTGATACCCCAGCTGGTTCTCACTGAAACCACTCAGACGGTCCTGTCCTGTGTTTCGTTCTGAACCTAAAAGTATAAGGAAATTGCTCGGATATCACAGTGTTGGAGCCCTGGTGGTACAGTAGTTAAGAGCTCGGCTGCTAACCAAAAGGTTGGCCGTTCCGATCTACCGGCTGCTCCTTGGAAACTCTGGGGGGCAGTTCTTCCTCATTCTGTAGGGTCGCTGTGCGTTGGAATCTACTCCACCACAAGGGATTTGGTTTTGGTTTTGGTTTTTATCACAGTATTTAAAAGAGAAGGTTGTCCTCAGACAGATCGAAAACATTAAAATCCAGTTGCCGTGGGGTCAGCTCCAGCTCACGGCGGCCCCGTGTGTGTCCGGGCAGAACTGTGCTCCAGGGTGTTCAGTGGCCGGTTTTTTAGAAGTGGGTCATCAGGCCTTTTTTCTGAGGTGCCTCTGGGTGTGATTCCAACCTCCATCCTTTCAGTTAGCAGCCAAGCACAGGAACTGCTTGTACCACCCAGGGACTCCTTGAAAACATTGGAAAGTTAAAAAATAAAAGTGGAAAAAATCCAGTGTAAATAGCCATCGTACATTGTCTAAGTTGTCGTAATTTAATAAAGAACTGAAACGACTTAGGTGCTTAATAAATTTGACTGATGGTTTTTATGGGGTATGAAAATCATTTCCCACCCCTAGCACTTCCCTAGAGTAAAATGACATGGCAGATTTTTGTTTTATTCATCCCAGTTGTACACTAAATGTCTGTGACTCTTTTTTCTTGTTCAGTAAAACTCTCTATTCTGGATCTACTGTATTTTTACTCACCTAACATGTCCGTTATACGTTTTTGCTAACCACGCAAACCCGCCTTGCTATTTTTGTAACCAAGCTATGCCACACATTATATGTGTGGATGCGTTATTTGTGAAAAAAAAAAAAAAAAAACGTATATAAAGTATGTTTTCCAGAGCCATGACTGCTTGGTACGGTACTTTGAACAGGATAGGCACGTAAATGTCGATTTTTTTTTTTTTTTAACAGGCTTTAGCAGAGGAAAAGTTGCATATAGAATTATTGAGTGTCAATAGAGGTATGTCATAACAAAAGTTAATTAAAATTTAAAACATTCTTAATTTCAGATTTCCTTTTTTTCTGGGGAACTGTATTTTTAATAACAACAACCTTAGTTGCCCTTCTGAAAAAAGAGAACAAAGAAGTATCACTAGTAAAAGAAGAAACACAAGGGATTACGGACACTTACAAGTTGCTTTTTGCAATTATAAAAATGCCCGCAGTTCTGACATTTTGCCTTCTGATTCTGACTGCAAAGGTAAGAGTTCTATAACGCAGTTACCATTGATTTATAATTACCAATAGCATGGAGTGCTTTCACTGTCTGTACATGTCCTAAGTCCCTTTCCACCACATTTAGAATTTAACAATGTAAAAGCATTACTTTTTGTTTATTATATGTGTTTTAAAAAGTGTGAGGATATTAAATATAATTCCAAAGTAAGCTAAATGTCTTGGGATCATGAAAACAGTTATGTCATTATGGAAATAAGTGTGAAATCGTATTTATTTAATACTAAATCTTCAAACAGAAATGAATACCTTGAGAAAATAATAGCTGTTTTACTGTTACAATGAGGAAGGGACCCGGGTCCCACAGTGGTTAAGCCCTGGGCTGCTGACTGAAGGCTGGGTTGTTCAAATTTACCAGCCTGTCTGTGGGCGAAAGATGTCACAGTCTGCTCCTGGAAAGATTACAGCCTTAGAAATTCTGTGGGGCAGTTCTACTTTGTCCTAGAGAGTTGCTATAAGTCGAAATCAACTTGACAGCAGTGGGTTTGGTTTGGTTTCGTTTATTATAATGAGGAGTCCTGATGGCAGAACGGTTAAGCACAGCAGAAAGGTTAGTGGTTCAAAACCACCCAGTGACTACACCGGAGGAAGACCTGGCGACCTCTTCCCATAAAGAATGCAGCCTAGAAAACCCTATGGGGCAGTTCTGCTCTGTCAGGTGGGGCCGTTATGAGTTGGAAATCAGCTGGACAGCACCTGACGGCAACAACTATTACAATGAGTGTTAATGTTAAAGGTAGTCAGATTATTTACGTAGAATATAATTTACAAAGATATGAAAGTAAAAAATTATTAAACTCCTTGCCATCGAGTCAATTCTGACTCATAGCGACCCTGCAGGACAGAGTAGAACTGCCCCATAGGGTCTCCAAGGCTGTGACCTTTTATGGAAGCGGATTGCCACACCTTTCTCCTGTGAAGCCGCTGGTGGGCTTGAATCGCCGACCTTCCAATTAGCAGCCAAGCACTTTAAGAAGTCTTTAAAAATCCACTGAATTATTATTTAAAATGTTAGGAGGTAGTAACCATAGAGTAAACAAGGATTACTGTTGATTTTTATTTTACGGTTTCTGTATTAAGCTCTCCTTTTTTTTTTTTTAATTTTATAGTTCTAAAACATTTTTAAGACACTATGCTAGAAGAAAGGTAAGTATATATTATTACAGTGAGCTTGAAAGTGCTGTCATTAACATTCATAGAATCCAGAATTAATTGTAGAATTTTCAAATTACATGTTAAAACCTGTCTACATAAACACTATACCACTGTCTTTTGACACCTGTGGAGGAAAAATATTGTCTTATTATTTTAATTTTAAACAGTGAGTTTTTCCTCCTCTCTAATGACGGAGATACCAGTGATCATGAAGATGGCACAGGACCAGGCAATGTTTGATTCTGTAGTACGTGAGGTCGCCATGAGTCAGAGCCGATTCTGTGACAGCTAACAGCACCAGCAAATGATAGGAGAGGGACCTTTTAGAAAATGGGCAAAGTTCGAGGAAGATTGTTTGTTATCTAATTACATCACTTAGAGATAACCATTGCTCTCATTTTTGGTATACTTCCTTCCAGCCTCTATTTTTTCTGTGTGTGTGTGTGTGTACACGTACTTTATATACTTTATATATATACCTTAAGTATGTATATGCTTTTTATATACATAGCTTATATATGTTTTTATATATATTTTTAAATATATATTTTTTTTATATATACATATGTATAACTTGACAGCACCTAACAACATATGTGTATATATGTATGTGTAAAGTATGTGTATATACACATACACATACTCTAAACATGGAATTAAATCATACCATATATAACTTTTGGAAACCATGATGGTGTAGTGGTTAAGTGCTACTGCTGCTAAACAAGATGTCAGCGGTTCCAGTCCACCAGGAGCTCCTTGGAAACTCTATGGGGCAGTTCTGCTCTATCCTGTAGGGTTGCTATGAGTCGGAATCAGCTCAACAGCAACAGGTTTGGTTTTGGTTTTATATAATTTTTATCTTGGTTTTGTCATCTCCGAAACACATTCCTGTATCATTAAATAATGCTTGAAAGCAGACTTTTTAATAACTAAAACCGAAAACCAAACCTCTCTCCGTCTAGTTGATTCTGACTCCTAGTGACCCTATTGGACAGAGTGGAACTGCCCCCATAGGGTTTCCAAAGCTGTAATCTTTATGGAAGCAGATTGCCACATCTGTCTCCTGTGGAGTGGCCAGTGGGTTCCAACTGCCAACCTTTTAGCTAGCAGCTGAGCACTTAACTACTGCACCACTAGGGCTCCTTATACTTTTTAATAGCTCTCTAATATTCACGGTATGTAAACTTGCCACAATTCGCTCAGTCATTTTTCTGTTGTACATTTAATTTGCTTATGGTGTTCAATTATAAAAATGCAGTGATGTACACTTTTGTGCAAAGTCTTTGATGTTCAGAATGTTTCTTTCCAGTAGATTCCTAAATAGGCAACTGGTAGGTCTGTGAATATGACTGCTGAATTGCTTTTCAAAAATATTAGGTGGTGCCTAAATTGTGGAGTTGAGAGTCCGGTGTTTGCCTTTTAAAGTAAACCTCCCTAAAGGTCATCCCTCATAACTTTTAACATGATAGATCAGTTTTCCCCATTTATTAACACTTTCTATAGGTAGAATATATAATATATACGTGTGTCTGGTTCTTTTGCTCAGTGTTATCTTTGTGTGACTTATCTATATTGTTTATAGCATTAGTTTGTTCATTTTTGTCCTTTACATATTCTGGATACGAGTTTCTCGTTAGATACGTGTATTCCAAATATCTCCCCCAAACCACAGCTAATACAGAGTAAATGTTGAAGTCAGTTCGCGTATCTGACTGTTTTTGTATAAGAGAATGAGTGAAATGTCAGTGAAATTCTTTGCTATATTTAAGTGAAATACCTTTGACCTTTTTTTTTTTTATGGTAAAATTTGTTCTTTGGCTGCATGCAAGAAGTCAAAGTGTATAGTATCTATTGTTCATTTTATTAAACAGTTATTATTTAATACAATTTCACAGTTTGAAAAGTTACAAGCATATTAGAAAGATCTCCCAGGTAGGCTTTATCCAGAATCTCTAAGGTCAACATATAGCTCCACTTTCTTTACATTTGTTCTTGCTCTATCACGTATTTCTTCTGACATATTTGAGAGTAATTTGAACCCATCATGCCCCTTTATCCATAAATACTTTTAAAATACTTCTGTATTTCCTAAGAATGAGTGATTTCTCTTACAAAACCGTAATACAGTCCTAAAAACCAGGAAATTAAAAATTTATGCAATATTGTTATCTAATCACAGTCCATATCCAGATTTAACAAGTTGCCCTAATTACAGTTTTATAACTTTATTTTTTTCCTGGTCAGGGATCCAGTCCAAGATCACACATTACATTGAATTGCTATGAGTCTGTTTTTATCCTTCATGGATGGCCTTGACATTTTTGAAGGACACTAAAAAAAAAAAATACAGGCCAGTTATTCGATGGAATGGCCTTCAGTTTGGGTTTGTCTGCTGTTTTTCATCTTTAGGTTTGGGTTATGCATGTGTGGCAGAAATATCACAGAGGTGATGCTGTGACTTCCTCAGGGAATTCCATCAGGGACCACAAAATGGCCATTTATCCTGTTGTCTGTTGTTAGCCTTGATTACTTGGTTAATCTGTTTTCAAGTTACTCTTCTTCCTTTCGTAATTAAAAACTAATTTATGGGATGATACTTTGAAACATGCAGATATCTTATTTCACATGAAGCTTTTACCCACTGCTTTTATCATTCTTACTCTTTGTCGTCGTTTCTAAGAATTAATCTAATTATACTCTTTCTTCCCCTTCATTTTATTCAGCTTCTCAGGTGTAAAGTTTTCTCAGAATTCCTTGAAACAACTTTAGTTTTGGAAATTTTCTTAAGGTCAGTCAGGAGCCATCAAAACTGTGTGTCTGTGGTTATAATGTCCTCATTTTACCAGATTTATTAGGGATCCATTGCAGGCTTTTCTCTTCAGCTTAAAACATACAAACCAGTCTGTTTGAATTTGGCTGCTGTTTTTTATAACAGATTAAACTTTTTGAAAGAAAATTCAGCTGTCATTATAACCATCTACAGTCCCTAAGAGTGCTGAATTTTCAGCTGGTTTCACTAAATATTGTTAGTAGACCAGAGGGCAAAGTTCCTTTTGTAACTGGATCATCATAGCAGATATAATCATACGGTACTTACTTGAAATGTCATGGGCCAGTAACGAAATTGATGAAGAGCTTACGTAATATTTTGTAAGTCACAAATGAAAATAGCTTTTTGTTTGTTTGTTTTTATATCGTAGATTGGTTTCTCAGCAGCAGATGCAGTGACAGGACTGAAGCTGGTAGAAGAAGGAGTACCCAAAGAGCATTTAGCCTTATTGGCAGTTCCCATGGTTCCTTTGCAAATACTACTGCCTCTGATTATCAGCAGGTACACTGCAGGTCCCCAGCCACTGAACATATTTTACAAAGCCATGCCTTACAGGTAAAAACAAAATAAAACCTTTGCTAAGTTTAAAAATGTTAAAATGAGGGGACCTCATACCACCAAGAAAGTAGTGCCAGGAGCAGAGTGTGTCCTTTGGACCCGGGGTCCCTGCACGGAGAAGCTCCTAGTCTGGGGGAAGATTGATAAAAATGCCGACAGAGAAAGCCTTCCCCCGAAGCTGATGCCCAAGGCAGGATTTGGTGCCCAGAGTGGGGTTCTGCTCTAACAGATACCTAAAACGTGAAAGCAGTTTTGAAACTGTGAATGGATAGAGAAGTGGCAGCGGCAGAACCAGGAGACCAGCACCAGACAACGCTGGAGCCGACCCACAGAGCGAGAGCTGAGTGCCTGTGTGCAGGAGGCTTCCTGGTAGAGTGGGGTGCCTCTGGGCACTTCTCCATGGAGCTGGGCTTGCCTGACCCACATACCAAGAGAGCTGAGTGTCTGTGCACAGGAGGCTTCCTGCCTGAGTGGGTACCTCCAGGCACTTACAGGTGGAGCTACAGAGCTTTGGAACACTTGCCGCAGCAGGGCAGATGTGAGCGTGAGGCCAGAGTTAACAGGCCAAGAAACCAGGACACAGGAGCTGAAGAGCCAAGGAACATAAGAAGACGAGCTGCCAGAGTCTCAAAAGAAATTTACAGCAACAATGTCAACACCAGATAAGAAATCCTCACAGAAGATTGGTTTTCGAGTACATAACCTGCTCGAGCTTCCCAAAGCACATAAATGGTGCGTATACGAATGGTTCTACTCAAACATAGATAAACCACTTTTTGAAGGCGATAATGACTTTTGTGTATGTCTAAAAGAATGTTTTCCTAATTTGAAGACAAGAAAGTTAACGAGTAGAATGGGGAAAAATCAGGCGGCTTATGGGAAAACCACGGAGATGTTCTTCTGCGTTTTTTGAGGAAGAGAGATCAGCATTAAAACAGAAACGGCAGAAAATAAGACTGTTACAACAAAGGAAAATTGCAGATGTTTCACAATTCAAAGATCTCCTGGAAGAAATTCCTTTGCCCCTGGTTATTGGAACCAAAGTTATGGCGCGGTTACATGGTGTTCACGATGGTCTGGTTCGCTGGACAAATAGATGCTGTGGATACTCTTAGTGCTACTTACAGAGTGACTTTTGATAGGGCAGGGCTTGGAACCCATACCATCCCTGACTATGAAGTCCTTAGTAATGAGCCTCATGAGACAATGCCAATTGCTGTCTTTGGACAAAAACAGCGGCCTTCTCAATTTTTTATGACCCCGCCACGGTTACATTATACTCCTCCTCTCCAGTCACCTATTGCAGATAATGATCCTTTATTAGGACAGTCACCTTGGAGAAATAAAATTTCTGGCTCTGACACTGAAACGTTAGGTGGTTTTCCAGTAGAATTCCTTATCCAAGTGACCAAATTATCCAAAATTCTCATGATTAAGAAGGAACACATCAAGAAATTAAGGGAAGTGAATACAGAAGCAGAAAAATTGAAATCGTATTCCATGTCCATCAGCACTGAATTTCAGCGAAGATATGCAACCATTGTTCTGGAGCTTGAACAGCTAAACAAAGACCTCAACAAAGTTTTGCATAAAGTTCAGCAGTACTGCTATGAGCTTGCTCCAGATCAGGGCCTCCAGCCTGCAGGTCAGCCAACAGATATGAGACGAAGGTCTGAAGAAGAAGCACAGGAAATTGTTTGGCATGCAGACTCCTCAACAGGACAGCCCTGTGTTGAAAATGAAAACCTTACAGACTTAATCTCTAGACTTACAGCTATTTTATTACAAATTAAGTGTCTTGCAGAAGGAGACCTGAATTCCTTTGAATTCAAATCACTTACAGATTCATTAAATGATATCAAGAGTACAGTAGATGCTTCTAATATCAGCTACTTTCAGAATAATGTAGAAATTCATGTTGCACATATTCAGAGTGGCTTGAGCCAGATGGGAAACTTATATGTCTTTGCAGCAAATAACACTAGCAGAGACTGAGAAGATTTAATTATTCCAGCTGCATAGGACATTGTTTTTGAGAAGTTCTTTTCCTTTATATAGGCTTCTAACACCAAATACCTGACTGCTGGAAAACAAGGGAAATTAAAATCTCCAAATAAGGCATTTTAATATATAGTACTGCTTCTTAAGCCAACATTACTGACCAGCATTACATTTTTCTTTTTTATTCAGCTGCAGTAGCATTGCTTATGTTACATATATTTATTAGCAAGTATTTTTAAACTGAAAACATCTGAACACATTAATATAATTTCATGGAAGAATGTGTTAACCATTTTTTTAATGTGCGTGACATCAGCCCAACGCATGCAGACAACTACTGCAATGGAGAACAGAAGAAAAATGTGCATATCAGTGGCAGTGTGGAAATTCATCTAGAAATTACAATTCCAGTTGGTTTAGTTGAGCAACATCTCAGTTTCAAAAGATACCATCACGAGGTGTGGGAAGTACTCTTTTTTTAAGGAAGCCACTGGAATAGAGTTGGGAAATAAGGACTTTAGAAGTATATATGACATATACTTGCAATGTGACATGGCTCTATAGATCATTTTATAATTTTAAGTAATTTAATTTATCATAATTTATAAAAGAAACCTTTGTTTGTTGAAAAAAAATGAAGGAAAAGGAAAAAAGCATTACTGCAAAATGCTAAATTTCAGCAAGTGGATTTGGCATGTCTTTTCCCGTTGATTCAGGGCAAAAAAGTGCTATTGTTACGAGATTTATTCAAGAGGAAAAAAAAAAAAAAGACTGATAGCACACTATTTTCATATTTTTTGTTTATTTGCACAACTTTTAAACTAGATTACTGGTTAAAATCCAACAGTACACAACTTGTAAAGTAAAAAGATTTTTATAAGGAAAACAAATATAATAACCAGCGCTATGAAATGCAGAAGAAAGGTTTGTTTGGGGATTTTGGGGGGGGGGGGGGGCATGTTTTTAAGGAAACTTGTCTAGAATGTTAATCTTGTAAAAAGTATGTATTCGGAATTTTCTTTGTTTTAATATAGAATATTATAAAGCTGAAGTATAATAAATTGTTTTCAGATTTGGAGTTTAAGCAATAGCTGTCAAGGTGGTGGTATTGAGTCTTTCAGATGTCTCATAAAATGAGACTTTTTATATGTTAATGTAAAATGAAACTTAAACAAGATTATTTTCCATTTGAAATTTTTGTATAGTTTCAAAATGCTTCTGTATTCTTCGTTGGTATTGTGCCACTGCAAAACTTCAGTGCAGAGTTTATATTTAGCTAAATTGTTATGTTAATTAAGAAATGCATAAATTTTTTATTCTTAATGATATTTGTAATTCTAAATAAATTGATCTATGAAAATTAAAAAAAAAATGTTAAGATGAGAAACATTCATCAGTATCACTAATATCTGACTGTAGCATCTATATGGAAAAAGACCTGAAAAGCATTTTTAGCTTCTACATCATCTAGACACACCTTTTTCTCTTTTTAACCTCCTGCCAGGTTTTAGATGCAAGCTGCTTTCTGTCATATGGCAGGCACACAGCCTTCTGGTTGTTGTTAATTAAAAATGTTCTGTTCTATTTGTCTTTGTTTTTCTATAGATTATTGCTTGGATTAGAATATGCCCTACTAGTTTGGTGGACTCCTAAAGTAGAACATCAAGGGGGATTCCCTATATATTACTATATCGTAGTGCTGCTGAGCTACGCACTACATCAGGTAAGCCTCCTCTGGTTTTCTCAGGAAATAAACAGTTCTATAGAAAACAAAGAAGAAATTTTCCTCTAGTTACCTTAGAGTAATGATCATAAATTTTTTAAGATGTAAGCACGAATTCGACGCTGAGAAAATTATTTCAGGGTTAACTTTAAACCCGTGGCATTTGATTGAATGAATTCGGTTCCTGGAAAGAGGGTTCCTCATTTGTTCATTCATTTCTTTTTCATTTAATGAATATCTGTTACATATCAAAATTAATGCCGAAGCCAGTTGATTCTGCCCTTGCCAAGCATCTCCGAGCCCATCTCTAGGTTTGGGTTCTTTTTTCTTTCTTCAGTCCCTAACACCATTTCTTTCTGAAGCATTGAGAAATCATGACAGCTACTGGGTTACAGGTCCCAGGTCTCTGGCTTAGATTCTGCATTGAAAGTTACGACTTACCCTTTGTTATTTTGGAAACTGTTAATAAGGTGCTTTTTTTACTGTCCTCGTTAGGTATGTTTGTAAGCCCTGAAAGAAATGATCCCCACTTTGCTCTATCCTCACCTAAGCTGCTGTTGTAGAATGAGGCTTTGTTCTAAGGGCTCGCGAGTGGTTCAGGTCAATGACAGAGACCCAGTTGTAACCTTTGGGACTCAGATGCAGTTATTGCTAACGTGTGTCTCAGAGTCACTTTGTATTTCTCTGTGGAACCTGGGGTAAACCCTTTAAAAGTTATATTTACCAATGTCTCACATAGTTTTTAATTAAAACCTAACCATATGGCTACCAGGTGATCTCAGATGTTGTTTGCACAATTCATTCTGGAGAATTTCAGAGTGGACCGTGTCCAACTAACTGTACGTTTATAAACTCATTGAGGCCAAGGTGTCAGATATATATATTTTTTTCTGTTTTGCATGTACTGAGTTAATGATAGGCACATAATAGGTATTAAATAAATGAGTTAGCTTAGTCAGTGTCCGCTCTATGTAAATGAAAGAAAACTGTGATGTAGTTGCCCAAAAGTTACTCTTTTAACTTCGGGTTTCATTACAGCATTTCCCAAAGCATAGCCAGTAGAGCTCAAACAGCCAGGTACTTCATGGGAACAAAGGTACAAGGCCAAGTAAAATTGACAAATGATATATAACACAACTTAGCCCCTCTTTAAGTAGCGTTTTAATCACTTCTGCAAATACTAAGCTAGCACCTCTTCTGTACCAGGTACATTCTACGCACTAAAAGGTAACAGTGAGTAAATCACACGGAGATCCCTGTGCTCAAGGACTTTACATTTGAAAGGCCTTCAGGAGGCCCAGGGTAAAACGAACCTGTTTAACTTTGTGTAGCTTCTCTCAGCCTGACTTGACCTTGGAACTCCTTTTTCTATGAATACCTCTTGAAACAGTAATCAAGGGAATGGTATTTTGGAAACATGGTTTGTTTCCATGTTCTTAATCAGAGGGTTAGTGGCCTTGAGCCCTTTTTGCCTCTTCAGGAGGTTTTTCACTTTAGTTTGTCACATAAATTTTGAAATGCTATCCTTCACATATATATAAGAAAAAATATGTATTTATTTGTGATCCTTTGCGCTTTTTGCCTCTTAAGGAGCTTTTTTTTTTTTAGTTTGTCACACAAATTTTGAAATGCTGTTTTTCACATATATTTAAGAAAAATGTAATTATGTATTTGTGTTCCTCTGAATATTTTGGTGCATACATACATCATATATACATGTATTATATAAATATACATGTATATAAAACAAAAGAACAACCCATTGCCGTCAAGTTGATTCCGACTCATAGCAACCCTGTCGGACAGAGTAGAACTGCCCCGTGTGGTTTCCAGGGAGCAGCTGGTGGATTTGAAGTGCTGACCTTTTGGTTGGCAGCTGAGCTCTTAATTACACATATATAATATATAATTAGGTACAAATATGGGCTTATTCTTAATTCTGCATGCATCTGATGCCACCTTATCTGTTACTGCCTCTGTTGAACCTCCCCTGACTACTTGTGGTGGAATTAATTTCTTGGATATTTATGCCCAGTAGCGTGGAGTGTGCACTTCTTTTACAGTACTCACCACATTTCATCATAACTACTTAGTTCTTGTTTTCCCAGCCTGGAATAAATTCTTCCGGGGTACAGAGGGGCTGTGTCTTGTTTGTCTGTATTGCCATGATCTGACTTAAAACCTGGTTTATAGTAGGTGCTTAGTAAATGTTTGTTGAGTTGAGTTCAGTAAGCATCATGAAAATTAACTTTCAGGTTTTGAGATCAGTGTTCGTAATTCACACCTCAGCTTTAGTGAAAAAACAAGCCTGATCATACTGAAGACGTTTTATATTTTCACTGTAGGTTACGTTGTACAGCATGTATGTTTCCATAATGGCTTTCAATGCCAAGGTCAGTGATCCACTTATTGGAGGAACGTACATGACCCTCTTAAATACTGTATCCAATCTGGGAGGAAACTGGCCTTCGACAGTAGCTCTTTGGCTTGTGGATCCCCTCACAGTGAAAGAGTGTGTAGGAGCATCAAACCAGAATTGTCGAACGTCTGATGCTGTTGAGGTAAGTACATTTTAATTTAAGTCACATAAGCTAGTAATAAAACTAATATTAAAATAGATTCATTGTGCTTCTAAACCCACCCCGTTGCGGTCAAGTCAGTTCTGACGCACACTGACCCTACAGGACAGAGTAGAACTGCCCCGTAGGATTTCTAAGGCTGTGAATCTTCGCGGAAGCAGACTACCACATCTTTCTTCTGCAGAGCAGCTGGTGGGTTTGAATCCCTGACCTTTCGGTTAGCAGCCAAGTACTAAACCACTGTGCCACCAGGGCTCCGTTTTGCTTCTAGCAGGTCTATATCTTTTATTTTCTGCCCATAATTTCTAGTGTAGAAATCTACAGTTTCTGGGGGTGTGCCTCCCATCAAAATCGAGGGTTGTGGCCAGGGGTGGATTAACCAGTAAGCGGGGTACACACAGGCTTACATTAAGCAAGGTATGCTTACCAATCTGTAGTGCACGGTTTCACAATTTCAAGTGGGTTTCACATTAAAGATGTGGTGAAAATGTGCACTACAAATTAATAAGTAAGCACAAGTAAGCCTGGGGGTACCTTGCTTACTGGGTTATGACACACTGTGATCACTTGAAGGTGCTTCTCAGCAAGGTGGGGCAGTCTCTCACCCCCCACCTTGCGAATCACTACTGTATACGATAGGCACTGAATAATTGCCTGATTAATAGCTAAGTTTTATAAGTTTATAATGACAGAGATGTAATAATCATAGCTAAACCTAGAAGGTGAGTGCTTTGCTGATAAATTATTTCAGAGTAACAGTAGTCTGCTTCAAGAGTCGGTTCATTGGGGAATTTCTTCACATTTGCAAATATGAAAAACTGCGTCTTGAAAAATGAGTATTTACAGCAGCAACAGAAAATTGTTTTCAGTCTCACCAGTAGCATTGGAGACATTAGGATATGTTAACATGTTTTGGTATTTGAAGTGAGAATGTACTGTTTTATACTTTTAAATGTTATAACAAAGTCTTTTTGATTAATCCTTTAAATTACAACGTGGAAAAACCTTAATTACTGGATAGTTTTTTAAATTTATTTTTATTGTACTTTAGATAAAGGTTTACAGAACAAAGTAGCTTCTCATTAAACAAGTAGTATACATATTGTTTTATGACATTGGTTAACAACTCCATGGCATGTCAGCACTCTCCTTTTTGACCTTGGGTTCCCTCTTGCCAGCTTTCCTGTCCCTTCCTGCTTTCTAGTCCTTGCCCCTGGGCTGGTGTGTCCCTTTAGTCTCATTTTGTTTTATGGCCCTGTCTGATCTTTGACTGAAGGGTGAACCTCAGAAGTGGCTTTATTACTGAGCTAAAAGGGTGTCTGGGGGGGCGGGCACATTCTTGGGGTTTCGCCAGTGTCTGTCAGACCAGTAAGTCTTTTTTGTGAGTTAGAGTTTTGGTCTACGTTTTTCTTCAGCTCTGTCCGGGACCCTTTATTTTGATCCTTGTCAGAGCAGTCAGTGGTGGTAGCTGGGCACCATCTAGTTGGCAGTTGTGGTCCATTAGTCCTTTGTACTAATCTTTCCCTTGTATCTTTAGTTTTCTTCATTCTCTCTTATTCCCGAAAGGGTGAGACCAGTGGAATATCTGAGATGGCCACTCATAGGCTTTTAAGACCCCAGATGCTACTCACCAAAGTAGAATGTACAACATTGCTGAATACCTCTATTTTGAAATGTGAAGTATTTATCGTTTTGTTTTTACAGCTTTGCAAAAAATTCGGTGGCTCGTGTGTTACAGCACTGGATGGTTACTACGTGGAGTCCATTGTTTGTGTTTTTATTGGATTTGGCTGGTGGTTCTTTCTGGGTCCAAAATTTAAAAGGTTACAGGATGAAGGGACATCTTCGTGGAAGTGCAAAAGGAGCAATTGACGCCTTCAGTTCTGGACGCTCTAGAAAGGTAACTGTAGATGGGCTTTAGTACAGAGAGCTCTGACAGTCAGTGCACAGGAGCGTGGACAAGGACGCTAGTAACGTAAAGATGCCAAAGGAGTGAAGAAGAGAGACCACTCTGTATAGTTGATTATGTTGTTCCTTGCCTTGTCAATGTATTTAAAGTTTACTTCAAGTTCAGGAAATTGGTTCTAAAACAACTTTTCTGGCCTTGTTATGTGATTTGTGTCTTCTTTGATTGACTGACCGGAGCGTGTTTTAAGCCGCAGTGCAGTAGCCATGGAAGCGGTAACCCTGCAGTCAAGTATTGTTATCAGTACCTGTTGTTGAGCTGTATTTCATGTTTTGGTGGAATATATTAAGTGGGACAGACCTTGATATTCCAGTACCAACTACAACTAGTCTGACCTTGTTGATGGCTAACATCTTACTTTGAGTCACAAGTTAGGTAAATTTCGTATGGAATTTGCTGAGGAGAGAGTGCAGACTACTGAAATGCCATTTTAGTTGTTTTTTTTTTTTTTTTCTGACCATAACCACATTGTAAGGAATGAATCTGTATTAAAAAGACTGTTTTCAATGCATTTCCCGCTTTTGTAGGCATTAAAGATTCAAATTATTTTTTATAAAATGAAAGCTATGATTTTTAATTTATTGATTTCCCCCACCCTCATCTTTTTTGAAAGATGTTTTGATTCCTTGTTAATTTTTACCCTGAAGCTTATGCGATGTATTTTCTGTCACGAGTGCTTCATGGCACTCAAACACAGTGAGGGATCAATCGAGCATTGTACGTATGTTCATGGCAAAGGTTTGAAAATAAAAATTAAATGTTATTCTTTAAGTTTTTTTTTCTTTCCATTACCAAAAGAACAGTAAAGCTGTCCTACTAAGTAAAATTTAAATGAGTAATACCACAATTTAAAAACTAATGTTTTAAAGAGAGAGACAAAGACATTTTTCGCTTTTGAAAAGTTAAATCATCTGGTTGAAGAATGTTTCTGAAGCAAGCACTTTACTAGTGAGGAAAGAGCTCACAATTACTTTATGCCAAATCAAGTACTGTATTTCCACGTATTAAAATACTAATTATAAATAAAATTATAAACTATAATTTCCAGTGGAGAGTTACTACCCCCGGAAAATTGTCCTTTTGAGTACCTTGACAAATTTCCAACATATCATATATTCCCAGTGATAAGGTTCTTTACATATTTTGTGTTGTTTATTCCTCTAACTCTAGGGACTATATAAATCCTTCAAAAATTAGAGAAAATGAGTCTTACATGATAACTTTATCTTGGTGGGAAAATAGATACTAACTCCTAATTTTGTTACTTTTATGACATAGGTTGGATTTTAGGTTGGGGATTTTATAAGTAATGGAGGATAAATGGGTGGGAGAAAATGGCACTCAGCATCTGAAGAAAGATAGGTGCGGTGGCCTCCAGAGCTCATGCGTTGCCCGTGGAAAGCCTGTGTGGGGCGTTGATGTCAGATCCTGAAGAATCACCCGGAAAAATGTTCATCCTAGAACCAAACCACAGATTGCAATACTTTGTCACATTGGTTTTCCATTATCATGTATTATAATTAATATACTTACTTGAATAAAAAAAAGTAACTCTCACATGTGAAATGTATTTTAATTTTTAACTTTTGCATTGAGAACTATATTGCCATAATTACATCTTACCCTCTTGCCATTGAGTCGATTCTGACTGACAGTGACCCTGTAGGACAGTAGAACCGCCCCATAGGGTTTTCAAGGATAGGCTGGTGGATTCAAACTACCAATCTCTTGGTAAGCAGTGGTAGTCTGAACCACTGGAGCCACCGGGACTCCAATTACATCTTATTTCTTCCTGTTTGTATTATTACAAATTTTTCATGTGTTCAAACATAGTTGTATAGGTTAAGTCTATTGTTGAATTTTATCCCTTTCTTGCAACAGTTTTTTATCTAACAAATGTCATTGTGGCCCTGAAACTCCTGACTTGCAAAACTCTGGATGTGTACTTTTCTTTTTCTGGAGAGCATTCTTGTTAAACTCCTTGAATGAACTGTGATAAAAATATATATATATAAGAACTGTGGCCTTATTGAATGTGGGCTGTACTGGGAACCATAAGCATAAATTTGAAATAATTGTTGCGAAATTATTTAAAGCATCCCGAAAACAGTATTAAAAGAATAATCCGATGAAAACTAGAAGGTCACTACATTTGTAGTGCTGAACTTGAACTCAGAGGGACTAGAGTAGATAAGATGTTACTAGTAGAGATGGGAGGAGTCCCTGGTGGTACAGTTAATGCACTCAGCTGGTCGTTGGTTCAAGTCCACCCAGAGGCGCCTGCAATGTCTTTGATTTATCAAGCAGGGCATAATTATTTTGTCTTGGAAGATTAAAATACCTTTTATAGACCCTATTCTTTTCCACTTCAGTTTAAATCTGCCTGATTTGACAGTGCCAAAATTTTTGTGTAATCACAGTTTGGTTTGGGATTGAGAGCCTTTCTGTTTCCTACGGGTGAAATAAAACTGCTAGTACAATCTTCAGAGTACCGCCCCAGTAGGTTAGCCAGGCAGGCCGGGCACAGAGTTAATTCTCCTCCCTGGAGTTCTGTTTTGCTGCGCACAAGTCACATATCAAGTGAAACAGAAATGGCCCTGATTATTGACTTCTAAAGGTTGCCTTTTAGGAGCTTTGTTCTATTGCGGGGGTTGGGTGGGACATTTTGCAGGGAAACTGGTTTTATGCAACAGAACGAACATCCTGGGATTTTGTATATTTCGCCTTTTTAAAATATTTTGCTCAAATGTGTAATTAAAAAGAGCCTATTAAAATATTAGCAATGTTAATTTGCATAGTTTATATTTTATAACAATTTTGTGTGAAGAATACTGTTTGAAAAGAATGACTGGAATGAACAAGGTACTGGTATAATTTTTAGGGAAACTTAACATAGTTTATCATAAGTCTCTAAAATTTAATTCCCTGGTTCGGCCGCTAACTGAAAGGCTGGCAGTTCCCATCTACCAGCCGCTCCTTGGAGACCCGTGGGGAAGTTCTGTTCTGTCCTGTGGGGTCGCCATGAGTTGGAATTGACTCAAGGGCAACAGGTTTGGTTTGGTTGGTTTAGTTAGGTTTAGTTAGTTAAATTTAATTAATCATTAATATAAAATATAAATATTAAAACTTATTATTTTCATCAAAATGGCATTAAATATTGCAAAGAGTTTAATCTTGTCTTATATGACACTGAAATCATTTAATCACATGCGTTTATAAAATAAAGTATAAAATTGGGACAAAATTTGATATTTTAAATTAACATATAACTGCTGTCGAGTTATATTAGCGAGTCTATATCCATTGTCCTCAGATACTGCCTTTGCAAGGATTTGTGTCAGAGTGAAAAAACTATCAATGTTAAGAGCTGGTCGTTGTTGAGATAATTACACCCATGTACAATTTCTAATTAAAAATGTATAGTGCAATATCATTTCTGTTGTTACCATTTTTAGATGATCTAGCATTGCCTTGGCAGTTAGCAGTATCTAAGTATTTTGAATATATGTGAAATTTTTAGTTATATTTGTTTAATTTATTAAAAGATGAACATTAAACTCATCTTTTATGAAATACTTCAGTTTTTGAAATATATTTGAAATTCTCTAGATTTTTATGTTCTGGGTTATTTAAATGCCTAAAATGATTGTTACACAATCGATCTTTAAAAAATAAAACATGAATGAAATATTCTTGTTTTCATTTTTATTAATAGCTGGATGTACCTTAAAATCGTTCATGTTAAAATTGTGGTAGATTGGCATTATAGAATTAAAACCAAATACACGGATCTGAAGTGAGGCACACTCACCACCCAGCCTTTTTTTTTTTTTCTTTTTTTTAATGACGCCAGCCTCAGTTACAGATGGTATCTCTGGGTAAAAGGAGGGGCAGGATGGGGCAGCACACTTTCCCTTTAAGCAGGCAATGCCTAGATGGTAGATGATTTGGGATTACAAAGAAGAATTTTATTGGGAAAATTATAAAATCTTTTATTTTTGAAATATTTGTATTTGGGTAATGGCTTTTTCAGTGGTTATAATTTTGAAGAATTTCTTTAAAGGACAGCGTGGGACCGTAGAGAAACTATTTCTGTGTTTCCGTACTGATGTAGGGCTTCCTGAGCAAATTTCACCGAAACTGAGGACCTGGACCTGTGCTGAAAGAGAAGCCTTGGAAGTTAAATCATGACTGAGTAGATGATGAAAAAAACCGAAAACGATTACTTCTCCAATATGTGCGTCCAGATAGTAAATCTGAAGACAGCTAGTCTTGTCTTCCCTCTAGAGAAATATATTTACATTCTAAATGGTAAGAACTCAGAGCCTTCCCAAGGGGAATGTCTTTATAGTAGAGAAGATTTCTCTCCCTCTGTCTGGAGGATAGGAGGACTGCCATAAAGGTGCTCTGTATAACCACCATATTCACATTTTTGAGTTCCTCATCTATAGTACAAACCCTGGAACATGTAGGGTAACGTCTGATGTGGCTCTTATTAGTTGCCCTAGGGGTAACGATGGAGGCGTCTGCCCCTGCTCCAGAAACCCTATACTATCTGCAAATACAAATAATAGATATGAAAAACTTAGGCAATATATTTTATCTTGTGCTTTTTGAAATTGTCTTGCAGTTAATTCATCATATATATGTTGTTTTAATAACGTGTTGTTGCTATATTACGGTTAAAGGTCTGGGATGGATATTGAAAAACTCAGTTTTAGAACCAAGAGTTCAGTCTCAAATAATTAAATGTTTCCTTTTATATTTTGTCCTACGTAGGGGCAAAGTATTCAATTTAAGGGTATAATTAAAACAATCCACTCCTGTTGGTAGAGATTTTAAATCTAATATCCCAGTAGTAAACTGTGAGTTGAAGCAAAAACTAGGTTTACATGAAGAAATCAGACTCCGTAAGTCATGAGGTGAAGATTATTACAAAAGCAGAAGGAAATAACTCGAGTTTTAAAAACAAAGAATTGGTCAAACCATTTCAAAATCATACTTCCACAGCTTTTTGAATTTTCTACTAGGCTGATAATGTGAAAAAAAGAAATGGTAGGTTTTATTTCATCCCTTTTTTCCAGTCCTAGCTCAGATCTTTTCAAAATTGCTGATCAGGTACTCCCTGCTGGTTTATTTCTGTATATAAGTCATAATCTGTATATCAGGGTCCCTGGGTGGTGCAAAAGGTTAAGTGTTCGACGACTAGTGGAAAGGTTGTTGGTTCAAACCCACCCAGAGGCGCCTCGTAGGACAGGTGGTGATCTGCTCCCTTAAAAGCTACGGAGCAGTCCGCTTCACTTACATGGGATCACCACGGGTCGAAATCTGCTCCGCAGCAGCTGATGAAAACACTGATGAAGATCGAAGACCACAGCCTTCAGTGTGGATTACACCTCAACGTAAAACAAAAATCCGCACGACTGGTCTGATAAGCAACATCGGGAAAAACACAGAAAAGACTGAAGTTGTCAAGGATTTCGTTTTACTTGGGTCTTTGATATGGATTGACCTTAATGCCTCTAGAATTATCACTTATTCTTGATAGATTTTGTGTGATGTGTGTGTGTGTACACATGCATGCGTGTGCACACAGACATCTATAGATTTTGTGTGATGTGTGTGTGTACACATGCATGCGTGTGCACATACAGACATCTATAGATTTTGTGTGATGTGTGTGTGTACACATGCATGCATGTGCACACATAGACATCTATAGATTTTGAGCAGTTATCCTCTAGATCAGGAAGAGTAAAGAAGTAAGACCTCTTTGAATAGGACCTCAAAGTGCCAAAACCCATGCTGGGCTATTTCTATTACATATTCATCCCTAGGCAGAATAATGTAGACTTTGTTAAATCAGCTATTGCAGGTTATCATGGCCCCTGGATTGCATTGGTTTAGGGATGGTGCGGAGGGGAAAACAGTAAGACATCTGCTCTAGGTAGGAGATGGAGTTTTTTGTTTTCCTCCTAATTTTCCTCATGATTTCTTCTTTGACCTATGGCTTACTTAGAAGTGAGTTAATTTCTAAATATTTGGGAATTTTCTAGCTATCTTTCTATTGCTGATTTCTAGCATAATTCCAGTGTGGTCAGACAACAACATGCTTGCTATAATTTAAATTCTTTTTAATTTGTTGAAGACTGTTCTAGGGCCCAGAATATGGCCTGTTTTGGTGAATATTCCATGAGTAAAGAATGTGCATTCCGCTATTGTTGGGTGGAGTGTTCTATAAATGTCAGTCAGGTCTGGCTGGTTGAGTGTTGTCCAATCCTTGATGTCCTTACTGATTTCCTGTCTACCTAGTTTTTTGATTACTGAGCCGGGGTAGGCAGAGTGATGCCCCCACAGATGTTCACGTCCTGTGAATATGTTACCTTACATGGTAAAAGAGACTTTGCAGACGTCATTAAATTAAGGATTCTGAGATAGGGGAGATTACCCTGGAGTATTCAAGTGGGTTCACATGTGTTCGTAAAAGTAGAAAAGAAGCAGAGGAGGAGGTGAGAGTGAAGTGATGTGAGAAGAACTTGACCTGCTGTTGCTGGCTTCGAAGATGAAAGAAGGGGCCCAGAAGCCAAAGAATGCAGAAAACCTCTGGAAACTGGAAAAGACAAGGTAACAGTTTATCCCTGAGAACCTCCAGAAAGACCACACCCTCCCTCTACCTTAGTTTTAGCCCAGTGAGACTCCTGTCAGATTTCTAACCTACAGAACTGTAAGGCAGTGAATTTGTGTTGTTTCAGTGAACTAAGCTTGTGATTTGTTACAACAATGGAACGCTAATACCCTGAGAAAGGAGTGTTGAAGTCTCCAGCTGTGATAGTGGGTTTGTCTCTTTCTCCTTTCAGTTCTTCAGTTTCTGCTTTATGTATTCTGAAGTTCTGTTGTTAGGTACATACACATTTATCATTTTTATGTTACCATGAGTTGGGGGCCTGACTCAACTGCAGTTAACAACGATGTCTTCTTGATGAATTGACTTCTTTATCATTATGTCTTGCCCCTCTTTATCCCTGATAATATTCCTTGTTCTGAACTCTACTTTGCATGATATTAATATAGCCACTCCAGCATCCTTTTGATTAGTACTAGAATGATGTATCTATTTCCATTCTTTTGCTTTTAACCTATCTATGTGCTCATATCTTAAGTGGGTTTCTCATACAGAGCATGTAATGGGTGTTGCTTTTTTTTTTTTTTATGACAGCCTTTTTAAATTTGGATGTTTAGACCATTTTTCATTTAATGTAATGTGGACATTGTTGGATTTAAATTTATTACCTTGCTAACTGTGCCCTGTTCGGCCTATCCTTTTTTTTCTTTTGCCTCATTTGGATCAGTTTTGCTGCTTTGGGGAATTTCCTGTTCCATTTTACCCTACTCTTGGCAATGTAGTTCTGCTTTAAAAGTATTTTTAGTGCTGAAGCTAGGGTTTACCATAAAACCAAAACCAAATCCAGTGCCGTTGAGTCAATTCCGACTCATAGCAACCCTATAGGACAGAGGAGAACTGCGCCATAGAGTTTCCAAGGAGCGCCTGGCAGATTCGAACTACCCAGCCTTTGGTTAGCAGCCGTAGCACTTAACTACTATGCTACCGGGGTTCCCGGGTTTACCATGCATATCTTTAATTCACTGAAATCTCCCTTCAAATATTATGCCACTTCATGTATACTGTAAGGATCTTACAACAATGTATTTCTAATTCCTCCCATTCTTTCTGCTGTTTTTGCCATACATTTTACCTTTGCGTATGTTGTTAGTGCCATCGAGTCAGTTCCAACTCATAATAACCCTATGTACACGGGACAAAACACTGCCCGGTCCTGCACCATCCTCACAATTGTTATGCTTGAGCCCGTTGTTGCAGCCACTGTGTCAGTCTGTCTTGTTGAGGGTCTTATTTTTCGCTGCCCCTCTGCCTTACTAAGCATGATGTCCTTCTCCAGGAACTGGTCCCTCCTGACAACATGTCCAATCTATGTGAGATGATGTCTCGCCATCCTCGCTTCCAAGGAGCACTCTGGCTGTATTTCATATCAGACTTGTTCATTCTTCTGGCAGTCCATGGTATATTCAATATTCTTTGCCTTCTGCTGCTATTCATAAGGTCTTCACTGACCAATTTTTTCAGAAGTAGACTTCCAGGTCCTTCTTCCTAGTCTATCTTAATCTGGAAGCTCCGCTGAAACCTGTCCCAACTCATCACCTCTTGGCTGGGTGATCTTGATTTAGACACATGCACACACACCACACACACACAGAGAAATTTTTTTAATCAAGTGTTATCATAGCATCTGGACTGTTCTGCACCTGATTCTTGTTCGTTTCTTTAAATATATTGTGTTGATTTCTTGAATATGGCAGCTCCCTACATTTAGTCAATTAGTACCTCTAAGATTCAGAGCATCTGATATTAGGCTTACAAAGCAACTCTGAAAACTTCAGTGCACGATTCCAATGTTAAAAATCTGTGTATTGTGTTTGGCAGCAGGCAGAAACAATGGACTATTTCAGTTTCCTTTCTTCTGTCATATACAAGAAACCAAACTACGGCTGAAGTCACAAATTGATAATCACCCCACCAGCAGGGACAACAAATCCTCCAGCCCCCGTCCCTCACCAGAGATCACCCGTGCTGTAGGAAAACACTGAGTAAAAGCTGAGGGGTCACTGTTCAGATGTCTGATAACTGGGGCTGGAGAACTGCCCACCACTGACCCACCCACTGCCATCAAGTGGATTCTGACTCAGGGCAATCCTATAGGACAGAGTAGAACTGCCCATTAGAGTTTCCAAGGCTGTATGTCTTTGAGAGCGAAAGATGTGAAATCTGTGTAACTTGACCCTATGAATGCCAGTAAATTTCCATCAGTCCTTAAACTGCCCCAGCCAGATATGGCCTGCCCTGAATGGGCAGAAGGGCCAGCTGTGACCACTAATTGACTACAACACAGCAACAGGTGGAATGAATCAAGACGGAAAATCAGCACGAAGGCCCTCTTCCAAAGCGAGAGGTCCCACAAGAACCGCATCACCTCCTGTTTCCTGGCCACCTTCTATAATTTTCCCTCCCCAGTATGCCTGTGCAGTGACCATCTTGCTGCCCAAATCACATATAAGCCCTGGTTCCCCATAGCTCAGGGAGCCAGATCTGAGGAACTTTCTCCCAGCTGCTTGCTCTGCCCATTGCAATAAAGTTATTTCCTCTTTCTCAAAGACTGATGTCCAGATAATTGGCAGGTTTGAGCGTGCCAGACAAGAACCCATCTTCTAGGGGTCGGTAACATCTACCTTAGAGATTTACAGCCCCGGAAACCCAATGCGGGTCGTTATGAACCCGAATCAAGGATTTCTGTTAGCCGTGGAGCGCTTAGCCACTGCGCCACCAGGGCTCCTTGCACAGCTGACTGAAGAAGTGAAAAGCCTGTTGCAGAGCCACCCTGAGGCTGCTGGCAGTGAGACCTGCCCTTCGGGACAGCACAGCACTCCACGCTGCCCGAGAAGCACACGACCCCCGCCGCTCCCCGAGGAGCGCGCAGCATTCGCTGCCTCCCCGCCCGACCAGCAGAGGCGCCCTTCCTCATCAGAGGCCTAGGCGCGCCCCCTGCCGCCCTCTGCCGCCCGAGGAGCACGCGCGCCCTCTGCCGCCCGAGGAGCACGCGCGCCCCCTGCCGCCCTCTGCCGCCCGAGGAACACGCGCGCCCCCTGCCGCCCTCTGCCGCCCGAGGAGCACGCGCGCCCCCTGCCGCCCTCTGCCGCCCGAGGAGCACGCGCGCCCCCTGCCGCCCTCTGCCGCCCGAGGAACACGCGCGCTCCCTGCCTCTTGAGGAGCACAGCCCTTCTTCCCCGGCCGAGGACTGTGGTCTTCCCCCGCGCAGCCCCAGGAGCGCCCTGCCTCCCCCCTCGCCGCCGTCCCAGGAGCGCCCTGTCCCCGCCCCCCGAGGAGGGCCCTGTACCCCCCCCCCGCAGCCCCAGGAGCGCCTTGTCCCCCCCGCAGGAAGGCCCTCTCCCCCCCTCGGAGCGCCCTGTCCCCCCGCCCAGGAAGGCCCTCTCCCCCCCCCCAGGAGCGCCCTGTCCCCACCCCTCGCAGCCCCAGGAGCGCCCTGTCCCCCCGCCCGGAAGGCCCTCTCTCCCCCCCAGGAGCGCCCTGTCCCCCCCCCAGGAAGGCCCTCTCTCCCCCCCAGGAGCGCCCTGTCCCCCCCTCCGCAGCCCCCGGGGCGCCCTGTCCCCCCGCCCAGGAAGACCCTCTCCCCCCCAGGAGCGCCCTGTCCCCACCCCCAGCGGCGCGGGCTCGCAGGACGCCGGGAACATGGCGGCCGGGCCGGGTGTCCCAGCGTCGCCGCCGCCAGGCCGAGAAGGAGCGGCGCCCAACGTGGTGGCGCGGCTGTCGCAGTGGGCTGACGACCACCTGGCCCTCGTTCGGGTAGGGCAGCCCCGCCGTCCGGGGAGCGGTGGGCGCAGGGCGCGCGGAGCGAGCCTGAGGGAGACGTGTCGCGGGGAGGCCCGGGGCCCACGGTGCCTGATGCTCGGCGCTGCCCACGCGGGGGGACCCCCCCCGGAGAGCTCGGCGCCGCCCACGCGAGGGGACCCCCGGGAGAGCGCGACACCGCCCACGCGGGGGGACCTCCGGGAGAGCTTGGCGCTGCGCACGCGAGGGGACCCCCCCGGGAGAGCGCGACGCCGCCCACGCGAGGGGACCCCCGGGAGAGCGCGACACCGCCCACGCGGGGGGACCTCCGGGAGAGCTTGGCGCTGCCCACGCGAGGGGACCCCCCCGGGAGAGCGCGACGCCGCCCACGCGAGGGGACCCCTGGGAGAGCGCGACACCGCCCACGCGGGGGGACCCCCCCCGGAGAGCTCGGCGCCGCCCACGCGGGGGGACCCCCCCCCGGGAGAGCTCGGCGCCGCCCACGCGAGGGGACCCCCGGGAGAGCTCGGCACCGCCCACGCGGGGGGACCCCCGGGAGAGCTCGGCGCCGCCCACGCGAGGGGACCCCCGGGAGAGCTCGGCGCCGCCCACGCGGGGGGACCCCCGGGAGAGCTCGGCACCGCCCACGCGGGGGGACCCCCGGGAGAGCTCGGCGCCGCCCACGCGGGGGGACCCCCGGGAGAGCTCGGCGCCGCCCACGCGAGGGGACCCCCGGGAGAGCTCGGCGCCGCCCACGCGAGGGGACCCCCGGGAGAGCTCGGCGCCGCCCACGCGGGGGGACCCCCGGGAGAGCGCGACGCCGCCCACGCGGGGGGACCCCGGGCCCCTTAGAGCACTGGGGAGGGGGCCAAGTGGACCTGCGGGCGCCTTGGGTGAACGCGTATTTTTCTTTTTTTTTTTTTTAAACAAAGTGAGAGGTCACCGCAGTTTGAGCAGGAGAGGGACATGCTGATTATGGCTTTTTTTTTTTTTTGCTTTTATAAAAATTTATTATTTTATTTTCAAAATGCTATTTTTAAAAAAATTCTTTTAAATCGACTAAAAAGATGTCCGACTTTTTGGCATCCTCCAGGTTTGCTGTACAAACCGCCCAACAAGGGCCAGGTAATTCGTCAGCTGAGGTGCCTGAATTCACACTTTGGGAGAAACTCCTAGAGCGACGTTTTCAAAGATCACTGGGATTGCTGTGGGATGGAGCTGTGGGGAGGAGCCAGGGAGGTTAGGTGCCTGCGGGGAGCCCCTAAGGGTGGATTGGGCGTGGGGTGGGAGAGGAAGAGACGTCTCAAAGGGGGCTGCCACTGGGCGGGGGATCGTTGGGGTAAATGATTTGTTGGGGGAAGATCTAGCGTGTTTTAGACAGATGCCTGTTAAAGGGGAGACCTGTGAACATGAAGATGGTCCTGAGACTTCTGACAGGAATCCTAGACGCTGTTTTAGGCCACCGGAGAGACCAGTGTTGAGGGGAGATCAGAACTGGACACAGAACCTTGTGAGTGAGCCGCATGAACCTGAAGTCAGAGCAAATGAGGAAGGGTACAGAAGAAGGCCTAAAGCTGAGACTGGGGTCACCCTAACTAACGCTTAGAGTCAGGGTAGTGAAAAGAAGTCAGCAAAGACCTAGGAGCAGGCAGTGAGGGACGATGGAAATCGGGAAAGTGAAGGTGTTGCAGAAGCCAAAGTGAATGAAGAGTGTTTTCAGCAGTGGTTAACTGTTAAAAAATTTAAAATTCTGAGTCGGGTGAGCTTTGCAAATGCTCTGCAGCCAGGCAGCAGGGGGCCAGGGGCTTGTCTCTTGTCCTCTCAGTTGTAGCCTTAGCCCTTAGGAGACCTGGATAGGTACGTGTAGCGTTAATGGGTGCCAGGTCTGTGTGTTCACTGACAAGTCCTTGTTTCTTCCAGGTGAGCAGGGGTCAGTGCATGGGCCGTCTGAAATTAAAAAATGACCTGAGAGGGAATTCATTCAGGAGGAATCGTTTTAGCACGCGGACGTGTCATTCCAAATAGCCTAATCACAAAACCCCAACGCTGTCCCCTTCTGTATATTTACGCCTTTATTTCTCATATACCTAGTTGTAATATGTTGAAGGAAAATGTGTTAGATTGTCATTCTTTTTTAGGGAGTTGCAGGATTCTTTTTAATTGAACTCTTATTAGCTCTATTTCAGTTTAAATGAAACACTTCAACAACATCACTAAGTTTTTTTTTTTTTTCCTGCTTTTTTATTGTAAATACAAAGTTAACAGCATTTGACATTTCAGCCACCTTTACGTGTATAGTTCGGTGACATGCTTGCTCCTGGTGTTGTCAGTGGTCCTGATCCATTCCCAGATTATACCATCATCCTTAACAGAAGCTCGGGGTCTCCTAAGCGCTGAGTCCTCTTTCCACCTCCGTGCACTCGCCCCTGGCAGCCGCTAATAAACTTTGGTCTGTATACGTTTGCCTGTTCTAGATACTTCGTGTAAGTAGGATCATGTGGTATTTGTCTTTTTGTGACTGACTTATTTCACTCAGCATAATGTCAGAGTTTGTCCGTGTTATAGCACGTATCAGGACTTCAGTTTCTCTACGGCTGAGGAATATTCCGTTATATGTATATACCACATTTTGTTTATCTATTCATCTCTTGGAGCCGTACTGGCTCAGTGGATAAGAGCTCAGACTGCCAACCAAAAGGTTAGCACTTCGAATCCACCATCCGCTCCTTGGAGACCCTACAGGGCAGTTCTTCTCTAACCTATAGGGTCGCTATGATTGGAATCATCTTGATGGCAATTGTTTTTGAGTTTTATTCATCGGTTGCTGGGCACTTAGGCCTGTTTCCATTGTTTGCCAATGTGCTGTAATAAACATTGGTGTGTGTCTGTTTGCCGTTCAGTTTGTAGTTCTTTTGGGTGTACATCCAGGAGTGGAATTGCTGGATTATGTGATAATTCTACCGTGAACCTCTTGAGAAACCACCAGACTGTTTTCCATAGTAGCTGTACCAGGTTACCTAGCAATGGATAAGGGCCCCACTTTCTCCACATCTTTGCATCACTATTTTTCCCAACCATTTACCCACATATATTTGCTAAGGTGCTATATTTTAAGGTTTTAGTGATAAGGTTTCCTACCAAATACTTAAGATTTCCACCATAAACTCAGGGTTATGGTCTGATTTGGAGCTCTGGTGACGTAGTGGTTAAGGGCTCAGCTGCCAACCAGAAGAGGTTGGCAATTCGAGTCCACCAGCCACTCCTTGGAAACCCTATGGGGCAGTTTTACTCTGTCCTATAGGGTCGCTATGAGTCGGAGTCAACTCGACGGCACTGGGTTTGTATAGGGTCGCTATGAGTCGGAATCAACTTGACAGCAGCGGGTTCGGTTTGGTTTTTTCATGGTCAGATTTCCTGTGGGCATTTCACGAGAAGCATTAGGCTGGTTCATGTATTCAAGGAACTGTGGTTAAGGCAGTGCTATCAGCATCATATGTCCATAATTACCGCGCATGCAGATTGCTTGGGACAGACCGGGAGTGTTATAAAAGCTCAAAGGGGATGGAGGATTAATGGGTGAGTGTGCAGTCACATTTTTCGGGGAAAGGTGGGCTTTCAGTTAAAGGATATCTGGTATTGGGACAGAGAGATATAGGGAAGACAGTTTTTTGGGTTTTTTTAACCTCCTTTTAATTGGTATTTCACTATTGTGAGAATTAATCCTTAAATCTCTCTCTGTAGAACATCAGCACTGGAATGGCCATAACTGGAGTTATGTTACTTCTAAGAAGTGTTCGAGTGGTAAGTTACAGGATGAAAGAGGTGTTACGATAAGCAACGAACTGTTGATCTATGCCCACCAGACAGTTTTTATCTCAGTGTATCATTTCGTTATATTAGAAGCTTTTAAATAGTATTTTAGAATAATGGGCCTATTTTAAGGTCTTAATTTAAAAGTAGCACAGCCACAGGGTCTTATGGAAAGTAATCGCACAACCCATATTTCTGTAATCACTTTTTTCGTGATTAAAAAGGAATCTGAAAAGGATTTAGCTTGCTAGAATGGTATAATCACTAAATTTGCATTTCAGACTTTGCAGATTATTTTTTAAATGTGTTTCCTATAGTGGTTTTAGAATTAAATCATAATTGAATTATGTTCCTTAGTACTGAATATTTTATGCTTGCAATTAGTATATTTTTTGGCCTTTTTAATGTTTTATTTATTTTTATTATTGTACTTTAGATGAAGGTGTACAGAACAAACTAGCTTCTCATTAAACAATTTGTATACATATTGTTTTGTGACATTCGTTACCAACCCCATGACGTGTCAACACTCTCGACCTTGGGCTCCCTATTACCAGCTTTCCTGTCCCCTCCTGCCTTCTTATCCTTGCCCCTGGGATAGTCTGATAGTCTTCCCCTTTATTCTCGTTAAGGGCTCTAATCTTTGGCTCAAAGGTGAACCTCAGGAGTGACTTCATTACTGAGCTAAAAGGGTGTCTAGGGGCCATACTCTCGGGGTTTCTGCCGTCTCTGTCAGGCCCGTAAGTCTAGTCCTTTTAATATTTTAATAATAGACATATTGGAAATCCATTTAATAATTCAGGATGTAAAAGGTATGTTTTATATAGCTAACTCCTGCCCTGGAATGTAATTTCAGTGTCATGTAGAGTTTTGGCATGGATTTACTGCTCCCGTGCATGTTTATTTCCTTCACTCATTGTCTGTGTATTGTTCTACATTATCATTCACTTCATAGCATGTGTCTACTATACATCTTTTCCAGCTGTTGCCTTTTCTCCCCTGACTCTAATTTTAGAAGTTTTATTCTCTTAAAAAAGTTCTTGCTGTGTCCCTTGAACTCATTTTTAACCTTGTATCTCTTGGGCTCTTTCTTATAACACTTCTGTGATTTTGCAAGTCATTCATTTTTTAGCATAGGTACCTATTTTTTAGAACGGAACTTTTTGAAACTTCTTTTTCATTTCTTTTCATTCTACTTTATCTTTTAATCCATATATTCCATGACATACTTGTCTTTTGAAGGTTTCAAATTTGTCAAAAGATTAACTGATCTGATGAACAGTTTAGTTCAGACTAGTACTGAGACGTCGTTTTTCTTGTTATCCTTTAAACAATACATGACTGAACACCCATGCTCATCTAAAGACTTCGTCAAAAGAGTAAAAAGACCACCTGCAGACTGGGAAAGTTTTCAGCTATGACATCTCCGACCAATGCCTGATCTCTAAAATCTACATGATTCTGCTAAAACTCAACCACAAAAAGACAAACAACCCAATTAAAAAATACGTGACTCAGTTATGGATTATTTTAATCTCTTTGCAATTTTCAGTATATAGTTCAGCATTTCACTTTGGTAGTGTTAAAACCAGAGGCCAGCTATTATCTTCTTACGGACTTTTCACGTCCTGATCCTGTTTATACAGTATGAGGCACATTATTGATATGTACAAGTTACTTATTATAAATTTATATTACATGTTACAAAGTTATTCATTTTAGACTTTAGTTCTGGTGTTATTTTTGTAGTGTTTATGTTTTTTGATGATATTGACTAACCACTGATGAGAAGAGCAAACTAAGGAAACAGAAAGGGAATATTGGAACATTAGGGGATGAAATACTCTGTAGTATAATTTTAGGATAACTTTGGCTGCAAGTAAGGGAAACCCCAGCTAACAGTGGCTGAATTCTCTCATGTCACAAGGAGTCTGGAGGTAGGAGGCTGCTGCAGTGGATCCCCGACTCAGTGACATAAGGGATAAGGTCTTGGCCTTTGTTCATGACACAGGATGGCTGCTATAGCTCCAAGTATCATATTCGTGCTCAAGGCAGGAGGAGGGGTAAAAGGAAGGTGCTAGCCACATCTTTCCCTCTTACCAGGGAAGTAAAAACTTCCCAGAAGCCCTCAGAGGACTTGCTTACATCCTGTTGTCATCTGGTCACCTTTGGCTGGAAGGGAGGCTGGGAAGGCGGCCCTTCAGCTTTTCCATCCCTCATGGCGTGTTGTGGCAAGGGAGAAGGGCCTTGGGAATGGACATTGCGTTAGCCAACCAGTGGCCCGTGTCATGGATTGAATTGTATCCCCCCAAAATATGTGGCAACTTGGTCCACCATTTTGTTATTCAATTTGATTTTTCTGTGTGTTGTATATCCTAATCTCTGCCTGTGGTTAATGAGGCAAGATTAGGTTATGTTAAAGGGGATTCACTTACTAAGGCCACATCCCTCATCCAATATAAAGGGAGTTTCCTTGGGGTGTGTTGTGCACTTTTATTTTACAAGAGATAAAAGGAAAGTGAGCAGAAAGTGGGGACTGGTGCCCACTATTGAAACTCCCCTTGCCCTGCCTTCTCTATGTGAGTAAAACGTTGTTCCATCCAATGCCTGTGTATAAGTTCGTGTCTTTCTTGGTGTCCTCGGACCTTGACTCAACACTAAACATCAAGGCACTGCTAGACCTTTTCATGTATATCCTTTAAGGAAAACAGCTCAGTCAAAGGGAGGGACTTTGAGTAGCTGAAGATGTCTTTGATGATCCTTCCTACTTCTCCTAAGTCTTGTCTTCTCTGGGCAGAATACTTCTGGTTTTCTCATGGGACATGATCTCCAGGCTCTTTGCAGTCTTTTTTTTTCTTCCCCCCTCCTCTTTTTACAGCTTGTGAAGTGTTTTATAAAATGTGATACCCAGAACTGAGCACAATATATTCCACTTACGGCCTGATTTCAAACAATCTGACTCTTGTCTCTCTTGTTCTGGATGCTACTTCTATTAACATTTCCTTGGGTTAAACTTTTTGGGGGGCACGGAAGGGGTTGTACTTTTTTTTAACAGCCCTGTCACACATTCATTTATTTTGGATTCGCTGTCAAAGTGGGAGAAGGGTGTGGCAGTTTGCTTCCCTAAGCATTTACAGCCTTGGAAACTGTACGGGGCAGTTCTGCTCTGTCCTTACAAGCTGCTATGAGTCAGAACTGACTCGATGGCAATTTTGAGTTTTTGGTCAACTTAAACCTCTAAATATTTTTCCTTTATGCTACTTGAGTTATTCTCTTGTATCCTTCATTAGGGATCGCTGGTGGCACAGTGGTTAAGAGCTCCACTGCTAACCAAAAGGTCAGCAGTTCGAATCTACCAGGTGCTCCTTGGAAACCCTATGGGACACTTCTACTCCATCCTGTAGGGTCACTATGAGTCAGTATTGACTCGATGGCAGTGGTTTTTTTTTTTTCCCCCTTCATTAGTAGTTTTGGAGGTTACAGGGGCAGACTTTACATATTAGTTCATCATTCCAGTTTCAGGATCTTTTTGAATACTAGCTCTGACTTTTGGTATTCATCTTTCCAAGCATCGGGCCGTCCTGATATTTGACTCTTATGCCATCATTTAAGTCATTGTATTTAAGTGATGGTATTAAAAAGTCATTTAAGTGATCGAATTAAAGGCAGTGGACCCAGGTCAGAGCCCTTATCCCATACGATTTGTCCCATATTCTGGATTTCTTGTTACAACGTGTTCTTGTATGGTGAAGTTCTCAAAATTGTTAGATCAACTTTACCGTTACAGGAATGTTGTTGTTAGGTGCCAACATCTAGGTGTTAAATATTTAAGTAAATTCCTCATGTTGACCTTTTTTTAAAATTTGCTTTCTATAAGATATATGTTTTAAAAAATCGTGTTAATTAAGGATTCTGATTTATTTTGGGAGTCTTTGAGCGGCCCAAATGGTTAAGCACTCAACTACTAGCCGAAAGGTTGGTGGTTTGAACCCACTCAGAGGCACCTTGTAAGACAAGCCTGGTGATGCAGTTCTAAAAGGTCACAGCCTCGAAGACCCTATGGAGCAGTTCTACTCTGCACACATGGGGTCACCATGAGTCAGAATTTACTCATCAGCAACTAGTTACAACAATAACAATTTAATTTGATACAGCTTTGTGTAATAGGATCATGACTATTTAACTAGATTTGTGTGGTGCCAGGTACAGATACTCATTGCATTTTGATGAAATGTGCCATTTTTTGAGGATATAAGCTTTTAGAAGGCAAGTAACCTGTTTAATGTTCTCTAGCGGGGCTAGGTAGGTATGTAGTATCTTGGAAACCCTGGTGGTGTAGTGGTTAAGTGCTATGGCTGCTAACCAAAGGGTCAGCAGTTCTGATTCGCCAGGCGCTCCTTGGAAACTCTGTGGGGCAGTTCTGCTCTGTCCTGTAAGGTCGCTATGAGCCGGAATCGACTCAACGGCACTGGGTT
Organism: Loxodonta africana; assembly: GCF_030014295.1. NCBI lineage: Eukaryota > Metazoa > Chordata > Mammalia > Proboscidea > Elephantidae > Loxodonta > Loxodonta africana. The sequence continues at coordinate 72,832,142 of NC_087364.1, read as the reverse complement.
ATGTAGTATCTTGAAATAAAATAGTGAATCATGATTTCTAAATAATATCCTATAAAAACTTTCGATTAAATTATATTAAAGTATTAATATAAAATTATTAAACGAATGTAAAATTTTTGGTTATGTCTTGTTAAATGTTTTGATAACAATTTGATGTTTTTTATTTTAAAATGGCACTAATAAAAGGTTGTATTTTTTCTCCTTGTAAACCAACAGACATCAAAATTCACAAGTTCTTCAGATATTCCAGCAGAGTTTATAAAAAGGAACGTTAAACTACGTGGACGATTACGTCAAATAACCGAAAATGGTTTAGAAATTGAACATATTCCTATTACTTTGCCTATTATATCTTCTTGGAAAAGTAAGTAAGGTGTGAGAATAATAAGACTAAATAGCTGTCGTAGTATTCTTTTATTAGATGTTTTTAATAAAATAGCAAAAAATGTCATTTAATTTGTGACAGTTCTCCATTGGTTGCCTATGAGAGGAAGTACAAACTCTTGGCTTTACATAAAAGGATCTGTTTAACTTGGCTCCAGATTTCATTTCTTCCTTCCCTTCTTTTTTATTCTTTAATCAAAATGTTCAACAATGGCAGTCAGGCACCATCCTGTTCTTCCGGTCTCATGGCAAAGTAGGCAGTTGTTCGTGGAGGCAGTTAACCGCACATTCAGTTTCTTCCTCCTATTCCTGACTAGTAAAGTATTATACTGACATGCAAAGAGCTGGAGATGGAGAACCAAAAGGGAAGAACATGCTCGGCGTTTCTCAAGCTGAAAGAACTGAAGAAAAAGTTCAAGCCCCGAGTTGCAATGGTGAAGGATTCCATGGGGAAAATATTAAATGACGCAGGAAGCATCAAAAGAAGATGGAAGGAATACACAGAGTCATTATACCAAAAAGAATTAGTCGATATTCAACCATTTCAAGAGGTGGCATATGATCAGGAACCGATGGTACTGAAGGAAGAAGTCCAAGATGCTCTGAAGATAATGGCGAAAAACAAGGCTCCAGGAATTGATGGACTATCAACTGAGATGTTTCAACAAACAGATGCAGTGCTGGAGGTGCTCACTTATCTATGCCAAGAAATATGAAGGACAGCTTCCTGGCCAACTGACTGAAAGAGATCCATATTTATGCCTATTCCCAAGAAAGGTGATCCAACCGAATGTGGAAATTATAGAACAATATCATAAATATCACATGCAAGCAAAATTTTGCTGAAGATTGTTCAAAAACGGCTGCAGCAGTATATCGACAGGGAACTGCCAGAAATTCAGGCTGGTTTCAGAAGAGAACGTGGAACCAGGGATATCATTGCTGATGTCAGATGGATCCTGGCTGAAAGCAGAGAATACCAGAAGGATGTTTACCTGTGTTTTACTGACTATACAAAGACATTCGACTGTGTGGATCATAACAAATTATGGATAACGTTGCGAAGAATGGGAATTCCAGAACACGTAATTGTGCTCATGAGGAACCTTTCCATAGATCAAGAGGCAGTTGTTTGGACAGAACAAGGGGATACTGATTGGTTTAAAGTCAGGAAAGGTGTGCATCAGGGCTGTATTCTTTCACCATACCTGTTTAATATGTATGCTGAGCAAATAATCCGAGAAGCTGGACTATATGAAGAACGGGGCATCAGGATTGGAGGAAGATTCATAAACAACCTGCGTTATGCAGATGACACAACCTTGCTTGCTGAAAGTGAAGAGGACTTGAAGCACTTACTAATGAAGATCAAAGACCACAGCCTTCAGTATGGATTGCACCTCAACATAAAGAAAACAAAAATCCTCACAACTGGACCAATGAGCAACATCATGATAAACGGAGAAAAGATTGAAGTTGTCAAGGATTTCATTTTACTTGGATCCACAATCAACAGCCATGGAAGCGGCAGTCAAGAAATCAAGACATATTGCATTGGGTAAATCTGCTGCAAAGGACCTCTTCGAAGTGTTGAAGAGCAAAGATATCACCCTGAAGACTAAGGTGCGCCTGACCCAAGCCATGGTATTTTCAATCACATCATATGCATATGAAAGCTGGACAACGAATAAGGAAGACCTAAGAAGAATTGACACCTTTGAATTGTGGTGTTGGCGAAGAATATTGAATATACCATGGACTGGCAAAAGAACGAACAGATCTGTCTTGGAAGAAGTACAACCAGAATGCTCCTTAGAAGCAAGAATGTGTCTTACATACTTTGGACATGTTGTCAGGAGGGATAAGTCCCTGGAGAAGGACATCATGCTTGGCAGAGTACAGGGTCAGCCGAAAAGAGGAAGACCCTCAACGAGGTGGGTTGACACAGTGGCTGCAACAGTGAGTTCAAGCATAACAACAATTGTACGGATGGTGCAGGACCGGGCAGTGTTTTATTCTGTTGTGCATAGGGTCGCTATGAGTCGGAACCAACTCAACGGCACCTAAGAACAACAACTACATTCCTGACTTCTTCCTCTGTTAATCCGGGTGAATTGAGACCAATTATGCCTTGGGTGGAAGCTTTCAAGCTTTTAAGACCCCAAGCACTATGCAAGAAACTAGGAGGTAGAACAAAAGCACTAAAGGTGTTATTAGGCCAGTTAACTGGGATGTCCAATGAAACCATGACCCTAAACCTCCAAACCAAGGAACCAAATCCCATGAGGTATTGGGTTGCATGTAAGCAGCCTCAGCAGCTGCTTGGTTTTTTGTTTGCTTGTTTTTGCTGTTGTAAATATATCACACAACTTTTGCCAGTTCAACTTTTTACAGTTGTACAACTTATTGACAGCAATTAAAATGATCAGCTTTGCAGCCCTACTGAAATGCGATTTTTCCGTCGCTGTTAACTGCCCTTTTTCTCCCCCTGCCATCCCTGGTGACCACTAATAAGCTTTGGTCTCTATACATTTGCCTTTCCTTGTCTTTTTATATAAGTGAGGTGATACAATATTTGTCCTTTCGTAATTGCCTTATTTCACTCAGCATAATGTCTTCAAGCTCCGTCCGTACTGTAATACTTATGAAGACTTAATTTCTCCTACTGGCTAAGTAGTCTCCTATCTGTTCTTTAAGATTCAGCTGAAATGTCAGCTCTTTTGTGAAGCTTTCCTTTACTCCACGCAGAATCAGCCTTTGTCTTTACCGTGCCCCACAGCAGTTTATACATACCTTGATTATAGTACTTACTCATCTTTTCCTATAATTACATATTTAGATTTATATTTCCCACTCAACTGTGAGCTCCTGGTGGGCAGGACCATTTCCTGTTTATTTTGATATTCACAGTGCCTAGAAAAATACCCATTACCAGTACAGGCTTGGTAATATCTGATGATGGATCAATTTAGTTCTGTTTAAAAATCTTCTTAATGTTATTTTAATTTTGTAAAGGAAAAATGTTCTTACTTTTTATCCCAGTTAAATGAATATCACTCCGTTCAGCAAGATATAACTGTAAAGGAATAAAATTGATTTTTTCCCCCAAGCATACTTGACATGATTGATTCTTTTAACAAACTAAGCAGGACTTAGGCAGTTTGAATGAGTGTTGTTCCCTAAAGAGAGATTGCCTAGGGTGTTCGTTTTGGGCCGTTTTAGCTCTAAGCAGCGTTTACAGGTCCTTTAGCTTCTGCGTTGCTGTAATAATTTAAATCTCTCCTATCTAAAGTAGTAACAACTCTTTAGAGTTTAGGCAGCAAGGCCACATCTCTGACGGTGCAGGCTGTGCTTGTACAACGCCAGGGCTGACTCAGGAGGAATCGGTCTCCGGGAGTCAAGCAGTGCCTCCATACTGTAGTTGGCAGAGGTGCATGTTATTATTAATGGATTTCATGGGTAATAACGTGTGTATCTAACTTAGTACATAGAAGCAGAGCTGTATAGCCGACAGGAACCTTCAGAAAGCATTAATTCCCACCTTTAGTTTTCTCCCCCACTTATCTTAATCTTTTATACAGGGGTTAAATGCCATGTGTAAGACAATATAACTAGTTACTGATGAAATCAAAGCTAGAAAATAGATTTTCTGCTGCTCAGTCAAGAACTCCATGTAAAGAGATACAAAAGTGAAAGAAACAGGTGGACGCAGGTGTTGTACCTCTCCGCAGGTGTTAACCAATACAGACGTAGTGACAGCACTAACAATGCTCTGTGTGTGAGGGACGTAAATCACTCACGTGAACAATATCAGTTCGCTTTTAGAGAAGTGAAACCTGCTTACCTGTGAGAGGGCTCTAGAACTGGAAAGTTGCCACCAAAGCATTGTTTTGGAGAATGTAACAAGGTGCTGGAACATAATCTTTTTTTTTCAAGCGTTGTGCGTCACTTTTTTTTTTTTTGTGGTAGATCCATGTGTAACAAAACGTTTGTCATCTCAGCATTCTTCACATGTACAGCTCAGTGACATTGTGTTCTTTGTTCTCAAGTAGCTATTAACTGAAAGCTCCTGTGTTCCCTTCAAGGGGCCCTGGTAGTGCAGCGGTTAAAGCGACCAACTGCTAACCGAAAGGTCAGTGGTTTGAAACCACCAGCAGCTCTGTCAGAGAAAGGTGTGGCAGTCTGCTTCCGTAGAGATTTACAGCCTTGGAAACCCTGTGGGGTCGCTATGAGTCGGAATTGACTCAGTGGCCGTGGGGTATGTTCTCTTCACTGTTTTTACTACCTGGTGATAGAAATAGACTTTTGACTTTGTTGTGAGGATGGCTGGGATTCAAGCCCTAAAGGCCGAGGCCACTCTAATCAGAATGCTTTGCTTCACATGGCTCTGCAGCAGAGTGAAGGCTGCGTGGCCTGGTAGTGAAAGGTGCGTTAGCCTGGAGAACTGTGTTTCTAGCTCTGGACTGTGGCTTTCACCATCACACAAGGGGGTTAGAAGATTTCTATTTCTAAGACTTTAACGCATGTACTGCTTTGCAAGACCTCTCCCAGGACTTTATCATTGACGCACATGAATGAGGAGGTACGCACGCACACATATGTGTGACTTAAGCATCTACTGAAGCAACGCTGTTGAAACATTTCACAGATATCACTGAATTCCTGTTCTGTCCTTACAGTCTCAGTATGTAGTGGCAGACAGTGGGCATGAGCCTACAGTAGTCACAGAACCCGCAGTCTACAGGGGTATTATTCAAAGCTTCTCATATCCCCAATGGTGAAAAATAATGTTGTCGGCAATGCGATACCCCTGTTCTGTGACGCTGACCATTGTCATGAATCCACTTACAATACCGTATAAACCCAGGGTACAATCAGTTGCTATTGTATTGTGTCCTATCTAAAAACCTTCCAAACCTTCAGCCACAATTTCCTACCCATCTTTGGGAAGGAGAAATATAATGGACTCAGCTGTGGTTTGCTTTAGTAGTTCTCTCATGTCTGTGAATTCTCCCAGGTGCCCGTGGTCTTCTCCTTATGTGGCATGCCCACTCCCTGCTTCTCCCTCCTCTGTTTGTTCTACAACACCCAGGTCTGTCCTTTCCACAGAGGCTCTTGTGACATCAGTCTGCCTTCATCTGATTTATGTGTTGCTGTATCACAAAGTTTTTGCTAAAAGCATATTCATCCTACTTCCACTTCCACAGGTATTCACTGTAGCTTAGCATTTCTGTGCCAAGTAGGTAAAATCACCATAATATCTTTTGGTACTTCCCTGACTGAAATCCTTGGATAGATTTCAGGAAGCCCAGGTCCTAAAGAAAATGTTTATTATCAGATAATATTTTAATAAGGTTCTAGTGTATCTTCTAGAACTCAAGTACCTTAGAGAATAGATGAAGTTAACTTTATACTTCTATGTTACAGAAACTCAGTACATATTAAATGTATAGTGTCTTTTAAAAAGGACATTAAGTCGTTTTTGTTTTTTTTGGTCAGCCATTATTATCCTTTTTTTTGGAAAATTATAAATGTTTTAAAAAATAAAATCCTGGTTAAAATTTCATCCATGGTTTGAGTAAAGAAACCTTCTTCATATTATGTTACTTTGAATTATAAGTTGACAAAATCCTGTCTGGAAATCAGCTTCACAAAATGTATCTAAAAGTAATAATAACATTGGTGTAGATGAATGTTTACTGATATGGGAAGATATCCTCAATATGTTGTTATGTGAAAAAGCAGTTTATATAGATCTATTGGTGGTAAGAATTCATTTTACTAAAATGTACCTGTAGCTCTTTGTGTGTGTGCGTGTGTGCATGTGTGCGTGTGTGTGTGTGTGGTGTACATAGAAACCTGGATGGATTTTTTTAAAAAAGGTTAAATTGGTTAAATCTCACATCCTGTTCTGCAAGTGATTAAAATGGGTTTTGTAATTTTACTCCATCTGTCCTTCACTTGTATTTTTTTTTTTTTTTAAAGAAAACTTGAATATAGAAATAAGCCAGCCTACCTGTAGAGACTCTGGGTATTTATAAATAAACATTATATTCAGCTATTATTTGGGGCCAAATTACTTTGGAACTTGCTTTTGCAACTTAAGCCAAACTCCTTTCTACCTAACCTTTCTAGAGGAACCACGTGGTGCCTTGCTGGTTAAGCTGGCCGGAGTAGAACTCACGGACACTGGGAAGGTGTGGTTGCAGAAGGAGCTAAAACCTTCCCAGCTCCTGTGGTTCCAGCTTCTTGGAAGGGAGAATTCAGCACTCTTTTGCTACCTGTTAGTGAACAAGGTAAGTAGTATGAAGAAATAGCTAGCGATACCTTGTTTTTATATTTAAACACTTATTAAAATGCAGAATACAGAACGAGACCTCACAAATCTTTTTTCCTCTTTGTTGTTGTTAGGTGCCATCGAGTTGATTCTGACTTGTAGTGATGCATCTTACATTTAAAAATGATTTAATAATACAAGATGATATAAAGCATCCCACAGGGCTTACAGAAATACTAGCTTCCCTTTTAGGCTGAAGCATATAATATAGTTACCAAAAAAAGGGAAATGATTATGATGATGATGAAAATAATAATAATAATATGTATTTGAGTGTTTGCCACGTGCCAGACAGTGAGCTAGGCACAGTGGTGTATTATTCCATTTATCCCCCAAACAACCCTGTGAGATAATTGTGTTTATTCCCATGTACAGCTGGGGCTCTAGGGAAGGCCAGTGCCTCGAATGGTCAGGGTAATCAGTGGGCTTCAAGCCCAGCTCCTCCTGGCTCTGGATCCCACACCTCACCTTACATGTCTTTGCATTGTATTGCCGCCCAGAAGGGGAGAAAACTTTGCTCTACATGTATTCTGGTAATCTACGTCTGTTCAGTGTTACTAACCTGTGAGGTGGAATTTTAATTATTCCGATTGTGGGTCAAGGGAATGAACTCATAAAATTTTAAAAATAGAGAAAAATTATGATAAACCCTTTAAAACTGTATGTACTGATTTACCATCATGTGTGAAAAGTTACTACATTAAAGGACCAAAAGTAACTTTTGGTCCTTTCGCTGATCTTAGAAAAATGTCCCCCAGTTTAAACCTGGAGTTTTCACATTTTAGAATTTAATTGAATTACTTTCCTGAGGAAGCTATTGTGTTATTAATACTTTTTGAAGTTAATTTTGTTAGATGGAAATCCCAAAAGGACTGTAGAAATAGCTGAGCAGGCTGTCCTTTATGCTACAAATTAGTGAAAAGTCTAATTTATTCCGTTTCATTAGAAAGTGAGATATTCCACGACCGAAATTTCCTGAAGGATGAAGATTCAAGCAAAGAGCAGCACTGTTTTTACGTGAATTATCTTGAAGGAAGTTTTTAAAAACATGCCAGTGCCCTTAGAAACCCTGAAATTCCCGACCTCACTGAACAGTTCAATGACGATTCTGTTTGTTTTGCTTTTGTCTGCATTTTACTTTCTGTCTCTCCTGCTCCTGTCATTGTACTGATCTTGTGTGCCCCACCCGCTCCAAGCAACAGCCAGTGAACCCGGAAACCTGAGCCCTGGTGGTGCAGTGGTTAAGCATCTGGCTGCAGACCGAAAGGTCGGCAGTTCAAATCCACCAGCTGCTCCTTGGAAACCCTTTGGGGCAGTCCTGCTGCGTCCTGTAGGGTCACCATGAGTCAGAATCGACTCGATGGCAGTGGATTTGGCGTCTGTGCTTCTTTGGGTAAGACTAGTGAGTCTGTGAAGAGTTATAAGAGAGCCAATCAGAGTTTGAGCAAAGATCTCTCCGAGTAGTAAAATCCTGGGATCCAGCAATGGCCGTTTTACACTCTCGGGGACCCTTTGTTTAAGTTTTTGGTTTTTCTCTGGAGGACTAAAGTTACTGAGTGACTGATTTTAAGGTAAAAGAGATGTTAGTACACTAACAGTCTTATTAACGTATGGGCCTGTGTAATTTTTTTTTATTTAAGGGTAGGTATTTTAATGTGAACCTGAATGAAGAAATTTTGAGAAGAGGCCTCGGTAAAACCGTTCTTGTTAAGGGCCTAGATCATGATTCTAAAATCTACTGGAGAATTCACAGAAACTTGCTGAAAGCAGAATTAACGGCCTTAAAAAAAGGTGAAGGAATATGGAAGGAAGAATCTGAAAAAGAAAGTTACTTGGAAAAACTCAAAGGCTCCTGGAGAGAATTATGGAAGAAAGACAGTTATTTTAAAGATATTGGATCAAATTTCAGCTTGAAAAAAGAAAGTCATTATGGCAAACTTAGAAGGGCTTACGAGACGTGGAAAGAAAACATGAATAACTACTCCTTAATACTGAAGTTCAGAGAACTTCTGAGTCGCATATACTTTCGCAGAAAAGAGTGAAATATCCCCAGAAGCCTGGAGGCGACCTACTTTGAAAAGAGTAAAATTTGTTAATATGTGGATTTTTTCATGGAGTTGAAATAGAAGTTTCTGCAAATGATCAAAGTAATAGCACCCTAGTGTAAAATCACCACAAAGTTGTAGTAAAGCAAAAAGAAAGATTTTATTTGGTATATGTCCCCAGAGGCAAAAGTGGGAAAACTGACAAGCACGCTCGCTGCCAGAGCCATGTCTGTCCAGGTCCAAGGAACGTTACGGAATCATCAGTATATATTAACATTACAAATGGGTAAAATCATTAAAACTTCAGCGTTTCACAGATTGGCTTAACAACTGCCCAGTCACCATGATTCTACATTTTGAATTGTCTTTCTTGATATTCATTGGTATAAGTTTTAGTACCAGCCAGGAGAGCCTTCGTCGGTCTGACAACTCTTACGATTTACGAAATGCTGATAGAAGAAGAAAAGAGCAGAAAATATGTGGTCTTTTGTGCTGTGTGTTAAAGATTTGTTTATGGGAAAGTTTCCCTAAAAGGTATTTTCCAAGATTGTCCCAGCTATTGTTTATATACCTAGGGGCCCAGTTGATGTGTCCTTGTTGCTCCAGCTTGGTCACATTCTTTACACTCAAGGACAGGGAATAATGGTCCCAGTTTTAACCCCTAAGCCAGTATTTAAATATTGCAAAGATGATTACTATAAATGACATATCAGAATTAACTTAAATTGTGATTAATGTAAATTTTATATGCATTAAAGAAAAATGAAAAAACTACCAATTGAAGGTTTAAATATGTAGCGTGTTTAAAGAGTTTAACTATTGAGTTATTTTGGGCAGCCGCATTTAATTTTTGTTTAAAGAGATTTCTTGTTTATTTTTCTAGTTTTATCAACTTTAATTATTTATCATGAAGGAACTCTTTATATTTCATGTTTGAGACTACGTGTTCTCTCCCAACTACTTCCTAACTGCTGGTGAATTGGAGCTGTGCTACAAAAGGTCACTTAGACCATTATTTCTACCTGTTGTTACCAAAAAAAAAAAAAAAAAAAGGCAGGCAGGGGACACTGAAGTGTTTGTGTAGTATGAAATTACAGACTCAAACTAATATTGTTCCAGGTTTACTTATGTACATATGATTGTATTTTTTTTGTATATAGAAGAAAAATAAGTGATATATTTTTAGTTTATTACTCTTACAAATAAGATCATTGAAATATATCTTGTTTTAGGAATCTTTGGATTAGTGGGAAATACTTATTTTTTTTTAATTCTTATTTTATATAATTCTTGTCACATAAATAGACATTGAACAATTTGTTAAGTGAGTGAATAAAGACTCCGATTTGTTTTTATTTTCCAGTTGCTGTGTTTGCTTCTAGTATAGCAGAATACAATTTGCTAAATTCACTTAACTAGTTCTACTGGTTGTTCTGGAGGTTCCTTGAGATTGTCTGTGTAGACAATCATCAGAAAATAGGGGCGTTCTGCATCTTCCTTTCTGATCTTTATGCCTTTTTTTTTCTTGCCTTGTGTAATCTGGTACAATGTCGAGTAGATGTGATGAAAGGAGGTTATCCTAGCTTTGTTCCCTTGGGGAAAGTGTTCAGTATTTCACCATTAAGTGTGATTTAACTATGAAGGTGTCCTTTGTCCAGTGATGAGTTCCCTTCTATTCCTACTTTGCTGAAGGTTTTGTTTTGTTTTCCTTTTTCTATCATGAATGGTGTTGAATTTTGGCAAATGTTTTTTCCACCTCTGTTGAAATGATTATAAGATTTTCCTCCTTCGTTCTGTTAATATGGTGAATTACATTAATTGATATTTGAGTAGTAAATCAATCTTGCATTACTAGCATGAATCTCCCTTGGTCATGATATATTATCTTTTTTGTTTATACTATTGAATTTGATCTACTAATATTTTGTAAGGATTTTTGTGTCTGTATTCATGAGGAATATTGACTTCTGATTTTTTCTTCTTTTTTTTTAATAGTCTTTTTCTGGTTTAAGTATTAAGCTTATACCAGCAATATAAGTTGGCAGTATGACTCTCGTATTTTCTGAAAAAGTTTGTGAAAATTAGCATAGTTTGTTTTTTGAATACTTGATAGACTTCACTACTGAGGCCATCTAGACCTGGAATGTACTTTTGGCAAGGTTTTTAATGATGATTTAAATTTATTTAATAGTTAAAAGACTATTCCTGTTTTCTGTTTCTTATGTCAATTTTGGTCAGCTGTATTTATCAAGAAATTTGTCCATTTCATCTAAATTATCAAATTTGTTGGCATAGAGTTGTTCATAAAAGAGTTATTCATAGTATTATTGTTCTTTTGATATTTTTTGTTTGCCCCTTTTTCATTGATGATTATGTATTCTCTGTTTTTTTCTCTATCAGTTTTTTTTTTTTTTATCAGTCAAGCCAGAGGTTTGTCAATTTTATCTTTTCAAAAGAACCGTCTGGCTTCGTTTTTTCTAGTGTCCATCGGTTTTTTATTTTGTTGATTTCTGCTCTTAGGTTTACTGTTTTCTTCCTTTGACTTAATTCATGATTCCTTTGCTCTATTTTTTCTTGGTTCTTAATTGGGAGCCCTGGTGGCACAGTGGTTAAGTGTTCGGCTGCCCTACAAAAGGTCAGCAGTTTGAGTCCACCAGCCGCTCCTTAGAAACCCTGTTGGGCAGTTCTGCTCTGTCCTCTAGGGTCCTTGAAACCCTGTTGGGCATTTCTGCTCTGTCCTGTAGGGTTGTTGAGTCAGAATCAACTGGACAGCAATGGGTTTGGTTTTTTGGTTTAATGCGGAGCCTCTGGAGGTTGATTTTAGACCTTTGTTCTTTTCTAACGTAGCTGTTAAGCCATTATTTTCTTCTAAACATTGCTGCATCCTGTACATTTTGGTATGTTGTGTTTTCATTCAGTACAAAATATTTTCTAGTTTTCCTTGTGATTTCATATTTGGCCTGTGAATTGTTTAAAAGTGTATTAATTTCCAAATATATAGTTCTTTTTTCCTAGGTATCTTATTATCGATTTCTAATTTAATTTAAGTAAGCAGCTTTGTTTCTCAATTTCTTGTTATGTAAGATGGTAAATGTCTTTATTTTTAAAACCAGTTTGAGTTTTAAAAATCTGATCTGACATAAACACACACTTGCAGCTAAAATCATCCTTACGGTACAGGCTCGTTTCATCAGATCAGCAATAATCCACCAATACCCAGGCCGTCGTTTTTGAATGTATTTCTCTCAAACAAAATTTCTAAAGGATTGGGGTTTTTTGTTTATGTTTTTTTCCTTTTGTAATCTATTTTTTTTAATTCATATTTACTTTTTTGGGTTTTATTAATTTTTTAAATTCTCAATCGTATTTCTTATATATGAAGTGTTGATAGCAGCACCAGCCTTCTCATAATAAATGGTGAGCAAAACTTAGAAGAAGGATGAAAACTGTGCCTATAAATATGACGAACACTATCATTATTTGGCTGCTAAAGGCACGTCCTAGCAGTATCCAGAGCGGGAAAATGACTCCTTACATTCTGCTTTCTGTTTTTTGTCCTAATATTTCTGTTGACTCCATTCCTAAGGCAGGTATCCAAATACTGGCTTTTTTCTTTGACACATTTGGGCATAGTTATTGCTCCATGAAGAATCCCTAGGGGCTCCCCATTACTGTCCCTGGCTAGGGAAGTCCTTACCTCATTTCTTTCCCCACCTCGTTACCTCCCAAGGCAGTCTAGTCCACAGCCCCTTGCTGCTAGACCCTACCATCTAGGATAGCAAGTGCACAAGGTGAGTTTGCTTGTGGAAGGGGGCTGGGCTTCATCACTCCATTTACTGTTTTCATGCAAATAACGCGTCTTCTACATTTGTTTGCCAACTTCTCCCTCCCCCAGAAAGTATTTTCATGAGGGAACTATGCTAATTTTTTATAGCAACACTTAAAACAATTGGCATAGCAGTTATGAAAATACCTTGTGGGGGAGTGAGCAGTTGGCAGAGAATGTGCATGTTATTTGCATAAAAATACGGTAATCATGGGAGAGGGGGGATTAGCAAATCTACTTAAGTCCTGCAATTTCCATCATGCCAGTACAAATTAGGGGAACTCCTGTTCCTCACCTAAGTGATGCTAATGTAGGCTGTCCTCCGGGCACTTGGCTTTTGCTGTTTCTAGCATGCCCCTTGGAAACCCTGGTGATGTAGTGGCTAAGTGCTACGGCTGCTAACCAAAGGGTCGGCAGTTCGAATCCACCAGGAGCTCCTTGGAAACTCTGTGGGGCAGTTCTACTCTGTCCTGTAGGGTCGCTATGGGTCGGAATCGACTCGACGGCACTGGGTTCTGGGAGCATGCCCCTTTCCCCTTGTCCCAGGAAAATGGGGTTCATTGGCAGCAGATTTCAGAAAAGAGGCAATCACCACATTCCAACTTGGTGGAGACAGGAAACGTGGTACCCTCAGTCTTGAGAAAGGGGAGTGAAGTGCTAATGTCAAATCTTCTCATGTGAAGGGATTGTTGCTTCGTAAACTTAACTTCCTAACTCCTGCTTACTCCCACTCCTACCTCTTGGTCATAAAACTTTCCAAGCTTGACCTTTCCCACCACTGGGAAAACCGGAGGTCGGTCTCCAGCCGAAGATATCATGTTTTTAAAATGTGTTTCTAAGGAAAATTCGAGGTATGGATCCCACAGTGATGCCCTCTCTGTTGTTCCTCCCTGTCTGTAATTTCCCGAGGTCAGTGAGGATCCCAGTTAGTACCTCATGCCAGCCTGGCATACTTGCAAAACCTGCTTTAGGAGAATTAACTATCCGGCAGGCAGATAACGTTGTGCCAAGAGTTTTATCCTCTTCTGAATTTCTCCAGCATTATTTGGTTCCTCATCAAGATGAGGTCTGCAGCTTGGAAATAACAGTCACTCCCTGGGATAACACAGCCTGCTATTAAAAAAAAAAAACTTTGTCCCTGAGTCAATTGTAACTCATAGGGACCCAGTGGGACAGAGTAGAAACTGCCCCGTAGGGTTTCCGAGGAGCAGCTGCTGGATTTGAACTGCCAACTTTTTGGTTAGCAACTGAGCTCTTGGCCACTGCACCACCAGGGCTCCTCATGTGCTATAGAGGGGTATATTGTTGGCACTGTCCCAAATCCAGTGGTGGTATGTGCAAGTACTATGGATTGAATTGTGTACCCAAAAAATATGTTGTCAATCCTAACTTCTATGCCTGGAACAGGTTTTCTTTGTTATGTTAATGAGGCAATATTAGTGTAGGGTGTGTCTTAAGTCAATCCCTTTTGAGATACAAAAGAGACTGAAAAAGCAAGTGAGCAAGCAGAGATGGGGTAAGAGAGATGCAAACTACATGAAGATCGCCCGGGAGTGGAAGCTCAAGGAGACAAGGACCTTCCTCCAGAGCTGACCAGAGAAGAGTGCCTTCCTCTAGAACCAGCACTCTGAATACAGACTTCTAGCCTCTTAAATTGTGAGAAAATAAATATCTGTTTGTTAAAGCCACCCACTTGTGGTATTTGTGTTATAGCAGCATTAGATAACTAAGACAGACAACTTTGATTTTCATAAAGAGACTAGACGTTTCTGGAAGCCAACAGCAGCGTTTCAGAAGTTCAGGGCACCAGCAGAGTCATTATTGCTTATCCCACATGGAAAGGGATGGTAGATGTGTAGAGGAACAGCTGCTGCTTCTGGGATAACTGAGGAGGAGACGGTTTCCAGGCTCTGTGGTTAGCGGCTTCTCTAATGCCACTACCAGGGCAGCTATTTCCATAAAGGTAAATCATGGGGAGAGAGTAATGAAAATTTACAAAAAGAGCAAAAAAAAAAAAAAAAAAAGATTAAAAGTTAAAATGCTTAACACCTGCTCTGACTAGGATCACGAAAGAGGGTGCTGGACAGAGGAGGAGAAACATATAGAACAAAAAATCAAATTAATAAAAACAGACCAGACTTATTGGCCTGATAGAGACTGGACAAACCCCCACGATTAAGACACCCCTCTGACTTGGAACTGCAGCCATGCCTGGAAACAACCTTCCAGCCAAGCAATAGACATGCCTATAAAATAACACCGAAAAATAACGTGCTCCATGGAAGGATTTTATGAGAACAAAAGGGCAACATTTGCCCAAAAGTAAAGATGAGAAGGCAGGAATGGGTAGGAAAACCAGATGAAAGAAAATGGGGAACCCAGAGTGGAAATGGGGAGAGTGCTGACATGGTGTGGGGATTGCAACCAACACTATGGAACACTTCGTGTACAATTTCTTGAATGGGAAACTAATTTTAGAAAATGGTTAAAAATAAATTTAAAGGTAAAATAGTAAAAAAAAAGTCTAAAAAAATGAACCAATGATACTTTTCATTTCAAGATGGCCACTTGAGCTCATTTAACTCCCATCCGGCCTCTTAAAATTACATTGAAATACCAAATAAATATTAAAATAGAAAAAAATGGTATCAACGATGGAAAACGGGGAGGTGCCGTTACTTAGCTAGGCAGTTCGAAGTTCTGCAAACTCTGATGAAGTGGTATTGGACTGAGATGCCGCTCATTCTAGGGCTCAGCACAGGAAGAAAGGCAGGCTTTGTTTAGGTCTTAAGTCAGTGGGATTACTCAATAAAGTTCTTAAAAGTCCCTCTCCTTGCTTGATGTCTGAGTGATGTGCATGCCTTTTGCTTGGGTCCAGAGGTCGCTCCTCATGACCTGGAAGCTAAGGTCAGATGTCAGTGCACTCAATATACAATGTGGAGGGAAAATAGGATGTCACTGGTTTATCTCATGTCTTACCCTGCTGGACAGAGCTATGATGACTCCCTGTCCTGGAAGTATGCGAGCTTCTCAGTCGGCCCCTGGGGTGGCCCAGCTGTGTTCTCTGGGAAGATGGCCTTTATCTCCATGACTGCATCTAAAGTAGACATTCGAGAGGATCCACCCTGAGAGCTGGGTGGCCTTAGGAGCCCCTTTCTATTGATGTGGGTTGAGAAGCCCAAGAATGGCCACAGGTTTGAGCAATCAGAGGCTTCCCCCCCGCCCCCAGAGATACGATCATTCATACTCCTTAAATCTGGATATGAGACGAGGAGCAGGAGTGTCTTAGTAACAGGCTGTGCATATTCCGGTAGCCGTCAGCAAAGACTTCATCATGGTCTCTGCCTCAGAGAAATGTGTAAGTGTACCCCAGAGTAGCTGCTGCTTGTTGTGAGCCGTCAAGTCGATTCTGACTCATAGCGACCCTATAGGACAGAGCAGAGCTGCCCCATAGGGTTTCCAAGGCTGTAAATCTGTATGGAAGCCAACTGCCACATCTTTCTCCCGCGGAGCCACTGGCGGGTTCCAACCGCCAACCTTTCAGTTAGTAGCCACACAATCACTGTGCCACCAGGCCTTCTTCCTGAGTAGCTAGCTAGTCGCAGCCTTAAAACCTATGAAACCCCATACAGCTTTGAGATCTGCTTATTACTGGGCAGGATACTCGCACATGGTGTCCTGGTGACCACACTTGGTTCTATTCTGAGCACGACTGCTTTGCTTTTTTCATTTTCACTGGACACAGCAGTGTTTTCAAGCTACAAGCTGTGACCTATTAAAAAAAAAAAAAGACCTATTAGATTAGTGAGATGTAAAATCAATTTAATGGGCCACTATTTTTTTTTATATAAGCAGTAAAATAAAACCAAAACCAAAGCCGTTGCTGTGTCGTCGATTCCGACTCATAGCAACCCCCGTAGGACAAAGTAGAACTGCTCCTTAGGGTTTCCAAGAGCGGCTGGTGGATTTGAACTGCCGACCTTTCGGTTTCCAGCCGAGCTCTTAACCACTGTGCCACCAGTTGTTGTTATGTGCTGTCGAGTCGGTTCCGACTCATAGTGACCCTGTGCACAACAGAACAAAACGCTGCCTGGTCCTGTGCCATCCTTACAATCGTTGTTGTGCTTGAGCTCATTTTGGCAGCCACTGTGTCACCAGAGCTCCCAATAAAATATAAATAAATAAATAAAAAGGAACAGAACAGATTAGAATGTATCAATTTTCATTGCACATCAACCCAGTGCCGTCGAGTCGATACAGATGACTGTGTGTATTGGCTTGCGATGCAAAGTGATCGTATCGTGGGTTAAGTCATCACACGGAAGATCTTCTAACACAGTCTTTAGAAGATGTCTGCTGAATAAACAGTTTTCTATAAGTGAGGTCGAGTAATTTAGACAGAAAGGGAGTTTTAAAAATTGAGGTATTGGGATAATTCTGTTTTCTGCTTTATTTTGCCCATCAAAACACAGCTGTGGCTAGTCCTTTATTTCTGTGTAACTAGCAATGAAGTACAGGAAGGTCAGTGGTTCGAACCCTTCATCCGCTCCTCAGGAGAAAGATTTGTTGATTAGCTTCCATAAAGACCCTATGGGACAGTTCTATGCTGACCTGTAAGGTCACTGTCAGTCAGAACCAACTGGAAGGCAATGAGTGGCAATGAAATTGAGCAATTAGCGCCCCCTTCTGTTCTTCTGCCACACAGTGCAAGCAATCTATTTGAGCACTTGTCACGCCAGGTGTAATAACTTACGCACCTGTCTTCTCTGTCTTCTGACCGAGGTATAGTGAGTCCTGTAATTCAAACCATGCCCTACTAAGTCTTGGATCATTCCTGCTCTCTTCACAGCATCCAGCCCAGTTTCCTGCTCATGCTGGAACTCTACAAATATTTGTTAAATAAACAATGAATGAAGGGGATGCTAACTAACGTGTCGCCCTCTCATTTTGACCAGAACTTAGGTTTCCAGCCAAATGTCGCCCCATACATCCTACTATCCTACACCATGGAGATTAAGATGCCTTTTGGCCTGAAAGAACATTCTTAAACTTGTCAAGTTTAAAAATGACACTTCTTTTGAAAAAATCAAGTCCCCTAAATACAGATTTAGTGTAAGTATGTAAATAAATGAAATAAAACCTAATAGTTTTTAAAATGCAGTTCTTCCATTTATTATGTGGAAAAACATAACCATTTGTTTTCTGGTTAATATAAAAATAAGACTGGTGCTAGTAAAAAGAGTGCATCCCCTCACCCCCCCATTGGAGCACCAAATAGTAGGGAAACAGAAGAGTTTTCCTTGTGATGTAAATTGCCCCCCTCAACATTTCAAGGAATTAGAATTTACTTCCTTGCTCTTTCACCGGTTTCTTTCCTCATTTTCTCTCCACATCACAGCTTGCTCAAGGCTAACTGAAATTTTGCTCCATGTCTCTAAAAATGGCTGCTTCCTTAGATGACTGGCCCATAATTGGACGTATTATAAAAACGAGTTTTTCTTCTAATATGTTGTGGAATTCTGCAGGAATGTTTAGCGGTGGTGTTGGAGGGGGAACCTAGCATATTCCATCATGGAAATGCGTAGTCTTGAAATTTCAATATAATTTCCGAGGTTGAAGAAAGCACTTCAATTAAAGGCCTGTCCAGGGCCAGCAGGCTCTGATCTTCCTGCAAGTAGCAGCTATTGGCTCTGTGGGAGGTCTTTCTGGGAACAAAAGACACAGCCCTGAGCTGTGAAGCTCTTAGGAGAAAGGAAAAAGGCTCTGTCCCTTGGGGGATACTGTTGTTTCCTCCAAAATACTTCATACCCCTGACCACCTCTCCCCCTCCCTGCACACACAGTGGGAGAAGAAACAGTGAAACAATTTAGAAGAAAAACAGAAAATGGGAAAAGTTCATTTTAATCAGCATGCTTTCTGCTTTTTAAAAAGTATATGCTCCCTATTGGAAACATCCTAGTTGAAAAATTCAGGAGAAGTGTAACTAGGGTATCAGAAAAGTCTCAGGTGAAGAAGGTAAGCTAGGCAGGCAGGCCTCTGCAACCTGCCTCCATCCAGCATTCACAGAAGGAAGTGTTTGCCAAGGTATTGAAGTAGGCAGCCTAGAGTTTAGAACTCTGATAGTTACTCCAGATTTATTCCTGAGCTTGACAAATTTTGTAGCCTACGTCTTACTCATAAGGTGAAGAGTACATTCGTTTGTAATATTTTTTGACATCTTCTACAAAAGGGAAGACCAATTATAGAGGCTTGTTACAGAAAAAAATATATGTGTAGCCTATTTAAAAATGGATCATTTAAAAAAGTCACCAGGACTGTTGTTATGCCTGTTGCTAAGGACTAAAGAATCTCAGTTAGCGTTAACAGACTGTCTTCCTCTGTACACCCAATACATGTGGACTTTGTCAGCATTTAAAAGCGTTAAATAGGTTGCCAAAAAATATCAGTAAAAAAACAATTGACATTTTTCAGCGCTCACTTTGTGCCAGACATTTCGCGGAGTTCTCATTGAATGCGTTGGTCTCATTGAATGTAATTCTTTTGCTTGCGTGCATTTATTTTCTCAACCAAGATCATAGTACTGCAAAATGTGTTAATTTGTGAATTTAAGTATTTTAGTCAACCCCCACCCCCACACACACATACACACACCTTCCTGGGTAGATGAAAGGAAATTGCCAAAATATTAATAATTGTTGAAACTGGGTGGCTAATATGCAGGGCTTTGTAATACTATTCTACTTTTGTGTATGCATGAAAATTTCCATGATAAAAAGTAAAAATCACAAAACGTAAAACACAGCAACTCTTCTTGAGATCAGCAATGTTCCTTTCTCCCCATCTCCACCTCAGTGTGACAGCTGGCCACATCTGGGGGGACATGCCTGCCCAGCTGGTGAAGGAACTCTTGGTGGCACTTCCACTTGTCCACCCTTAGTACTTCCTGATATTTATATACCACGGACTGCCAAAAGAACAAACAAATCTGTCTTGGACGAAGTACAGCCAGGACGCTCTTTAGAAGCAAGGATGGCGAGACTTTGTCTCATGTACTTTGGACATGTTATCAGGAGGGACCAGTCCCTAGAGAAGGTCATCATGCTTGGTAAAGTCGAGGGTCAGTGAAAAAGAGGAAGACCCTCAGATGGATTAACACAGTGGCTACAACACTGGGCTCAAACATCACAGTGATGATGAGAATTGGGCAGTGTTTCATTCTGTTGTACATGGGGTCACTATGAGTCAGAACTGACTCGACGGCACCTAACAACAAGTCCTTCCTGATGGACTCAGAAACTTTCTCTTCTGACCTCATTTTTTAGTCTCTGCCATACACATGTGAATGTGTATAAAGGTGTTCATGTCTTTGCTTGGTGACTGAGTCAGTAGGGGGCACTGTAGGGGACACCTGCTTTTTTGCCTGCCAGAATCCCTTCCTACCTTCATGTGTTAAGAGCAGCCCCCTTTCTATGGGGAGCAGATACTCACCTACTCTAAGTACAGCTGCCGGGTGGGGCTGCTGCTCACAGTACCCCACTTCCATGGCCATCGAGGTGGCTGTATGATCAGGGTCTGGCCTCACCTACTCTGCTGGTCCTGACCACAATAACTGACCCATGGGTGGACACATGGCCTGAGCCAGGTCAGTTAAGAGTCCTTTCCTACAATCTTATTTACAGATGGTAAAAGCAAGGACAACACAGGACTGGGCAGTGTTTCTTTCCATTGTACATGGGGTCTCTATGAGTTGGAACTGACTCAATGGCACCTAACAACAACAGCAGCAGCCAGAAGCCCTCTCTTTCCCCTAGGATCCCTAGCTGAGCTGATGGAAGCTGGGAGCTGTCCCTGCTTATTCTGTGCCTACCCCCACCAGCCCATCAGCCTATAGAAGAAGCTCATATGCAATGGAGTATAAGATCAAAACACTGACAAAAGGAGAGAGAAAAGAGTAGGAACAAAAGTGAGTGAGTGTGAGAGAAATGACTTTCAGAGGTGCTGGGTCCAGCCATTCCTGAAACCCTCATCCTTTCCCCATCTTAAGGTGGGAGTCAATACAGTTGCTTCTTTCCTCAACCTGGAATTGGGATTTTGTTATCATATGGGAAGCAGTCTTGGTCAGTATAGGGAACTGCGCTATAAAGACAGGAGCCTGCTGTCCACTTAGAGTAGTGCGACCTGTATTCCAGGTAAGCCTTACCATCTACAGCAGTGGCCGGTACATGACAAGTACTCCTCCTTGATACACTCTTTGGTCATGATTCTCTTGACCCCTTAGTGCACTGATTAAAATAGGGATAATATTCATCTCCTTCACACCCTTGACCATGGATGTAACTTAAAGATTATTGCTGGTTAAAATCTGAGCATCTTTTTTTTTTTTCTTTCAATTTTTTTTTATTGTGCTTTAAGTGAAAGTCGAGTTTGTTAGTTTCTCATACAAAAATTTATATACACATTGTTAGGTAACCCTATTTGTTCTCCCTGTAATGTGACAGCACACTCCTCTCCACCCTGTATTTCTTGTGTCCATTCAACAAACTCCTGGCCCTTTCTGCATTCTCATCTCACCTCCGGAGAGGAGCTGCCCATTTAGTCTCGTGTGTCTACTTGAGCTAAGAAGCACACTCTTCACAAGTATCATTAAATGTCTTATAGTCCAGTCTAATCTTAGGAGATCTGAGCATCTTAAAAAATGGCTATTTTTTGCACCTGGAAGCACCATTTTTTGCACATCTAGAAAAATCTACCTACAACACACAGGTTCCTAGTGCAGTTTTCTAAGCGTCCCCTCCCCTCCAACACGCAGCACCGCAGGCCCACCACCAGGCCCATCCATCACCCTGCCCTGTACGAGGCCCCTCTTACAGGATCTTCTGTGATCTGGTGTCAGAGCACATCTGCAGCAAGGCAGAGGTGATACGGAGAAACCTGGCAGCTGTTTAGACGGGAGGCCAGGCTGTGGTGTGCCAGCACAATTAATGAGTATCCTCACTCAGGAAGTGAAGAGCGTGGGGGCTGGGAGGGGTGTCTTTCACCAGTCAATGGCATTAAGAAAAATCAGTGCTTTCACAGCTCCTTTACTGGGCCACCGTAAAAGGCTTTCTGTAGCTCGCTGTGCAGATGGAGGTCCCTGTGCCTGAGGAAGCTGGAGGATTCCACCCCAGACTTTTCAGCAGGGCTCATTTCAACCTTGAATTAAGCTCCCAGCATGAGTCCCTTATACTTACCAAGTGGTTATAATCTTTCCGAGAAGATTATAGTTTATGTGACCAAGAGCCCAGCTGGAGAAGATACTTGACTACCGTTTAGGGCATTTGTTTTACCTGCCCAAAGAAGCGTTAACCTAAGTCCTTTTCCTCCAGTGCCCCTGGAGCCAGTGGATAGAAGGGGGCATTATTGTTTTGTTTTTCTATTGACTCTTCAGTAACCATGGAAGGGTTTTGTGTAACCTGGAGAGGCTGTTTACGACCACTGTCTAATCCTTTTGTTATTATTCTGTCTGATTGCCACAAGTCAGGAAAAGAGTTCCGTCCTGCTTCCAAAAACTTAGCAATGTTTGGAAACAGCAATATTTTCCTGTTTTTAGTTCATGGTTTTTCTCTGATTAATGTTTAAAAGAAGACTTGGAAGGAAAAGCTACATTAAAACACTATGGATATAGACACTCATCCTAAACATTTTGGAAGATGCTACTCACCAACTTTAGAACAGTTAGCTTTGGGGAGGAAGCGGCAAGAGCCAGGAAATGGGCTTTTAGCCATATCTGTAAAGCTTTATTTAAGAAAGGAGATAGCAAGGGTATTATATGTGTGTGTGCTGTGTTTTTGGTAGAGTTCACAAAATTATGAAAATAGGTTAAAAAATTTAAAAAATGCATAGTAAGCCAGTGTTCTTGTGAACTTTCTGTCTGAGCCTATTTCAACGCGTGTGTCTGCGTTTTTTCAGGCAGGAGAAAGACAAACAGGAGGTTGTGCGGGGAGATAACACCTGGGTTGAGGGAGGGGTTATCAATTTTTTGGCCTCCCTTTTACCATAGAGATTACAACAAACAAACTTTCAAAAAGTGCGTGTCTACAAAGCAAAAAGCAGTTTGGGGCCAGAAGAGTTATCTGTTTAATTTCTTGTAAATTGGGCATCTGTGTGTAGGCACGCACAAAAAAAGGAAATTTAGGGAGGTTTCTTCGTATGGAGCTAAAGCACCTTATATATTTTTTTCCCCCAGACTGATTTCGTCCTAGAACCTAAGCGTGTATTCTGTTGACTTCTTTTTTTCTGAGAGGCTAGGATTGCTTTCAGGATAGAGTTTCTTCTTGCCCATGGTGCTTTGCTGTGACATTGTAATTGCCTCTGTTGAACTGAATAGTACAAATGGGTTGTTTCTATGGTATCGGCTAAGTGGGATGAAAAGGTGAAACCCTAGATCTTGCGCTGAGAGGTCACGGTGCTACCGCCCCCCGTACTAACTGTCTGTCAAAGTGGACGCGCAGCCGAGGCCCTCTTTTCAGGCTCAGGCACTTATCTGTAAGTAACTTCTCATGCAAATTCATGCAGGAAAAAGCAATGACTTTGGCTTATGTTGTCGCTAAGCCTAGAAAATCCCTGCCAACCCCAGGCTGCCGGCTTTTCCAGTGCCTTCTTATTGGAGGAGAATTTTAAACTGAAGGTGAGCGAGAAGCAGCGTCTGGGAGAGTCCCTCCCAGCCAGGCTTTGAACTAACAATAGGGCAGGTTGAGGGAAAGCTGATAAACGCAAATCCTGGAACACCGGCGCCGGATCACACCGCCGCCGCCTTGGCCAGTGGTTGTCAGCGCTCTGGCTCCATCCCCAGCCGGTCACCCACCACCTCAGTGCGCTCCGGAGAGTTCGTCCTTTCATCAGCGTTTGAGCTTCTGGGTGCAGGTTTTCCTCCGCCACCACCACGCTCTTTCTGCAGGCTGGCTGTTTGAATCAGCCGGCAACTAAATTAATCTGATTGAATAATCGGCTTCCTAGTACTTAGGAGTGGCATTTGGAAAAAAGAGAGCCTGTGGGGGAAATAAAAGCAGAGTGCAACCTGCACCTCGTCTTCCTCAGTCTTAGCTGCGCTTTCCTCAAGGCAGATTTCCTTGGGAAGTATTACCTTATAACGGCATTATAACTACTTTTCTTCTTAGAATGGCCAAAAAACAGGAGAGGGGATGCACAGGGGCGGCTCGGAATTTCCTTTTAGATGCGGTTCTACTACTTTTTACCTTGGTGCAAGCCGCACGCAGTTCTCATTCCCTGAGCCCTTCTCCTCCGACTTTCTTCCGCCAAACCCCTTTACCGTCCTACCACCGAGGTTCTCGCAACCCTGAGTCCAAACTGAGTATCAAGGGGGGTGACCCCTAGTTTGGGAGCCTTTTGAGACTTGCAGGAAGGGAAACAGGGCTTCACTCCCAGTGCTCCTGGCCCTTGCCCGCCTGGAGCCCCGAGGGGTGGGGTGGGGTGGGGTGGGGTGGGGTGGACCAGGGACCCAGACCCCGCCCCCAGGCCAGCACCCAGCCCGCAGGGCCCGTGGAGGCGGCGGGCGCTCCAGTCCGCTGTCTCCAGCTCCAGTTCCTGATTTCCCCGGGAGCTGCGGGGCAGGGGAGGCGGCTCCGGGGCCAGCCTGAGGATTTGAATGAGAAAGCAGGTTGTCGCGGCCGCACACCGCGCTTCCCAGCCCGTTTTAGGGTTGGTTTCTTCTGGCCGGCGGGGAGACGTGTCTTTTGGGGGGCTTTTCTGTCCCTCGACTGGCTTTTAGAGTTGGGGTTACAGTTGGGGCTCCAGCACTTTGGAGGCTGCTCCTGTGCCCAAGGCTCCGAGGGGTCCTCCTGTGCCGGACACCAAAGCCGAGGAGGTCAGTGCTTTCTGGGGGCGCGGCGGGTGGGGGCGGGAAAGGTGGGGTCGTGCAGGGGGGCACACCGGGTGGCCAGGTGAGCTAGTGGGCAGGTGGCCCGAGAGCCCCTCTCGGCAGTCCCGGGCCGGCAAGCTCCACTCGGGGCTCTGAGTGTCGGTGCATGTAGGGGGGACCTCCCAGAAACCCCCCAAACCCCGCGAGGGGAACTGGGCCACTTGGGGTCCCCTAATTCAGAGGGATGTGCGTGAGTGTGCCCGCGCCGGGATTTAATGCTGGGATCGGCTGTGCTGGCGGCTGGGGCGTCGCTCGGTAGGGGGTTAGACGAAGTTGCAGGACGCGGGGTCCCGGGACCCCTCTCACAGCTGGACGCGGCCGGGAGCGCAGGTCTCTTTTCCCTGCAAGTGGAGTCCGGCGGCCCTTCCTGCGCGCGGTGACCCTCCTCAGGACCCTGCGGGGGAGAGGCCCGGGTGTGCACAGCTCCAGGAGGATTCGCTCCATTGCTCTTTCCCGGGATAACGAGGCGCACCCAGCGGTGCACACCCAGGCCGGGCAGTGGCGCGCTCTGTGCCTGCGCGGGGTTGCCATGGCGACGGCGCCGCGGCCGAGACCCCGCCCCGCGCCCCGAAGCCCAGTCCCCGCGCCCCGAAGCCCAGTCCTCGCGCCCCGAAGCCCAGTCCCCCGCGGCGCGCTGCGGGGAGGCCCCCAACTTGGTCTTTGTTGTGTATAACCTGCTGTCTGTTTATGTCTTGTTTTGACATTAGGTGTTTAGCCTTAAAACCGTATAACCTAAAATTGAGAAAGAAAAAAAACTCCCCTTTTCCCCTGTACCCCTCATGTACCATTTTGGTCCCAGACGGAAGAAGATGGTGAAAAATTGCTAACTGGAGCAGTAAGGGACATTCTCTTACTCCCCCTCCCCCCAGGGAAGTGTAGGCACATAAAAACATTTACTTCCTGGTGGCAGTTTTTAAAAATTCAGTCAGGTGATTGTTGAAGAGCGCTGGGGACAGACCTTGCCTCCTTTCTCCAGGTGCAGAGCCAGGTCTGTCCAGGTATCCGATCCCGCAGCACCTGTGTCCTCCTTAGGGGACACCTATGGCAGCTAGTGCTCTCCAAAGCCGGCCACGGTGGCCCCGGGTAAAATCAATTAAAAAAAAACAAAGCCTTTCCCAGAAGGAGTGATTGTTTTTTCAGTTGCCCCTGCGTTTTGATCACTTCTGGGGTTGGTCTTCTGCAGGAAACATTTCAAGAAGCGTCAGCACAAACCAGTCCGTTTTCTCAAGCCTTCTGTTAAGGGGATCATTTTTATTTTCTCAAAATAGTGACTCTTGACCTCCCCCTCCCCCCTTTTAAATCCCATTTGTTTGCACACAGGCTAGCATTTGGTAAGGGTACACTTCTTCAGGGGTATGTAGAAGGATCTGTAGCATCTTCCTGCTCGTTGTCCTTAGGCTACATCGGTATTTGCCAGCATGATTGATACCTAGTGGCTAACAAATAAATAACTGGTTAGAATTAATATAACTGCTAATAAGAATTTAAAGTGGAATTACTCTCCCTGAAGTAAAATGTGGCATAAAATAGCGTGCGTGAAGTAATAGGTTCAGTCTTGTTATATCCTACTTTTAAACAGTTTACTCGAAAAAGTGGCAAATGTTTATTCGTGTTATAAGTTTTGAGACACTTCCCTTCCATCATCAGCAAATGAAATCAACATAGTCATATTTTCAAGTGATTAGCAGATGACATGCTGTTAAAGTTATTTCTTCCATTGTTTCAGTGTCAATGCCTAGACATCATGCAACCCGCCTAGCTCATGTTTAAATGTCCAATTGAATTTCTTTCCCTCGTTTCTCATAATTAAAAAAAAAGAAAAAATCAGGCGAACTTAATTTTCTGGTTCAGATATTTTGTGACCCTCTTTGGTGGCTTGCAGCTAGTTCCAATTCCCTAATTCTCAGTGACATGTTTTCTACCGGTTCCAGGAGACAAACTGCAGCTTTAGCAGATCATGGGATAATGAGATTGGGAATGCCGGGAGAGGCAATGGGAACAAGACAAAGGAAGAGAAGGTTGATGGGCAGAACCAGGATTTACAGCTGCCCCGGACTCCTAATAAAAGCTGTTAAAGTCGTTGCTGCTGTTTGATACATTTTCCCACACCATCAACATCATTACACTTATATTTGAAATCAGTCTTTAAATATTTATTGGGGCAGAATTATGCAAATAGAACATGATAAAGGCGCTTTATGTTAGGGTGCCGTAATGTAATACACTGTGAAAACTCTTGATGAAATAGTCTCTTCTCAAATATCTATGAAGAACTGATAACACGTAAGGCGCTGCGAAGAAGCGCAGATTCTTGCCCTCAATGAACTAAGAATCGTGAATTCTGGAATCACTCTAATGCTATTTCAGACTCCCAGGGTCAAAAAAGATACTACCTCTGGTACTCTTAAGAATAGCTGATTTCGTGCAGAGCAACCACGCTTCTAGATTCAGAAACCTGAATGTCTAAGACCAATGCTTTAGCCAACGCTTAGACCTTGTTAAGAAAAAAAAAA
Source organism: Loxodonta africana (assembly GCF_030014295.1). Lineage (NCBI taxonomy): Eukaryota > Metazoa > Chordata > Mammalia > Proboscidea > Elephantidae > Loxodonta > Loxodonta africana. The sequence continues at coordinate 72,805,120 of NC_087364.1, read as the reverse complement.
TCGAATATTGTTTTCCAGCAACTTAGAGAAGAAAAAACTTTATATCAGGTGAGAAGTGTTGTCTGTCCCTCCCTGCTTATGGTTTTATAGTACAGACTCAAACTTGCAGTCTTGGCAAACACAGGGCTGAGGTTGGGAGAAGTCTAGAAATTCTGCAATTCTCAAGTTTCCAACATGCAGATAAGGTAAGCAATTCAGTAGTCCTTTGTTCTGGCTCCGTGTTTCGTGACATAACCTCCTGCAGGCCCCTTCCAAGAACAGCGTGAGTGTGCGTGCCTCAAGGATTGTGACTATTACTTCTCTGAGCAAAAAAAAAAAAAAAAAAAAAAGGGGCAGGGGGAGGGAGAATGTAAAATTAAGATAAAAGGAATGCAGTAAGGCATTTGAACATTCTACCGTTTGAGCTGGGTGGATGGCGTCATTTCCAGGTGTGCAATAGAGTTCCAGAAGAGTTTAGACTCCATTGAAATGCATTACAACCATGGCAAACCACTGGCATAATATTGACCAAGGTTGGCAGACAGTTCCTCTTATCCCCAGGATGTGGGAGGTTAGAGAGACTGTGGGCTTCTTTCCTTAACTGCTTCATGAGTCTAATAACAGCGAGAAGCTCAGAGAAGCTTGCTGAAGAGCAAAGAGCTGTTGCTCTTTGTCTAAGAAAATCAGACTCAGATGTGAACTGCGGACCAACTGGTGAAGAACTCATTACTTTGAACAATGGCTCCCCGGCCTGGAAGCGTGTTCTGTCTTCCCACTAAAAAAGTCCAGGCTGGCTTTGGTCATAAGGAGAATCATTTAGACACAGTTCAGTAGACACTCACTCACATCTCTTTGACACCCGTGACCATTTTTGTTTAAGGAGAAATCCAGTACTGCTGTGGTCAGGGTGTGGCGAATCAGAAGTGCATTTTAAGAGGCCCGTGAAGAAGTTTACACAGCTTTGTGTTATTATCTTCAAGGTCTTTCTCCTGTGCTTCAAAGTGGTAGAGGCAGGATGGATGCAGAAGGGACCATCAAGAGAACTTTTACAACAAAGTGAAAAACATTCTCACCACCTCTGCATTTTGGGTTATAAACCAAGTGTGTGTGCCTTATTACAATCATAAAGTTTACAGAGCAGAGAAGGATGGATCTGCCATGTGTAGGATATAAATCAGGAAACCAGGGCCCAAGGTTGCGAAATGATTTTCTTAAAGTCACACGGAACGGGAATGAAAATGCAGAGTTGCTGATTTCTAACGACCCTGCTGCCTCCAGGAAGCCTAGGGAGGGTGGGTAGATAGAAATGGCAGTATGAAATCCTGATTGTAGATTCGCTGTTTGCAACCAGGTGAAGTTGCTAGATTTGTAGGTCAAAAATGGTCAAAATCAGCAATTTCATACGATTTAACCTAATATCATTGAGTGGACTTGATAGGGGGACGCTTCTGGCTGTAGATCTATTTATACAAAAACAAAACAAACCCATTGTGGTTGAGCGGATTCCGACTCACAGCGACCCTACAGGACAGAGTAGAACTGCCCCATAGAGCTTCCAAGGAGCGCCTGGTGGATTTGAACTGCCCACCTTTTGGTTAACAGCCGTATGCCACCAGGGTTTCCATATTTGTTTATAAGCATGTGTATGTCATGAGAACATGTACTCATGGATGCGTAAGCGCGAGAGGGCCCTTTGTCAATTAGTATCTATCTTGTCCTAAGAAGTATTGGCATGATTAGGACTTAAATCAAGAGCAAAGAGTTTTTCTGGTTATTTATTGTCCAGTGAGCATTTTAAACAAGGGAAGTGAACATAAGACTGGTACGGAGCCCTGGTGGTGCTGTAGTTAAGAGCTACGGCTCCTAACCGAAAGGTCAGCTGTTCGAATCTACCAGCTGCTCCTTGGCAATCCTATGGGGCAGTTCTACTCTGTCCTGTAGGGTCGCTATGAGTCAGAATCGACTCAGTGGCAATGGGTTATGTGACGGGCAGTTATTGCATGTTGTCTTTATAATTCACAGTAATTCCAAGCGGCAGGATTTATTACCCTATGTTACTGATGAAGCTCAGAGAACTTAGTGTCTTAGCCCAAGTTCTCAGTGGGTATGGACCAAAGTTAGAATTTGAGCCCAGGTCTAGCTTCCTCTACTCTCTCTATTATATGTCGTGTAGCCACTCAGAAAAGCAATATAAAATTCATGAAAAATACAGAGTTGGTTTTATTTTCAAATTCACCATTTCATACGAAGTGTAGGCAGGTGGAAGTGTCTCCAGTCTGTTACTTGGCGAGTGGGGAAGCTTGTTCCCTACAGAGGGACTGTTGTTAGCTGCATCCAGTTGGCTTCCTACTCATGGCAGCGCCACGGACAACATGACAAAATGCTGCCTGCTCCTGCACCATCTTCATCATCGTTGGCATGTCTGAGTCCCTTGTGGTGGCCTTTGTGTCCTGCCTTCCAACCCAGGGGCTCGTTCCGGCACTATATCAGGCAGTATTCTCCTATGGAGGAGCCCTGGTGGCGCAATGGTTAGGCTCTCGGCTGCTAACTGAAAGGTCAGCAGTTTGAACCCACCCGCCAGTCTGTGGAATAAAGATGTGGCAGTCAGTCTGCTTCTGTAAAGATTAAAACCCTGGAAACCCTATGGGGCAGTCCTCCTCTGTCCTAAAGGGTCACTACGAGTCAGAATTGACTTGGTGGCAAAGGCTTTCATTCTTTTAGGATCTCTAGGGTTTTCATTGTCTAATTTTCGGAAGTTGATCTTCAGACCTTTCTTCCTCGTCTGTCTTAGTCTGCACACTCTGCTGAAACCTGTCAGTTATGGGTGGCTGCTGGTATTTGGAATACCAGTGGTATAGCTTCCAGCATCATAGCAGCATCCAAACCACCACAGAATGACGAACTGACAGACAAGTGCTGGATCCGGAGCTTAGGAGATTATAAATTCAAGTCTGGCTCCAGAAAAAAACATTCAAGAGTTTGTTTATAAACGGTGGTGGCTATTTGTTTAGAAGTGAGTGGTGTTTAGGGTCTGTTCTGCAGAGGCTTTTCCACATCAAAGTCGCTTACTTACCCCTTCTGGCTTGTTGTGAAATTGCAATGGGTCTGACAATGTTAACGTGTGTCTCCTGGCATCCCAAGACTAGGATACGAAGTCCATCTTACATAAACGTTGCCGACTGAATCCCAAGACTAGAATACGAATTCCGTCTTACATAAACTTTGCTGACTGATTTTTCTTGAGAGATCTACTGCTGGAATGGACCAGATGGTGCCTTCCTGTCATGCTTTTCACACCGGGCATCAGAATCACCTTGGGCAGGTGCTGAAAATGTCTAAAGTTATGCCAGAAGCGGGAGTTTTCGGTGCTTCTAAGAACTGCCTTGGGTGGTGCTGGGAAATTGAAATTGGACTGTACTGAGCTGGTTTCAGAGTTGCGGTAGTTTTGAGCTCGTTCGCCCATGGAGGCACCGAGGCTCAGGGTGGTGACGTGTCATGTCCACCCCTACACAGCCAGTTTGGGGCTCGTTTGGAGCTCGAACCTAAGTCAGCAAGAGCTTGAGCTAGTGTTTTCAGTAGCACAAACCCAAAAACCAAATCTGCTGCCATCGAGTTGAGTCAACCCTATAGGGCAGAGTAGAACTGCCCCATAGGGTTTCCAAGGAGGGGCTGGCGAATTCCAACTGCCAACCTTTTGATTAGCAGCCGAGCCCTTAACCACTGCGCCACCAGGGCTCCTTCAGAAGCACAGCGCATTCGAAAATCAAACCTTCTCTCTTGGAGTCAGGTCTCTGACTCTAGCCGGGAAGGAAAGGCTGAGGGTTTCCAGAAAAATTGGCTGCTAGATCTGCCTTGGAATTCAGCCTCTGCTTGAGACACTGAGCAGGATGCTGGAGTGCTCTCTGGGTTTCGCTCTTCTTCGGTTGTCTTCTCTGGCTTATCCTAGAGCAGTCTCTTTTCTCTGGGATTTACCGTTCTGAGTTTTACAAGAGCTTTGCAGACCTGTCTAGCCACTCAGGTGCTCGGGCATTACCTGCCGAACCGCCGCTGGAAGGCAGAGGAACCTGCCCCTGCAGCCTGCGAGTTACTGATTAACTGGCCCAAGGCGCTCTGCTTGCTCTTTCATCTGCCTCCACTTCCTCTTGCCAGTCCACAAGAACCAAACATTTGAACTCAGCCTCCAACTTCCTCTTCTCTCCCTCCTCTTCCATTAAAGGGGCCTCTGGACCTTGCCATATTTCCCCGTGGGTTGCTAATGGAACCTCTGCAAAACTACTGGAGGGAACTCGAAGATCTAAACGCCTTTTTTCAGGGGTCAGAATCCTGGACAGAAGTTGAGTGAGTTGATTTGCTGTGTAGTCTTAAGCGCTTTAGTTTCCTGGATTTATTTCTTTTTGCCAAACACCTCTTTCTTAACTTTGAGTCATATGGGACATATTTAAAAAGGTATATAAAAACAAATTTATAAGAAAATTAATTTTTTTAAAAAAGGGACTTCTTTATAGAAAATAATGCCTTCATAATAAGGAGTTAGGGTTATGCAAAGATCATTTGATTCCGATTTCAATTTAAAGGCTACTTGTTCCCTATAACCATTTGGGAGGTTTGAGAAAAAGTGTGTCTTGGCTTGTATACATATGGAATATCTCAGGAAGGATACACAAGAAACTAATGATGTTGGTTACTGAGGGACAGAGGCCGGAGGTAAACTAGTTCTGGTATATCTTTTTGTGCCTTTTGAATTTTGAACACTTTAACTTAAAAAAAAAATAAAGTGTAGAAAAAAGAAAACTTCGGTTTCAATAATAAAGGAATAAATAGGTAGCCGCCTCCTAGCTCCTAACTGGTAGGAGCCTGGGAAGCAATTTTAAGAAAAAGAAACACAGTTCTGTTCCTTACTATGTTGTCCTTAGGTCTCACCAAAGTTCGTATATAGTAATTTTTTAAAATTTTATTTCATCGTGCTTTATGTGAAGGGTTACAGCACAAATTAGTTTGTTATTCAGACATTTATGCACAAATTGTTTTGTGACATTGGTTGTAATCCCCACAATGTGTCAGCACTCCCCCCCTTTCCCTTTCTACTCGGGGTTCCCCTGTCCATTCATTCAGTTTTCCCGTCCCCTACCTTCTTCTTGAGTTTGCTTTTGGACAGGACTTGCCCATTTGGTCTGGTATACTTGATGGAACTAAGAAGCACCTTCCTCATGTGTGTTAGTGTTGGTTTTATAGGCTGGTCTAATCTTTGGCTGAAAGATGGACTTCAGGAGTGGCTTCAGCTCTGAGTTAGCAGGGTGTCTGGGGGGCTTATATTTAGTAATTTTTAAAAACAGTGTTCTCTAAGCATGGGCTGTCGGCTGTAGCTGGTCTCAGTGGACCAGTGGCAATCAGACTCCCAACTCATGCCGAAGGAATCCTGTCTTATGCTGGCTGTGTTATCTCTGGAGTGAAGGCTAGGGAGCCCCATCTCCATTCTTTTCCTGTAGAGAGCTCACTGTAGTGTGATTATTCCTGTATTTTCCTGAACAGTGTCTGAATGGGAGTGTCAGAGTAATCTTTTCTCAAATGCAAAAAGAAAAAAGCTTTCATACAAATGGTTTGTTCTGAACCACAGCTTTTCTTCTCAATAGGTTGTGTTTTGGAAGTATTTTGCTTTTTACTGGGTAAATCATTAAAACATCATCTTGGAAGAGCGAGAACACAGACTGTGTACCAACTTCTTTTCATTTGTCAAAAGAGAGAAATGTGAAGCCTGTTATTCAGGGTCCAAGTTTAAGTTGAAAACAGAAACTCACGTCAGGACCCATTCTCAGCACATTCTTGAAAATTTCTCATCTCATCTCATTCTCACCTGGTGAAATTAAAAAATATATATATATATGTATATATAAACCCAGTGCTATGTATATATAAAACAAAAAAACCAAACCCACTGCCGTGGAGTCGATTCCGACTCCTAGCAGCCCTACAGGACAGAGCAGAACTGCTCCGTAGAGTTCCCAAGGAGCACCTGGCAGATTTGAACTGCAGACCTCTCGGTTAGCAGCCATAGCACTTAACCACTACGCCACCGGGTCTTCCATACATAAACATAGATAGATATAGATCTATCTATCTGTATATTTTCTCATAGGATTTCTCTTATTACTATGTTGCTTTTTCTTCTTTGGAAAAGAATAACTGATCAGATATTCTCAAGGTTAAAAATTTAGAAAGCATGAAAGGGCATTGTAGTGAAAATTCTCACTATTCTTTCCCTCAGCCATCCAATTCTTTCTCTCACAAACCAACAATGTTATTAGTTTCTTCTATATTTTTTCAAAGACATTTTATGTATAAACAAGCAAACACACACGTACTTTCTTCCTTCTTTTAAAAATCAGATGGTAGTGTACTATCCCCAGGGTTATGCATTTCGCTTTTTTCTCATAACATTATGTTTTGTCTGTCTTTCCACAGCGGTTTGTGGAACTTCCTCTTTTATTTTTTTCATGGCTTCATATTTTTCTACTGCGTGGATGTACTGTACCTTCCGCAGATGTCTATTGATGGGTGATCAGGCTGCTTGTGATCTTTTCAAAGCAGTGGTGCAGTGAATAACCCTACACTTACATCATTTTGTACCTGCCCCTTTACCTTTTTTTCTTTCTCCCCTCTTTAAGCCGACGACTGATTCTTCCAGATCTGGCTTTACCCACCCACCTTCAGGAACTCTTTCCTGACTGCTTCAGTTTTTCTGAACCCCTGCGGTATGCTTTGTTTGCCATCAACTACACATCCACCCTTTGCTGTGCAAGTTTTTTTTTTTTAAGTAATTTTTATTGTGCTTTAAGTGAAAGTTTACAAGTCAAGTCAGTCTCTCGTACAAAAACCCATATACGCCTTGCTACACACTCCCAATTACTCTCCCCCTAATTTTAATGAGACAGCTCTCTCTTTTCCTGTACATTTTGCCAGCTTCTAACCCACTCCACCCTCTCATCTCCACTCCAGGCAGGAGATGCCAGCATAGTCTCAAGTATCCACCTGATCCAAGAAGCTCACTCCTCACCAGCATCCCTCTCCAACCCATTGTCTAGTCCAATCCATGTCTGAAGAGTTGGCTTCGGGAATGGTTCCTGTGCTGGGCCAACAGAAGGTCTGGGGGCTGTGACCACCAGGGTCCCTCTAGTCTCAGTCAGACCATTAAGTCTGATCTTTTTATGAGAATTTGGGGTCTGCATCCCACTGCTCTCCTGCTCCCTCAGGGGTTCTCTGTTGTGTTCCCTGTCAGGGTAGTCATCGGTTGTAGCCGGGCACCATCTAGTTCTTCTGGTCTCAGGATGATGTAGTCACTGGTTCATGTGGCCCTTTCTGTCTCTTGAGCTCATAATCGCCTTGCGTCCTTGGTGTTCTTCATTCTCCTTTGATCCAGGTGGGTTGAGACCAATGGATGCATCTTAGATGGCTGCTTGCTAGCATTGAAGGCCCCAGACGCCACTCTTCAAAGTGGGATGTAGAATGTTTTCTTAATAGATTTTATCATGCCAATTGACTTAGACGTCCCCTGAAACCATGGTCCCCAGACCTCTGCCCCTGCTATGCTGGCCTTTGAAGCATTCAGTTTATTCAGGAAACTTCTTTGCTTTTGGTTTAGTCCAGTTGTGCTGACCGCCCCTGTATTGTGTGCTGTCTTTCCCTTCACCTAAAGTAGTTCTTATCTCCTATCTAATTAGTGAATGCCCCCCCACCCTACCTCCCTCCCCCATCTCGTAACCACAAAAGAATGTTTTCTTCTCAGTTTAAACTATTTCTCAAGTTCTTATAATAGTGGTCTTATACAATATTTGTCCTTTTGCAACTGACTAATTTCACTCAGCATAATGCCTTCCAGGTTCCTCCATGTTATGAAATGTTTCACAGATTCCTCACTGTTGTTTATCGATGCATAGTATTTCATTGTGTGACTATACCATAATTTTTTTATCCACTCACCCATTGATGGGCACCTTGGTTGCTTCCATCTTTTTGCTATTGTCAACAGTGCTGCAATAAACATGGGTGTGCATATATCTGTTCGTGTAAAGGCTCTTATTTCTCTAGGATATATTCCAAGGAGTGGGATTGCTGGATCATATGGTAGTTCTATTTCTAGCTTTTTAAGGAAGCGCCAAATCGATTTCCAAAGTGGTTGTACCATTTGACATTCCCACTAGCAGTGTATAAGTGTTCCAATATCTCCACAGCCTCCCCAACATTTATTATTTTGTGTTTTTTGGATTAATGCCAGCCTTGTTGCAGTGAGGTGAAATCTCATTGTAGTTTTGATCTGCATTTCTTTAATGGCTAATGATCATGAACATTTCCTCATATGTCTGTTAGCTATCTGAATGTCTTCTTTAGTGAAGTGTCTATTCATATCTTTTGCCCATTTTTTAATTGGGTTATTTGTCTTTTTGCAGTTGAGTTTTTGCAGTATTGTGTAGATTTTAGAGATCAGGTGCTGACCAGAAATGTCATAGCTAAAAACTTTTTCCCAGTCTGTAGGTAGTCTTTTTACTCTTTTGGTGAAGTCTTTGGATGAGCATAGGTGTTTGATTTTTAGGAGCTCCCAGTTATCTAGTTTTTCTTCTACGTTCTTTATAATGTTTTATATACTGTTTATGCCATGTATTAGGGCTTCTAATGTTGTCCCTATTTTTCCTTCCATGATCTTTGTTGTTTTAGATTTTATATTTAGGTCTTTGATCCATTTTGAGTTAGTTTTTGTGCATGGAGCGAGGTATGGGTCTTGTTTCATTTTTTTTGCAGATATCCAGTTAAGCCAGCACCATTTTTTAAAAAGACTGTCTTTTCCTCACATAACTGTTTTGGGGCCTTTGTCAAATATCAACTGCTCATATGTGGATGGATTTATGTCTGGATTCTCAATTCTGTTCCATTGGTCTATGTGTCTGTTGTTGTACCAGTACCAGGCTGTTTTGACTACTGTGGCAGTATAATAGATAGGTTCTAAAATCAGGTAAAGTTGGTGATTTGTTTCTCCATCTCATTAAAGAATGTCCTTGGGATTTTGATCGGAATTGCATTAAGTGTATAGATCACTTTTGGTAGAATAGACATTTTTATAATGTTAAGTCTTCCTATCCACGAGCAAGGTTTGTTCTTCCACTTATGTAAGTCTCTTTTGGTTTCTTGCGGAAGTGTATTGTAGTTTTCTTTGTATAAGTCTTTTACATCTCTGGTAAGTTTTATTCCTAAGTATTTTATCTTCTTGGGGGCTACTATAAATGGCATTGATTTGGTGATTTCCTCTTCGATGTTCTTTTTGTTGTGTAGAGGAATCCAACTGATTTTTATATGTTTATCTTGTTTCCCGATACTCTGCTGAACTCTCCTATTAGTTTCAGTAGTTTTCTGGAGGATTCCTTAGGGTTTTCTGTGTATAAGATCATGGCATCTGCAAATAGAGATACTTTTACTTCTTCCTTGCCAATCTGGATGCCCTTTATTTCTTTATCTAGCCTAATTGCTCTGGCTAGGACTTCCAGCACAATGTTGAATAAGAGTGGTGATAAAGGGCATCCTTGCCTGGTTCCCGATCACAGTGGGAATGTTTTCAGGCTCTCTACATTTAGGGTGATGTTGGCTGTTGGCTTTGTATAAATGCCCTTTATTATGTTGAGGAATTTTCCTTCTATTGCTATTTTGCTGAGAGTTTTTATCATGAATGAGTGTTGAACTTTGTCAAATGCCTTTTCTGCATCAATTGATAAAATCACGTGATTCTTGTCTTTTATTTATGTGGTGGATTACATTAATTGTTTTTCTAATGTTGAACCATCCCTGCATACCTGGTATGAATCCCACTTGGTCATGGTGAATTATTTTTTTGATATGTTGTTGAATTCTATTAGCAAGAATTTTGTTGAGGATTTTTGCATCTACATTCATGAGGGATATAGGTCTATAATTTTCTTTTCTTGTGGTGTCTTTACCAGGTTTTGGTATCAGGGATATGGTGGCTTCATAGAATGAGTTTGGTAGTATTCCGTCCTTTTCTGTGCTCTGAAATACCTTTAGTAGTAGTGGTGTTAACTTTTCTCTGAAAGTTTGGTAGAATTCTGCAGAGAAGCTGCCCAGACCAGGGCTTTTTTTTGTTGGGAGTTTTTTGCTTACCTTTTCAATCTCGTCTTTTGTTATGGGTCTATTTGGTTGTTCTACCTCTGTTTGTGTTAGTTTAGGTAGGTAGTGTGTTTTTAGGAATTTATCAATTTCTTGTAGGTTTTCAAATTTGTTTGAATATAGTTTTTCATAGTAATCTGATAGGATTCTTTTAGTTTCAGTTGGGTCTGTTGTAATATCGCCCATCTCATTTCTTATTCGGGTTATTTGCTTCCTCTCCTGTTTTTCTTTTGTCAGTTTGGCCAGTTGTTTATCAATTTTGTTGATTTTTTCAAAAAGCCAGCTTTTGGTCCTTTTAATTCTTTCAATTGTTTTTCCGTTTTCTATTTCATTTAATTCAGCTCCGATTTTTATTATTTGTTTTCTTCTGGTGCCTGTGGGTTTCTTTTGTTGCTCTCTTTCTATTTGTTCAAGTTGTAGGGATAACTCTTTGATTTTGGCCCTTTCTTCTTTTTGGATGTGTGCATTTATTGATATAAATTGACCTCTGAGCACCGCTTTTGCTGTGTCCCAAAGTTTCTGATAGGAAGTGTTTTCATTCTCATTGGATTCCCTGAATTTCTTTATCCCATCCTTAATGTCTTCTATAATCCAGTCTTTTTTGAGCAGGGTATTGTTCTTTATTGTTCAGTTTCCAAGTGTTTGATTTCCTTTCCCTGCTATTAATTTCCACTTTTATGGCCTTATGGTCAGAGAAAATGCTTTGTAATATTTCAATGTTTTGGATTCTGCTAAGGCTTGCTTTATGGCCTAATATGTAGTCTATTCTAGAGAATGTTCCATGTGCACTACAAAAGAAAGTATAGTTGGTTGCTGTTTGGTGGAGGGTTCTGTATATGTCTATGAGGTCAAGTTCGTTGATTGTGGCATTTAGGTCTTCCGTGTCTTTATTCAGCTTCTTTCTGGATGTCCTGTCCTTCACTGCAAGTGGTGCGTTGAAGTCTCCTACTATTATTGTGGAGCTCTTTATCTCACGTTTCAGTGCTGATAGAGTTTGTTTTATGTATCTTGCAGCCCTGTCATTGGGTGCATAAATATTTAATATGGTTATATCTTCTTGGTGTATTCTCCCTTTAATCATTATATAGCGTCCTTCCTTATCCCTACTGATAGATTTAACTTGAAAGTCTATTTTGTCAGAAATTAATATTGCCACTCCTGCTCTTTTTTGATTGTTGTTTGCTTGATATATATTTTTTTCCATCCAGTTGAGTTTTAGTTCTTTTGTGTCTCTAAGTCTAAGGTGTGTCTCTTTGTAGGCAGCATATAGATGGATCTTGTTTTTTAATCCATTCTGCCACTCCCTGTCTCTTTATTGGTGCATTTAGTCCATTTACATTCAGGGTAATTATGGATAGGTATGAATTTTTTTTTTTATGTGCTATCATTTTGATGTCTTTATTTGTGTGTTGTTGACAGTTTCTTTTTCCCACTTGATTTTATGTGCTGAGTAGATTTTCTTTATATATTGTCCTTTCCTCATATTTGTTGTTGTTGATTTTATTTCTGCTGAGTCTGTATTTTTCCCCTGTATTTTATTTTGATGAGTAGGGTAGTTTGTCTCCTTTGTGGTTACCTTATTATTTACCCCTATTTTTCTGAATTTAAAACTAACTTTTATTTCTTTGTATTGCCGTATCTTCCTCTCCATATGGAAGGTGTATGATTACATTTCTTAGTCCCTCTTTTTTATTTTAATGTTGTCTTCTTTTATATAATAACATTGCCGTTACCCTGTGTTGGGCTTTTTTTTTTTTTTTTCTTTTAATCTTGCTTTGTTTTTTTGGATTTCCCTGTCTGGGTTGACTTCTGGTTGCTCTGCCCAGTGTTCTAGTCTTGGGTTGATACCTGATATTATTGATCTTCTAACCAAAGAACTCCCTTTAGTATTTCTTGTAGTTTTGGTTTGGTTTTTATGAATTCCCTCAACTTGTGTTTATCTGGAAATGTCTTAATTTCATCTTCATATTTAAGAGACAGTTTTGCTGGATATATGATTCTTGGCAGGCAATTTTTTTCCTTCAATTTTTTAAATATGTCATCTCATTGCCTTCTTGCCTGCATGGTTTCTGCCGAGTAGTCTGAGCTTATTGGCTCTCCTTTGTAGGTGACTTTTCGTTTATCTCTCGCTGCTCTTATGATTATCTCTTTATCTTTGGTTTTGGCAAGCTTGATTATAATATGTCTTCGTGACTTTCTTTTAAGACCTACCTTATGTGGAGTTCGATGAGCATCTTGGATAGATATCTTCTCATCTTTCACAATATCGGGGAAGTTTTCTGCCAACAAATCATCAACAATTTTCTGTGTATTTTCTTTTATCCCTCCCTGTTTTGGTACTCCAATCACTCATAGGTTATTTCTCTTGATAGGGTCCCACATGATTCTTAAGGTTTCTTCATTTTTTTTAATTTATTTATCTGATTTTTCTACAAATATATTAGTGCCAAGTGATTTATCTTCGAGTTCAGAAATTCTAGGTTCTACTTGCTCAATTCTGTTTCTCTGACTTTCCATTGAGTTATCTAATTCTGTAATTTTATTGTTAATCTTCTGAATTTCTGATTGCTGTCTATGTATGGATTTTTCCAGCTTATTAAACTTTTCTTTATGTTCCTGAATAATCTTTCTAATTTCTTCAGTTGCTTTGTCTGTGTGTTCCTTAGCTTGTTCTGCATATTGCCTCATTTCCTTCCTGATGTCTTGAAGGGTTCTGTATATTAAACTTTTGTATTCTGCATCTGGTAATTCCAGGAATGCACTTTCATCTAGAAGATCCCTGGATTCTTTGTTCTCAGAGCCTGTTGAAGTGACCATGGTCTGTTTCTTTATGTGACTTGATATTGACTCTTGTCTCCGAGCCATCTTTAAGTTATTGTATTAGTTTATGCTTGCTTACTGTGTCATAGGTACTTGCTTTGTTTTGTTTTGGTATACCCCTATGGGTTGCTTGAGTGAGCTAACTTGATTATTTTCACCTTTGGAACTCTGGGGCCCTGTTTCCAGCTGGCTAGAGCTGTTATCAGGTGTATCAGTCTAGAAGTCCATTCAGTTTTTTTGTATGAATTCAGCTCAGGTTTCCCGGTAGCTGATATCAGGTGTGTGGTACAGGCTCTGTCCTACAGTCTTAGAGGGGCAGGGGTGATTGGTGTATATACCGGTGTCTGATTGCAGCAGGGGGTCACGCTCTGAACTAGGCAGGGGGCTGAGAACTGACCCCCAAGTGTCTCTGAGGAAAACGCATCTCCGTTCCCTAGAACGTGCTGGTGGGTGGGTTCTGCAGAGGGACCATGGGCACCCAAAGTTTTTGGTTGTAAAGACTGGGAGGTACCAGTTATCTTTGGACCCCTGTCACGGGTGGCTGGGTGACCTGAGTGGAGCTACCAGTCCTTAGGTCCCTATTGTGGGTAGGTGAGGGCCTTATTTAATAGGCAAAGGAATGTCAAATGTCAAACACCCACCTGTGCACCGCACAGTTGAAATGGTTGGAGTTTGCCAACAAGGGCCTATTCTCCCAAAATAGGCCCACACAGGTCCGTGCAGAAGGGAAAGGTGCTCAAGGTCCATGGATGGTTTATGCCTGGACAGGACCCCTTCTGTCCTGAGCTCCCCCAGTTAATGGAGCTAGCAAATTATCTTTTCCCCCCAGTTGGAAATTTTTTCCTTCCCAAGGCTGGGAGGACGGCTCCAGGTGCTCACCAGGGTCTATCTCAGGCCTAGGGATTTAGCCGCTGAAGCCGGCTTGGGTGTGGGGGTGGGGGGGGCGGCGCGGTAAAATATATGTGAGTGCTTAGCTTTTGCCGAGAGTGCCCTTCTCCTCAGGTCCCGGAGGTGTGAGTGGGCTGTGTGTCCGGGTGCTTCTCCCTGAGGAAACTGCGTTCTCCTCAGGTCCCGGAGGTGTGAGCGGGCTGTGTGGCTGCTGCTTCTCCCTGAGGAAACTGTGTTCTCCTCAGGTCCCAGAGGTGTGAGCGGGCTGTGTGGCTGCTGCTTCTCCCTGAGGAAACTGTGGCCGAAGCTAGGACCAGCCCGCTGCCGCCGCTCCGGGAGTGGTGCCTGAGGGCTCCTGCGATTCAGGGCTGGTAACTCCTCTCCACTTCTGAAGGGTCTCTTCCTTCCACTGCCCCTCACTCAGTTCGATGTCTAAGCTTGCCTTTGATGCTCAGGGCTCCCAGCTTGTCACAAATATACTCGTTTCACTTGTTTTTTCGAGTCTTTGTTGTAAAGAGGTTTCAATGGACGCGTCTGTCTATTCCGCCATCTTGGCTCCGCCACCTGCTGTGCAAGTTTTGTGTAAATCTTTGTTTCTGTGTCCTGTCCTCTCACCTAGATCATGAGCTTCTTGATGGCTGCATCTGTTATGGCATTACTGCATCTGCCCTAGAGGGGCCCGGGACAAAATTGTGGGCTTTTGATTCATTAATTGATTAGAGAAAATTATAGCCTTTTGTCTCTTGAAAGCTCCGGAGAAGTCTCATTTTGGGGCACAACAAAGAGAGGCACTTATCATAATTATCCTTCTGTGTAGTTGCGAAGGAGGAGAGAGGACATGTCAATGGAGGTTGGATTCCCAGGAAGGACATGGCAGGTCTCTTGTTGGAGCTGCCCTCCCTCCTCAGTGCAGGATGGAAGGAAGGAGGGAAGCAGGCAGCACAGTCCCTGTGACACCTACCTTCCCTCACTGGGGGGGTGGGGGAGGAGGGGAGGCAGTGGACATAGGAGAGGTTAAGCTGGGGGCGGAGGAGGCAGGGAGGCAGTGGACATAGGAGAGGTTAAGCTGGGGGCGGAGGAGGCAGGGAGGCAGTGGGCGTAGGAGAGGTTAAGATGAACTAGGGAAAACTGAGAGATCTGCCCTCCAGAAAGGGGATGCCTCTTTCTGGGACTAAATTTTGGCGGTCTTTCTATATGAACAGGCCCTGGTGGTGCAGTGCTTAAGGGCTCAGGCTGCTAACCAAAAGGTTGGTAGTTCGAATCCACCAGCCACTCCTTGAAAACCCTATGGGGCAATTCTACTCTGTCCTGTAGGGTTACTATGAGTGGGAATCGACTTGAGGGCAACAGGTTTGGCTTTTAACAGGTGTTATATGTGAAAGGGAGTCCATGGCTGGTACAAACGGTTGGGCGCTTGAATACTAACTGTAAGGCTGGTAGGTTGAGCCTACCCCGTGGTGCCTCAGAAGAAAGTCCCAGCAATCTGCTTCCGAAAGGCCAAAGCCTTGCAGACCCCATGGAGCAGTTCTACTCTGCACACACTGGGTTGCCATGAGTCAGAACTGATTCAACAGCAACTGGTTTGGTTTTTGGTTGTAGATATGAAGGAATTGGGGGCAGAGTTACTCTGAAGTTCACTTCTAATGTTTAGAAATCCCTGGTTTAGAGACCATCACTGGTTTAGAATCAAGGACTTTTTGGATGTTAGACCTGCACATGAAATCAGAATTGTTTAAAAAAAAAAAAAAATGCTGTTTGTGTGTCATCAGGAAGAGTCTTTATAGACATGATCAAAAGTATTGGTATCAGGCTAGATTTCAAGACTGATGACCGCTGAGAGTTGAAATCCAATTTCCAGTCAACCTATCATTCCTTTGGTGTTGTCTTTTCAATGTCTTAATTTCCAACCTGCACTGTGTGCCCACATCTAAGCGAAGGATATAGAGATACCTGTTGGAAATACGTCAGCATTCCACATGAAGGAGAACATGGGAGGTGGAAAAGACTCTAAATTGAGAAGTCTGGATTCCACTACTGATGCTGCCATATCTGGTAGGGCACTTTCTCTTTTCCTCTCTTATATTTATTAGAGGATACGCTTACATAGATCTTTGGAGTACCATCTTTGCAGTTAGATTGTCTTGGTTCAAATACCAGTGCTGGCACTTGATTGCTCTGGGGCCTTAGGTAATTACTTAACCTCTCTGTGCTTTAGTTTCTTTACCTGTAAAATGGGGTTAATAATTGTATCTAGCCCTTAGGGTGGTTGTAAGAATTAAATAAAATAATACTTGTAAAATGATTAGCATGACATCTGGAACATAAACCTGTTACTGTCCTAATGACCCTGTAGGACAGAGGAGGACAGCCCCATAGGGTTTCCAAGGCTGTAAATATTCGTGGAAGCAGACTGCTACATCTTTTTCCCCATGGAGCACCTGGTGGGTTTGAACTACCGACCTGTCTGTTCACAGCTGAGTGCTTTAACCACTGTGCTACCAGGGCTCCTTACTTGGAACCTAGGAAGTGGTAAAACATATCAACAATTATTACAATGGCAGGTACTGAATAATAAATTGAGGCGAGATCAAACTACATGGCTGATTTGGTTCTCAAACTACATGACTCTGGCTTTCAGTGAGAACCCCCAGGGTTGGGTTCTGTCTCCAGCACTATAGCCAACCAGCACTCTCACTGACAGCAATTTAAAATAGAAAGATCGTTTCTTAAATGCAAGGAACCAATAAGAATGTAATGAATAAGCAGGGCAAAAGCTAAGTGAAGAGGGGCTGACTGAGGACAGAAGTTGACTGTTTTTGCCCCGAAGGCATTTGCCAAACCAGGTTAACCTGAACTTCAGTTTTCATGGCCTTGAGGGCACAAGAGATAAAGTGTGACATCTAAGGAAACCTGTTGGTCATAAAACTGGGACTTCAAAAGTCTTCCTCATCAGTGTAAGAGTGATTTAAAAACAAAACCAAGAGTAAAAAAAAAAAAACATCCACTTTCTTTTGAATTCCAGAAGACTGTAAGGAAAATCACCTGTGGAAAACTTCCTTGCTGAGTAGATGTCTGATTATTTGTGATTCTAAATCCACTTCCAATACAGGTATACATCTGGAATTCACAGTAACTTTCTTGTTGGAGCCCTGGTGGTGTAGTGGTTAAGAGCTATGGCTGCTAACCGAAAGTTTGGCAGTTTAAACCACCAGCCACTCCTAGGAAACCCTATAGGGCAGTTCTGCTCTGTCCTATAGGGTCACCATGAGTTGGAATCGACTGGATGGCAATGGGTTTGTTTGGTTTTGGTTTTGCTGTTAGGTGCTGTTGAGTTAGTTCTGACTCATAGTGACCCTGTGTGCAACAGAATGAAAGAGTGCTTGGTCCTGCACCATCCTCACGATAACTGGGTGGTCTGAAAACCTCAAACTGAAAATGTGGTTTAAAGTATCCCTACATTGGAAGGTCCTTGGTACAGAGCAGAAGCCAATAATTTTTTTCCTTTTTTGGAGGAGCCTGTTTTTATCCCAGACTCCCGAGAATCCCAGCAAATAAAATTACAAGGAAAATCAGTGTCTCATAGTAAAGAAGAAAAAAATCACTAAATGTAAGATTGAAAACATGAACTGAAGATAAAAGTACTATAAACGACTAACCAAGCTAATTTGAAAAAGAACCACATAGAACTTGTAAAAATAAAAATAGTAATTAAAAATAACAACTCAATGAATGGATTTAACAACAGATTAATCCAAACTAAGAGAGAATTAGTCGACTGAATGATAAATCTAAAGGAAATTTTCAGATGCCCATACAAAGACACAGAGATGAAGAATCCAAAAGAAAAGTTGACCGACATGTAAGATAGAGAATGAAGATTCAACAGAATTGCTAGTGATGGTTTCAGAAGGAGAACAGAGAGGAAAAAATGGGAAAGAGGCAACATTTAAAGGATAACGGCCGAGAATTGACAAGGACCAATGAGAGGCATCACTGAGCGTATTCACGAAGCCATATGAATCTCAAGCAGGATAAAGAAAAAGAAATCCATACATAGGCAAAATTAATTAAATGGCAGAACACAAAAGTTAGAGAGAAGATCTCAAGCAAGATCGGAGAGAAAAGGTGGCTTATCTTCAAATACATGAAAATGAGTCTGACTGTATAACAATAGAAGCTAGTAGGATATCATCTTTCATGCACAGAGAGAAATTGACTATTTAGGGTTCTACATCCTTTAAAAATATCTTTAAAAGGCAAAGACAAAATAAAGACTTTTTGGATTTGTAAAAACTGGGAGTATTTATTCTGGCAGATCCTCGCTGAAAGGATAGACTTCAGGCAGAAGAAAATAATTTCCAAATGGAAGGTCTCAGAAGCAATAAGAAATGAAGAGCAAAGAAAGGGGAAAATATATGAGTTAATAACACAT
Organism: Loxodonta africana; assembly: GCF_030014295.1. Taxonomy (NCBI): domain Eukaryota; kingdom Metazoa; phylum Chordata; class Mammalia; order Proboscidea; family Elephantidae; genus Loxodonta; species Loxodonta africana. The sequence goes on along the minus strand of NC_087364.1, from coordinate 72,786,837 downwards.
ATTGAGTGTGTAAAACAATAATAATGACGTCTTTTGGGGGAACTAGAATAATTGTATAAAACAGTAATATAAGTTGCAGGGGCAGGAGAAGTGAATATGTTCTAAGGTTCTTGTATGGTTTGGGAGAAAGTTAAAGATCTTGATTAACTTTAGACTTTGATAATTAAAGTGTGTATATTAACCTTTCTAAGGCAACCACTAAAATTAGTAAAAGACTGAATAACTTTCCAGTTAACGGGGTGGGAGTGAGAGGATGAAAGGAGAAAATTAGTAAATTCTGAAGAAGGCAGGGAGGCTGAGGCAAGAAATACAGAATAGTCAGGACAACAGAAAAGCACAAAAAGTAAATGAAAATATCCAATAATTATAATAAGTCTAAAGGAACCAAAGGCTGTCACGTTGGATGAAAAACCGAAATTCAGCTATATGCTGTTTGCAAGTGACCTGTAAAACACAAGGACACAGAAAGGTTAAAAATCAAAGATAAATGAGTGATTAAAAACCAGAAGAAAGTTGGCAATTTTGACATCAAACAAAATAAACTTTAAATACCAAAAAAGCACCTCTAGAGATAAAAAGGATCATCTTATATTCTTTAAAAAGCTTCAACTCAACAGAAAGATAAAACAACTTATATGCATGTGATAACATTCCCTCACTATATATGAAGCAAAAATTGATAGAACTACGATGAGACGCACACATATTCACAGTGAGATTTTTATACACTTCCTAGGTACTTGATAAAGTGGGGAAAAAATCAGTTACCACAGACAAGATTTGAGCAATCACATAAATAAGCTTGAGCTGATGGATATATAAAGAACATTGTGTCCCCAAACTGCAGAATATACGTTCTTTTCAAGTACACATAGAACGTTTAGAAGAAGTGACCTCAAATTAAGTTATGAAGTCTTAACAAATATCAAAGGATTGGTATCACATAGACTAGATCCGTGACCTCAATGCAATTAAACTGGAAATTGACAACAAAAAGATCACTAGGGAAAAAAAATGTAGATATATACTTCAAAATAACTCTTGGGTCAAAGAGAAATTGTAATGAAAATCAGAAAATATTTTTAACTAAATGAAAACAAAGATACTATGTGTTAAAATTTGGAAAGAGGCCAGCTAAAGCATACCCGCTACCCCCCTGCTGTCAAGTCGATTCCGACTCATAGCGACCCTAAGGGACAGAGTAGAACTGCCCCATAGAGTTTCCAAGGAGTGCCTGGTGGATTCGAACTGCCGACCTTTTGGTTAGCAGCCATAGCTCTTAACCACTACGCCACCAGGGTTTCCAGCTAAAGCATTGTTGTTGTTGTTACATGCCGTCGAGTCGGTTCCGACTCAGTGACCCTATGCACAACAGAACAAAACACTGCTCAGTCCCGCTCCATCCTTACAATCATTGTTATGCTTGAGCCCATTGTTGCAGCCACTGTGTCAATCCACCTCGTTGAGGGTCTTCCTCTTTTCCGCTGACCCTGTACTCTGCCAAGCATGATGTCCTTCTCCAGGGAGTGATCCCTCCTGACAACATATCCAAAGTATGTAAGATGCAGCCTTGCCATCCTTGCCTCTATGGAGCATTCTGGTTGTACTTCTTCCAAGACAGATTTGTTTGTTCTTTGGGCAGCCCATGGTATATTCAGTGTTCTTCGCCAACACCACAATTCAAGGGAGTCAACTCTTCATCGGTCTTCCTTATTCATTGTCCAGCTTTCACATGCATATGACGTGATTGAAAATACCACGGCTTGGGTCAGGCACACCTTAGTCTTCAGGGTGACTTCTTTGCTCTTCAGCACTTTGAAGAGGTCCTTTGCAGCAGATTTGCCCAATGCAATGCATCTTTTGATTTCTTGACTGCTGCTTCCATGGCTGTTGATTGTGGATCCAAGTAAAATGAAATCCTTGACAACTTCAATCTTTTCTCCGTTTATCATGATGTTGCTCATTGGTCTAGTTGTGAGGATTCTTGTTTTCTTTATGTTGAGGTGCAATCCATACTGAAGTCTGTGGTCTTTGATCTTCATTAGTAAGTGCTTCAAGTCCTCTTCACTTCCAGCAAGCAGGGTTGTGTCATCTGCATAACGCAGGTTGTTAATGAGTCTTCCTCCAATCCTGATGCCCCGTTCTTCTTCATATAGTCCAGCTTCTCAGATTATTTGTTCAGCATACAGATTAAATAGGTATGGTGAAAGAATACAACCCTGACGTACACCTTTCTTGACTTTAAACCAATCAGTATCCCCTTGTTCAGTCTTAACAACTGCTTCTTGATCTATGTAAAGGTTCCTCATGAGCACAATTAAGTGCTCTGGAATTCCCATGCTTCGCAGTGTTATCCATAGTTTGTTATGATCCACACAGTTGAATGCCTTTGCATAGTCAGTAAAACACAGGTAAACATCCTTCTGGTATTCTCTGCTTTCAGCCAGGACCCATCTGACATCAGCAATGATATCCCTGGTTCCGTGTCCTCTTCTGAAACTGGCCTGAATTTCTGGCAGTTCCCTGTCAATGTACTGATACAGCCATTTTTGAATGATCTTCCGCAAAATTTTGCTTGCGTGTGATATTAATGATATTGTTCTATAATTTCTAAAGCATATATAGCCTTAAATACTTAGAAAAGCAGAAAGGCTAAAATTCAGTAGTTAAACATTGAAATTATAAAGTTAGAAAAAGAGGCAAAATAATAGACCCCCAAAAATTAGTTGTTGGGTACTGTTGAGTCAATCCTGACTCATAGTGACTCCATGTGGCAGAATAGAACTGCCCCATAGGGTTTTCTAGGCTGTGATCTTTTCGAGAGCAGATTGTCAGGTCTTTCTCCTGCAAAGCACCTGGGTAGGTTCGAATTGCCAACCTTTTGGTTAGCAGCCGAGTGCTTAACTGTAGTGCCATGAGGACTCTCTCAAAGAAAGTAGATGGAAGAAAATAATAGTAATAATTCCATATCATTCAGTGGAGTTGATTAATAAAGACAAACTTTGATTCTTTGTAAAAACTAATCATGTTGACGAACACTTGGTAAGATTGATTTAAAAAGAAAAGGAGAGAGGCACAAATAAAAAAATATTGGGAGTAAAAAAGCTAATGTTGTAGATATGAAAAAGATAATATTATGAGCAACTTTATGCTAAAATATTTGTGAGGTTAAGGACCTAGTTTTACCCTAAGTAAGGTAACCTTTATCTTTAGCTGCAGAGAAATAACCCTTTTGGAGTTGTGCTGACAATTGGGGTTGGTCAAACTAGAAAAGACTCACTGGGAGGCCAATATCAACTAGCATCAGAAGGCATGAGTTAGTTTATTAGGCAGGACTGGTCAATTAAAGTCCAGAACGCTAAGCTTCAGAGAGCGACCTGGTCAGCGCAGGGAGGGTGACAGGCCCATTTTCAGACATGGCAGCTGTGCTTGCCTGTGCGTACCTTCCTTATGATGATCCTGATTCATACCCTTTTACTCTAATAAAACCGGTAGTTGTAAGTGTAGTATCTGCTGTGAGTTCTGTGAGTCATTCTAGTGAATTAATTTACAAACCCAAGGATGGCGTCCTCAACTCGTCAGGTCTGACCTAGCTCTGGGTGGCCAGAGACACAGAGAGAGAAAGAGTACTGTGTGGGTGGCTGGTATTCAGAAATGACAGAGAAGTGAGAAAGCAAGGATATGATTGATCACTGCTGTCTTAGTCATCTAGTGCTGCTGTAACAGAGATACCACAAGTGGATGGCTTTAACAAAGAGAAGTTTATTTTCTCACAGTAAAGTAGGCTAAAAGTCCAAATTCAGGGTATCAGCTCCAGGGAAAGGCTTTCTGTCTCTGTTGGCTGTGGATGAAGGTCTTTCTGGTCAATCTTCCCCTGGACTAGGAGCTTCTCTGCACAGGAACCTCGGGTCTAAAGGACTTGCTTTTCTCCCAGTGCTTCTTTCTTGGTGGTGTGAGGCCCCCCTGTCTCTCTGCTTGCTTCTATCTTTTATATCGCAAGAGATTACCTCAAGACACAATCCTTGTAGGTTGAGTCCTGACTCACTAACCCAACTGCCACCCATCCTCCCTCATTAACATCATAGAGGCAGGATTTACAACATATAGGAAAATCACACCATACTGGGAATCATGGCCCAGCCCAATTGATACACACATTTTTGGGGGGACATAATTAAATCCATGACAGCTGCCTTCTGGGTTTCAACTTTATGCTGATTCTCATCATGAAGCTATCATTGTACATTTGAAAGTTTAGGTGAAACTCATAGATTCCCAGAAAAATTTAACTTACCAAAACTGACTTAGAAAAAGTAGAAGGCCTGAATAGCCCTATAATTTTTAAATAAAATATATCAGTAAGCAAATGTTTCTCCTTAACGGGAAGTCCAAGATCAGATGATTTTATGGGCAAGTTCTATCAAACATCTAAAAATATTGAAAAATATTTTTAAACTTGCATAAATTCTTCTAGGGGATAGATACTCTTTTTATGAGGCTATCATAACCTTACGGCAGTGTGTTTGGGTTATCATAACCTTGATACAAAAACTTGTTGAGGGTAATATGAGAAATGGAAATTATAGGCCAATATTATTCAGGAAAACTCCCCCCAAAACCAAACCCATTGCCGTCGAGTCAATTCCGACTCATAGCAACCCTATAGGACAGAGTAGAACTGCCCCATAGGGGTTCCAAGGAGTGCCTGGTGGATCGAACTGCCGACCCTTTGGTTAGCAGCCGTAGCACTTAACCACTATGCCACCAGGGTTTCCTACTCAGGAAAATACATGTAAATATCATAAACAAAACATTAACAATCCAAATCCAGCAATGTATAAAAAAGGTAATACATTATGACCAAATTGGGTTTATCCTAGAATTGTAGGGCTAATTTAAGTTTAGAGAACTTACCACATTAACACATCAATGGAGACAAATCTTATGATGTATCAGTAGATGCAGAGAAAATATTTTATAATGTTGTTGTTGTTAGGTGCCATCAAGTTGGTTCTGACTCAAAGCGACCCTACATATGTTCCCTTCTAACTCCAGGTCTTTGCACATTTCATTGTAATACTTTACCATGTCTTCTCCAGCTTCTATTTGAAATCTTCCATTAAGCTCTTTTACTTCATCATTTCTTCTATTTACTTTAGCTACTCTATTTTCAACAGCAAGTTTCAGAGTCTCTTCTGACATCCATTTTGGTCTTTTCTTTCTTTCTTGTCTTTTTAATGACCTTCTGCTTTCTTCATGTATGATGTCCTTGATACCATCCCACAACTCATCTGGTCTTCGGTCATCAGTGTTCAATGCATCCAATCTATTCTTGAGATGGTCTCTAAATTCAGGTGGGATAAACTCAAGGTTGTACTTTGGCTCTCATAGATTTGTTTTAATTGTCTTCAGCTTCAATTTGAACTTGCATACGAGTAACCGATAGTGTGTTCCTTGTTTGGCCCCTGGCCTTGTTCTGACTGATGATATTGAGTTTGGCCATCGTCTCTTTCCATAGATGTAGTCAATTTGATTCCTGTGTATTCCATCCAGTGAGGTCTACATGTATAGTTACTGTTTTTATGTTCTTAAAAAAGATATTTCCAATGAATGCATTGCTGGTCTTGCAAAATTCTGTCATGCAGTCTCTGGTGTCATTCCTATCATTAAGGCCATATTTTCCAACAATTGATCCTCCTTCTTTGTTTTCAACTTTCATATTCTAATCACCAGTAATTATCAATGCATTATGATTGCATGGTTGATAATTTCAGGCTGCAGAATTTTGTAAAAATATTTGATTTCTTCATTTTTGGCTTTAAAGTTGGTACATAAATTTGAATAACTGTCCTGTTAACTAGCCTTCCGTGTAGGTATACAGATATTATCACTGATAGCATTGTACTTTAGGGTAGATCTTGAAACATTCTTTTGACAATGACTGCAATACTGTTCCTCTTCAACTTGCCCTTCCTGGTGTCTTAGTCACCTAGTGCTGCTATAACAGAAATACCACAAGTGAATGGCTTCAGCAAACAGAAGTTTATTCTCCCCCAACTCTGGTAGGCTAGAAGTCCAGATTCAGGGCATCAGCTCTAGGCTTTCTCTTTCTCTGTCAGTTTTGGGGGAAGGTCCTTGTCATCAACCTTAACTGCCGCTAATCACACCTCATTAACATCATAGAGGTAGGATTTACAACACATAGGAAAATCAGGTCAGATGACAAAATGGTGGACAGTCACACAGTACTGGGAAGCATGGACTAGCCAAGCTGACACACATTTTGGGGGGACAGGATTCAACCCATAATACCCGGCATAGTAGACATAGGATTGTTTGATTCAAAATCACCAATACCAGTAGTCCATTTCAGCTCACGAATGCCTAGGATGTCAGTCTTCAATTGTTTATTTCATTTTTGACAACTTCGAATTTTCTTAGATTCATACTTTGTACATTCCACTTTCTGATTATTCATGGATGTTTGCAGCTGTTTCTTCTCATTTTGGGTCTTGCAATGAAGTAGCAATAGCAAAACTGCTTCCACGTTTTAGGTATCTGTTAGAACAGCATCCCACTTTTCTGGCACCAAATTCTTAGTTATCCAGTGCTGCTATAACAGCAATACCATGGTGTGTGGCTTTAACAAACAGAAATTAGTTTTCTCACAGTTTAGAAGGCTGGAAGTCTGAATTCAGGGTGCCAGCTCTAGGGGAAGGCTTTCTCTCTCTGTCGGCTCTGGAGGAAGGTCCTTGTCTCGTTTGAGCTTCTGCTCCTGGGCAATCTTCATGTGGTTTGGCATTTCTCTTCCTCCATCTCCACTCTGCTCACTTGCTTAATCTCTTTTATATCTCAAAAGAGATTGACTTGAGATACACCCTACACTAATCCTGCCTCGTTAACATAACAATATTAACCCAATCCCAAATGGGATTATAACTACACAATAAAACTACACCATAGAGGTTAGGATTTACAACATATATTTTGGGGGGATGCAATTCAATCCATAACACATGGCTTTTTTTTTTTTACCTAGCACTGTATCAGGAGCCTTAGTGGCACTGTGGTTAAGAGCTTGGCTGCTTACCAAAAGGCTGGCAGTTTGAATCCACCAGCTGCTCCTTGGAAACCCTATGGGGCAGTTGTACTCTGTCCTATAGGATCGCTATGAGTTGGAATTGACTCCATGGCCACAGGTTTGGTTTGGGTTTTTTAGCATTACGTCGCGAGCATTTTTCTGTCTCATTTACAAATTCTTTGCAAACATAATTGTTGATGTCTACACAATAGTCAACATTGCCCCAATGGTTGGGCGTTTAGAGTTCCATTTTTTCTGCCATAAATAATGCTGTGATGGACATCTTTGTACATAAATATTCACCTACATCTTTAGTTATTTTGGATATATTCCCAGGAGAGGACTTCCTGGGTCAAAAAATATGGACACTTTCAAGATCTGAGTCCATATTCTATATTTTAAACCGGCCATTTCAAATGAAGCCTCCACCTGTCTTTGGAGGGTGGATTATATATCGTTGTTCAACTAGCTCAGAGCATTTTCACTTTATGATTGCTTTAAGGACCAGGAGCTTGAGTTGGTGTCTTCTATGAGCCTTAAAAAATGAACAAAGTGGCCTTTTCTTTCTTTGCCTTTGTGTACATAGCTGGGAGGGGGCTAGGCTATGGAATTAGGCTGTTTGTCGAGGTTTTTAACAACCAGTTTGGTGGTGCTTGGCAACCTGTGGGAGGGAGGGCTTGTGATGGGGTGGGAAGGAAAGTGACCTGCCATCTGCAGGCCCCCGAAGGAGTGGGGACCCAATGACTAGGGCCCTCTGGATCTGACCCAGGCTCCGAACTGCTTTAGACACTGTTCTCTGAGCATCTGCAGAGAAAGAGGAGCCTGGCTCCTCCCACCCCACCCTTTCTCTGCATAATTTCCTTAATTAATTGGTTTGTCTTAAAATTAGTGGAGAAATGAGCGAGGATCAACTTTTTAAAAATCTTTGCGTTTGATTGGATTTAGTTTGAATTGTGGATGTAGACATTCCCAAAGGTGTGTGTGTCAAAGGCTATGAGGTGTGGATTGTAGTTTTGGGACCTTTTTTCCTGTGCTTTCCTGTTTCTACGTCTCTTGTTGTTTTACGAGTATCACCATGACAGCCTGCGAACGATGTCCTTTATCTCTCAACAAGGCTTACAGAGGAGGACACAGCACTCTTCGCATATACACAATATGCACATATACACAATATAGACGTCAACAATATCTGCATATCCACAATATCTGCATACCCACAATATCTGCATACCCACAATATCTGCATATACCCAATATACACATATACACAATGTACACATATACACAATAGCCACATGTCCGCATAGCAACAATATGCACGTATCTACAATGTCCACATGTACACAATGTCCACGTATCCACAATACACACAACTGGTGCCTGGGAATTAACTCTGTGGTTTCTCAGGGTTATTTAAATTTATGATTAAAGAGAAATAGTTTGGGATATTGGGTAGGAGTTGCCCATAATCCTTAATGATGAATTGTGGGGTTTTTTTTTTTTTTTTTAATTTTATTGTGCTTTAGTTGAAAGTTGATAGCTCAAGTTCGTTTTTCATTAAAAAAATTTATACACATACTGTTTTGTGACATTAGTTGCAATCCCTGCAATGTGGTAGCACTCTCCCCCTTTCTGCCCTGGGTTCCCTGTGTCCGTTTGCCCAGTTTTCCTGTCCCTTCCTGCCTTTTCGTCTTCTTTCTTGCTTTTGGGCAGGTGTTGCCCATTTGGTTTTAGACACTTGATTGAACTAAGAAGCACATTCTTCATGAGTGTCATTGCTTGTTTTATGTTGTTGTTGTTGTTCTTAGGTGCCGTTCAGTCAGTTCCCACTCATAGTGACCCTATGTATAACAGAATGGAACACTGCCTGGTCCTGTGCTGTCCTCACAATTGTTGTTATGCTCAAACCTATCGTCGCAGCCACTGTGTCAGTCCATCTTGTTGAGGGTCTTCCTCTTTTTCGATGATCCTCTACTTTACCAAGCATGAGGTCCTCCCCCAGGGTCTGATTCCTCCTGATAACATGTCCAAAGTATGTGATACAAAGTCTCACCATCCTTGCTTCTAAGGAGCATTCTGGCTGTATTTCTTCCAAGACAGATTTGTTCCTTCTTTTGGCAGTCCATGATATATTCAATATTCTTCACCAACACCGTAATTCAAAGGCATTGTTTCTTCTTTGGTCTTCCTTATTCACTGTCCAGCTTTCGCATGCATATGAGGTGATTGAAAACACTGTGGCTTGGGTCAGGGGCACCTTAGTCCTTAATGTGATAGCTTTGCTTTTTTAACACTTCAAAGAGGTCTTTTGCAGCAGATTTGCCCAATGCAATGTGTCCTTTAGTTTTTTGACTGCAGCTTCCATGAGTGTTGATTGTGAATCCAAGTAAAATGAAATCCTTGACAACTTCAATCTTTTCTTCCTTTATCATGATGTTGCTTATTGGTCCAGCTGTGAGGATTTTTGTTTTCTTTATGTTGAGGTGTAATCCATACCGAAGGCTGTGGTCCTTGATCTTTATCATTAAGTGCTTCAAGTCCTCTTCACTTTCAGCAAGCAAGGTTGTTTTATAGGCCTGTCTAATCTTTGGCTGGAAGGTGGACTTTGGGAGTGGCTTCAGTCTGAGTTAGCAGGGTGTCTGGGGGCCATAGTCCCGGGGGTTCCTTCAGTCTCTGTCAGACCAGTACATCTTGTCTTTTTTTGTGAATTTGAATTTTGTTCTACATTTTTCTCGTGCTCTGTCCAGGACCCTCTGTGGGGTTCCCTGTCAGAGTGGTTGGTGGTGGTAGCTGGGCACTGTCTAGCTCTTCGGAACGACTCTGAGAGAACATCTCATTCGTCACATCTGCTTTGTGGTTAAGTAGACAAGGCAGCTGAAACATAGGGGAATGAAGAGACACAGCATTGGCCAGAGGCAGCACTGGGCCCCAGCTTTGGCCTCTTGACTTCCATTCAGAGGTTTTTCCATTGCCTCTCAATGCCTTTCTAGCACCCCAAGAATTAGTTATTCCTGTTCCAAGCATCCATACCCTCAGCTGGAGCCTTGGTGGCACAGTGTTTAAGAACTTGGCTGCTAACCAAAAGGTTGGCAGTTCAAATCCACTAGCTTCTCCTTGGAAACCCTCTGGGGCAGTTCTACTGTGTCCTACAGGGTTGCTATGAGTTGGAATTGACTCGATGGCAACAGGCTTTTTCCAGCCACAGGGTGAGTTTGTGCATTTTGTGGTTTTAATTTCTGGCGATAGCCTTCTTCCCCGTGGTTAGCAATTTTGAGAATGTCTGAGTCCTCAGACAGTTTTCGCAGTGATATCTGGAGGAAATTTGGCTGCCGTGTTTCTGAACGTGGTCCAAGAAGCTCACTCAAATTTCATTGCAAAGTAGCTTCCCATCCTCTGATTCCCAAAAGACTGACACTTTGCCCTGATCCCCTCGTGTCTGTACATCCCAGAGGCCCCTGGAGGGACAAGGCTTGCATTTAAAATAAGTACCATTTCATTTAATCATCTCCCCTCTTCTCTTTTTGATGGGCTATCGTGGAGTTGAGTTGGATGGTGGGGGAGGGAAGAATGAGAGTCTTGTTTGTCACCTTGAGTAACACAACTTTAGGCTCTAAGAAGGAAGCAGAACATTAGGGAGGAAACACAGCTAGATCTGGAGTAAAGCCCTGGACTGGGAACAGTGGGTTTAGAGTCAGAAGACCTGGGTTTGCAACCTACTGTTTCCTCTGAGCCCTTTGAATTTGTGCCTAATGTTGTATGACTCAGAAGGGTCATTTTTTCAAAGACAAAATGTAAATGAAAGTATTATATAAACCATAAAATTATCTACAAATCATATACTGTTATTATGAAGGAAGAGTGTAAAGAAATGGGAGTAGGGGTGTTGATTTTTACTGAAGTGTTGATTTTTATCTTTGTGCCAGAGGAGAATGGGCTGGTGGTAATAACTTCAGTAGGGAGAGAAAAAAGTCCAGGGGTAGCAGAAAAATCCTCCATTTTTTTTCAATGTCTCCTCCTGCAAGTTCTCTTTTAAGGATTTCCCCCCTATTTCCCTTTAGCACAGTGTTAGAACTCTGGTTCCCATACATGAACTCAAATAGCTTGTCTTTTATTAAACCACTCAAGTGGCTTGAGCAGATTCATAGCCTTCCATAACACCCACCTTAAGGTAGTAATACAGATTTCCCTTTACATCTAAAAACAGCTGAGGGAATTCTAAAGATGAAAATAAGGTTTTAGGCTTTGTTCTGCTTTATTAAAATATAAGGGCTGTGGGAGAATCCTTTACAACCAGAACAAAGGACTGGATTGTAGCATATCCCCGGAGAAAGCCCAAGTAAACACCTGGTCATATTTTAGAACGCAGTGAGGCCCAGTTAAGAGACTTGCCGAAGGTTCCCCAGCAGGTTGGTTGATTCCAGCTCATGACGACCTCATGCGTGCAGAGTAGAACTGTTCCATAGGGTTTTCAAGGCCGCGACCTTTCTGAAACAGATCACCAGGGCTATCTTCTGAGGAGTTTGAACCATCAACCTTTCGGCTAGTAGTCGAGCGCTTAACCAAGGACTCCACAAAATGAGCTTAGGGGCACTTAAAATTTTTAGAGATTTTTCTAGTCCATCTGACTCATGAATTCCCTTGCTTACGTGGCATCCTTTATTTATTCTGCTGTATTAGTTGTTGTTTTTCCCGAGTATAATTGATAATAATTTCTTTTTAAAATTACACTTATAAGATGAATTAGGCAAGAATAAAAGACATCAAATTGGAAAGGAAGGAGTAAAATTATCTCTACTACAGTAATATAACTTTATAGAAAATCCTAAAGAATCCACAAAAAAACTTTTAGAGCTAATAAGCAAATTTAACAAAGCTGCAGAATATGGCAGCAATACACAAAAAACAGTTGTATTTCTATACATTAGAAATTAAGAAAACAATTTCATCTTTAATAGCATCAAAAAAGAATAAGATACCTAGGGATAAATTTAACCAAGGAGGTGGAAGACTTATACACTGAAAACTATAAAAGGTTGCTGAAAGATGTTAAAGAAGACCTAAACAAATGGGAAGAAAGCCAGTGTGAATGGATTGGAAGGCAACATTGTTAAATGTGCAGATTCAATGAGACTTCCACCGGCCTTTCTTGCAGAAATGGAAAAGCCAATCCTAAAATTCATATGACATTGAAAGCAACCCCAAATAGCCAAAACAACCTTGAAAAAGGAAAACAAAGTTTGGAAAACACGCTTATTGATTCCGAAACCTACTACAAAGGTACAGTGATCAAAACAGCATCGTAGTGACATAAGGATAGATATATAGAACAATAAAACAGACTTGAGAATCCAGAAATAAACCCATACATCAATTGAGGGTGCCAAGACCATTCAGTGGGAAAAGAACAGTTTCTTCAACAAATGGTGTTGGGACAATTGGATAGTCACATGTGAAATTATGAAGTGGAACCCCCACCTCACACTATATACAAAAATTAACAAAGACCTAATTGCACGAGCTAAAACTATAAAACTCTTAGAAGAAAACATAGGGGGCAAATCTTCATGACACTGGATTTAGCAATGGTTTTTTAAAATATAACACCAAAAGGATAAGCAACAAAAGAAAAAATAGAACAATAAAAAGACAAACAGCCCGATTAAAAAATGAGCAAAGTACTTGAATAGGGAATTCTCCAAGGAAGCTATACAATGGCCAAAAAGCACATGAAAAGATGCTTGTCATTTCCAAAAACCAAACCAAACCCAGTGCCATCGAGTCAATCCCGACTCATAGCGACCCTATAGGACAGAGTAGAACTGCCTCATAGAGTTTCCAAGGAGCGCCTGGCGAATATGAACTGCCGACCCTTTGGTTAGCAGCTGTAGTGCTTAACCACTAAGCCACCAGGGTCATTAGGGAAATGCAATCACAGGCACTGTCTTGGTCGTCTACTGCTGTTATAACAGAAATACCACAAGTGGATGGCTTCAACAAACAGAAGTTGATTCTCTCACAGTCTAGTAGTCTAGAAGTTCAAATTCAGGATGTCAGCTCCAAGGGAAGCCTTTCTCTCTCTGTTGGCTCTGGGGGAAGGTCCTTGCATTCAATCTTCCCCTAGACTAAGAACTTCTCTGTGCAGAAAGCCTGGGTCCATAGAGTGCGCTCTGCTCCTTGCTCTGCTTTCTTGGTGGTATGATGTCCCCTATCTCTCTGCTTACTTCCCTTTCCTTTTATTTCTTGTAAGATAAAAGGTAATGTAGACAACCCTCCAGGAAAACTCCCCTTACATTGGATCAGGGATGCCACCTGCGCAAGGATATTACATCCCACCTTAATCCTCCTTAACATAATCTAATCTTGCCTCATTAACCATGGGCAAAGATTAGGATTTACAACACACAGGAAAATCACATCAGATGGCAAAAAGATAGACAATCACACAATATTGGGAATCATGGCCTAGCCAAATTGTTACACATATTTTTGGGGTACACAATTCAATTCATGACAGTCACTAATGAGACACCACTTTACATCCACTAAGAAGGACATGTTGTTGTGTGCTGTTGAGTCAAGTCTGACTCATAGTGACCCTAAAGGACAGGGTAGACCTGGCCCATACAGTTTCCAAGACTGTAATCTTTAAGGATGCAGATTGCCACACCTTCCTCCCACAGAGAGGGTAGGTGCTTTGAACTGCTGACCTTTTGGCTAGCAGCTGAGTGCTTAACCACTGTGCCACCAGGGCTCCTTAAGGTGACCATAATAATAATAAAGGAAAAAAAAAGTGTAATGATGATGTGAAGAAATTGGAACCCTCATCCATTGCTGGTGGGAAGGTGAAATGATACAGCCCACATTCAAGGGGAGGTGAGTTGATTCTATTTGTTTTTGTTTTTTTAATTTTTGGTGAAAATAAACACAGCCAAAACATACATTCATTCAACGATTTCTACGTGTACAATTCTGTGACATTGGTTATATTCTTCATAGTATGTTACCATTCTCACTATCTGTTCCCAAATTATTTCACCATCATTAACTTAGACTCACTACCCCATAAACTTCTCATCTATGCTTTAGAGTTGCAGTTGACAAAGACTCTACCTTTTGAATGTAGGAATGTCCACATTACCTAACAGTCTTGTTCTTTTTGGCCTGTCATGGCTTGCACCCTTTGTTTGGAATCAGAAGATAATGGTTTCAAGATTCTTTGCTGCTTTATCCTAGCAGCACGAGTGAATCACTTAATCTCTCTAATATTCTCTCCTTGTTTTGTCTGGTAAAGGGAGATAACAATACCTACCTCAGAAGATTATTGTTGGGCCAAATGAGAGTCATGTATAGGCACACCTCGTTTTAATGTGCATTGCTGATACTGCGTTTTTTACAAGTCGTAGATTTGTGGCACCCCTATGTCTAGCAAGTCTATTGGCACCATTTTTCCAACAGCATGTGCTCACTTCATGTTTCTGTGTCACATTTTGGTAATTCTCACAACATTTCAAACTTCTTCATTATTATATCTTTTGTGGTGACCTGTGATCAGTGATCTTCGGTGTTACCATTGTAACTGTTTTGGGGTGCCACGAACAGTGCCCATATAAGGTGCAAACTCAGTGGATAAATGTTGTGTGTGTTCTGGCCGCTCCACTGACCGACTGTCCCCCCGTCTCTCTCCCTCTCCTTGGGGAGCCCTTTTCCCTGAGACACGACAATATTGAAATTAGGCCAATTAATAACCAAACCTACAATGGCGTTTAAGTGTTCAAGTGAAAGGAAGAGTCACACATCTCTCACTTTAAATCAAAAGCTAGAAATGATTAAGCTTAGTGAGGAAGGCATGTCAAAAGCTGAGATAGGCTGAAAGCTAGGCCTCTTGTACCAAACAGTAAGCCAAGTAGTGAATGCAAAGGAAAAGTTCTTGAAGGAAATTGAAAGCGCTATTCCAGTGAACACACAAATAAGAAAGTGACACAGCCTAATTGCTGATATGGAGAAAGTTTTAGTGGTCTGGACAGAAGATCAAACCAGCCACAACAGTCCCTTAAGCCAAAACCTAATCCAGAGCAAGGCCCTTACTCTCTTCAGTTCTGTAACAGCTGAGAGAGGTGAGGAAGCCGCAGAAGAAAAGTCTGAAGCGAGCAGAGGTTGGCTCATGAGGTTTGAGGAAAGAGGCCGTCTTCATAGCATAAAAGTACAAGGTGAAGCAGCACGTGTTGATGTAGAAGCTGCAACAAGTTATTCGGAGGATCTAGCTAATTGACGAAGGCGGCTACACTAAACCACAGATTTTTGATGTAGATGAAACAGCCTTCTATTGGAAGAAGACGCCATCTAGGACTTTCATAGCTAGCGAGGAGAAGTCAACACCCTGCTTCAAAGCTTCAAAGGACAAGCTGACCCTCTTGTCAGGGGCAAATGCAGCTGGCAACTTTAAGTTGAAGCCAATGCTCATTTACCATTCTGAAAATCCTAGGGCCCTTAAGAATTAATGCTAAATCTACTCTACCTGTGCTCTGTAAAGGGAACAACAAAGCCTGGATGACAGCACATCTGTTTACAACATGGTTTACTGAATATTTGAAGGGCATTGCTGAGACCTACTGCTCAGAAAAAGATTCCTCTCAAAATATCATTGCTCATTGACAATGCACTTGGTCAGCCGAGAGCTCTGATGGAGATGTACGAGGATATCAATGTTGTTTTCCTGCCTGCTAACACAGCATCCATTCTGCAGCCCATGGATCAAGGAGTAATTTCAACTTTCAAGTCTTATTAGTTAAAAAATACATTTCTTAAGCCTATAGCTGCCAGAGATAGTGATTCTTCCGATGGATTTGGGCATAGTAAATTGAAAACCTTTTGGAAAAGATTCGCCATTCTACATGCCATTAAGAACATTTATGATTCATGGGAGGTGGTCGAAATATCAACATGAACAGGAGTTTGGAAGAAGTTGATTCCAGCCCTCATGGATGACTTTGAGGGAGTCAAGACTTCAGTGGAGGAAGTCACTGCAGGTCTGGTGGAAGGAGCGAGAGAACTAGAATTAGAAGTGGAGCCTGAAGGTGTGACCGAGTTGCTGCAATCTCATGATAAAACTTTAATGGATGAAGAGTTGCTTCTTATGGACGAGTAAAGAAAGTGGTTTCTTGAGATGGAATCTACGCCTGGTGAAGATGCTGTGAACACTTTCGAAATGACAACAAAGGATTTAGAATATTCTGTAAACTTAGTTGATAAAGCAGCGTCAGGATTTGAGAGAACTGACTCCAATTTTGAAAGAAGTTCTACTGCAGGTAAAATGCTATCAAACAGCATTCCATACTACAGGTAATCTTTTGTGAAAGGAAGTCAATGTGGCAAACTTCACTGTTGTTTTATTTTAAAAAATTGCCACAGCCACCCCAAACTCCAGCAACTACCAGTCTGATCAGCCAGCAGCCATCAGTATCAAGGCAAGACGGTCCACCAGCAAAAAGATTATGAGTCGCTGAAGGAATAGATGATGGTTAGCATTTTTTAGCAATAAAGTATTTTTTAATTAACTTATGTAACTTTTTTTTTAGACATGATGCGATTGCACATTGAATAGACTACAGTATAGTGTAAACATAGCTTTTATATGCCTGGGAAACCAAAAAATTCATGTGACTCACTTTATTGCGATATTGACTTTATTGCGGCGGTCTGGAACTGAGCCTGCAAATTTCCAGCGTATGCCTGTAGGTGAACGTTTTTTGTTGACTATACGAATGCATCTCATTGTTCTCCTGATTCCATTTCCTTCTTCCTTGAATTGAGAATGAGCCAGGGCAGTGAAAGAGGGCAAAATAAAAAGTGCCACAAGTAAGTAAGGGAAAATGAACATGAATAGACAGGGTTCTCTTTACTCTAATTCCATGTAAATTAAAACATTGCTGATGTACAGTGTAGTGGTAAGAGCTCAGCTCCCAAGCAAAAGGTTGGCAGTTGGAGTCCACCAGTTGCTCCTTGGAAACCCTGTGGGGCAGTACTACTCTGTCCTGTAGGGTGGCTATGAGTCAGAATGGACTTGATGGCAAGCAGTGAATATACATTATAAATACACTCTTCGTAGGAAATAGCTTCTTTTAATGTTACTGAAAATGGTTTCCAATTCTTGGGAAAAGGCATTCTTATTAAAAAATGTAGACATCTTCAAGTTTACATATACACGTACGTATATCTAGTCATCGTTGTGTGCTACAAATGGTAAAACACTCCGTTACTAACAAAAAGAGTGGCAGTTCGAATCCACCCAGGTGTGCCTCGTAAGAGAGCCGGGCAATCTACTTCCAAAAGCTCACAGCTGTTGAAAACCCTGGGGACCTCGTTTAGACCCTGACACACATGGGGCCCCTGTGAGTCGGAGTTGACCCCATGGCGGCTCTTTGGTTTTTATGTAGAGCTGAATGTGTGCAAAAAGAGCTGAAATGACACACACCAAACAAAGAAAGGGGAAGAGGGGAACTTGCACTTTACTTATTTGATGAACTTCAGTGTTGTTTTAGTTTTTTTTGAGTCAATGAGCATATATGTCTGCATGGGTGGAGAAGGAGCAGAGGTGAGTCTACAATCCACCGTTGTCAGTCATATTTCACAGCTGGTTTACAGGTGATTTTGTCTTGAAGGACTAGGACTCCCCCTCGGCCTTGGGGAGCTGGCAGAAACAGGTAGATTTAGCCAGATGGGGCTGAGGTAAGAAGGGGAAGTCAGGCACAGAGCCAGAGAGAGGGCAGGGTGGACCCAGGCTAGGTAAGAACCCTCTTGGCGAAGGTAAAGATGGGCACTAGGAAGCCGAGGAGAATTTCCAGCCGAAGCTACTGATCCTTCCCCAGTTGTAGTTCCGCTAATGAATGGACAAAGCTCTGATAATTTTTATTTTCACCAAGTGGCTGCCTCCATCCTGGAGAAGTACTGTTACAGACTTCCAGATTGCTTTAATAGGGAAGATGACAAATGTTTTCCCACCTGTGGGTTTTACTTCACACTGGCCTTGCTCGGTTTTGTCTGGCTTTATTCTGTGAACAGAAAAGAGGTTGGAATTCTGAAAAGCTGCTTGAGCCAAATCCTGTGAACAAAGGGGCCTTGTTCAGGGTTATGCGTATAGCTTTTTGAGGAGTCCATTCATCAGCTCGGATCTCTGCTTTTCAAGTTCTCGATCTAGTTAGCATTGTGTTTCTGGGTTTCTGCTGAGAGGCAAGCCTTAGGAAGGAGCAGTCACCGCTTCTTGTCAACCCTGCTTGAGATCTGCGGTCGGCTCTAGTTACACCAGTAAGTTCAGTCTGGGCAGATACAGGCCCTAAATGGACATCGACACTGAGTCATGAAGAGGGAGCCAAGTTTTGTTGCTGCACTTGGCTCAACCATGGCCATGTGGAAGCTGCTATAATTTCTAGGGTTTCCACACGTGACACAGTCCTCAGTGGTGGTACTGACACTAGGTTTAGGAACCTGGAATGACAGCTTCTCTTATGTTAGGTGCCTCCTACCCTGCAGTGGAAGTTTCCTGAAATACCCGGGTGGTTTGGGTGCTGGCTGAATACGGACGAGGCCTGGAACTCAAAAACAGGTCCTAAAACCTGTTGCCTGATTGTAGATTTATTCCCCCAGGAGATAGCGGTAACTTTGAGCCCTGAAAGGTGCTGTTTGGAAAGTTACTGTTTTGGAATGTTAAGTAAGAGTCTACCCCCTGGGAGGCCTGTGGGACATTTCTTAGGACCTGGGAGCCCCGGTGGTGCAGTGGTTAAGAGCTTGGCTGTTAACTGAAAGGTCGGCATTTGGAATCCACCAGTCGCTCCTTGGAAACCCTACAGGGCAGTTCTCTGTCCTATATGGTCGCTATGAGTCGGAAGCAACTCAGCGGCATCGACTTGGTGGCAACAGGCTTTAATGGGGGGATTCTTGGGCCTTGTGTGGGGAAGATTTGTGCACTGAGTGTTGCCACGTAATGCTGTGTGACTAATGGCGTTACGCTACCCGTGTGAGGGAGTTGCTGCCATTTTCTTCATTCTTGTCGCATTTTGTTTTTCTCGACAGGGCAGTTGGGCTTTGATGCTGAGCCAGAGACCCTCCAACAATGAGTTCCTGGAACTTGGGGAGCAAGAACCTTGTGCAGTACCGCAGGCACTTCCTGGTGGACAACAGTGTGTTCCATGGTGAGCTGCCAGCTGGCTTTGTGTATCGGGGTCTTCCGTTTGTTTCTGACAGCACTTCTATTCAAGAGCACTCTAGGTGCAAATATGGTGTAATTGTTGGATTGGACCAAAAGCCTGAGTTAACTTGTTTATGGATAATTACCCAAGAAGCCGGGCTGGACTGGTCCCCACCGTTGCTGGCAGTAATGTCTCCTCTCAGCAGCCACAATAGTGTTACCATTTTCTACCTTATGGGTTGGCTTATGTCAGTGTCTTCCCTCTTGTACTATACTGCAAATTCAGTAATATCCCTTTCTGAGGTTTGTAGTTTTGGGGGGCTGAATAGACTGTGGACTGCCAAAAGAATGAACAAATCTGTCTTGGAAGAAGCACAGCCAGAGTGCTCCTTAGAAGCGAGGATGGTGAGATACTTTGGACATGTTATCAGGGGGGATCAGTCCCTGGAGAAGGCATGCTTGGTAAAGCAGATGGTCAGCGAAAAAGAGGATGACCCTCAGCGAGGTGGGTTGACACAGTGGCTGCAACAATGGGCTCAAGCATATCAACAATTATGAGGGTGGCACGGGACCGGGCAGTGTTTCGTTCTGTTGTACATAGGGTTGCTATGAGTCAGAAGTGACTTGACAGCACCTAACAACAACAACAACAGGCGCTGGGTAGGAGCCCTGGTGGTGCAGTGGTTAAGCACTTGGCTGCTAACTGAAAGGTCAGTGGTTCGAACCCACCAGTGCTCCGCAGGAGAAAGATTTGGCAGTCTGCTTCCTGTGACGACAACAGCCTTGGAAACCCTATGGGCGATTCTACTTGTCCTGCAGAGTTGTTATGAGTCGGAATAGGCTCGATGGCAATGGGTTAGGCCATGGGTGGTGCAAATGGTCAAGTACTAGCCAAAAGGTTGGTGGTTCAAACCCACCCAGAGGCACCTCGGAAAACGGGCCTGGTGATCTGCTTCTGAAAAATCACAGCCTTGAAGACCCTATGGAGCAGTTCTTGTCTGCACACTTGGGGTTGCCATGAGTCAGAATCAGCTCGATGGCAACTAACAACAACAGGCTCATAATAAGTGCTCGGTTAATATTTGTGGGTCACCAGTCAGTGGTCATTACTGGCCCGGGGTGTGCCTTCTGAACTCAGATAGAAGGGGCACTTTTGATCACCAGTTTTAGGCACTTATTGAAAAGAAGCCAGCTAAGCTGTATTTTCATGCCTGGGGGCCTTGAGGCCCATCTGTACGTCAGACCACATGTGAAGACAGAGCAGGGCAACTCACAGGGTTCAGCCTTCTCCGTCAGGGTGGTTACTGCAGCTGTAAATCAGAGAGCAATCCCCATTGGTCATTTTCTCGGCAAACGCAGATGAATTGCCTTCAGCCTGCTGGCCTCTGTTTAGTGTGTACATCAGGGATAAGCTTTGTCGTTCCCGCCGTTAGGATCAGGAGACCCTGGAGTGAAATTTATTTAAGAGTCAAAGATTTATGTGTTGCCAGGATTTTTGGAATAGTCCGAATCAGAAGCCTATGGAACTGTGGAAGGAAAGGAGAGATTTCAGGGGAGCTGTTTAACAGAATCCCATAATCTGTACACCCATTTTCTAACTCGGGTTTTTCTTCCCCGGTTTGGTGACAGGCTTTGTCATTATTGTTGCTGTAGGTTAAGTGTAAGATAACAAACTTACCCTCGCTTTATGAAAGCATTTAGATCTGCATTGTTCCTTCACATTCATTATACCACCTCATTGTAGGACCTTCTGGAGTCCCTGGGTGGTGGGCACGGATAAGCTTTGCGCTACTAACTCAGAGGTGGAAAGGCCTGGCGATCTGCTTCCGAAAGGTCACAGCCATGAAAACCCTATGGAGGGTAGTTCTACCCTGACACACATGGGTTCGCCATGAGTCGGGATTGTCTCGACGGCAACTGATACACGACCTTACGAAGTACAACGTGGCTTCACTTTATGGGTGAAAGGAGGGAAGAGCTGAAATGAGGGGCCCAAGTTGCTGCAGCTAATTCTTAGCAAGGTCAGAACTAAAATTCTTCCTCCACGTTCCCAGATGGGCTCTCTTGGTGTTGCAGGGGAGAAGTGCCCTTAGCGAAGGAGATGTGGGAACCCTGACTTAACACGTGGCACTGAGGTTCCATTGCTCTGTCTTGCTCACACACAGGGTTTGCTCTTTGGTATTTATTTTATTGTGTTTTCGGTGAAAGTTTATAGTGTAAATTAGTTTCTCATTCAAAAATGTATACACAAATTGTTTTGTGACATCGATTGCAATCCCCACAATGTGTCAGCACTCTCCCCTTTTCCCTTTCCACCCTGGGCTCTCTGTGTCCGTTCGTCCAGTTTTTCTGTCTCTTCCTGCTTTCTCGTCTTTGCTTGTGGACAGGTGTTGCCCATTTGGACTTGTACACTTGGTTGAACTAAGAAGCACGTTCCTCTTGTGTATTATTGTTGGTTTTATAGGCTTGTCTAATGTTTGGCTGCAAGGTGGACTTCAGGAGTGGCCTCAGTTCTGAGTCAGCAGGGTGTCTGGGGCCCGTAGTCTTGGGGTTCCTTCAGTCTCTGTCAGACCAGTATGTCTGGTCTTTTTTTGTGAATTAGAATTTTGTTCTACATTTATTTTCTGCTTTATCCGGGACCCTCTATTGTGATCCCTGTCAGAGCAGTCGGTGGTGGTAGCTGGGCACCATCTAGTTCTTCTGGGCTCAGGCTGGTGGAGGCTGTGGTTCATGAGATCCAGTAGTTATTTGGACAAATATTTTCCATGTATCTTTGCTTTTCTTCGTTTTTCTTTGCTCCAGATGGAATGGGACCAATAGATGTACCTTAGATAGCCACTCTCAAGCTTGGAAAACCCCACTGTATGGCATTTTTTTGTTGTTGTAACTTTATTTGTATTTCAAAATAATAAATATGATAATCAAAGAAACACAGGAGTTAGAACTAGCTTTATTTTTCAAATTTTATTTTGTGCCCATTTTGGAAAAGTTAAGATTTTGGAATTTTATTTTAGAATGCCTTTATCCACAGATCTTGAAGGCTATAAAAATTTAAAAACAATTTCCTATTTATTTTTATAGTTGTATGGTCAATTAGTATAAGACTATATCGCAGGTCCCCCACGTGTCTGTCAGTTTGTCGTGTTAAGGGCTTGATGACTGCTGCCATGGTGAACCCTTTCAACACCTTTGCAGTAGTTATTATTCATTTCATTTTATGGGTGGAAAACTGAGGTTTGGGGAGGTTGTGAAGCAGTGATCTGAAATTGAAACTCACGTCTGTCTCACTCCATTCAGCAGTTGCCACTGAGTCCGTTGCAACTCATGACGACGCCATGTGTGTCAGAGTAGAACTGTGCTCCCTAGGGTTTTCAAGGGCTGATTTTCTAGAAGCAGGTCACCAGGCCTTTCTTCCTAGGTGCCTGGGGGGAGACTCAAACTTTCAACCTTTCAATTATTGCTGTGCGTATTAACCATTTGCACCACCTGGGGACTCTGCTTGACTCCATTACCCCACTATTTCTTTTCTTCCAGGCTGCCATCTCTAATGAATAGAGAAATTAACATTTTGAGATATTTAAATTCTTTCCAACGGTATTAGCTCCATAGTAAGCAGTAACCGGAGGCATATATGACCTTGAGGGAATTCTGTAATCCTTGGTGTCTCAGTCCTCTCTGGTTTTGATGATTTTACAGATTCTTTCTAGCTCTAATCTCTGAGATTCCATCGAAGTACTTCCAAGAATGACAATTATCACTGTTTTGTGGGCTTTTGTTAAATGTAAGGTACACAAGGGGGCAGTGTAATACCTCAGATAGGAAGTGGTGACTTTCTGCATGTAAGAATTATTCTTTCGAAAGGATTTAGCAATGTTAAATCCTCCCAAGTTTAAAGGGATTAAAGTCTATTAGAATAATGATGCTGTTCACTTACAATAAAGCAAGAGCTTTCAGTATTTCTGATAGTGTAAAATATCGTCTTGGTTTCTTACGCCCAAGGATAGACTGCAATTCAAGAAAAAATGATCCCTTCTGTTCTTCTTTTTTTTAGCATTTGCACAAAAGTAATCTCTGTTTAGGTAGGGACTTAATTTCAGGGAGACTCGTGCTTAAGAGCTTGGCTGCTAACCCAAAGGTCTGCAGTTCGAATGAGCCAGCCACTCCTTGGAAACCCTATGGAGCAGTTCTACTCCGTCCTATAGGGTAGTTGTAGGGTCGCTATGAGTCAGAATTCAACTCGATGGCAACAGATTTTGGTTTTTTTGAGGGCCAACAGAAATGAGCTGGTTGAGTTAGTTCTATGCTTAGTGATAAGAGGAACCTTGTTAGAACTTTGTTAGGACATTATGAAAAGCTGATCTTGTAAGTGGTGCCTGTCCTTTCCCACTTGCGTGTCTTTTGCCCAGTTTAGGGAATATTTCTAATGCACCTGCGAAGAAGCCAATGGCTTGTTTGAGTTATTCCCTACTCGGCTGTCATTGTCCTGAGGGGTTTGGGCAAAGAATGTTTTGTACAGTGTGAACCTAATGGCTTTACTTTCATAAATTATTCCAATGTGAAAATAATTCTTTTTCTCACACCTGGACTTAGACACGGAGGAAGAGGAGTAACTTAATATGGTATTGGGACTTACTGGAAAACAATATTTTTTTCAATATCACGATTGCAAGTAGTAGCGCATGATAAAAAAACATTAAGTCACCCCAGCTATATTCTATTAAGGAGCTACAATGTTTGGAAGAGCTTATGTGCGTAAGAAATTGTACGTATTAATTGCATAAACTTTGATTGTTGTTTTAAGAATCAGCTGTGTCCCAGGTAGAAAAAGAATGCTGCAATTCACAGCAACCAGGAGAAACAGCTGCGGGTATAGGTGTCTGGAAATAGCCACCTGTATACCCTTGAGTCTTGCCCTCATTGGGAGTTTGTTTCCAGTAAGTTATTATGGTATCATCCCAACTTACTGTATTGAAATTTATTGCCGTTGCTGTCGTGTTGTTATATGAACGTTTCTGAGTGGCCGTCACAGATCTGGGCTAGGGAAGGTTTTGAATTGAAGGATGAGTGCCTGGTACTATCTAGGGATAAAATCAAGAGTAGTTCCTGATTAAATATTCTTGTAGCATGTCTTCAAAAAGTACTTGTATGTACTTTCATTTTGCCTCAGAACTATCTTCTAATTTATTTAATTAATGAAACAACCTACTTGTTATTTTATTATTTTTATTGTGATAAATTATACATGATGTAAAATTTGCCTTTAGTATAAATTGACAACAATGGCCTCAGCATAGCAACAGTTGTGAGGATGGTGAGACTTCACCTCATGTACCTTGGAAATGTTATCAGGAAGGACCAGTCCCTGGAGAATGACATCATGCTTGGTAAATTAGAGGGTCATAGAAAAAGACGAAGACCCTCCATGGGATGGACTGACGCAGTGGCTGTGACAATGGGCCTCAAGCATAAGAACGATCGTGTGGGTTAGGGTTCCAATTAATTTAGTTTATTAGCAAGTTACGCATTCAGCAGACTGTCTGCTTTAGGAACTTAGGGGCATTAGACCCCAAACGAAACCCATTGCCTTTGAATCCATTCTGATTCATAGCGACCCTATAAGACAGAGTAGAACTGCTTCGTAGGGTTTCCAAGGAGCGGCTGGTGGATTCCAGCTGCCAACTTTTGGTTAGCAGCTGAGCTCTTAACCACTGCACCACCAGGCTTTGCTGGACTTTGCATTAGAGTATCATTTCTTCGCTTTGTCAGAGCCTAGCCATTCCAGCCAGCGACCCTTCCTAGGTCCAGAAAATACCAGTGCGTATAGAGTCCCTATGAATGCAAGGATAGTCTAGATTTTGTCAACATCATCAAGATCCAAGGTATTATATTTAGACCCTGGAAGAGAAGCATTGTGTGGAAAAATTTTCAAAGACAAGCTGGAAGGAAGAGTAAAAAAAAAAAAAAAAAAGGACAGGACTTAAGGGAGAAAATACACTTGAGTCATTTGAGCTCTTCAAGTTATAATAGAACTAACCCTTAATTCTGGAAGCAGCTTCTTTAAACCTCACTCACAAGCAGTCTTCTCCCCGTAACTGCGGCCACTGAGGCTGACGGCCCTGAGAGCAGGTATCCTCTCAGGTATACGCTCTGGTCCATCTTGCAAAGACAGTATCAAGGATTGAATTTGTCCCCCACAAAGATGCATTGAAGTTGTGCTTTAGATGAAGGTTTACAGAACCGATGAGTTTCTCATTAAACAATTAATACGCATATTATTTTGTGACATTAGTTGCCAGCCCTGTGACATGTCAGCACAATCCTCTTCTTGACCTTGGGTTCCCATTGCCATTCGTCCAGCTTTCCCGTCCCTTCCTTTCTTCTTGTCCTTGCCCCTGGGCTGGTGTGCCCATTTAGTCTCATGTATGTGGTTGAGCTATGTCTATCATTGTTTGTTTTATGGGCCTGTCTAATCTTTGGCTGAAAGGTGAACCTCAGGAGGGATTTCAGTACTGGCTTAGTCATCTAGTGCTGCTATAATAGAAATACCACAAGTAGATGGCTCTAACAAAGAGAAATGTATTCTCTCACAGTCTAGGAGGCTGGAAGTCGGAATTAAGGGTGCCAGCTCTAGGGGAGGGCTTTCTGTCTCTGTTGGCTCTGGAAGAAGGTCCTTGTCATCAATCTTCCCTGGTAGAGGAGCTTCTCAGCACAGGGACCCCAGGTTCAAATGACATGCTATCCTCCTGGCTCTTGTTTCTTGGTGGTATGAGGTCGCCAAGTCTCTCTGCTCGATTCTTCTCTTTTTTTGTATCTCAAAAGAGGTTCATTTAAGACACAGTCTAATCTTGTAGATTGAACCCTACCTCATTAACATAACTGCCCTAATCCTACCTCATTAACATCATAGAGGTAGGATTTGCAGCACATAGGAAAATCATGTCAGGTGACAAAATGGTGGACAGTCACACAGTACTGGGAATCATGGACTAGCCAAGTTGACACACATTTTTGGGGAGACACAATTCAATTCATAACAAGTAATGACTAAAAAAAAAAAAAAAAATTTTTTTTTTTTTAATGACTTAAAAGGGGGTCCAGGGGCCATACTCTCAGGGTTTCTCCAGTCTCAGTCTGGTCTTTTTTCATATGTTTAAATTTTGTTCTACCTTTTTCTCCAGCTCTGTGCAGGACCCTCTATTGTGATCCCTGTCAGAGCAGTTAGTGGTGGTAGCTGGGGAACCATCTAGTTGTGCTGGACTCAGTCTCATGGAGGCTGTGGTAGTTGTGGTCTGTTAGTCCTTTGGACTAATCTTTCTCTTGTGCCTTTGGTTTTCTTCCTTCTCCCTTGCTCCAGATGGGGTGGGACCAGGTGAGTATCTGAGAGGGCCGCTCATAAGCTCTTAAGACCCCAGCTAGCACCAGTTTCTCTGCCAGTGGTGAGGTAATCAGGTCCTCCTCTGGTTCCACCTGCTGTGGGTGTCTGGTTTTACCCTGTCCCTCTTTGTCGTTAAGGACTCTTTAGAAAAAACCTGCTATCTTCCTTCAGCTCTATCCATGATCCATCCCAATTCTCTCTGTCTAGGACATGGCTTCCCGTGCCTCTGAGGACACCTGGTTAACTCTCCATTCCCTGCCCTTTCTCTGACCTCCATGTTTCTTCATATGGATCTGTGAGGACTGCTGAGGGCTGTGGAGGATGGAATGGGATACAAAGTTGCCCCTTCTTCTTCCCAGACCACCCGACTGCAGTCCCTTCTCACACTGCTGTGGGGCCTACTCCCATACACATCTCGCCTTAAGAAATCTCTAAGAGTCATTCTTTTGTAGCTCTTCCCTTTGCTTGTCTCCAAGGGTGAAGGGTGCTGCCTCCCATTTCACTTCTCAGAGCATCATCTCTGCCACCTGGGCACCTTGGCTGTACAGGCAGTGGGTAGTGTCATTTTGAATGGATGGAATCCCACTGCCTTAGCCCCTGATGATTCTCCTTGGACGTCCCTAGAGCCGCTCCAGGCTGGACCTTGTCCACTAACATTTTAGATCAGGGTGATTTCCTTTCCCCAAACGTGCCAGTGTTCCTTGCTGTGCTTGCTTCTTGCACACTTGTATATCCAAATTGATCAGAACCAAGCAATGACCTGGATTTATAAAATTCTGTGTTGAAGTGTCGGAGGTCTCTTTCTCCATCAGGAATCTAAATCAGTGGGGATTTCACCGGGTATGTGAGCCCACTGTGATCTCTTTGTCATGCTTTCTATGTTGAGGTCACACACATGCTACAGTGATTGAGGGGATGATGAAAAGGTCTGTGCAGTGGGCCTGTTAAAATGGCAAATAGATACTCCAGAAGTCCCGACGCGGGGAGTAAAAGTGCTGGTTCTTTGGGGCTTCAGCGTCAGTTGCCTGAGATAAGCCTGTTGCCGTTAAGTGAGATCCTCGGCTGGCTGGTCTTCCCCTTAGATTCTCAGGTTCTTTCTCTTCAACCTGTGGCCACTGGGAGGTCAGCCAAGCTGAAGGGCCCTGGGTTGTTTTATTCCTTTCCTTTGGGAATACCAATTTTCTAATTACTAAATTAGAAAGAAGAAATATGTGTCTAATAAACAGCCCACTTTTCCCTCAGATTCGCAGACTTCTCATGTTTAAAGTGCTTAATTATGAGAATTATTTCCCCTTAGACCTGGGTTACAAATTTCAGCCTTTGTTCTTTAAACCACATTTCCATAATTATAATTAATTTTCCTCGCTCTCTCGTTTTCTCAATTGTCTTTTCCCATTCGGCTTAGCATGCGCTCAGCAGCTGATGGAGGGGTGAAACGTTTTTCCATGAGTAGATTCAGTTCTTCCAGGGCAACATAATTATTTAGTTTAGTTATACAAAAGATTCTTTTTTTCTTGGACCATAGTAATAATTATTAGTGATTACGTTTGTAATCACAAAAACCTCCTGTCTCTCACCTACCAAAAAATTAAAAAACCCAGTGCCCTCGAGTCGATTCCGACTCATAGCGACCCTCCCAAAGCCAAGATTAAAAGCTGCAGTTAGTCCCTTCATTTTGTGCGAATGTGAGTCAATCCCGATATATGAGACCTGTGACAGGTTTTGTATTTTCTGTGGGCTTATTCCTTTTAGAAAACATGTTTGGGGTTGTTACTAGTGCGATCTGCTGATTTCCAAGGGACAGTAGGATATTTAGAGCGCAGAGCGTGGCGTGAGGTGGTCCCATCTCTTCCCACAGTTTTCAGAAAAACCAGTTGCCGCATGGTAGGTTCTGACTCCTGACGACCCTGAGTGCGTCAGAGTAGAACTGGGCTCCACAGGGTTTTTGAGGTCTGAGTTTTCGGAAGTAGACTGCCAGGCCTTTCTTCCAAGGCACCTCTGGGTGGAATTGGACCTTTAGCCTTTTGGTTAGCAGCCGAGTGCGTTAACTATTTCCACCACCCAGGGACCTCCCCACAGCTTCAACACTCATTTCGACTCTCATTTTGTGATGACAACTAACAAAAGTAGAGCCCTGGCTAGACCTCTCTCCCCTCTGTGCTCCACAGATGTTCACCCGTCCACCTCAGGACTCCACTCAAGCTTTCCAGGTGCCCAGATTCAAAATGTCTGCCACAGACCCTCGTGTCTGTCTGCCTCCCCGGCTTTATTACGTTCTTCTCTGTGCCCCAGCCACACTGGCCCATCTTTTATTCCCCAGAGCACTGAGGACCTTCAGCCATGTGTTCCTCCCTTACAAAGCTCAGCCCTTCTTAGCTAGCTTCCAACTCATCCTTCAGATCCTAGAGTAAAGGACCCCTCCTCAGAGACACCTTTTCTGATCTTCCAGACCAGATCAGGTTCCCTGCCTTATGCTTTCCTGTCACCACTATCGGAATGCAACTATTAATTGTATGATAAACCAAAAAACCAAACCCAGTGCCGTTGAGTCGATTCTGACTCATAGCGACCCTATAGGACAGAGTAGAACTGCCCCATAGAGTTTCCAAGGAGCGCCTGGCAGATTCGAACTGCTGACCCTTTGGTTAGCAGCCATAGCACCTAACCACTACACCACCAGGGTTTCCAATTGTGTGATAGCAGGTTTAATTTCTGGTTTCCGCCTCCTCTTGCTTCTAAGTTCCATGAACGCAGAGACAGTTCTGACTTCTGTCTCCAACACTTAGTAAAGCACATTGCGTGAAGTAGGTGCTTAATAAAACATCGCTGGATGAATGTATTCATTTTATTTAATAGGGGAGATAAGAACCATCTACCCTCCGTGGAGTACAGATTTTCTTCTTTGTGCTGCAGAATGCGTCAGACCATTCTCTTTTTTTCAACTCAGGCTTTTGCCTTGGAGAAGAAAAGAATACCCATAACCCATTCTTTCCTGAGAATGGGCGGGAAAAGAAGGCCACTTCTGCTGAGGATCTGGGTGTGGTTTAGAAAAGATGACTACAGATAAATAAAGCCTCCAAGTGCACACCGACTGACCCATTTCTTGGGAAAGGGTTTCTTAGACTTTTTGAATTTATTTAGTAATAATTTCCAGACTTTTCATATTGGCTATATATGTTTATTTTATACAGGTCTGAAGAGGGAGGTTTTGTTCTTTAAAATAATAATAATAATAAAAATCCAAAACCTGTCGCTGTTGCTGTCGAGTTGATTCCAACTCCCAGCGACCCTACAGGACAGAGTAGAACTGCCCCACAGGGTTTCCAAGGCTATATCTTTACAGAGGAAGCCCTGGTGGTGTAGTGCTACTGCTGCTAACCAAAAGGTTAGCAGTTCAAATCCACAAGGTGCTCTTTGGAGACTTTATGGGGCAGTTCTACTCTGTCCTATAGGGTCGCTAGGACTCGGAATTGACTGGACCACAATTTTTTTTTTTTTTTTTGATCTTTACGGAAGCAGACCACCACATCTTTCTCCTGTGGAGTGGCTGATGGGTTCCAACTGCCTTTCTGTTAGCGGCCTGCGTGCTTAACCACTGCACCACCAGGGCTCCTTTGTAAAATAATACTATCCGTAAAAGCTGTTTAATTGCAGTATTTTGCATACTATTAAAATTCTCTGCTGCTCCTGTTGGAAATCTCCAGTTACAGAAGTGAGTCTTGTCTATGGAGCAGCTCTTACCCCAGGGAGCCTAGAAAAAAAAAAAAATAGACCCGCACAAAACAAAGCTCCAGCTTTGTCAGTGAGATTGGAGGAGAGGGAGGCTGGCCTACATGAGGAGAATAACCAAACAGCAGAGCGTGTCTCTAACAAGTAAAGAAGGTATACTGTTACTTCAGCTTTGCAAACAAGAAAAACGGTAGGCTTCTAGACCTTTCATCTGAGAATCTCAAGTAAATATGAGAGAAACGTTCTGACTTATATGTAGCAAAGTCTTCGAGAAATAAACACATACTTGGGTAGGATAAGTGTAGAATCTGTGACAATTTTTTCTGTCAGATTTTGTTTTGATCCTGTAAGCCTCTTGGTGAGAATATGTAACTGAAATACGGCAATGTTCTTTGAATTTCTTTTATTTAAATGTCAAGGGTTGAGATTTATGCCCAGTTGAAAGGAAGACCAGTGAACACATTTATTACTTAGTGTCCTGCTTTTACTTCTTGCCAACCTAAAATTGAACATCAATGCTTGTCCACAAACAAGCGTTCTTTGAAAGTGCGCTCACGTCAGAATGTCATGGTCTTGTGTTTTTAAGCATATCATCTCCAGATGTGGAGACTTGTAACTAATTAATAGTTAAGTCAATGGTTCTCAGGCTTGGCTGCGTATTGGAATCACCTGAAGATATTAAAAAAATCCAAAAAGCTAAAAAAGAAAACCCCTGATACTTGGGCTCCAGCCCAGAGGTTCTATTTAATTGATCTGGGGTGTGGCCAGGGCATGGGGGCAGGACAGGTGAATTTTCCAGGTGATTCCAATGGATAGTCAGCTAGATTCCGATGGGCTGAAAATTCCAGGCTTTAGGTGACAAATATGTATTTTCTCAGCAGAACCAGGGGTGGGTTAACCAGTAAACACGGTACGCACAGGCTTGCATTGAGCAGGTTACGGGCCTAATTGTATTTACTTGCAACTCTGTGGTGAGTAATTTCACATGGGTTTCACCACGTCTTTGCTGAGGTGGGGACAGGTGAAACTGTGCACTGCAGATTGGTGGGAAGGCACCCTGGGGCTCTTGCATACCTTGCATAGGGCCCTGATTACAGAACTGTAGAATTCATGAATTTGATGACGGCTATTTTCTGTGACGATAGCCTATTTTATACTGAACCTTGAAGCGATGGGTAGGGGAGGATCAAATTAGCAAGAACGACATGGATACAAACAGAGTGCCTGAATGTACAGGAAGGAGGATTTCGTGGATGCTGTTTTTCCTTAAAAGTGTGTATACATATATTACTTTATTGTTTCTGGTGGTAGTACATTCTCACTATAGGAAAATTGAAAAGTATAGAAAAGAATAAAGAAGCGGGGGAAAAAAGAACCCATAATTCCACTATGTGGGTGCTGGTTTAAAGTTTGTACTTTTTAAAACTGATTTAAAAGCCGATGACCAAGCAGTGATTTTCGGCTCTGATTGTACATGAGAATTGGTTGGGGTGCTTTTTAAAAAAATGCTGATGGCCAGCCTCTACCCCAGGCCAATTACATCATCTCCGGGGGTGTGGTTTCTCCATTCGTTCGTTGTTTATATCCCTACCTCTCTATCTCCAGGTGATTCTGATGCACCGGGAAGGAGCAGAATCGTTGGTTTAAAGTTGTTGATTGATTAAAGTATTGATCTGACCAGTGAACTACTTCAGATATTAACATCGTCATTTAAATGTGTTATGGAATTCATTAGTTTGGGCAAAAGTGATACATGAATATCCTGATTGTAGGAACTCTTTGCAGAAGGGTGGAGACAAGTGATAATGCTCGCCTTTATGTGGTTGTTTTTCTCTTTCATAACAGATTTATTTCATATTTCTTTTAATATCATGCTTTCTTAATGCCCTGAAAATGTGATTTTTCCAATTTTGCTTTAGATGAAGGTGTACAGAGCAAATTAGTTTCTCATTAAACAATTAATACACATTGTTTTGTGACATTGGTTGCCAACTCCGCGATGTGTCAACACTTTCTCCCTCTTGATTTTGGGCTTCCCATTCCCATTCATCGAGCTTTCCTGTCCCCTCCTGGCTTCTCATGCTTGCCCTGGGCTGGTGTGCCCATTTAGTCTTGTATACCTGGTTGAGCTATGTCTATTATCGTTTGTTTTATGGGCTTACCTAATCTTTGGCTGAAGGGTGAACCTCAGAAGTGACTTCAGTACTGAAATAAAAGGGTGTCTGGGGGTAAATTGTGATTTTTTTTTTTTAATGGTTAACTTTATAATGAATGTATCTGTTACATAGAATGAGATACATCTTTAAGCTTTAACTAACCTCACAACGTTACCCATGATCTCTTGATGGTGAATGAAATTCTTTGGGGAGTTTTTCAACAACAGGCAGAAAGAGCATATGAATAGTTTTGTTTTGATCAATCAGGATGAGGACTACACAGTTCACTGCAGGGTAAATTAAAGAACTAATACAGAAATAAATAAACATGAGATGCAGGACTTGGGAGAACTGTGCCATCATTTGTTGTGCCCAAAAAAAAAAATATATATATATATTTTTTTAAGGTGTAACCTTGAGTATCACTAGGATTGTGCCTGTCTGTCTGTCTACCCGTGGAAAGCCACAGGGTGTCCAGAACTGTGGAGATCCGCAGCCACTGTATCTTGTCAGCTCTTGACAAACTTTTACCAGTTCTTGTAGACATCGCTCCACACCCACCACTTTACACCTGAGAAAACTGACTGTTGGGGTCCCTGTGTTATTATTGAAGTCTCAGGATTGTGAGGGAGAAAGCTTGTCTTCTTAGACCACTCCTGTTTTGCACGATATGTCTTTCTTTCATATGGGGTCTTATGGGAAGGTGCAGAGGGATTTGGGGCTGATGTTAAAATAACTAAGTTCAGACCTTGACCGGAGAGACTGGCAGACTCTATACCGGAATACTCTTGGGGCAGGATTAGGAAAAGCTAGGGCTGATGCTGAACCCTGGTTGTTGCTGGAACTGGTGGTGCTGGTTGCTTTACCAACATTGTCCCCTTCAAGGCTTTCAGCATGACTGTTTTACAGA
Source organism: Loxodonta africana (assembly GCF_030014295.1). Lineage (NCBI taxonomy): Eukaryota > Metazoa > Chordata > Mammalia > Proboscidea > Elephantidae > Loxodonta > Loxodonta africana. The sequence goes on along the minus strand of NC_087364.1, from coordinate 72,753,405 downwards.
TAAAACCCAGAGAAGTAAATAGTTTGCCAGAAATCACAGAGCTGGTTACTGTAGTTGAAATCCAAGTTTTTCAGACTCTAAAATCCAGAATCCCCTCCTGTGACGCATGACGTGTTATGCCTTGTTTCCTTTAATGCAACTGAGGGAGTGGGTCTAAGAAAGTGCTTAAAAAAACCAAACCCGTTGCTGTCAAGTCGAATCCAATTCATAACAACCCTATAGGACAGAGTAGAACTGCCTCATAGGGTTTCCAAGGAACAGCTGATGGATTCGAACTGTCAACCTTTTGGTTAGCAGCTGACCTCTTAACTGCTGCACTACCAGGGCTCTAAGTGCTTAAAAGGAGCTTCAGAACCCTGTAGAGGCCACAAGAGGGTTCCACTGAGACACTGTGGTGAGCTGTGCTCCAGGCTGAGTGATGGGCCTGGGGAACTGGGAGTGGGGACTGAGAGCCTCTGTCAAAGGAGAGGTCTAAGACCTTGCCAGTCAAAGTGTCCAGCAGCATTGGCATCTCCTGGGAGCTTGTTAGAAAAGTAAACTCTCAGGCTCACCTGGAACCTCCTGGATTGGAATCTGTATTTGAATAAGATCCCCAGGTGATTGGTGTTCACACTGAAGTGTGAGCAGCTCTGCTCAGAGAGACTCAGTGCCTGGGTATGAGTCTTCTGGAGGGAGGGATTAGCCTCTGTTCTTTAAGGAAGAGGTGGGAGGGGGATGGAGTAGAGACAGTTGAGAGGGGGATGGAGGTAGAGGCAGGTGGGAGGGAAATGGAGGTAGAGGCAGGTGGGAGGGGAATGGAGGTAGAGACAGGTGGGAGGGAGATGGAAGTAGAGAAGAACTCTTTTCCACCAGGAGGGCTGAAGCGTTTGGAGGTCTGGAACCTGTGTGTGAGCCATACAGCTTAGGACAAAGACCCCAAACAATAACTCAAGGTTCAGATTTCCCAGTAAGAGATGCAAGGACCATAATTGTCCAGGTAATTTGCTTTGTGGAATAGGCTTAAAATTTGAACCTACTATATCTAAAGCATAGGAAGGTATAGTTAAGGACAAAAGCAGTACCCTACTCTGCAATAACGGGTGGCAAGCCAGAACACAAAGGCAGTAATGTGTGGTACGTCAGGACACAAAGGCAGTAATGGGTGGCAAGCCAGAACACAAATACAGTAACGGGTGGCAAGCCAGAACACAAAGGCAGTAATGCATGGCGTGGCAGAACTACAAAGGCAGTAATGCATGGCATGCCAGAACACAAAGGCAGTAATGCGTGGCGTGCCAGAACTACAAATGCAGTAATGTGTGGCGTGCCAGAACACAAAGGCAGTAATGCATGGCGTGCCAGAACTACAAAGGCAGTAATGTGTGGCATGCCAGAACACAAAGGCAGTAATGTGTGGCATGCCAGAACACAAAGGCAGTAATGCATGGCGTGCCAGAACTACAAAGGACCTGAGACACCATCAGATGGAAGGATGCTGAACAGATCTCACGGCTGGGCCTCAGGACATTTGTGAAATCCCTGAAAACATCATACTAAGCACTGTATGTATATGCGTATACATTTGTGTATCTGCTTCCATGCCATGAACGAAGTCCTTAGCTTTCATCATATTTCAGAGTAATCTGTAACCCCTTCCTCCTTTTGAGCATGATAAACCTCTGATTTTATAGATGAGAAGGAAAGTGACTGGCGCATATTCATATCAACCAGCTAGTGGCAGGGTTAGAAAGCCAGGTTTTCAATTTCTAAAGCAGCATCCCTGCCATTCCAACTCAACTGGCCTTTAGGATCTAAGTCCTATGAAATGCTGAATGGATTTTCTATGGGATAAATCTTGCAAAAATCTCTGCATTTTCTGACTATTGAAGATGGTGAAATCTTCATGGCATTGAAATATTGTGACATAGGATGTGTTTTACATGAAAGTGTTTCACAGCCTGCTTCTGTACTGGCTGTGTATGGAAGCGTTCGCTCATTGCAGATCTCCTAGAGGGCTGAAGGTCCTGAGCATCACCCTTAGTTCTGGTTTCTCCATTGCTCAGGGCAACAGGGCTCCCTGAGACTGGGCTCTCCCACCTGGTGACATCCAACTGAGTTCTTTTTGTGTCTTTATAGCTAATGAATAATTATTAACTCTCTGTGGGGAGGCAGGTGCTGAACTTGGCAGAGAGAGTAACATATTCAAGTAGCATTTAAATCCAGTAATGACTTCACTGTCTGGTAGCTTACTATCTGGTAAAGTTGACTCCATGTTGACTCCGTGATCCAAAGGACATTTAGAATTGTTTTCATCTCTAGGGTTGAAGGCTTTCATACTGCTGGTCTGTAAACCATAGACAAATGGCCATTTAATTGGGGAAGTTAACTCTTTAAAGTGGTCTCTATGCAGCTACCAGAACATAACATAGTGTCCAGATCTTTGTGAATTATGTCATTCAGTGGCAGAAGGCAGTAGTTTTTCCAAGAACAAGCGCTTAGTTTCAGTCTCAACTTGCCGCCCGTGTTTGAGACCACCTTTCATAGATGTGTGCTCCTGCTTGTGTTCCTTGGAACCCATGTGGGTAAGAGTATTCTCATATACCTCTTATCTTGATCTCCAATTATACTTTTGATCCCCTATCGCTTATCATGTCTTCTAAATTACTTAAATCAGTGCAGATGTTTAGTATCTGGGAACTGGAAGTATACATTTTTTCTTTGCTAGATAACAAGGTCTGCATAAATCATAGTACTAAATTATTTCTAAATTAGATTAATTTTATATCAAGTGATGAAGTGTTATTGGCTTCTTATCTTATCATCTTTAATATTCATGAAGGAACAATTCTATCCTCTTTCCTCCAAGGTCTTTAACAAAATTAGCCTTTGTAACCATTTTTGTGCTGGTTGACTATGAATGATTAGGACTAATAAAGCAGAAAATTGAAATACCTTTGATGTTTTAATTTTAATGCTAATCATTAACCTACACTTCAAAGTAATTTCTCTGATTGATACATTTATTATAAGCTTTAAAAGGTATTTCTGTCTTTCATAATGTCTTCTAACTACAGAGCTTTGTTCGATTTTTTTAAATTCTTTCTATTTGTGTAACTTATCAAGGAACAGGGATTTTGGCAGCTAAAATAATTTGACTATTGGCAGAAGGCTTAATTTTATATGCTCGTTAGCATTTCACTGCCCTTTGTGTACATTTTTTTTTTTTTAAAGGTAAAAAACGTAGGGCATGTTAAATCCACTTTGACCTTTTAGAGAGTTTGTATTTGCTAGGTGTAATTTATTTATTCGGGAAATAATTCATCCTCACAGAAAAGTTACAAGAGTAAGAATAGAATAAAGAATCACCTTTTGTCCTTTACTCATTTTGCTTTATCATTCATTACTTGTACACCTATGTCGTTATGACTTCTGAACCATTTCAGAGTATAGCTGCGGCTGATTGCCTCACGGCCCTTTACTCCTAAATATCTCTATGTGTTTCCTAAGAATAGGGATGTTCCCTTATATAAGCTTAACATCGATAACCCAGAAACCAAACCCACTGCTGCTGAGTCAATTTCGACCCATAGCAACCCTATAGGACAGAGTAGAACTGCCCCATAGGGCTTCCAAGGAATGCCTGGTGGATTTGAACTGCTGACCTTTTGGTTAGCTGCTGTAGCTCTTAACCACTATGCCACTGGGGTTTATTAACATTGATAAGGCCCTTTAATTTTTTTTTTTTTAAGGCCCTTTATTTAAAAAAAAAAAAAATTTTCCCCCAATTGATCTCTATAGGGAACCAAACCTGGGAGAAGGAAGGTAACAAACATGGAACACATGTTGAGACTTCAAATACCCTAGCAAGTTCTCGGGGTGGAACCGGCTTCAGGCCGGCTAGAGGGGGCTTCGTGCGTGACCTGTGCTGTCACAGGGCCCCGTGTTTTCATTTTGCACTGGGCCCTGCAGTGTAGCTCGCTGGTTCTGCTTAGAGTACTTCTGTGCTGGGCTAGGAACTTTCACCTGTTACCATAGGTCAGGAAATCAAAGGACAGTTTGCATTGGCCAAATCTGCTGCAAAAGACCTCTTTAAAGTATTAAAAAGCAAAGCTGTCACTTTATGGACTAAGGTGTGCCTGACCCAAGCCATGGTATTTTCAATCGCCTCATATGCATGCGAAAGCTGGACAACGAATAAGAAAGACCAAAGGAGAATTAATGCCTTGGAATGATGGCACTGGGGAAGAATATCGAATATAACATGGACTGCCAGAAGAGTGAAAAAATCTCTCTTGGAAGAAGTACAGCCATAATGCTCCTTGGAAGCGAGGACAGTGGGAGTTTGTCTCACATAATGTGGATGTGTTATCAGAAGGAACCAGATCCTGGAGAAGGGCACCATGCTTGGTACAGTAGAGGGTCATTGAAAAAGAGGAAGGCCCTCAACGAGATGGATTGACACAGTGGCTACAACAATGGGTTCAAACACAGCAATGATTGTGAGGATGGTGCAGGACCGGACGGTGTTTCCTTCTGTTGAACATGTAGTCGCTATGAGATGGAACTGACTAGATAGCGGCTGACAACAACAACAACAACGACAATGGTCCTATTGTAGATGAGGATAGTGAGGCTCAGAGGAATTTAAAATAATTTGACTCAGGTGGTTGAGCTACCTGCTGGAGCTAAGATTTGAACTCAGGTCTTTTCGATCCCACATCTACTATCACATCATATCCCCCAGCTCTTGCCACATTATGTTTAATTATTTCTGGATTTGGAATTGCCTGTCCTTTCCCCTTTTTTCCTGAAGAACGTTGCCTTTTCTTGGTAGTACAGGTTCTCTTTCATCCTCACTCCCTGGGTTAAAGTGTTGACTAGAAGGCCATTTGGGAAACTTTAATAAGTATCTAATTTCCATGTCAAAGGAATTTCCTGTGAATAGTTTTCATCTTAATCTTCTCCCTGATTTCTAAGAAAGGGCTACCTGTGGCCATGCCCTCACTTACCCTTGCTGTGTATCACATGTCCAGCAACTGGTTCTCGTGTTCTCGATTTTAGAGTCCCTCTGTAATCCTTCAAGGTCCATTGTTAGTTGCTGTTGAGTCAATTCTGAGTCACAGAGACCCCACGAGTACAGAGTAGAACTCCTTGATAGGGCTTTCAAGGCTGTGACCTTTTGGAAGCATATCTCTGTGGTCTGTCTTCTAAGGTGCCTAACTGCCAACCTTTCTGCTAGTAGCTGAGTGCTTAACTGTTTGTGCCACCCAGGCAGCCCCTTGGAGGTCTGTTGTTGTTGATTCTAACTCACAGTGACCCTGTAGGACAGAGTAGATCTGCTCCAGAGGGTTTCCTAGGCTGTAAACTGTACAGGAGCACATCTCCCGGTCTTTCTCCTGCGGAACTGCTAGGTAGGTTAGAAACACCAGTCTTTCAGTTAGCAGCCGATCTCTTAACTGTTGTGCCACCAGGGCCACTACTTTGAGGTCAAGGTCCTGCTTTATTCCCCATATCTTCTGGGGAACTGGAGAACTTTCTGGAGTCTGAGTCTGGAATGCTGCTCCCGGAGCTTCCTGGTGCTCACTGCCCTCCTGATCCATTCCAGAGATCCAGCAGTAGATGATTCCAGGTCCTGGGATCCATCAGTGGACCAGGCAGTCACCACTCCTGCTCTGAAACCTGCTGCCGCCGCTGAGTCAATTCCAACTCATAGCCACCCTATAGGACAGGGTAGAACCGCCCCACAGTGTTTCCAGGGAGTGGCTAGTGGATTTGAACTGCCGGCCATTTGGTTAGCAGCAGAGCTCTTAACCACTGAGCCCTCAGGGCTTCCCTGCTCTCAAGCAGCTCACATTATGATTCTCCCTGTGCTGTGTCCCATCTGCCTCTTGTAGAACGTCTTCTAGGCAGAAGAAAAAAATAAATCAGGATTGTTGCTGGAGGAAAATAAGGAGAAAGGCTGAAGAAGTGAAGTTATTTGACTTGGAGAAGAGATATTGGGAAAGTATCAGCATGTGTAAAAATGCCCCGCTGAAGTGTTGGAGAACAGCCACTCTGTTTCATCAAGGAAGAGACAAAAGCAGTTGATTTTTCATTTCAGCAGAGTAATTTAGGCCAGGAATTTTAGCTGTGGTGATGGAACGGTAAGCTGGGACATACGAAGGCTGTTCACAGAGGAGGAGTGGAATCCCTTTCCCTCTTTTTCTTTCTAGAAAGGTGGGTGGTGTCCCTCTGCCTAGGTCATTAAGGTCCATCTTTTCCTGAAGGTCATGTTATTAAAATGTCCTCCCCAGATGTTACAGGATGAGATTTTCAGAGGGGCACACCTCGCCTATTGTCCTTCAGGGGTTTATGGCCTTCCAGCTCTCTTGGGGACCAGGCTTCTGTTTTGGGAGAGTCTCTGGTCAGCATCGTAGAGGGAAACAGCCCTGAAGGGATGACCCTGATGCTCTGAAGGACCCTTGGAGCTTGGTCCCTCCTTAGCCATCCCTCAGCTTTGGTTGGCCTGTACGATGCTATGTAGAGATGTGCTGCTTCCTCCTAGGCTTGAGCTTTTGTGGATAAACCCATTGCCATCGAATCGATTCCAACTCATAGTGACCCTATAGGACAGAGTAGAACTGCCCCATAGGGCTTCAAAGGAGCAGCTGGTAGATTCAAACTGCTGACCTTTTGGTTAGCAGCTGAGCTCTTAACCACTGTACCACCAGGGCACCCTTTTGTGGCTATTGACTTTGTGTTCAGGGAGTCTGAGTTGCCCTCCACTTCCTTTATACCCAGAAGAGCTTTGTTAAGGGAAAGGTTTCTTCAAGAGTCTCTGGATGGTGTGAATGGTTGATGCATATGGTTGATGCACACGGCTGCCAACCAGAAGGTTGGAAGTTCAAGTCCCTCCATAGATACCTCAGGAAAACGACCTGATGATCTACTTCTGAAAAATCAGCTGTCAAAAACCATATGGAGCACAGTTCTACTCCACAACACGTGGGGTCATCAGGAGTCAAAGTTGACTTGTTTCTTAATCTAGGATCTCTCTTCTTTTTCCCTCCCCGTTCCCTCTTTAGGAAACCCTGGTGGTTCAGTGGTTAAGAGGTCTGGCTGTTAACCAAAATGTTGACAGCTCGAATCCACCAGGTAGGTGCTCCTTGGAAACCCTATGGTGCAGTTCTACTCTGTCTTATGGGGTCACTATGAGTTAGAATTGATTTGACGGCAATGTTTTTTTTTTTTTTTTTTTAATTTTCCTTTATGTTTAACTTGATGTTGGTATTCCTCATGGGACTAGTCTGTACATGTAGTGTCCTGAGGTTCTGTATTACCAGGTAAAGGGTTTTGGATTATAATAACCACATGTACCGCACCCCCCACCTTGAATGCAGGTATTGCAATCCCTGTTTTTTCAACCACGCCTGCACAGATAACATCATTGCCTTTTATTAGATCCAGAGAAGGTAGATGAAAGCATGGTAAGATGCCCTCTATTAACATACAAATATGCACAAGCATGGTTATGATACACGCAAACAGTCCTCTTTGGTTGGAGGGTAGAAGCACTTGGGATTTGTTCTGGACTTTCACACTCCACTCATCCAGTTCCTTCTCCCAAGGGGAAGATAAATGGCCTTCCCTGTTCGTGGGCACACGCACATCCCAAGTCCTTCGGGGGAATTTGAATAGTGTGACTACTTTAGCTTTGAGAGTTTAATTAAAGCTTCAGCCCTCAGGCTAGATATTTGTTTTAATATATGTCACTGTCAACAACCATTAGAGATCCTCCTGTGCCTACCCATCTCCTGTTAACACCCCAGTTAGTGTTGTAATTAACACTGATCAGAACCGTGGTAGATATCCAAATCGTTGATGCTGACTGATAAGGTCAGTGGGCCTTTTTCCATATCTGGATCTGAATTCATGAAACCCAAATGGCAATCAGATGTTCGCGTTTTCTGCATCTCTACCAAAGGCGATTCAAGTGCTCCGAATGTTTGCTGACTTTCTAAGCTCCTGGCTTTCCACAGGGCCTGTGAGTGAAATGCTGCCTGTGAGGTCTTGGTGGTTTTCATGGCTAGCTCAAGCTGAAACCAAGCTCCGAGCCTACCAAGGATTTTATTGTGAATTATATTGAAATCTTCATCAAACCCGCAGTGATCTGCCTGTATATTTTTATGTTAACCTTTAAAATTAAAAGAGGCTGAAAAACAGTCAAGTCTTTCAGAAAAGAAAATGAGAACATTTTCTTGTGCAGGCATGAATCTTGAGGGGGGTCAATAAATGGTTAAGGAAGCATTGTTTTGAAGAGGCAGTCAGGCTAAAGCGTGGCTCATCTCGGTCCTGTGGAACCTAACGAAGGTAAACAGGAGCGATTCTCGGTTTGCTTTGGCATTCTGATGCTTAAAAATGTGTAGCAATTCATGTCCACTGATGCATGTCAGGTTATTAGTGTGGGGGAATTCCAAACTGGTTTAGCTTACAGTATGTGTGTGATCTATATGACAGTGTGGTCATCTTTAGAATATATGGTTATCTCTCTCCAGTGATGAATAAACAATCGTGGGAAGCCTGCTGTCTAAATAAAACCCTTCTTCAGCCATTCCCAGCATTTGAACCTACCCCTTCACAGGTCTTCTTCTGTTCTCAGCTCAGATTTGTTTTTTCTTTATTTTAGGTGAAGGTTTACAGAGCAAACTAGTTTCTCGTTAATTAATACACATATTGTTTTGTGACATTGGTTGCCACCCCCATGACATGTCAACACTATCCCTTCTCAACCTTGGGTTCCCTCTTACGAGCTTTTCTGTTCCTTCCTGTCTTCTAGTCCTTGCCCCTGGGCTGGTGTGCCCCTTTAGTCTCGTTTTGTTTTATGGGCCTGTCCAATCTTTGGCTGAAGAGTGAATCTCAGGAGTGACTTCATTACTGAGCTAAAAGGATGTCTGGGGGCCATATTCTCAGGGTTTCTCCAGTCTCTACCAGACCAGTAAGTCTGGTCTTCTACGTTTTTCTCCAGTTCTGTCTGGGACCCTCTCTTATGATCCCTGTCAGAGCAGTCGGTGGTGGTAGCCAGGCACCATCTAGTTGTGCTGGACTCAGTCTGGTGGAGGCTTTGTTCTTTGGACTAATCTTGCCCTTCAGCTCAATTTTTTGTTGTAGTACACTGGATTTACAATTTAGGTTTTTGATTACACTCTGTTGACCTGTGGTCTAGCGATTAATTCTTGTCGGCATTAATATGTTAAGCATGTTTGCATGGCATGGGGTAATAGCACTGTGTTCATATGCCAAAGCCTGGTTTCAGGCTGCTTCTCCCACTTACTGGTTTTATCATCTCGGGCAAGAGTTGGGGGAAGCCAAGCTTCAGCTTCACCTGTGAGACCAGGATAATAATAGTGCATCTGCCTTCTTCATATAACTGTTGTCAAGTTCATTTGAGGTATGTGTTCCTGAAAGGGCTTTGTAAGTGGTAGAACAGAATGCAACACATAGGTGTGGTGAGATTATAACTGCTCTTGACCACTTAGGTACATTGCATATGCCTTTGTCTGTGGAGATCTTAACTTTTCCCTTGAAGAGGGACTCATAGTGGTGTTTCATTTTGTTCCTCAGTGCATAATAGAAAAGCTCTAGCAGTTTTCTAGGCCAGTTCTGATGGGGGTTTCTGAGCTTCATGTAATAGCGATTCCCTTGAATGCATTGGCATTGTGTAGGCTGTCGGCGTGTACTGTGCTGGTCTTGTCTGAGTGGATACATGATCTGTACCCTCTTTAATCCCTTTAACCCTGAGTGTGCAATGACTGAAGCTTTCATCTTGTGAGTCATTGCCTGTAGTTGAGTCCTTTGTAAATATAAACCAATTGCAGATTTCCAGGGCTACCCCATAGACTATTACTAGTAGACATTCAGAGATTACAAGTCTTTCTCTTTGTGATGTGCACAGGCCAAGGAGTGGAGTGGTTGGTGCTGGCCCCACCTCAGAGCCAGATGTTGCTCAGGACAGCTAGTTGAGCACAAATGGCTCTGAGCAATGAGGAGATTGTGATGAAGGACTGGTGCCCGTTGTCCCCAGAATGACTTGGAATAGCTTGTGGCTGGGTGTATGGGCTTGGACAGGATGGTGCCTCAGTGGTAGGTACCCTTTGGTGTTATGGAAGCAAATGTGTTTGCTCACCTTGGGGGACACCTCCCTTTGGCATCCACTTGGGATTTCCCCTGCATCTAGCTCCTTGGGTTTGCACGTATGTGGGGGATTCTCGTCAGGGTGTCATGTGTTTGTGTAGCTATGCTGGCAATTTTGCTTTATGACTTATATTGAGGATTTTGGGGTTCTTGTGTAGTTGAGTGTAAAGTGAATTTTTCTAAAAGGAATTAAGCTCTAGTAGCTCCGTTTTTTGTTCTATGATGTTTTCAGATGAGAAAACAGATTGAAGGTTGCAAGTGACGCACCAAGATCTCCATATTGTCTTTATCCAGGGAAGGGCACTCCTTCTGAGGCCAAACTGTGGGAATTCAAATCCCAGCTCTGTCACTCACAGGCTGTGCCATCTCAGAGAAGTTATTTAACTTCTCTGTGCCTCAGTTTCCACATCTGAAACTGGAGAAATTAACTGTACTGAATTCACTCATAGGGCCATTGTGGGGATTATACAAGGCATGTACGATGCTGGGAGCAGGGCCTGGAAAGTACTAGATGGTTAATAAGTGTGAGTAATTTTCAAAGAATGTTCTCCATTGTAGAGTTATCTTCTCCTGAGCTGAGTTACTAAACTGGCTATGCTTTTTAAAAATGATTTCTTTTAGTATGAAAGAAATAAATACTTGTTTTTAAAATTAAATATAGCTGCTCTAGAACAGTGTGTGCAAGCTCCTCAGAAAGTTAATCACAGAATTACCCTAAAAAAAAAACAAAAAACAAAAAACAAACCCACTGCCGTTGAGTTGATCCCGACTCATAGCCACCCTATAGGACAGAAAAGGAGCAGCTAGTGGATTCAAACTGCCGACCTTTTGGTTAACAGCTGTAGCTCTTAACCACTGCACCACCAGGGTTTCCAGAATTACCCTATGACCCAGCAGTTCCACTCTTAGGTATATACCAAAAAGACTTGAAAGCAGAGACTCAAATACTTGCACGCCGACGTTCATTGCAGCACTATTCACAGTAGCCAACAGATGGAAGCAAACAGATGAATGGGTGAACAAGATGTGCATACACACAATGGAATATTCCGCCATAAAGAGAGATGTTCTGGTACGTCCTGGGACATAGATAAAAAAAAAAAAAAAAAACCTTGAAAATATGCTGAGGGAAATAAGAGGACACAAAGGGACAAATAGTGTATGATCTCACTTATCTGAAATATCTAGAATAGGCAAGTGCCTAGAGAGACAAATTTTTTAGCGGTTACCAGAGGTTGAAGGGAGGGAAGAATGGGGATTTATGCTTAAGGGGTACTGAGTTTTTGTTTGGGGTGATGAAAAAGTTTTGGAAGTCAATAGTGATGATGATTGTACAGCATGGTAAACCATGTTGCTGAATTGTACAAATAAAAATAATTTAACTATGCAACGATACGAATAATGATGAATCCCTGAAACATCTTACAGTGTGGGTGAACCTGGAGGGCATTATGCTGAGTGAAGTAAGTCACAGAAGGACAAATATTATATGAGATCACTGTTATAAAAACCCAAGAAAAAGTTTACACACAGGAAAAAACAATCTTTGATGGTTACAAGGGAGGGGTGGGGAAGTCACTAAATAGTAGACAAGTTAACTTGGGTGAAGGGAAAGAGTACACAGTGTAGGGGAAGGCAGCACTACTTCACCAAGGCAAAGCCATAGAAGCTTCCCAGACACTTCCAAACACCTTGAGGGACTGAGCTACCGGGACTGAGAGCTGGGGACCATGATTTTGGGGGATATCTAGGTCAATTGGCATAACATAGTCCATAAAGAAAATGTTCTACATCCTACTTTGGTGAGTAGCAAACGTCTCGAGGTTTTGGAGCCCTGATGGCACAGTGATTAAGAGTTCTGCTGCTAATGAAAAGGTCGGCAGTTTGAATCTACCAGCGGCTCCTTGGAAACCCTATGGGGCAGTTCTACCCTGCTCTACTGGGTCGCTATGAGTTGGAATCGACTGCATGGCGACAGATTTTTTTTTTTTGTCTGGGATCTTAGGAGCTTTTGAGTGGCCATCTAAGATAAATCGATTGATCCCATCGTGTTCAGAGGAAAGGAGAATGAAGAAAACCAAAGACACAAGGAAAATATTAGTCTTAAGGACTGATGGACCACATAAACCACAGCCTCCATCAGCCTGAGCCCAGAAAAACTAGGTGGTGCCCAGCTACCACCACCCACCACTCTGACAGAGATCACAATACAGGGTCCCTGACAGAGCAGGAGAAGAATGTAGAACAAAATTCAGATTGACCAAAAAAGACCAGACTTACTGGCCGGATACAGACTGGAGGAACCCGAGACTATGGCCCCAGACACCCTGCTAACTGAGAACTGAAGCCACTCCTGAAGTCTGCCTTCCAGCCAAAGATTTACCTTGTTGCCATTGAGTCCATTCTGACTCATAGTGACCCTATAGGACAGAGCAGAACTGCCCCATAGGGTTTCCTTTTGGTTGGCAGCTGAGCTCTTAACCACTGCATCACCAGGGCTCCAGCCAAAGATTAGGTGGGCCTATAAAACAAGTGATAACACAGGTGAGGTATGTGCTTCTTAAGTTCAGTCAAGTGTACGAGACCAAATGGGCAACACCTGCCCAAAAGCTGAGATGAGAAGGCAGGAAAACTGAACAAGTGGACATGGAGAACCCCGGGTGGGCAAGGAAAAGGGGGAGAGAGCCGACACATTGCAGGTATTGCAACCAATGTCCCCAAACAATTTGTGTGTACGTTTTTGAATGAAAAACTAATTTGGGTAGTAAACTTTCACTTAACACACAATAAAATAATAATAATGGTTGAAAATGGCAAATCCTTTGTTACAGACGTATATATTTTATGACAGTAATATATATGTATATACATTAAAATATATAAAAAAGAAAATAAAACACCTAGGAATAACGATTGTTAACCTTTTTCATATATTTTCTAGCCCTTTTTTAATGGCTATTTTACATAATTAAAATCACATATGTTTAGTTTGAATCCTTTTCCCACTTAGTATAGCAAACGTTCTCCATGTAATTACAATGTCTTCAAAAATACTCTTTTTTTAAAATTAGATATATGTAGCAAATTCGGTTCCCATTTAAAAATTTCTATACATATTGCTCTGTGACATTGGTTACATTTTCCACAAAGTATCAACATGCTCATTATTTCCATTCTGGTTGGTATGTTTCCTTTAATCTAGTTTCCTTGCCTCCCCTTACCTTCTTGTCTTTGCCTTAGGGTAACTATCGACTGTTTAGTCTCATAGATATGATTTTTTAAAGGGAGCATAGCACTCACAGGTGATAACTGTTTATAAGTCAATCTGTTATTTAGCTGAATGGTGCTGCCCTCTGGAATCCACACTTTAACAAGATTCCCGGGTGATTCTTATGTATAATAAATTTTGAGAACCACTGCCCTACTAGTGGTTCTGGGAGTTGATCCCTAACCTGCATCATTAGCTCCTCCTGGGAACTTGTTAGAAATGCAAATTCTCAGCACGGGTTTGAACAGGAACAAAATGGTTGGAAGCCCTGGTTTAAAAGTCGTTTACTCATTATAAATTTAGAAGCATAACTCAGAGATACTTGTATGTATCTTTTACCGGATTGGTGAATGAACGTTCCATATTAGGTCTAAAGATTACAAATGGAAAAAGTTACTGATTTGTGTTAGGTTTCTACTACGTGTCAAGCTCTGTGGAGAAGGAACCTGGAAAAGCCCAATCTTTTCAGATGAGGGGTCCAGGTAAGAGGTTAAAGATTCTAAAGCTAGCTGGTCGTTGAAGTGAGGGGTCAGAGCAAGACTCACCGCACTTCATTTCCCCCCCAAAGCCTGTTGTTCTGGTGCTTGTCAATTCCGACTCATAGTGACCCTGTGTGACGGAGTAGAACTGCTCCCTAGGGTTTTCTAGGTTATAATCTTTATGGAAGCAGATCGCCAGTTCTTCCTCTTGCACAGCCACTGGGTGGGTTTGAACGGACAACATTTTGGCTAGCAGCCGAGCGCTTAACCGTGGAACCATCAGGGCTACTTGCTGCGAGCACGTTGCGGAATAATGAGGGGGGATGTGGTTATTCACCCAGGCCACTGCTGACTTCAGGGTGGGTGTTCAGGTCTTAGGGTTCTTCTGGACGGGCTGCAGAGGTGGCTATTTGCTGCTGCTGAAGAATTGAGTATTTAACGAGGGGATGTTTCTAGGCTCTCAAAGGCCCAGAAGTGCTCCTTGGTGGTCATATAAGCACATCTGGGCCATACCTGCTTTTTAAAAGCTCACCCACCTGCCCTGTGGAGCCACTGAGCACCCAACCTGGGTAAGTGGCTTTGCCCTCAAAGGTGCCCCAGAGCCATTTGGGGCAAATCTGAGGCGTTGCCCCGTGCTGTGGTGTTGGGCTCCGTACAGATGCTTCATGCCAGTTTCTTCAGGGAGGAGCCTGGGGAGCTTTAAGGGTGACAGAACTGAGAGGGATGAAGGTAGTGAAGACTCCCGTGGGGTACACGGGGAGACTAACAGCTTGTGCTCCTTTTCCTTGACCCTCTGTGTTGACATCACAGATTGAGGTGGGAGGGAGGGGCTTTGCAAAGAGTTGGGAAGGGGGGTTTTCCAAGTCTTTTTGGAGCACAGTTGGTCTCCATCTTTTCTGGATTGAGTGGGAGGACGGCCCAAAGTTGCCCCTTGCTTTTTGGGTAGCTTTGGTTCTGGGAAGCCAAAAGGACTACAACTCCATTACTTGGCACCAATTTTATATTTGGAAACAAGCACTGTTGTCTTTTTGTATTAGAGTATCCAAAAGTATTAAAAATTTGAATTATTTAGCAGGGATGGGTATTTCTGAGATATCTCAAATTTGGGGGTGCCACTATTCAAATTACTGGCTAGTTGAAATTAACCAATGAAGTCCACTTCTTCTCTGGGGTTGATAGAAAGAATTTCAAGACTAATAATAGTAACAGTGATAATTGTGATACTAAGCACTTAAGTTATTCTCACAGTAATGCTTTGAAGTAGGAACTGTTATCATGCACATTGTTCAAATATAAGGAAACCCAAGGTTGTGTAACTAGCTGGTAGCAGGGTCAGGATTTGAACCCAGGTCTATGGGTTCTTAAGCTCTTAACTGCTATTTCGTATAGTGTGTATGCATGCATATCAGATACAAGTCCTTGCAGGAAGGACATTCTGACTATGTGTGTCCATACTCACCTTTGATGGCTCAGAAGTAGTTAAGGGTCATTAGTAGGGTTTGCAAATTGTGGAAGGAGTATACCAATGGGGAAACAGGTATGAGGGAATTGGGGTAGAGCCCTGCACCTGGAGGGGAGGGCTGGTGGCCCTGAGAGAGGGGGTGAAGGGTTGTCAGGGGTAAGTGTGGAATGGAAGATGCTGGGAGTTTCAGGGGCCACAGGTAGGTGGGCGTCAGCTGAAGCCAATGAGAGCCAAGTGGCAGTAGGGGTTGATGTTAAAGAGTGTTCTGGGAGTAACAGAGTTAACTCCCAGGATGGAGAGACCCGGTTACAACTTTTACATGCAAGACTGTAGTAAATTACTTGTGAAATATCTGCCTGCCTGCCTGCCTGTTTTTATGGAGCCCTGGTGGCGCAGTGTTTAAGAGCTCAGGCTGCCAACCAAAAAGGTCAGCAGCTAGAATCCACCAACCACTCCCTGGAAACCCTGTGAGGCAGTTCTACTCTGACCTATAGGGTGGCTGTGAGTTGAAATCGACTGGAAGACAATGGGTATGTCTGTTGATCTTGTCTCTCTTACAAAGAAGTTGATTAAAACATGTAAATAATGCTTATATATAGTTTAGGGGAAAATTGTGCTAGAATAGCATGCTGGTTCATTCACTAAAAACCGACGTTTCCAGACCCATTCATGCTGCTTGCCTTGCCTACAGGAATGCGATTTTTACCCCACAAGTAGTCCTCACTGCTTAAGTGTTTTAAAACTATAACCTCATTTATCCTAAGTTGGAAACATTCCAGTCTGTTCCGTGGTCACGGTTAAGTTTCTGTGTGGAATAAGGACAGAAATCACAGAAAAGCTTTGACAGTTTGAATAAATATGTGCTGAATCAACGTGACTGGCACAAAAGTAGTCGGTAGCGTAGAGGACCGGCCACACGTAGCTTATTAATGAATAGTTTTTGTCTCAGATGGATGGTGTTTGCTTCCGAGAGCGTGTGTGTCTGTGTGTGCGCGTCTGTATGTGCTGTGTGTGCGCGTCTGTGTGTCTCTCTGTGTGTGTGTGTGTGTGTGTGTGTGCATGTCCCGATTCTGCATTCAGCCTGCGTCACTCCCACAGCAATCCGTGTTTCTCAGTGACCTCCGTAGGTGAGGGGGTTTCTTTGATGGAGAAAGACCCACACTTCCCAGACATTAAATGTGCATAACGCCTTGAGGGCTTTGAGAGCTGCGTGAAGCTGGCTCGTCTCGTACCGCAAGTAGCCCAGCGCCCACATCCCTGCCTTCCCACAGTGGCCAGAGGCAGCCGGAGCACCGGCTTCCTTCCAGGGTTCCTATCTGGCTGTGCTTTTCACTTTGGGACAAAGTTCTCTGATCACATCTTATGGATTTATTCTCTCCACGCCGTAAAGCCTGAACCAGGAAGATCTCGTCATGCCTCAAAAGACAGCATGAACCAAGTTCTTGGGGCTGCTAAGGTTTTCTTTGCCTTTTCCCCCGATTTTTTTTGGAGATGTGTATCAGAGAAAGGCTTTGCCTTTAGAGAGAGATTTTACTGCTCTTGGCCAATAATGTGTAACAATATTAAATTTAATGGCAGACCTTGAAGTGTATAAAAATTTAAGTCCAGAAAAAGGTAAGAGCTGTATTACTAATTTTAATGTTAAGTATTTTTTTATAATAGTGTTAGAAAAAGACGGCATACGTTTCTTATTTTGTTTCGTGTCTAGTTAAAGATATATTTGAGGGCTTAATAATATATCTGATACGTTATTTTTCAATATGAGATGGAAAGCTAATGAAGTATTTTTGGTTGGGCAAAAGTGTTTTTTTCTTGCAAATGTGTACTTTAAAATGGAAGAATTTGCATGCTGACAAATTGGAAGTGTGTCATTATAATAAAGTGCTCAGTGACAAAGTCATTTGTATTCTTAGGTTACAAACCGGTGATACAGACATGCTTTAAAATTCTATTTGTCTTACAGTTACAAGCTGTGGGTTTTAATTTAAACACTGTCAGGTCTTACTTGTTTTGGTGAATGATAAATTATAGATAAAACCATATTTTAAGTTCCTGTAGTATTCTTGTCTGCATGATTCCCAATTTATATCAATTAAAGATAGCCCTGGATAGTGGGAATAATTAGCTTTATAAAATGAAATGGCATTAAGTATTCAGTACAGATACGGTGGAGGCAGAGTCCATGTATCCTGTTCTTGAGCCTGTCAGCTCCAGTAGCATGAGTGAGGAGATCAGAAATTGAAAATACATGGAGCTTGTTCTTGAGTTATAAGACATGTTCCTACCTGGTCAGACAGAACGAGTGACATGTCAAGGAATGTCTTCTAAACTTCTCTTCAAACTGAAATTCATCTGTCCTTTCAGATTATCCATGTGTCTACTCCAATATAACTTTTATCATGTCAGTACTTGGTTTCCCAGCCCGTCTACGAATTGTTGGCTCGTTTATGGTCTCAACCTCACCGTGCCATGTTCACAAGTAGCAGCATTGACACTGCTCTTTCTTCAAAATATAAAATTTTGCTGTGGTTGAGATTTCCTGAGCGTAACTGAGTTTTCTAAACCTTGGAAGGAGCTTTTATACAGAAATAGGGCATGATTTGGCTTATTTGATATGTACTTTGTCAGAAGGATTTTCCATTCCGAGTTTTGTCCTTTAAAATATTTGGAAACTCTTTTGTATGTGAAATGCAGGAGCAAGCCGAATCGCACAGGATAGCAACAGGTTTGTCTTGCTTTGCATACTGTGGACGTGATGATGAGAATGACTTCTATTACTTCCACATAAAGTAATCTTGAAAATAAAACCTTAATCCTTTTTTTTTTTTTTTTTTAACAAGTTTTCCTTCTTAAGCATTGGGGAAATTTGAATTAATTTTTCTAGTTGTCGTAGGAGATTTTAATATTGATAAATCCCAGGTGCCTTGTTTGAAGGCGGACATCTTCACAGAGAGCTGATCTTACAAGAGTTTTCTTAAAAATTGAGCATATATTTCATATTTTATTTAAGAGCTATTCAATTATTTATTTTAATGATCTATTTTGCGGAGTGAAAATTTTCCTTTGCCGGCTATTCATCGTGGTCTGAAAAATCTTCTCAGTTGGTAACAAGATTTTTTTTTTTTTTTTGCTTTTTCTTCTGAATTCCAGATCTAGCTTAAGTGGGGCGTTTAAAATTATGCAGACCAGCTCCATTTCAGAGTGTGTAAAACTGATAGCTTCTGCGTTCCCACGCAGTCTGAGTTGCATTATTAAACCGTACTCTTAGCCGAAGTGGTTTCCATCGACTGGAAGACAAAGTTGGGGAACATCCCGTTCAGAGCCAGGAAGACCAAAGGGAAGAAACCCGAGTTTGAATGGTATATCCTTAGGCTGAAAACTGCACGTTGAGTATAAAACCCATGTTGGCTCTCACATTTTCTATTTAAACATACTTAGGAAATTATTATTTTATTATTATTAGTCTCATAGTACAGTGTAATACATGAAACATCCAAATTAGAAGGCATCTACCTCAGTGGTTCTGAAAACAACACTATGAGGATGCAAAGGACTTGAACTGCAACATAAAAACAGAAACAAGCTTGAGACATGTAAGGCAATTGCTTTTATAATCTTGCCAAGTCTGTGAACTTCAATGTCCTTTTTAGTAACAAAGAGATAATACTACTTCCTTGCTTACCTCACAAGGTTGTTATAAGAATTACTGATAATGACGTCTTTGAAAGCATTAGGAAGATAGAAAAAGCCCACAAAAATGTAAAATGATACCATCATAGAAATAAGAATAAATGTACATTTCCTCTACTTGAACGGGAAAAAAAATTTCTTCTGGGGTACAAAAAACCACTTGGACCTAGAACTTCCATGCCATGTGCTATAATTTCTCCTTGTTTTTTTTTTTCTAGTAGAAGCTCCTTGCCAGCAGCGTGCGTGCAGGTCTGAATGCCTGGTGGGAGGGCCGATGTCAGTAAAGGAGTGAGTCTTCCATTTGGAAAAAAAAAAAAATTTGGAAAGCAGGCAGAAATCCTAACAATCTCATTCCTTTGTAAGAAGAAAATACAGACATGGAGAAGCTACACGATTTTCTCAGATGCAGAGCAGATCCATGGTCCAAATCATATTCTTCCCCCAGCGTGATGACTGGGTCTGCTCTTTTCAGTCACACAGACTTCTGCTTATAAAACAAACAACAACAACAAAAACCCAAACCCATTGCTGTCCAGTCGATTCTGACTCATAGTGACCCTATAGGACAGAGTAGAACTGCCCTATAGAGCTTCCAAGGAGCGCCTGGTAGATTCAAACTTCCGACCTTTTGGTTAGCAGCTGTAGCACTTCACTACTGCACCACTAGGGTTTCCTTTCTGTTTATAGGGAATGCTAAACATTTAGATAGGAGTCCCTGGGTGGAGCCAATGGTTAACTCACTTGGCTTTGAATTGAAATGTTGGCGTTTGGAGTGTACCTGGAGGTTCCTCAGAAGAAAAGCCTGGTGATCTACTTCTGAAAAACCAGCCATTGAAAACCCTACGGAGCACAGTTTTATTCCTGACATATATGGTGATCACCGAGAATTGCAATTGACTCAGTGACAATTTTTTTTTAAACATTTAGATACCTGTGATTTCTCTCAATCCATGTCATTTTAATTCTCTGTACAAGGCCATTTTTAGGAAGGGGAAAGTTGAGAGTTTCTTGTGCAATACTTGGCTGCTAATAATTAATTTGTACAAACCAGTAAAGAGGCACTGAGTGCTACTTTATATAGAAGGTGCTGCTGGGTTGTGAAGATGTTTCTCTTCCAGCGATCCAGAGTCTGGGGGGCTAAACTTATATTACTGTAATTATGGTAACCCAGCACTGTCATAGAGGAGATCTTAGTGGTACCTTGGCCATGGAGAAGTCAACAAAGGCTACCTGGAGGGGACCTTTGAATTAAGCCATGAAGGATGAGAAGGATTTTATCAGTTGGAAAAACAAGGAGCTGAAGATGAAGTAGGCAAAGGCCAGGTGTTAGTAATACAGAACTCATAATCCAGGTTAAAAGGAGCCCTGGTGGCACAGTGGTTAAGTACTTGGCTGCTAAGCGAAAGGTTGGTGGTTCAAACCCGAACAGCGGCTCGGCTCTGCGGTAGAAAGACCTGGTAATCTGCTCCCATGAGATTACCGTCTAGAAAACCCTAGGGACAGTTCTACTGTCATACGGTGTCACTATAAATCAGAATCAGTTTGATGGCACCAACAACAATCCAGGTTGAGAAGTCTGGACGTTATTTAAAAAACAAAACACAGGAGCAGTTTTTAAGCTGGGGAGAGCTTAATCAGGTTTGAGTTTTAGAAAGATCTCTCTGACAACTAGACTACCCTAAGAGAGATAATCGTTCTTATTTAGTTTAGGGACTGACGGGGGAGGGGAGGCTGGAGCCTGGGCGACCAGAAGAGTGCTGCAGTTACTCAGTCAGGTTACGGTGGTATCAACTCAAATTCCTTAGGCCAGATGTGCACGCTGGGTCCTTCGCCCTTGTCAGAGGTGCCCTAGAACTCTCATTGCTTATTTTCCTGCATGTGCTAGTTACCTAGTCCCTGCCGTGTAGGTGGGGTAAATCAGCTACAAGTAGGTACTAAGCTTGTGACTCTACCCACTGCTGTCAAGGCGATCCCTACTCATAGTGACCCCATAGGGTTTCCAAGGCTGTAAATCTCTATGGAAGCAGAGTGCCATATCTTTCTCTCTCGGAGCTGCTGGTGGTTTTGAACTGCCGACCTTTCAGTTAGCAGTTGATTGCTTTGACCACTGCGCAACCAAGCCTTCTAGTTTGTGACCCTAGTATTCCCTTTATCGATCCTTTCATTTTCTTATCCCTCCTAACTTCTCTCACGTAAAATTGTTTTTCTGTACTCATACTTACACCTCCCACTTTTTTCAGTACCCATAATTACACCTTCAATGTTTGGTGGCACAGTGGTTAAGTGCTTGGCTGCTAACTGAAAGGTCAGCAGTTTGAACCTACCAGCCACTCCAGCAGGAGGAAGATGTGGCAGCCTGCCTCCCTACAGATTCCAGCCTTGGAAACCCTATGGGACAGTTCTACTCTATCCTGTAGGGTCGCTATTAGTCAGAATCAACTCAATGGCAACATTTAAAAAATTTTTATTTTGAGCATAGGTTGATTTTAAATGTTTAATATCACCAATGTTTCATTACTGTGGCTACATAAATTTACACTACTGTGATTGTGTAAATCCTCACCAGAGCGAAGTAGGAGACTTTGCTAAGTAAACTTTAATTAAGAATACTGCTTCAGAAGATGGTACCTGAGAAAAAGGACAGTTATGAAGATTTTTTATATCAGATGATGGGACCAAATCCTTCAGAAAAAATTGAGCACTCAGTAATAATCTTAACAACTAGCAGCCTTCACCGTAACTCTAGGAGGTAGGTATAGCTTTAATCCTCATTTTAGAGATGAGGTCTCTGAGGATCAGAGAGAGAAACGACTTGCCCTAGGTCACACTAACTGGTAGAGCTGACATTTGAATCCTGTTGGCTGACTTTGGAGCCTGGACTTGTAGTCATGTTCCCTCTCTTAGTGATATTGTTACTTTGTTGGAGGTGATAAGGATTTAGGCAGGAAGGAATTTATTGTCTCCTCTGTAAAAGGTTCTCCAAACAAACAACAGCAACAACAAAACCAAACCCATTGCTGTTGAGTTGATTCGACTCATGGTGACCCCATATGTTACAGAGTAGAGGTGCTCCATAGATTGTCTTGGCTGTAAACTTTATGGAAGCAGATTGCCAAGCCTTCCTTCTTCAGTGCCACCAGGTGGGTTTGAACCACCAGCTTTTAGACTAGTAGTCTAGTTCATAAAGGTTCTCTACTATCTCTATCAAGATATCTCATTTAACTATATTCCTTTCTCTGGTGACACATTGTCTTGACATTTCCTTGAGTTGATGGACCTGCAAATGCGTACTTCCTGAGTGAGAGACAGAGAGGAGAACAGTGTGGAAGATTACAATGGTTTGGTGTTGAGAAACGGTGGTGTAAGAATGGTTAGGGTGGAACAGATTGTGGAGGGCTTTCTGCATCTGACTGAGGAGATTGGACTTGATCTAATAAACAAGTGAGAGTGTTATGGATTGAACTGTGTCCCCTCAAAATATGTGTCAACTTGGCTAGGCCATGATTCCCAGTATTGTGCAATTGCCCACCATTTTGTCATCTGATTTGATTTTCTTCTGTGTTGTAAATCCTAACCTCTATGATGTTAACGAGGCAGGATTTGTTTTTTATGATGTTAACAAGGCAGGATTAGAGACAGTTATGTTAATGAGGCAGGACTCAATCTACAAGATTAGGTTATATGTTGAGTCAATCTCTTTTGAGATACAAAGGAGAGAAGGTAGCAGAGAGACAAGGGGACCTCATTACCACCAAACGAGAAGAGCCGGGAGTGGAGTGCATCCTTTGGACTCAGGGTCCCTGCACTGAGAATCTCCTAGACCAGGGAAAGATTGATGACAAAGACCTTCCCTCAGAGCCAACAGAGAGAGAAGTCTTCCCCTGGAGCTGGTATCCTGAATTTGGACTTTTAGCCTCCTAGACTGTGACAGAATAAATTTCTCTTTGTTAAAGCCATCCACTTGTGGTATTTCTGTTGTAGAAGCATTAGATGACTAAGACAGAGAGGATGGTAGACTTTGGAGTAGATGGGTGATATGAAAGTGATATTTTAGGAAAAAGAGTCCAGGACTGCTGTGATGGATAGCTTGCAGAGCCAAAGGTAAAAGGGTCTTACAATCTATTTGGGGAATTGAATCAGGCGTATCAAATCCATAAACCCTAGTCATTTGAGGTTTTGACAAATGATCCATTACTGCCTCTGATTACTTGTCAACAAAACAGAAGCTACCATGAATGAGGTAGAGTTACTTCAGCTGTTTCTTTCAAGAAAGGTGAACGATTATTTCTATTGATCTGTTTAAAAATAAGTCATCGTTGAAGATGTGTATAACATAAGGTTTTCTTCTAAGCCATTGACTTGTTGCTTCTTGATTTTCTTTAAGACCTGTGTCAGTATTGTCTGTTTTTCTAGGGAGAGGGTGAAAAGGCAAAATTTGAGGGAATATACAAGCAGCGTTCTGAGACACCTTCAAAAAAATATAGATCTAAAATTAGGAGAAGAGAAAAGGAATGAAATAAAAGGCAGCTCTAAAGGGGAATATTATTACTCTCGCTTTTGTAATTTTTCTTTGCACATTTTCCTCTCATGCTCATCCATCCATCATCGTTTGCCCTTTATTCTTTGTTTTGTCTTGATATCCAAAGTTATACCCAACAACTGTTAAAAAAAAAAAAAAAAAAAAGATTTTTAAGTGCTAAATGAAATTTCCCCCTACCTTTTCGACTCCTCAGACATAACCATGAATGATGCTTTGGCCTATGGATTTGCACCCTTCTAAGAGTATGTGGGAGCCCTGGTTGCACAATGGTTAAGAGCTCAGCTGCTAACCAAAAGGTCAGCAGTTGGAACGCACCAGCTGCTCCTTGGAAACCCTATGGGGCAGTTCTACTCTCTACTGTAGGGTCACTATGAGTCAGAATCGACTCGATGGCAACCTATTTTAAGGGTATGCGTGTGTATGTGTTCATATATAGAGAGGGTCGCATCATTAGAGTAGCTTCTACAAGGGAAATAAATTTTTATGTGCTCAGCAAAGGAGAGAATGAACAAGGTAAATTGTGTGGGCCATCCCATACTCCCACCTTCCTATTTCTACTCCTTGAGCCCCACTATGAACATGAAATAGGACCTCAGCTGGGCTTAGTTCCTCAAGGGGCTCCGTGCTTAAGAGCTCTGACTGCTAACCAAAAGGCCCCCAGGAGCTCTTTGGAAACCCTGTGGGGCAGCTCTACCCTGTCCTATAGGGCCACTATGAGTCAGAGTCGACTGGATGGCAACGGGGGTTTGTTTGTTTGTTTGTTAGTTTTGACATACAGTTAGTATCTCTCCCAGTTTTGAGGTTTTAAGCTTAACTTCAACTATGTGTTACCTTTCTTACTGTCTCATTTCTGCATTCTTTTTTACTCCTGTTTTTTCAGGTTCTCATTAGTGGTATGAAAAAAGAAAAGGGCAGAAAGTCCACCAGGAAAATGAGAGAAGGCAGGAACAGGGAGCATAATAAAAAACAGGAATATAAAAATTGGGTGGTGGTGAGGAGAGAGATCATGTTGCACCTTATTTAAAGAATTTGCTTTGTCATTCTTCTCTCTTGTTTGATCATGGTGAATTGTCAGTCATTCTGAATTTCATTGTGTGTTCTTAATTCATCTGCTTTTTAAAGTCTCAAGTTGATACCTTTTTTTTCCTGAAGAAGTGGTGAGTGAAAGCCAGAGATGCTCAAAAGGACAAAGGCAGAACGAGATGAATAAAGAATGAACCCGTTCCATTTCTCTCCTTAAGCTCGTGCTTATCTTTCCCACTTTGAGCATGCTCTTTTCTTTGTTGTGATCTTTTCTCCATCTTTCTTGTCCCCCTTTATTTTTTAGAAAGAAAATTTTGAGTATATTTGGTTTTTAAAATCACGTGGAAAGATAAGAATCACTGGTTAGCATTGCCCTACTTCTGTCACAAACAAGCTAAGACCTTGGTACCAGTTGTCCACCATTTTTATTGGGTTGGTGGTTCTAGTCCACCCAGAGAAACCTCGGAAGAAAGGCCTGGTGACCTACCTCTGAAAAATTAGCCATTAAAAGCCTGTCCTGATGTATGTGAGGTCACCATGAGTTGGAACTGACTTGACAGCAATCGGTTTTAGGTGATCTAAGATGCTTTCAGTACTTTTCATTATTCTAAGCTCAGAAATGTCAGTAAGAAGAAAAACAAGCAAAACAAATATAAGCAGTTTTTTCTGGCAGAAGCCCCGAGAATCACGGAGAGCAACACGCTGCTGCTGTGATGATTGTGTTTTTTTTTTTTTTTTTGGACAGTTTTAAATTAATCGACTGTTAGTACAAATTGTGCTAGTGGGTCCTGGCTAACATCTTCTTTGTATTCACTGGCGTAATGGGACCCTTGATTGAAGAGCATGTTCATAGTTTGTTCACTGCATTTAAAAAGGATGCAGTGAAGATTTGCATACCCTAAAGAATATTAATGGAATGGAAAATGAGTCCCTCTAGGGACCGGTCAAGATTAAGGGCTGGACATACCATTTCTCAGTTGAGCCATCCAGTTTTATGATTTTGTGGTTTTTACCTGTCATTTGGAGTCTCTGGGTGGTGCGAACTGTCGAGCATTTGGCTGCTAACTGAAAAGGTTGGTAGTTTGAGTTCACCCAGAGGTGCTTTGAAAGAAAGGCCTGGTGATCTACTTCTGAAAACCAGCCACTGAAAACCCTACAGAGCACAGTTCTGTCCTGACACAGGTCATCATGAGCCATAGCTGACTCCCTGGCAAACGGTTTTGGTTTCCCTATTATTTACCCTTTTCTGTTTTTTATTTCTTCATTTGAATAATAGAAGTATTTTTTCTTGCCATTATTTTTATCATTCTCTATCTTGCACTCATTTATCTCAACTTACCAGTTTTAAGTTTTCTTAGTTTCAAAGTTCATACTCTCTTCTTCAGTTTAACTTGTCATTTACTCAATAGATGATTTATTTTCTTGGTTTTTTATTCACATTGCTGGGACCATACCCCATTCTGTCATGCCATCTGTTCTTTTTTCACTGTATCATTTCTTTTTTCTTTGTAGCCTGAAGTGAGAGAAGAGAGACATCTGTGGCAGGATTTCCCCAGTGCTTTGACACAGGCAGGGAGAATGTGGGATTCGGAATAAAATAATAGCAAGAGACGACAATTCTAATAGCAGCTTGGCTTTTCAGCCAGCCACCTAGGTCACCTGCTCTGCCATTCCTCTTCCTCGTTTTGAACATATGGACTCTGCATTTCGCAGTGTTATTAGGATAAAATGAGATGCCGTGTGTGACACGTCTTGCCCAGTGCTTGGCACACAGACCTTCAGTCAATGCTGCATCCTCCTGCTAGTAACCCAAGCCCGCTCGTTTCAGTGGCTGCCCTCCACTCACCTCATCTGCTTCCCATCCCTTCCTTTTGCGGTGACCACCTGTATCAGTTCTCTACTTGAATTTTTCCTCTAAGCTTCTTTGCGAATTTACTGTTTTACGTAGCTACTATATAACAAAACCCAAAAATAAGTCAACCATATGATAAAGGTGTGTGTGTGAAAAACTCAAGGAAGCAATCAGTTAATCCTTAGTTGATTTTAATTAGCACAACAGATTATTACTGAACAGTACACGAACGCAGAAATAGATCACCCACTCAGTGCCGTTCATCACAGCTCATCCACGACGTCCACTACCCCTTGGGGAGAATTAATATCTGATCATTTGTGCTGTGGTTATCTTTGGCTGTGTGATTATGTGTGATTTATTTTCTTTATACTTTTTATACATTTGTAATTAACATATATTGTTTTTATAATCAGAAAAAAAAAATTTATTAAAAACCCATTGCCCTCGAGTTGCTTGCAGCTCATAGTGAGTGACCCTACAGGACAGATAGAGCTGCCCCCTAGGGTTTCCGAGGCTGTAAATCTTTAAGGAAGCAGACTGCCACGCCTTTCTCCTGGGGAGCAGCTGGTGGGTATAAACCGCCAACCTTTCAGTTAGCAACTGAGCCCTTACCTACTGTGCCACCAGGGCTCCTTTAAAATAACCTATTAAAAAATCATTTTTTTATTAAAAAATCAGATTATATCAAGAACAGTTTTTTGCTGGCTCACAGCTCTGCTCTGATAAGACCAGCGGAGGCTGTCTCCCTGCCTTCAGCCTCTTCTTCCTCAGGTCACATGTGCAGATGATTGGTCCGTAATTTCGGTCTCTCTTACCTTCCAGGCCCTTTTCCTTCAGTGTTGTACACAAGTCCTTGCCCGTTGTTTCTCTGTTGCCTCTCTCCCCACGGCCTTGCTTCATTGCTCACCATTTAGAACACTTTCCTTCTTTTCCTGTTATTTTCCCCGTCTAAAATATGATCTCTTCTGCCTCATCGGATGGGTAAACTCATCCTTCAGGTCTTTGCTATTATCGTTGCTAGTTGCTGTCGAGTCGACTTGGTCTCATGGCGACCCCACGTGTGTGGAGTAGAACTGCCCCGTAGGGTTTCCAAGGCTGTGATCTTTCAGAAGCAGATCACCAGGTCTGTGTTCTGAGGCACCTCTGTGTGGGTTTGAACCACCAACCTTTCAGCTAGTAGTCAAGTGCTTAACTGCACC
This sequence comes from Loxodonta africana, assembly GCF_030014295.1. NCBI lineage: Eukaryota > Metazoa > Chordata > Mammalia > Proboscidea > Elephantidae > Loxodonta > Loxodonta africana. Next base: position 72,725,740 of record NC_087364.1, on the reverse strand, counting down.
GCCCAGGCATTCAAACTCATCCTTCACGTCTGTGCTATAGTTGAGTGGACCTGGACACAGGTTGTATTAGTTAAGGTAATGCATCTTCCTCTAACAGATAAAGCCCAGGGTCTCAATGGCATAATACAAGTTTCTTGCTCTTTTTGCAGTCTGATGCAGGTACTCCTGATTGGGTGGCTCTTTCAAGTGGTGATTCAGGGACCCAGGCTCCTTCCACCTTGTGGCTCTGCGTCTTCAACATGTGACTCACAAAGCCACCCTGGGTGTGGTCTCCTGGGGTGGTCTCCTTTCTAGCAAGCTGGAAAAGGACCAGATAAAAAAAGGTGGGGATCATGTGTTGGAGATTTTTGTGAGGACGTTTTTATGGGCAAGGCCCAATTCCACTGGCTCAAGCTCAATTACATGGGCACACCTGCCTACAAAGAAGGCTAGGAAATGTGGTCTGCTGTGTGACCCAGAGCAAGAGGAAACGGGCTTTGGTGAACAGTAGTAACCTCTGCCTACTAAGCAGAGGCCCTAATCCTAACCCCACCCCTGTGTCCCAGCTGTGTGAGGAGTTAGGGGGAAATACCTCGATTTTCTCATTTACAAAATGAGGTTAATCAGACGCACCTACTTTAAAGAGCTGGCATGAGGATTAAATTTTGAGCCAATGTAAATGAAATGTCTTCATAAATTCTGAAATATGTTTTTTTATTAATACATATCTCGATTTTACGCAATAAAAAATACACTTGACTTGGACTGTAACAGAAGTTGGCTAGCTATGACCTGTGGGCTAAATCTGGCCAGCTGCCTGTTTTTGCCAGTAAAGCTTTATTGGATCACAGCTATGTTCAATAGTTTACTGGTTGCTAAGGTAGCTTTTTCAGTACTTGGCTGACTTGAGGAGCGATTGCCACAGAGACTGTGTGGTCCTCAAGCCTAAAAAATTTACCGTCTAGTCCTTTGGACCAGATCATTGGAATAGGGTGTGTCTGAGGTCTTACTCATTTGGTGCTCAGTACAGTGCCCGAGACACAGCAGATGCTCAGAGAACGTTTACTGAGAGTCTGAAGTCTCTTTTTAGATCTCTGTGGCTGAGGAATCACATAGCCCTAAGGCCATTTCAGTAGGAAAGATGCCCTCTTAGGGTGGATGAGCACCATAGGTCAGCAAGCATTTAGTCTTTGTGGGCATCCCTGGTGGTGTAGTGGTTAAGTGCTACAGCTGCTAACCAAAGGGTCGGCAGTTTGAATCCGCCAGGTGCTCCTTGGAAACTCTGTGGGGCAGCTCTATCCTGTCCTATAGGGTCGCTGTGAGTCGGAATCAACTCGATGGCACTGGGTTTGGTTTTTTTTGGGGGGGGGTCCTCTTTGCACTCTGCAAACAGACAAACAGCCAAGTGACTTAGGCACCCTGAATTCAATGCCACCCGAACCCCCGACAGCATGTTTTCTGAATATAAGCAGATGCCCTTTCTGATCGTTGTAATTGGTGTAGTCATCAGACTGTTGACAGTGCACCACAAGCAGCTCGTTACTGCTGGCCAATGTTGACTGAATGATTACTGCAGAGTGTAACAGGCTGAGGAACACTTCGGCTTTACGAGTGCACTGTCTCTTTAATGTTTGCTGGTGCTTGGTTGGTGCTTGGTTATTTAGCCTGAATTTTGCTAGTTTGAAGACATCACGGCTCAAACTTGATAGTAACTCCTTTCCTCTAATGATGGCAAGTTAAGAGTATATATGAGCCCATTAGTACAAACTAAGCATGTAACACCTAGAGATATTTAGACGATGGGGGAAGTTCATCGAGCCTCTATTGATAGCCTTAGAGCTGCGCCTCGGGTACTGTACTGGGTGCCAAGGATACTGGGATAAACAAGCCGTGGTCCCTGCTCGAGGCACACAGACTAGCAGTGGAAGATAGAACAGGAACGGGCAGACCCCTCCTTACTGTTGAGAGATAAGGAGGGTTTGCTGAGAGATGATATTTTTGGAGACATTAACATCTGGGGCAGCAAACTTTTCTACTCGGGAATAATCAGGAGGTTGAATACTTTGGCTGATTTATGGAAAGTTGGTGAGAGGGGAGGAAGAAGAAAGAGAAGACAAAGAGAACCAAAGGTTTCAGCAGTTAGTTAACGCTAGAATTGGGCCAGGCTTTACTCCATGTACGTTCTTAGTTATCTAACTCTAGTCAAAGGCACTTGTCTAAATTAATTAAATCACAGGTTCCAAAAGAGATACTTTTGCAGCTGTGTTTAGTATAGACATTTTGTCTTCTTATTCGAGAGCTTAGATTTTCAAAGGCTGCAAAAGAGCAAAATAATGTGCTTAGAGAACCTTTCTAGAATTTAGCCGTTAAAAATACCAGGGTCTGTTACTCCTAAGAAATTTGCAGAGTAGGGATAGTGTCTCATTCCACTTGTCATCTTTAAAATCTCCATGGAGTTGGTGATCCAGAATTGTTTATTCATAAAACAAAGGTTGGCAGTTCGAATCCACCAGCCGCTCTTTGGAAACTTTATGGGGCAGTTCTACTCTGTCTTATTGGATCGCTGTGAGTTGGAATTGACGGCAACGAGTTTATTTATTTATTCATTATTGCACCCCACCAAAAGCTATACAAAAACGAAGAAGGCAAAGGTCAAGGACCAATTCAGAGTTTTTATCATGGTCAAAGGGCATTTGGTGCAATGCATTCTCAGTTCTCTCTGGCTTCTTATTTTACTAGTCTCTGGATTAAGATAAAAAAAAAAATTCATTGTCTTTAGATCATGGCAGTAGCTCCTCTAATTCTGTTGAATGTGCCTGCCATAAACATGTCCAAGCAGTACGTACAAGGCCTTTTATGCAGATGATGAGTCCCCACCCAGGACATGGAGGATGACAGTGCCCAGCTTGGGTCAGTTGTTGGGTGTGTCCTACAGATTCATGAAGGGATGTTTCTGGAGTGTTGTCAGAGGCTGCTATAGCTCCACAAAACTCTGGGTTTATAAACTATCTCTTGTGGCTGTTGTCGTTAGGTGCCGTTGAGGCGGTTCCAACTCACAGCGGCACCATGTACAACAGAACGAAAACACTACCCGGTCTTGTGCCATCCTCACAATCGTTGTTATGCTTGAGCCCCTTGTTGCAGCCACTGTGTTAATCCATTTTGTAAAAGGTCTTCCTCTTTTTTGCTGACCCTCTGTTTTACCAAGCACGATGTTCTTCTCCAGGACTAATGCCTCCTGATAACATGTCCAAAGTATGTGAGACGTAGTCTCACCATCCTCGCTTTAAAGGAGCATTCTGGTTGTACTTCTTGCAAGACAGATTTGTTGGTTCTTTTGGCAGCCCATGGCATGTTCAATATTCTTCGCCCTCACCACAATTCAAAGGTGTCAGTTCTTCTTCGGTCTTCCTTATGCATTGTCCAGCTTTTGCATGCGTATGAGGTGATTGAAAATACCATTTCTAGGTGAGTCAAACTCTAGAAGAAGTAGGAAATGCCTGCTTGCTTAAGATTGGCCTCTTAGCTTTTGAGGAGATAACTAATTACCCGAGTGCCCCGGCTTGCTTTTGGAAATTACAAAAAGGAACAGAGAGCAGACTACAGCCTGAACCGTATTTGTTTTCCCTTGAAATGTGTGAATCTCTGTAAAAACAACAACAAGCTGACTGCTGTCGAGTTGGCTTCGGCTCCTGGTGACCGTATGTGTGTCAGAGCAGAGCTGTGTTCCACAGGCTTTTCAGTGGCTAGGTTTTCAGAAGTAGATGGCTGGCCTTCCTTCTGAGGTGCCTCTGGGTGGACTTGAACTGCCCATGTTTCAGTTAGTAGCCAACTACGTTAACCATTTGCACCACCCAGGACTCTGAGGAAGACTTTTTTCTTTTATGGAGTGAAGTGGGAAATACAACCTCCGAGAAGAACAAGGGAGCAGACTCTGCCAGATAGGGACCTCCTTTTCCCCTCTTCATTCAGGAGTCTGGAGATGTATTTATTTTGCATCGGGTAGAGATATTTTTCCTTCTGCCCTAGAAATTTCTGCTTTAAAGCTTGTTCTTTTTATGAGTGGACAGAACTAAAGCTGAACATTGAGGGATTTGATAAAATGTTTAGGGGTTCAGGATGATATAAATTAGAACCTAGGTTCAGAACCCTAGTTACAAGGTGACTTTGATAAAGAGCCAATAACCTTGGAAGCCCTCTCCTAGGTTAAGTATGTCCTCAGAATCTGGTGTATAGGAAAGGATAATCAGTATGTTTGAGACCCCTAGATGGGGTTGCTTTGTGGCCTGATAGAAAGATCAGAGGCCTGGGTAAGTAGCCCTGGGCTCTAGGCTCTGTTCAGCCACCTTCTGACCTGAGTTATGGAACTTGAGGGCCTCTGTTTCTTAAGCTAAAACACAGAAGGGGAGTACTATGTGAACAATAAGATCACTGATGAGAAATGTGGTTGTTTGCCTCTAATATAGTAATTGAAGAAGCTTCTCTCCCCCTCCCCCCAACCCCGCCACCTCTCCCTAACCCCCTTTCCTAGCCTCTCTATGGGCAATGCTGGGGGATTTGGCAGGGGACGACGCCCCCCATATTCTTCACTATGCCAGTTCTCCATGTGTTATTATGCTTGAAAGCTTTAGGCAGGACAGTGGGGATTTGGACTCTGTGGAACGCTCTGCAGACCTTTGTTATTTGGTACATTTCATATGAAATTCAATTACCTGTGAAGCCACGCCAGGGGAGCCACTCACCCCATGGTACGTAGGAAAAGGAAAATGCTCAATTTCTTTTCCAACAAGGGATTTTGTTTTAAAAAGGTGGTCACGTTGATTTTCATTTAATAAAGTAAAACCCAAATGCTCAAAAGATGAGGCAGAGCTCGAGACTGGTGTGGGCAAATGGGGAGAGAATTGTTTTAGGAATTGCTTCCCCCTTCCACTGCTGCACTGTCGAAATAATTTCTCTAGCGTTCAGATGGCAGCTGTAGCTGATCGCTTCTGGTGTAAGGATATTAGAATGGAGTCCGCGTTTCTCAGGGGCAGAAACAGTGCTGTCTTCCCTTGTAAGTCCCTGCTCTTTGGTGTAGTGCTCTGCACACAGCAGGTTTCCAAGGGCTGTTAATATTGAAAGTCCTTATTGTGTAAGACCTGCTGCTGGTGCTGCCTTTGCAATTTCAAATGCCGGCTGTTTCTGCAGCATTCTGATTCAGGATTTGCTCTGAAAGGCAGCTCAGAGAGGGAATAGGTTGATAAAAGAGGCTATTGACTTCTGTAAAGAATATAGGTCTCCCAAAGATGGAGTGTTTGGGTGGCCACGGTCCTGCAGTCAGAGAAAAAGCCTGACTTTCAATTGTGTTCACCCTGCTAGGTACTGAGACCTGCCACACAGGTTGACAGCTACCTTCATAATCCAGGTGTTCTCAAAAGATGGTCTAATTTCATCCATTCTTGAAGACAGATGGCTTCCTCCATGCATGGGTACAGCTGATGAGTCTGAAGAGAGAAATGACTTCAAATTAAAAGCAATGCACAAAGTAGGTACTGGCTACAGCAGGTCAAATGAAGCCCTGATGTTGAATATTGAATGAAGGTTAGCAGTGAGCTACATAGCACCCCTGGTAGAAGGTAGCTAGGCCTTCCTACGTGTAGATCAGAAGCAGTGACGGAACATTCCGGAGTTTGAGCTCAGGAATGCCCCTCGGTTATGGAGACGTTATCCCTTATCCTGATAACTAGGAATTTAACCACCGTGCCCAGTGTCCCCCAGGGTCTTCAGCCTGATTGCTTCTTGAAGCTTTAAAGAAGCGATGGGCTGGGATTGCTCGGCAGAGAGTTTTGGTTTTGTCTTTGGGGGTGTGGTATTGCTTCTCTGACTTGAGTTTTAGCTCATGCCAAAATGGATTAGTTGGCTCTGTAGTCTGCTGGGTGATCATCTTTTCGAAGTGAGATTAACTTCTTAATTACTTCTGAAGGAGACACTGCAATACTGAATTGTGGTTGTTTTTGGCAGGCAGCCAGGGACAAAGCGTGCAATTAAATGTGTGACTACTTCCCTCTAAATATGAAATGCATACTTCTAGATAGGTTTAGGAAACCCTGGTGGCGTAGTGGTTAAGTGCTACGGCTGCTAACCAAAAGGTCGGCAGTTCGAATCTACCAGGCGCTCCTTGGAAACTCTGTGGGGCAGTTCTACTCTGTCCTATAGGCTTGCTATGAGTCAGAATCAACTCAATGGCAGGGGCTTTGGTTTTCCTTTTTTTTAGATAGGATTATTTGACTATTGGTTCAAAACAGACTGAAATAGTTACATTAAGAATGAATAGAGGTTGGCTATAGAAACAAACTTTCTTAAAAGCAAATTTTGTTTTTTAAGGAATATTCTTTACTAAATGAAAATTTTTATAATTTATGTATATAGCTTAAAGGGTAAATAATTAAACATGATTGGAAACAGCTTTTCTAAAAAACAACCAGATTTTACAAGTCTAAACATTTTGAAAACAAAATATTATAAAGTTGATCTGGATTACAGGATGTTGTATGAATGCATTTTCTATTGACTGGGCTATCTGGTGGCACAGTGGTTAAAGCGCTCGACCATGAGGTCGTCGGTTTGATCCCACAAGCCGCTCCACAGGAGAAAGATGTGGCAGTCTGCTTCCAAAAAGATTACAGCCTTAGAAACCCTATGGGGCAGTTCTGCGCTGTTCGACAGGGTCACAATGGGTCGGAATGGACTTGATGGCAGTGGGTTTCTTTTTTAGTTTGGGGTATTCATATGAATGAAGTACAACTTTCTCCCTCCACCCCTCCTGCCCTTCGACATAATTGATGTCAATAAACTGCAAGCACTAAGTTTGATTTTTCAAGAATAAAGAAATGACTAAGTCGCATTTCTTGGATAGTTTTCTGGGGGAAACAGAGGTGTAAGCAACTGGTAAGAATAAACTAAAATGTTCCCAAAGAGATAGACGCAGAAAGCTGGCGAGCACAAGTGGGTACGGCGTCTGAAGTTTTGGGCTCTCCTCCACTACCTTCTGTGTTGTTAAAGAAGTTTCTGATTACCTTAAGGAAAGCTTTTATTTATTTATTTTTTTAACATTGATTATATTTGAAAACTGTGAATCTATTTTAAAATGTTATGGTAGTCAGCCCTACTCCGACTTCAAAGCCTGACTTCTTAGCTACAGTGCCGCACTTCCTCCCTGTATTGCAAAAATTGCTTTAAGAAGACAGAATTGCTGGAAAGCCACCCCTAAAAAGTAAGGTAAAAGATTGGAAATGATGGATATAGCAAGTCATCCTAGGAGTTGTAAAGGACTCCCTATACACACACCTGCTTCCTCCTTGACCCAACAAGTGGTGCCACTCTTCATGCAGTGGCTCCAGCCATAAACCTGGGGGTCATTTTTGACTCTTTCCTTTAATACCCACATTTACTCTGTTAGCAGGTTCTCCCAGATTGAGTACCTAGGTATACCCCAGGTCTGTGCACACCTGTTCTGCTGCCACCTTCTTCCAGGTCACTGTCTGTCTTAGGCTGGGTTCTCTAGAGAAGCAAAACCAGTAAAGCATATAGACATATATAAAATAAAAATAAAAAAAGACATATATATATATAGGGAGAGGTTTATATCAAGGAAATGGTTCATGTGGCTGTAGAGGCTGGAACATTCCAAATCTGTGGGTCAGGATAGAGGCTTCTCCTGATTCATGTAGCTGCAGGGGCTGGTGAAGCCAGCATCAGCAGGCAAGACCGCAGGTAAGCTGCTAGCTCAAGTCCTCAGAACCAGAACTCAGAACAGGAGCCAGCTGCCGGATCCAGCTGGAGCAAAAAGCCCCCTAGCCTTGTCAGAATGCCCACTTGTATTCCATGCTGGCCACATGCCCAAGGAGACTCCCTTTCAACTGCTTGGCTGTTCACAGCAGGATCCCATCATGGAGGCGATCACATTATATCAAATCTCCTCATGGAAGTGATCACAACATCCTATGACTGCCAGACCACTGAGAATCATGGCCCAGCTAAGCTGACACACAACCTTAAACCATTACAGTGTCATGTGACTGTCGGCTTGTCACGCTAATCTTTGAACCCTTTTCCTTCGCTTCTATTTTTCTAGCCTCTACATCTTGTTCCAGAAAGCAACAAGAGTGATGGTACTTTACTCTGAAGCAAAATTTTTCTGAGTACCTTACCCAGTGCTTTGCAGGAACTAGTCTCAGCCTTATGTGGTCTTCAGTTATGACCTCTTCTAATCCTTTTGGGTTGTTCTTTCCTGCTAATGTCCTCACAAGCACCTGGTGGTTAGAACTCACCTGAAGACTTGGGGGAGACTCTCAGATCTAGATCTGTAAGTCTCCAGCATGCTCTGTCTATGCCGTTTTCTCCTCTCTGGAAATCTGTCCTTTGAAATAGCCTTGGCCTCCTGGACTCACAGCCTTGCCTTTTCAGCCCAGAGAGACCATCAGGAAACTCTCCAGGCAGTAAGCCGGGGCAGGTTAGGGCTCGCTTGATTTGGTTCTCATCTCTAAGTGATCACCGTTGCTCATTGCCTGCTCTCTCTCTATGCATATGTGTATATATATATATTTATCTCTCTGGTCCTGTTTCTCTAGAGAACACTGACCAAGGCAGTGGGGAAGCAGGTGTTGTAAACTGAGGGGGTATGTGCTTTGCTTTTAGCTGTGGCAGTGTTACGGACTGAATTGTGTCCCCCCCCAAAATGTGTGTCAACTTGTAGGCCATGATTCCTAGTGTTGTGTGTTTGTCCACCAATTGTCATCTGATGTGATTTTTCCTGTGTATTGTACATCCTACCTCTGTGATGTTAATGAGGCAGGACTCAATCTACAAGATTAGATTATGTCTTGAGCCTATCTCTTCTGAGACATAAATGACAGAATCCAGCAGAGAGACAGGGGAACCTTGTACAACCAAGAAAGTAGTGCCAGGAGCAGAGCACATCCTTTGGACCTGGGGTCTCTGAGACTGAGAAGCTCCTAGACCAGAGGAAGATTGATGACAAGGCTGTCTCCCCAGAGCTGACAGAGAGAGAAAGCCTTCCCCTGGTGCTGGCACCTGAATTCGGACTTTTAGCCTCCTAGACTGAAAGAAAAAATTTCTCTTTGTAAAGCCATCCATTTGGTATTTCTGTGACAGCAGCCCTGGATAACCAGGACAGACAGGGAAGAGTGAGATCTGAAAGTAGCAGTGAGGAAGACAAGCCTGTATTAAGCCCCCTATGAATGGTGGGTGGTGTCTGCTCTGACTGAATAGGGATTTGTCCTGCTGACTCTGGAGAACTCTACTGGGTGATAATCTTCGCCTTTACCCATCTCTGCGGGGCTAGGTTCTTGGTGTGCATTACTTAAATGGTGCTGTGAAAATGTAGATTATTAGCAACCTGTAAAATGGCCAGCTGTAAGAAGTTTAATGTGGTGCTGTCCAGTCTTGATGTTGTAGGTTTAGGGGGAATCTAGCAGCATGAGTGATTAAAGGTAACTAGCTCCCCACTCCCCAAACACTCCTGGAATGCTTGGGAAAGCGAGCGGTAGGGTCAGGTGCCAAGTTGGATCAATGCTACCTGGACTTTGCTCTGCCCTCCTGTTCATTTACGATGACTTGATCATTATGTTCACTGAGAAAGTCAAATTAATAAGCTTATTCTATCTAGTTAACTGCATGGCTCCAAAGGCTCTGAGACATAACTTACATAATTTTAGAGATTCGTGCAGGGAGAAAAGCCTCGCAAGTTAGGACTCGAAAACTGGAGGCCAGTAGATATTTGGGTTTCCTTTTAGTTTACCCCTAGGTGAGAATTTCTCTTTTCTGAGGATTGATTTAAATATAACCCTTCAGAGAAAATAATTGGAACATCTAATCTGCTTTTCGGTAAAAGTGAAAGGAAGAAGCAGGGATCCTTTATATGAATGTTTCATGAGAGATCAGCTGGTAAGTAACGTTATATTGAAACAGAAGAGGATCCAAAAGCAAAGTAAGAACAGAGCGCGTTTACTCAGCGTTTCAATTTACTTGCTGAAAGACATTGCGTTCTAGACTTCTTTTTTCATATTAAAATATTCTTAGTTTTAAAAATTATAATTACATGCTTACCACTGGGAATTTTAATAGTGTGGAAGTATAGAAAATAAAATGTAAAAGTCCTCTTTTGAGCCAAATTCCTTCATTCTCCTGCTATTTCACTCTTTTTTGGTATTTACAATTGACAGTAATATGCATGCATGTTTGGCTACTTGGTTTTTATTGAATTTTGTGCACGTGTATGTATTTTAATATTTTAATGCATTTTCATATATACCTGCCTCATTGTTTTTTACAACTGCATTCCTTTTAATTTCATGGCTGTACCATAATTTGAGAAACTAGTTTCCTATTGGAGCATTGGTGGCATAGTGGTTAAAACCCCAGGCTGCTAACCAAAAGGTCAGTGGTTCAAATCCACCAGCTGCTCCTTGGAAACCCTGTGGGGCAGCTCTACTCTGTGGTATAGGGTTGCTGGGAGTCAGAATGTAGTCGATGGATGCATCTACAGTCCCCTATTGATGGATGTTTTAAGTTTTTTGCTCTTACAAATAATGCCACAACGACGTTCATTTACATTTATTTGCCTTTGTATCCTCGTGCAGTGTGTAAATGCCAGGAATTGAGACTGAAGGCATGAAAAATATGATCATTTAAAATCTCGATAGGTGTTGCCAAATTCCCCTGAAGGGAATGAGAACGCCCGTTTACCCTCAGTCTAGCCAGAATTGGATGATGTCAGCCTTTTCAATCTAGCCAACCGTGGAACGTCATCATTTTAATCTGCATTTTAAATTTGTTAGCATAGTTGACCATCTTTTCACGTTTACTGGTGATTTTGTCTTCTATATGCTCTCCGTATCCTGTGACCATTTTTGTACTGGGCTGTCTTTTTCTTACTGCTTTGTAACAGCTCACTGAGTGAGGTAAATACAATGTCGGTCACATATGTTGCAAATGTCTCCGCCTCTTTTTATTTCTGACCTTGTTTGTAGTGTGTCTTAGCTTCCTAGTGCTGCTGTAACAAAAAATACCACAAGTGGGTGGCTTTAAAGAACGGAGATTGGTTTTCTCACAGTCCTGGAGGCTGTAAACCCAAATCAGGGCATTGAGGCTAGAGGAAGGTTCTTTTTTTTTTTTTGGTCTTTTTTGGCTTCTGGAAGCTGCCAGCAACCCTCGGCTTTTCTGGGCTTGTACATACAACTCCTTCATCATCACATGACACCTGTCCCCCTCCTGTGTGTGTCTTTCCATGCCTGGTTTCTTTTTTTTATAAGACACCACTCAGAAGAGACTAGACTTGGACCCACCCTACTGGTATGCTTTTATCAACATAACAAAAGAAGCCCACTTATTTCCAAACAGGGTCAGATTCACAGATACAGGGGTTAGGATTTCAACAATTTCAATTTTGGGGGGACACAATTCAATCCATAACAGTGTGCTTTGACATTTCCTCTGCAGTTTCTAAGAAATATTTCAGGTTGGTGACTTAAGGCTAATTCTAGACCCTCACATAAAATTGGCTTTGGGAGGCCTCGGTCCCTGGCCACAGCCTTATTCCACAGGCCCCCACGCTTGAATCCTCTTGTGCTCTTCCCAGGAAGCAGGAGCCGAATGGACGCTTGTTCGCAGTGCCTTGAGGTTATCGTGTCACCGACAGGCAATGTGTTTCAGTAGCCAGGGCATGGGTTTGGATTCGGAAGCTCTTGGTTTGGGTTTTGCCCCCTGCTGTGTACTAATTGTGCGATCTTCGGTGAGTTTCACTTTTGAAACAAGGATTATACCTGTCACATCTCATAGAACTTTTGTCATAGTCAAACGGTATAATGAAAGTAAAATGGTATATGCTCTAATGTGCTCAAGAAAAAAAAAAAAAAAGCCCCAAACGCATTGTGGTTGAGTTGATTCCTACTCATAGTGACCCTAGAGGGCAGTGTAGAACTGCCCCATAGGGTTTCCAGGGAGCGGCTGGTGGGTTTGAACTGCTTACCTTTTGGTTAGAAGCCATAGGTCTTAACCACTGTGTCACCAGGACTCCCTAGAGGGCTTGGTGTATACTTTTATTATTTTTGTGGCATTTTTTTTTTCTTTTTGCAGGGTGGGCGGAGCTAATAAGGGATTGTTTGAGGAAGACCACAGGGGATTGCAGAAGTGTGGCAATCTCTCCACCACGCTCGCCCTGTATCACTCACTCTTTGAGTCTTGTTAGTTCTTCTTCTTAATTGGCTTTGCAGTTGTTCTCTTCATTCCCACTACCATCATCCTTGTCCAAATCAGAGCTGGATTAAAGATGTTTCTACTGGGCGTCTGATCAAGATGTCATGTGACAAGGAGGTGCTAATGTGACTAGAAATATGAGATGGAGAAAACTGGATGGAAGTCATTAGAGAGTAGAGAGCGAGTAGTCCCCCTCCCAGAATGGCTGCTGTGTACTGTAGCGTAGGTTGTGCACTGCACCACTTGTGCTGAGCACAATCCTCACGGCATATGTGGTGGCCCTGCCCAAAGGGTATGTAACTGTCAGATGGTCCCTGGGCTTACTTGTAAGGGGACAAGGTGTGAGTGGCATGGTCTGTTTTGTTGACTGGAGTATTATTTGGGGACCAGCGCACAATTACATAGGACAGTGAAGGAGAGGCTGGAGCTGCCACCTTGAGGGCTTCCTTGCCTCACTTTCCTCAAGCAGTTTCAGCCTTGCACGGGGCTCAGCCTTGCACGGGGCTCAGCCTTGCACGGGGCTCAGCCTTGCACGGGGCTCAGCCTTGCATGGGCAGCTCTTCCCTACTCTCCTCCCAGGCTAGCTGGTGCTCCGCCTCAGAGATCAGACCAAAAGCCACCTCCACAGAGAAGCCTTCCCTGGCAACCCAGGCTGTGTCGGGTCCTCTGGTTATCTGCTTTCTCTTTGTGTTCTGCTGTACCTTTCTACAGTACTTGTGTTAGTTACTAGTGCTGCTGTAACAGACCTACCACGAGTGGGTGCTTTAACAAATAGAAATTTATTCTCTCACAGTTTCGGAGGCTAAAGTCTGAATTCAGAGAGCCAGCTCCAGGGGGAATTCTTTTTCTCTCTGTCGGCTCTGGAGGATGGCTGCTGTCTCTTTTGAGATTCTGCTCCTGGGTGATATTAATGTGGCTTGACATCTCTCTTTACCCATCTCTACTTCTTTCCCTTGCTCAAACAACATCCTACACTGATCCTGCCTCATTAACATAACAAAGACGGCCCGATCCCAAATGGAAATGTAACCACAGGCATACAGGTTAGGATTTACAACACAAATTTTGGGGGGACACAATTCAGTCCATAACGGTATTTATGACAAATATTAGGAAATGCTTCATTGTCTAATTTGTTTAATTCCGATCACCCCCACTTAATGAGGACAGGCATCCTGTCTATCGTGTTCACTATTGTATCCTTGTTGTTAGGTGCCATAGAGTCAGTTCCAACTCATAGCGACCCTACGTGCAACAGAACAGAATACTGGTCCTGCACCATCCTCACGGTGGTTGCTGTACTGGTCCTGCACCATCCTCACGGTGGTTGCTGTACTGGTCCTGCACCATCCTCACGGTGGTTGCTGTACTGGTCCTGCACCATCCTCACGGTGGTTGCTATACTGGTCCTGCACCATCCTCACGGTGGTTGCTATACTGGTCCTGCACCATCCTCACGGTGGTTGCTATGCTGCTCCTGCACCATCCTCACAGTGGTTGCTGTACTGGTCCTGCACCATCCTCACGGTGGTTGCTGTACTGGTCCTGCACCATCCTCACGGTGGTTGCTGTACTGGTCCTGCACCATCCTCACGGTGGTTGCTGTACTGGTCCTGCACCATCCTCACGGTGGTTGCTGTACTGGTCCTGCACCATCCTCACGGTGGTTGCTGTACTGGTCCTGCACCATCCTCACGGTGGTTGCTGTACTGGTCCTGCACCATCCTCACGGTGGTTGCTGTACTGGTCCTGCACCATCCTCACGGTGGTTGCTGTACTGGTCCTGCACCATCCTCACGGTGGTTGCTGTACTGGTCCTGCACCATCCTCACGGTGGTTGCTATGCTTAACCCATTGCTGCAGTTGCTGCATCAATGTGTTTCGTTGAGGGTCTTCCTCTCTTCTGCTGACCCTCTACTTTACCAAGCGTGATGTCCTTCTCCAGGGACTGATCCCTCCTGACAAAGTGTCCAAAGTATGTGAGATGCAGTCTTGCCATCCTTGCTTTCAAGGAGCATTCTAGTTGTGCTTTTTCCAAGCGGATTTGTTCATTTTCTGGCAGTCCATGGTGTATTCAATATTCTTCGCCAACTCCGTAATTCAAAGGTGTCGATTCTTCTTCCATCTTCCTTATTCATTGTCCAGCTTTCGCATGCAGTTGTATCCTGAGCACCTGGAAATACTTCTTGTATACCGTAAACATGGTTTACTTGCTGCGAGGCGTAACGGATACCTGGCTATGTGAATAACTATGATGCTTTAGGACGTCGAAACGTGACCAGGCCTCTCCTCCTGCCACAACTGGACATTTCGTCTCCTGTTGCAAAGGAGGAGCCTCCTTCGACTGGAATGGACACCAAGACCAAACAGATGCTTATAAACACACTGAGGCCATAAATGGTCCCACTCATCCCTAAGCTGCCCCTTTGTGACTTCATTTCCCTTTCAAGGCTGCTGTCATCTTGCGGTGGTTTTTCTGCTGGTTTTTGTTTGTTTCTTTGCTTTAACCTGACTTGATGCACGCAAGCGGGTCTTAGCTGGTTGTCAGGGAATCACCGCCACCACTGCCGTCGCCTGCCCTGGAGCTGGGGAGAAATTTACTTCCCTAGCTGTGACCTGGCGGATACAGTCTTGCTACTCCTGGGGCTGGGGATTTTAGCACGACTATATCACTGACTTTTTTGTTCCTGTAAAGGTTGTTGTTAGGTGCCATTGAGTCAGTTCCAGCTCATAGTGACCCTATATGCTACCCTGTGTACAACAGAATGAACTGCTGCCCAGCCCTGTGCCATCCTCACAATCGTTGCTATGCTTGAGCCCATTGTTGCAGCCACTGTGTCAATCCATCTTGTTGAAGGTCTTCCTTTTTTTCGATGATCCTCTATGTTACCAAGCATGATGTCCTTCTCCAGGGACTGATCCCACCTGAAAATATGTCCAAAGTATGTAAGATGTAGTCTCACCATCTTTGCTTCTAAGAAGCATCCTGGCTGTACTGCTTCCAAGACAGATTTGTTCATTCTTCTGGCAGTTCATGGTATATTCAACATTCTTCGCCTACACTGTAATTCAAGTGCATCAATTCTTCTTTGGTTTCCTTATTCATTGTCCAGCTTTCACATGGATATGAGGTGGTTGAAAATACCATGGCTTGGGCCAGGCACACCTTAGTCCTCAAAGTGACATCTTTGCTTTTTAACAGTTGAAAGAAGTCTTTTGTAGCCTAGGAAGCCCTATGGGGCAGTTCTACTCTGTCCTATGTGGTCACTATAAGTCAGAATCGACTTGAGGGCACACAACAACAACTGCATATGATAGATTAAGGAGTCCTGGTTGTACAGTGGTTAAGCGCTGGCTAACCAAAAGGTTGGCAGTTCAAACCCACCCAACAGCTCCGAGGAGAAAGTTCTGATGATCTGTGGCCGTAAAGATTACAGCCTAGAAAACCCAATGAGGCAGTTCTGCTCTGTCACGTGGAGTCACTATGAACTGAAAATTGACCCGATGGCACTCAGTAATAACAATATATCACTGATTGGAGATCCTGGGTGGCGCAAAAGGCTAAGTGCTCAGCACTAATTCACCCAGAGGTGCCCCGGAAGAAAGGCCTGGCGACGTGCTTCCAAAAGTTCCTAGGCTTGAAAACCCCGTGGAGCAGTTCTACTCTGCCTGCGCACATGGGGCCTCCATGAGTCAGAATTGACTTGATGGCAACTGGTTTGGTTTTTTAGGTTTTATATCACTGATGAAATTACAGTTCTGACTCGAGTCAAATTTTCAAGCCTTCCGAGCTTCTGGTTTGAAAACATGTAAAAATTTGTGTATTACTACCTTCAGGTGATCATGGCAGAATGAGAACATAAATTGCTCGTTTCCTGAACCCTACCAAATTCCTCTACTGCAAACAGTGGGGGCCTTAAATCCCAGGGAAAGGGCAAGGAGCAGATTAAGTGCCCAGGATTTCAGAGTCAAGATTTCCTACAGACTCAGAAAACCCTAGGTAGTGCTGGATTAGACATTTCATTAATGCTTAAAACTGCTTTTGAGTGAATAAAAGAGCTAATGTTCGCTCTGCCTTATTTTCAGACAATATATATATTTTTAATTTTATGTATATATTTTATAAGATTTTTGAAGTTCTGGTTAAGTCTGAAAGCAAGGGTGTGAGTGAGATTTAAGTGTTTGCCAGTCATAAATTAAAACCTTCCCAGGCCACTGACCATCTGGGTATTGCTTTACCAAGGGCCTTTGGATGCAGTGTTTATTTCTAAAGCCTTCCGTACATCTTTGTTTGTCTCTGGTCTCCTCAGTTGGCTGCTTTGTTGATCTGCAAAGAAATTGCCATTTCCTGTTAATTGAGTCCTTTGATCTATCTAAAAGATTCTGCAAGTTTGGGAGAAAGGTTTAGGAAACATGCCTTCGCTCGATAACGTTGTCCCCCAGAACAGTCTTATTAAAGTACTGCTGAGTGAAACAGTCGAGCGGTTTTTGCGTCTTCAGTCTGCTGAGTAGGAAAAAAAAATGGGTTTGGCCCGGCAGGATACAGCATTTATCTGAAATTGTTTCACTGTTGGGGAAGAGAGCTGGAAATCAAAGCGGGTGGGGAGGGGGGGAAATGGTTAATTTTGCGCAACTGAAACCAATTTTGACTCTGTCTGGCTACTTTTTCTGGTAATATATTCTATTTGTTAGATGCAGTCACTGAGGCTAGTCCACATTCAAGGGGGGAGGAACTGGGCCCCATTTCTTAGGGGAGGAACTTCAGGAATTTGCAGACATGTTTTCGAAACCCACGGGTACATCTTGTAATGTGTTCTGTGTTTCATTGCTCCACTGAGCTATTTTACCAGCCCAACAGAATGGAGCTACAGAGTGTCACATTTCAGAACTGATGTTTTCAGAATTAATAGGGTTTTAAAGAGCAGGGAGGTTGGGGCTGGAGATTGGTTGTGTGGGCACCGAGGCTGGCTGGGTAGAAAGGGACCCCTTCAGAAAGGGCTTGGTTGACCAGGCTGAGGAGTTGAGGTTGTTTCTGTAGGTCTGGTACATGTACCCGCTAGGTTATTTAGAGGGGTGTCCGGATTCAAAAAAGGACTACTCTTAGAAAGCAAGTTTTTCTTGAATATTCTTGGGAACACTTATTATGGAGTTGAAGGTGCAATTTACATACATTTTGAAGATAAAACAGAAGTCCTCAAAAGTTTATTTTTTCTAAATTACTGCAGTAACATATATATATAACAAAAGGTTTGCCATTTAACCATTTTTAAGTGTACAATTCAGCAACATTAATTACATCACCATGTTGTGCTACCGTCGCCATTGCTCATTTCCCAAACAGGAACTCAGCTCTTCCTTGTTTTCCCTGTTTTATATGGTCGCTGTGAGTTGGAATTGACTCGACGGCAGTGGGTAGTGGGTTATTATTGTGCTTTAGGTGAAAGTTTACAGAGCAAAGTAGTTTTCTCATTCAAAAAATTCTACACAAATTGTTTTGTGACTTTGGTTGCAGTCCTCACAATGTGTCAGCACTCTCCCCCTTTCTACCCCGGGTTCCCCGTGTCCGTTAGTTCAGTTTTCCTGTCCCTTCCTGCCTTGTCTTTGCTTTTGGGCAGGTGTTGCCCATTTGGTCTCCTATACTTGATTGATCTAAGAGGCACCTTCCTTACCCGTGTTATTGTTTGTTTTATAGGCCTGTCTGATCTTTGGCTGAAGGGTGGACTTTGGGAGTGGCTTCAGTTCTGAGTTAGCAGGATGTCCAGAGCCCTAGTCTCGGGGTTCCTCCAGTTTCTGTCAGACCAGTAAGTCTGGTCTTTTTTGTGAATTTGAATTTTGTTCTACACTTTTCTTCTGCTCTGCCTGGGACCATTTGTTGTGAGCCCTGCCAGAGTGGTCGGTAGTGGTAGCTGGGCACCATCTAGTTCTTTGGTGTTCAGGCTGGTGGAGGCTGTGGCTCATGTGGTCCGTTAGTCCTTTGGACTGGTATTTCCCTTGTGTCTTTGCTTTTCATCATCCTCTTTTGCTCCAGATGGGGTAAGATCAATAGATGTACCTTCGATGGCTGCTCGCAAGCTTTTAAGACCCCAGATGCTACTCACCGAAGTAGGATGTAGAACATTTTCTTTATAAAACCAGCTCCTTTCAGCAATAACTCTCATTCTCTCCTCCCCCTGGGCCCATGGGAACCACTGATAAACTTTGGATGCTATGCATTTGCCTATCGTAGATATTTCATATAAGGGGCGTCATACAATATTTGTCCTTTCATGTCTGACTTTTTTCTCTCAAGCATCATGTTTTCAAGGTTTATCCACATTGTAGCAGGTACCAGAATTTCATTTCTCTTTATGGCTGAGTAATATTCCATTGTTTGTGTATACCACATTTCATTTATCTACTTGTCTGTCGATGTGCACCTGGATTTTCCAAGTGTTTTGAGTGTGGGCGTTAGGAGATCAGAGTTGCCTGTTGGGAAGGTCACTGCTGTCAATGCTGAGAAGGTGAGGTAAGACCATGATATAGCCAACATCCAGGGTGTTGTTTAGAAAGAGGTAGCAGTAGTCAAGGTGAGAGATGTGGGCCCTCTACAGAAGGGTGAGGATGGAGAGGGGAGAGGTTTCCGGGGGAGAAGTGACAGGAAATGACTGATATTTGGTAAGGGTGTACAGGGTAGAGAAAGGGAGAAAGTCAGTAGTGACTCACAGGTTTCCGGCTCAGGCCACTGAGACTGCAACCAGGAGGGTGAGCAGTGTGTAGGAGGGGCGGATGGTGAGTTTGGTTTTGGATGCGTTGAGTTTGACGTCTCTGGGGGCAGTGAGATTTGTAGATGCAGTTATCTAAGAGCAGTTGGACATAAGGGTTTTGGGTTTTAGGGAAAAGGTCTCAATAATTCCTCGTCTTCTTGCCTCATTAGGGTTACTGTGAGAAACAGGGTTATGTATGAGAAGGGGATCTGAAGATTATGGAGTACTATATAAGTGAAAAGCATTCTTATTACATCTCTTATAGTCTGGGCTTATGTATGCTTGAAGTAGCTGTACCTCACCAAGAATAAGTAAAAAGGAATCTCACCAGTTCTCCGTGTTCACCCAGCTCTCCTTAGAGAGAAACACTTAAAGGTGTTCCACGGGCCGGATGTTGCTGCCACCACGATGGCTTGGGCTTAACTTGAAAAACAGCAGCCTGTTTCTGCTGCAGAAGAGGGGAATATTAGGAGGTGAATATTTTCCTCTGCCCTGATCCAGAGTTGGCAACTGGACGTGTGTAATAAAAACAAATCAAACATGACTTAGCATAAACCAAGATCTGAATTTCCTGGGTTGTTTCTTTTATTGTATACTTTTTGTAATCAGCAGCTTTAGACTTGCTTAACGCACTTCAAGTGTTTCCCAAACAGGAGGTTAAATAGCCTGAACCCAAGAGACCATGGATGGAGAGTGATAAGGGTTGTATAGCCCTGGGAAGGTGGACTGTGTAACCCCACCCCCACACATCCCTTCATCTTTCCTAGCTCTGTGTTTGTCCTCTTCTCTGTTACAAGGCACTACCCCAAGTTTATGCCTTTCAATGAGCATCATTGACTTCCTACCAGTGCCTCTGGTTTTTCTTTGATACGTGAAACAAAAAGTGTGTGATTTAGCAGTAGAAACCAACTCAGGTGGTGACCTCAAGTTACTTTTCTTTTCCTGGCCTGTGGTTTTTCCCCTCATGATGATCAGAGACTGAGCAGGATCTTTGGTGCACAGCATGCCATCGGATGGGCAGGACTGGTCAACAAAGAAGTATCCAATTAAGTAGATCTTAGTACCTGACTACCACTCATTCCTTCATTGTTCAGTCATACATCTATTTGTTCATTTATTCAACAGATACTTATTATGTTCTCCATGCCAGGCACTATTGTACACCTTGGGAGAAAACAATAACGAGCAAACCCCGCCATGATCCCTGCTCCCAGGGAGCTTACAGGCTACCGGGCATCATTCTGGCAGGTGCAGTGAAATGGTAATGCAGAATATAGCTAGTGGAGTGGTTTTTAGCAGTTCAAGATTAACTTCATGGGAACTGTATTATGATGCCAGGGCATTCTGAAGAATTAATGTCAATAGACCCTAATTGTCTGCATAACAAACTACCTCAAAACTAGTAAGCATTTATTATTTCTCACAGTTTCTTTGGGTCAGGAATTCAGGAATGGCTTGGCTGGGTGGTTCTGGCTTGGGGTGTCCCATGGGAATGTAGTCAGATACCAGCTGGGACTGCAGTCATCTAAATGTTTGACTGGGGTTGGAGGGTCCACTTTTTATTCACACAGCTTGCAAGTTGCTGTTGGTGGGAAGCCTCAGGTTCTCTTCATGTGAATGCTCCACAGAGCTGCTTGAGCGTCCTGACAACATGGCGGCTGGCTACCTATAGGGCAAGTGATCCCACAAACTAAGCTGGGAGCTGCAAGGCTCTTTGTGACCTAGTCTTGGAAGTCACACACCTTCACTTTTGCCATACCCTATTGGTCACATGGAGCCCTGGTGGTGCGGTAGTTAAGAGCTTGGCTGCTGTCCAAAAGGTCAGCAGTTTTAATCTACCAGCTGCTCCTTGGAAACACTGTGGGACAGTTCTACTCTGCCCTATGGGGTAGCTATGGACTCAACGGCAACAGGTTTGGTTTGGTTTTGGTTACTGATCATATGACTGCCTGATTCAGTGGGGAGGACACAGTACCTAGGCATGACTATCAGGAGTCAAGTCTGGATTGGCCTACTGGGAGGCCAGACTCTCACAAGACATAGCCGTTATTTCAGGTTAGGTTCAGCTATGTTGTTGTTAGGTGCTGCTGAGTTGGTTCCAACTCAGAGAGACCCTGTGTACAACAGAACAAAAGACTGCCTGGTCCTGCACCATCCTCACAATTGTTGCTGTGTTGAGCCCATTGTTGCAGCCACTGTATCAATCTATCTTGTTGAGGGTCTTCCTCTATTTCACTGACCCCCTACTTTACCAAACATGATGATGTCCTTCTCCAGTGACTAGTTTCTTCTGATAACACATCCATAGTATATTCAGTATTCTTCACCACCATCATAATTCAAATGCATGAATTCTTCTTTGATCTTCCTTATTCCTTATAGGTTCCTTACAGGTTCAGCTGTATATAACATAAAATCCAAATACTAGTACCTTAAACAACATAAGAATTTATTTTCCTAAAAGGAATGGAAGTCCAAATGTAGGACGTCCAGGACTGTGGAGGCATCCCTCTGACCCTCAGGCCTCAAGCTTCTTCTGCCTTTCTGCTCTGTCATTATTAGGACTTTGGTAATTGTTAAGATTGTGATCTAAGGGAGAAGGCTGTGTGGCACAAGGGAGAGGGGTAGCTTCCATCTTCAAGGTAGCCTTGTGATTACAAGATGGCTGTTGAAGCTCTGATCATCAAATTTACGTTCAAATAGTAGGAAGGGGCAAGGACACAGGATCCCCCTTTAGAATAGCTTTTGTTTCGTAGAAACTGATTCATGAACTTGACACTTACATCACATTGGCCAGGATTTAGTCACAAGACCACCTATATGTGCAAAGAAGCCTGGGAAATGTTCTTTGGCTAGGCACATGGCCACCATGTGTTTGTTAGGAAGAGAGGGAGAATAGAAGTCAGTGAATGGCGTCTGCCCTCCATGAGCAGTGTCTGCGGTGGGTGAGAATAAAACCTCCATGTTTTGCTTCTCCTGTAGATTGATTATAGACTGTTTAACCTACCTTTATCATCAATAACAAACAAAACTTAAAAAAATGTGAGTTTCTAATCACATGGCCCATTATTTTTAAGACAGTACAAAGCCATACCACCATTGTCCACTTCCCTGGATGAGATGATTTCTAGGGTCCCAGAGTTTGAGAACCATTTTACCAGGAAAATCTGTTTTCTTTAAATGCCTACAGCAATTCAAATACTATAGACATAATGCCTGTATATGAGCAATTCTCCATTTGAATATTCAGCAATTGTCTTAAGTGCCTGACACTGCCCCAAAATTTGAACAGAGAACTTATGTATATTCTGTTCTGTTTTTAAATTGGGTGAGTTAATTATCATGGCATTTTTTGCTTGTTTGCCTAAAGCCTTACCTCCTCGAACCAGAGAATGGGACTATTTGGTCTTAGGTCTACATTTAGATCTAATTCCCTGCTCATTTAAAAAGCCAACCATAAATTTATTCTCTAGGAGAGAGAGGGAAAAGGCAGAATTCTCTACTTATTAGCATGGAAGACAATCAATTATTTAGAATAAATCGTTAGCTTAATCACAAGGGACAAGAAGGGCTTTAGATCAGTGCTTCTCAAACCATGTTCCAATAGCACAAAACTCAGTGAGCTAAACTAAGGTTAGTTAGTTAAAATTTAGTTAATGGAGGGCCGCTGGGCCCTCACTACACAGATTATAGACACACCTAGGTTAGTAGAAGGATATTTGTATGGGTGTTTCTTAAACTTTTGGTACCTGTTTCCGTTTTGATATAGGCAATTGACAAAGAAGCGGCAAGCAACATTAATGGGGATAGTCCCAAAGAGCTGATCATACCTGCTTGACTGCTTCATTGACATTTTGGCCAGTTGCCTGCTATGTAATTATTACTGGTGTGTATGATGCGGTTAAGTATATGATTACTCCTCACAGAGGCTGGGTCGTGCCCCACAAAGAATGCTATGACCGGGGTTATTGGCCCCCAGAATGCAGTGAAAGTCTACTCTCCATGGAAAGGTTTCCATGACCCTTGACTGGGAAGTGCATTTCACCTCTGGGTGCCACAGGACTATCCTATTGCATGTAATTTTAGTATTGGAAATCTTGAGATGCCATTTATGTGTATGTTTGTCCTTTTTAAAGTTGGTTATCAGTAGAGAGTTTTAGAAGCCAATGCAAGAGTGAATTCCCTTAGGCTTCTTTCAATGGAGGTTGTGATGGAAGCAGTGTGGAAGAGTCTGTAATTTACCCTGAGTGGTTTTTGCTTTCTGCTTTCATTGTACCAAGGAATGTGATTTTTTTTTCTCTTTTTATTGTGCTTTAAGTGAAAGTTTACAATTCAAGTCAGTTTCTCATATAAAAACTTTACACACATTGTTATGTGACTCTAGTTGTTCTCCCTACAATATGACCGCACACTCCTCTCCATCCTGTATTTCTTGTGTCCATTCAACCAGCTCCTGTCCCCCTCTGCCTTCTCATCTCTCCTCTGGACAGGCGCTGCCCACATAGTCTCGTGTGTCTACTTGAGCTAAGATGCACATTCCTTACCAATATCATTTTATGTCTTATAGTCCAGTCTAATCTTTGTCTGAAGAGTTGGCTTCAGGAATGGTTTTAGTTTTGGGCTAACAGAGAGTCCGGGGGCCATGTCGTCTGGGGTCCCTCCAGTCTCAGTCAGACCATTAAGTCTGGTCTTTTTACTAGCATTTGAGATCTACATCCCAATTTTCTCCTGCTCCATCAGGGATTCTCTGTTATGTTCCCTGTCTGCAGTCATTAGTGGTAGCCAGGCACCATCTAGTTCTTCTGGTCTCATGCTGTTGGAGTCTATGGTTTATTCGCCCTTTCTCTCTCTTGGGCTAATATTTTCCTTGTATCTTTGGTGTTCTTCATTTTTCTTTGTTCCAGGTGGGTTGAGGCCAATTGGTGCATTGCCACTTGCTAGCTTTTAAGACTGCAGATGCTACTCACCAAAGCGGGATGCAGAACATTTTCTTAATACACTTTGTTATGCCAGTTGACCTAGATGTTCCCTGAAACCATGGTCTTCAGACCCACGCCCCTGCTACTCTGTCCCTTGAAGGGTTTGGTTGGAATGTGGTGAGTTTTAATCTGGGCCTTAGGATGTAGAGTGCAGACACTGGAATCCTACTCCACCACTTGTTGGTTGTGTGATCTTAGGAAAGTTACTTAGCTTATTTATGCCTCTGTATACTTTGCTGTAAAATGGGGACAATAATAGTATCTACTTTGTGGGGTTGTTTTGATTATTAAATGAATCAAAGCGTGCCAAGCATCTTGAATAGTGGATTGTGAAATACATAGTAAGTACCTGATAAATTTTAGCTACTCTTTTTTTATTATAGTGTGAATGACTTCACTATTCTTATAACTGGGAAGAACTACATATGACCTATTTTTTAGTATGCCACCAGTCAACAGCTGGTGAGTCTTTGAATTAATGGTTTTATTTAGATTTTTGGCTGATCTAAACAGAATTAATTCTGGCCTTTAGTAACTTTTCTGCCAGAAAATAAGTTAGTTTTGTTTTGAGGGTTTAGTATGAACATTCAATAGGCAGAATCCAGGTGCCCTGAACTTGAGCATCATCAAGAATTTTGATCACTGTCTAAGTTATCTAGTGCTGCTATAACAGAAATACCATAAGTGGATGGCTTTAACAAACAGAAATTTATTTATTCTCTCACAGTCTAGTAGGCTAGAAGTCCAAATTCAGGGCTCTAGCTCCAGGGGAAGACTTTCTCTCTGTTGGCTCTGAAGGAAGGTCCTTGTCATCAATCTTCCTTTGGTCTAGGAGCTTCTCAGCACAGGGACCCTGGGTCCAAAGGACATGCTTTGCTCCTGGAACTACTTTCTCAGTGGTATGAGGTCCCCCTGTCTCTCTTCTCACTTCTCTCCCTTTTTTGATCTCAAAAGAAATTGACTCAAGATACAACCTAATCCTGTAGATTGAGTCTTGCCTCATTAACATGTTAGAGGTAGGATTTACAACACATAGGAAAATCACATCAAATGACAAAATGGTAGATAATCACAGAATACTGGGAATCATGGCCTAGCTAAATTGACACACATTTTTGGGAGATCTAATTCAATCCATAACAACTACCAATGGATCAAGCATAATTAGGGAATCATTTGGGTTATTATGCAGATGGAAATATGAGGAAGGATAACATTTATAACCATTTAATTCTAGGCAAAAATCTATAAATCAATCCTTTTTTATTGTTGTAAAAATATGCATAACACAACAGTTGCCAATTTACCATTTCTCAGGTATACAATTTAGTGATAAATTTTGTGTAACCATCACCCATAATCATTGCCAAATTTCCCGTCACCGTAAGCAAAAACTCACTACTTCCTGAACGATGGGTCTCCCTTCCCCCACCCCTCGTACCCCTGATAACCACTAATAAACTTCAGTCTCTATATATTTGCCTATTCTTACTATTTCATGTGAGATCATGCAATATTTGACCTCTTGTGGCTGACATGTTTCACTCGGTATGAAGTTTTCAAGGTTCATCCGTGTTGTAGCGTGTACTAGGAGTTCAGTTCCTTTGTGGCTATATTCCATTGTATGTGTGCACCACGTTTTATTTATCCATTTCATTCATTGATGGACACTTGGGTTGTCTCTACCTTTTGTATAAATTGATCTTTATATAACACTTTATATAACATTGTCTTAAATTCTCAAGATTAAAATTTTTCTTTTTTTTGAATTAAGTGGTAAATGTTAGGGCTAATGAAGTAATCTTGTTTTTGCATGTTTGTGGTTGTGGCTTACTTCTGAGGTTGAAAGCCAATTTTAGAGCTATATCCCAGGGACATAGCAGCTACAGGGCTTGAATGTTTCTAAAAAGCTCAGCTCATACATTTTGCAGAGCCAATTTGGTCCTCATTTCAATACCTGGCTTGCTCTTTACCTCTTTTTAGCTAGCTTAATATTCAGCTATGTCTGGAAGAAGTATAGACAACCCTAAATCTTAAAGGATTTAGAGAGGTTTTGTGAAATTAGGAAAAGCATCTGCTACCAAGTGTTACCTTATGAATTCAATTGTTGGAATTTAGTTTGCGAGGCTTAGGAAAGAATCTGTAGCATTCAGGAAGAAACATTAGAGAGAGTGCTGAAAGAGCAGTGGGGTGATACTCTCCCTGGGTGATTCCAAGCCACCGCCCTGCTAAATAACGGGAACTCCCTGGTGATCTAATTGCTAGTCCTAATGATTTAATTACATCATCTTGGAGATTTTGGACAAACAGCGGAATAGTGCATGGATGCTGGGTGGCAGAGGGAGCTTTCATGCAATGTTTAGAGATGTTACATTGAACCTACACTTTTGAAGGGAAATAGCCCCTCTGTTTAAATTATGCCCCCAGGCAGCAATGCACGTTAGCAAGAGACACTGTCACTGTTGAATTGACACATCAGCCTCCTAACTGAAGTTCAGTCCAGGCCAACCCATCCTCTGTCTTCTGCCACGGTGGTGTTTGTAAAATTTGTACCTAATCACGTGTCACTCCCTGCCTAAAACTTTGTGACGCCTTCAACGACAACAACAAAAAAGCCCAATCCCATTGCTGTTGACTCAGGTCCAACTCATGGCTACCCTGTGTGTTGTAGTGTAGAACTGAGCTCCGTAGATTTTTCTTGGCTGTAATCTTTACAGACGTAGATTGCGAAGTCTTTCTTCTGCAGTGCTGCTACATGGGTTCAGACAACCAACATTTAGGTTGGTAGCCGATTGCAAAATGCTTGCACTACACAAGGACCTTTGTGGTTCCCTAAAAAAATACCCGTTGCCCTCAAGTTGATTCTGACTCATAACAATCATATAGGGCAGAATAGAACTGCTCCATAGGGCTTATAAGGCTGTAAATCTTTATGGCAGCAGATTGCCAGACCTATTTTCCCACAGAGTAACTGGTGAGTTCAAAACCACAGACCGTTTGAGTAGCAGCCAAGTGGTTAATTGCTACACCACCAGAGTTCCAGTGGCTCCCTATTGTTGGTAGGTGCTGTCAAATCGATTCTGACTCACAGCAACCTGATGTACAACAGAATGAAACATTGCCCAGTCCTGTGCCATTCTCACAATCGTTGCAATGTTTGAGCCCATTGTTGCAACCACTGTGTCAATTCATCTTGTTGAGGGTCTTCCTCTTTTTCTCTGACCCTCTACCAAGCATGATGTCCTTCTCCAGGGACTGGTCCCTCCTGATAACATGTCCAAAGTACGTGAGACGAAGTCTTGTCATCCTCGCTTCTAAGGAGCATTCTGGCTCTACTTCATCCAAGAAAAGTTTGTTGATTCTTCTGGCAGTCCATAGTATATTCAGTATTCTTCACCAATACCACAATTCAAATGTGTCAAGACCTCTTTGGTCTTCTTCACTGTCCAGCTTTCACATACATGTGAGCCTCCCTAGAACTGTCAAATGAAGTCCAGGCTCTGGCATTGTTGTCTCTCTCTCCTATTTTTATTCCCTCTTCCACCTTTGTTTTTTATTACTTAGATAAATATTGAGTCACCTCAAAGAACATCTCAAGGATGGCCAGCTTTCACGAGAGACTGGAATCAAGAGCCCAGACAGCCCTCTCACCCACTGCTGGCCTCTGTGGCTCTCCCTGCCGTCTGCCTCTTTCTCTTCCTTTGCAGACTGCCCTTCTCTGTTTGTTTCGGCGTGCCTGGAAAGGACACCCCGCAGCCCACTGGTTTAATCTCTTTACTGCAAGTGAACAACCAAGATGGAGACTAGTTTCTGGGAAAGCGGATCTGATGGGCCAGAGTAAGGCAGCCCCCCAGTGCGCCCCTGAGCCTGGGAGATGGCCACGTAGGTAGATGGGCTGTGAAAGCAGACTGTCATTTTACAGAATGGGAGTGTTTGAAGAGCTCCCTAGATAGAAACACAGTTTAGATAATCAGCTCTGATTGCTTTCTCTCCCAGTTGCTGGAATCTCAGATCACTGTAAATAGACTCACACTTTTGTCTTTGTTGCCAAGGTCTATGATAGTCACAGCAAGTGATTGACATCTGTGTGACTATTAAAAAAAAAAAACAAAAAACCCAGGTGTGACTATCATGAGAGGCTTAATGCAGCCAAGAGTTCGCCTCTGCAGCCAGGTAGATCATCTGGATTTTTTTTTTCCATTTATTTACTCATTTGTTCATCAACTATTTATTTAAGTTATCCAAGGTACTATAATATAGAGATGTGTGAAATATAATCATATGTAGTTTAAAATGGAGTTCATCTTTGGGGAAACTAATGTTATATATTTGACCTGAATTTACTTGCTTGCTGGAGTTGTAATTATTCATTAGTGTTTTCCCCCAGGTCTTGTTCCAATATTGTGGCAGACAGCCAGACCCTTTAATCATTTACAGGTACAGATGCCTTTGATTTCTTCAGAAGCTTTACTCATTCTAGGGATGTGCAGGAGAATAGACATGTCTGAAGGATAGAAGTCTTCTGACAGCAGTGTTGCGTGACGTTATGAGCATGACATTAATTAAAGAAGAAGTGATAGGTTTTGTATGAGCTGGGAAGCTGGTGGCTTTAAGATTACGAGCATGACAATTTGCCCAAATCATTTGCAGAGTTGGAGGTAGCTCGAAGTTCAGGACTCCACAAGTAAACATCCACATGCAAAGAGAAAAATCAGAAGCATCGCAGCCTCTGTCTAACACGAAGCCACAGCTGGCTGCTTAGGGAGAAGAAGGCTGAGCTTCGCTGGCAGAGTCGCTATCGCACATGTCCGCAGAGCAAGAAGCCGGGTCTAAAAGAAAGGGAGTTTTGTCTCTTTCTTCTGTCAGGCCCACGTTTAGCCGTTTGTGGGAGCTGCTGCTGCTACAGAGTGTGAGCATGGCTGAAGGTTTGGTATCGCATTTTTAAAGTTAAATAATGGGGACTGTCAAAGAGGTAATTGCTAGAGTATCTCTTGGGGTGATAGTGGATGAAAAGTAGGAGACCCTGACAAGGATCAGAGATGAAAAAGAGATTGTAGGTAAACCTACAGGCGTCCTGCGGTGGCGCAAAGAGTTAAACACTCGACCGCTAACTGAAAGGTTTGTGGTTTGAACCCATCCGTGGACACCTCAGATGTAAGGCTTTATGATCTGCTTCTGAAATGTCACTGCCTTGAGAAGCCTATGGAGTGTAACTCTACTCCGTCTATGTGGGGTCACTGTGGGTCGGAATCGATTGACAGCAACTGCTTTTTTGGTGTTGTTGTGGTTAAATATTTGAAACCACACTCTTTGTAGTGAGGGAGGGGACATACTTGAACTTGCATTCTTAAAAAAAGAATGCTTAAAAAAATTCATTTGGGGAGCTGTGTGATGATAACCAATGTGAAATAAACAAGGAGAAGAAAGCGTGACCCACTAACAATACCATCAATTGTCGTTAGCTGCTGCCGGCTTGGCTGCGACTCGTGGAGATCTTATGTGTGACAGGGCGCCACGTTGCCCGGTCTGGAGCCATCTTCACGATCACAGGTGTGTTTGAGCCCATTGTTGTGGCCATTCGGTCAGTCCATGACATCGAGAGTTCCCCTCCTTTTCGCTGACCCTCTACTTTACCAAACATGATGTCCTGTTCTGGCAATTGGTCTTTCCTGTGATGTGTCCTAAGTAAGTGAGCCCAAGTCTCACCATCCTTCTTCTAAGGAGCATTCTGGTAATACCCTCAGTAGATGTGCTAATGCTTAGAATGATCTATAATGTCAAGTGTCAAATTGAGGAGCTGGGATAGAATTCTTTGCTTAACTTTTGAGCACCTGGTTTCCTTTGTGGCCAGGTTGACATCAAGGGAACCTTTCATAAGAGGATGGTTTGCTGTCATGGATTGAATTGTGTCCCCCCGCAAAATATCTGTCAACTTGGCTGGGCCATGATTCCCAGTATTGTGTGATTGCCCACCATTTTGTCATCTGATATGATTTTTCTGTGTGTTGTAAATCCTACCTCTATGATGTTAATGAGGTGGGATTAGCGGCAGTAATGTTAATGAGGCAGGAGTCAATCTACAAGGTTAGGTTGTGTTTTAAGTCAATCTCTTTTGAGATATAAAAGAAAGAAGCGAGCAGAGAGACAAGTGGACCTCATACCACCAAGAAAGCAGCACCAGGAGCAGAGCAAGTCCTTTGGACCCTAGGTTCCTGTGCTGAGAAGCTTGTAGACAAGAGGAAGATTGATGAGAAGGACCTTCCTCCAGAGCTGACAGAGAGAGAAAGCCTTCGCCTCGAGCTGGCACCCTGAATTTGGACTTCTAGCCTCCTAGACTGTGAGAGAATAAAATTCTATTTGATAAAGCCATCCACTTGTAGTATTTCTGTTATAGCAGCACTAGGTGGCTAAGATCTATGTTAATAAGTCTATAAATGCTCCATGCAAAATAAATGGAATAAATTGCGAGATGGAACATTATCTTTGTATTTGATGATTTGAAAGGTTACTTTAAATTCACTGAATAAACATACCAATGTAGGTGAGAGGCTCTTTCTATGGTTATGAAAATGAGCTATTGAAGTGTGCAAATTTGGCAAAGGTCATTTTTTTTTTTAATGTTTTATTCGATGAAATTTCACACAGCTGAGTAGGTTCTCATTTGACAATTTCTATACAAATTATTCATGACATGAAGTACATCTTCCACGATGTGTCAACATTCTCTTTACTTCCGTTCTGACTGTTCTGTTTCCAATGCTCTGGTTTCCCTGCCCTCTTATCTTCTCATAATTGTTGATCTTTTGGTTTCATATAGATGTTTTTTTAATGGAGTGCAGTACTTAGAGGTAATATCCTTTATTTTATGGGCTGATTTGTTATTTTGCTAAAAGGTGACTTTAGGGGATAGTTTCGGTTCAAGGTTTAAAGAGTATCTCAAGGGCGATAGTCTCAGGGAGTCCTCTAGTCTCAACTGGTCCAGTAAGTTTGGACATTTTAAAGGCAAAGGTAATCTTCTAGTCTTCAATATCAACTACAGGTCTGTCATGTCCTTTTCAATGGAGAGATGCAAGAATTAATTATGATATGCTGTCTGAGAAAATAAAATATGATGTGGGACTATTTCCAAAACAAATTTTCCATAGCAGAAGGGCCAGAGTGCTAACTGCATGGCAACTGGGGTCTTAAAAGCTTGTGAGTGGCCATCTAAGATACAGCTATTGGTCTCTTACTGTCTGGAGCAAAGGAGAGTAAAGGAAACCAAAGACTCAGGAAGAAATTACTCCGCGGGACTAATGGCCCATACAAACCACAGCCTACTCTAGCCTGAGACCAGAAGAACTGGATGGTGCTCAGCTACCGCTGCCGACCACTCTGACCAGGGACACAATAGAAGGTCCCAGTTAGAATGAGAGAAAAATGTAAAACAAAACTCAAATTCATAAAAAAGACCAGACTAACTGGACTGATAGAGACTAGAGGAATTCTCAAGACTATTGCCTTAAGGAACCTTTTTAACCTGGAACTGAAGCCACTCCTGGAGGTCACCTTTCAGGAGAATAATAAATTGGCCTATAAAATAAACAATAAACAAGTTATGAGGAACGTGCTCCTTTAAACAATCAACTATATGAGACCAAATGGTCAACGTTTACAAAAACAGCAAAGAGAAGGCAAGGAAGGACAGGGAAATTGGATGGGTGGAAATAGGACAAAACCCAGTGCCATTGAGTCGATTCGGGGGGGGGGAAATGGTGAGAATGTTGACAACTTACGGGAATTGTGACCAACGCCACGGAACATTTTGTGTATGAGTTGTTGAATGGCAATCTAACTGGCTGTGTAAACTTTCACCTAAAACACAATAAAGTATTCAAAAAAATGTAAGCTCCCAATTTTTATTAGATTTAACTTACTATAAAAGTATCTAAATTCTTTCGACTTTTATACTTACCTCATTGTGGACCCATAACAATGACTTTATGGACTGGTAGTAGTCCTGGGATTACACGTCAGGACACCCATTCTAATTATTTAGTTGAAGTTGAAAAAGTTCTTTCAGACCTAGAAGTTCCTATTTTAAAAATTGCCCCAAATTTTATCTTGATTTAAGTTTGTTACAGTAATGCTCTTGCCTAACAACAACAACAAAACCCAAAACAAACCCATTCACCACGCCATTCTTTTTTCTAACAGACTCTCAGTCAGGTTAATCCTATTCAAGAAAAGTCTGGGCATTTGACCAGTACAAGGGTGCCTCTTGATCAGATTGGATTTTCCAGCCTTCCTGCTAGGTGACTGATGTGGGAGGGACAGATGACACTACTGTGGCCAATGAGAGGTGAGGGACACTGGGGGGCCTCTGAGGAAATTTGCTTTTCTCTTAAAAAAGATGCAAAGAAATGATACCTTTTTTTTCTTTATAAATTATGTAAGGACAGGATGCCTGGAACTTCTGTAGCCAATTGGCAATGTAGAAGTTTAGGATGATGGAATAGAAAGATGGAAGGAAGTGGTATTTTTAATGAATTACTGATCTGCTAGGTAAACTAAGCATGTTACTATCTTCCAGATTTGTTATTATGTGAGATAGAACGTTTTCCTTTTTTTTTTTTTTTTTTTGGCTTTAACAAAGACAAGTTTATTCTCTCACAGTTGAGTAGGCTGCAAGTCCAAATTCAGGGCGTCTGCTCCAGGGGAAAGCTTTCTCTATCTTTTGGCTCTGGAGGAAGGTCTTTGTGATGCTTCAGTCTTCCCGTGGTCTGGGATCATCTCAGCACAGGAACCTCAGGTCCAAAGAACATGCTCTGCTCCCGGCACTGCTTTCTTGGTGGTATGAGGCCCCCAACTCTCTGCTTACTTCCCTTTCCTTATTATTATTTTTTTTAAATAAATTTTATTATGTTTTATTTCTTTGTATCGCCGTATCTTCCTCTCCATATGGAAGGTGTATGATTACATTTCTTAGTCCCTCTTTATTATTTTAATGTTGTCTTCTTTTATATAACATTGCCGTTACCCTGTGTTGAGCTTTTTTTTTTTTTTTAAATCATCTTGCTTTGTTTTTTTTGGGTTTCCCTGTCTGGGTTGACTTCTGGTTGCTCTGCCCAGTGTTCTAGTCTTGGGTTGATACCTGTTATTATTGATTTTCTAACCAAAGAACTCCCTTTAGTATTTCTTGTAGTTTTGGTTTGGTTTTTATGAATTCCCTCAACTTGTGTTTATCTGGAAATGTCTTAATTTCACCTTCATATTTAAGAGACAGTTTTGCTGGATATATGATTCTTGGCAGGCAATTTTTTTCCTTCAATTTTTAAAATATGTCATCCCATTGCCTTCTTACCTGCATGGTTTCTGCCAAGTAGTCTGAGCTTATTCTTATCGGCTCTCCTTTGTAGGTGACTTTTCGTTTATCCCTCACTGCTCTTATAATTCTCTATCTTTGGTTTTGGCAAGCTTGATTATAATATGCCTTGGTGATTTTCTTTTAAGATCTACCATATGTGGAGTTCGATGAGCATCTTGGATAGATATGTTCTCATCTTTCACAATATCAGGGAAGTTTTCTGCCAACAAATCTTCAACAATTTTCTCTGTATTTTCTGTTATCCCTCCCTGTTCTGGTACTCCAATCACTCATAGGTTATTTCTCTTGATAGAGTCCCACATGATTCTTAAGGTTTCTTTACTTTTTAAAATTCTTTTCTCTGATTTTTCTTCAAATATATTAGTGCCAAGTGGTTTATCCTCGAGTTTAGAAATTCTAGGTTCTACTTACTCAATTCTGCTCCTCTGACTTTCTGTTGAGTTATCTAATTCTGTAATTTTATTGTTAATCGTCTGAATTTCTGATTGCTGTCTGTCTATGGATTTTTCCAGGTTATTAAACTTTTCATTATGTTCCTGAATAATCTTTCTAATTTCTTCAGTTGCTTTATCTGTGTGTTCCTTAGCTTGTTCTGCATATTGCCTCATTTCCTTCCTGATGTCTTCAAGGGTTCTGTATATTAAACTTTTGTATTCTGCATCTTGTAATTCCAGGAATGCACTTTCATCTAGAAGATCCCTGGATTCTTTGTTCTCAGAGCCTGTTGAAGTGACCATGGTCTGTTTCTTTATGTGACTCAATATTAACTATTGTCTCTGAGCCATCTATAAGTTATTGTATTAGTTCATGCTTGCTTACTGTGTTGTAGCTGCTTGCTTTGTTTTGTTTTGCTATACCCCTATGGGTTGCTTGAGTGAGCTAACGATTATTTTCACCCTGGAGCGCTGGTGTCCTGTCCCCAGCTGGCTAGAGCTGTTATCAGGTATATCAGTCTAGGAGTCCATTCAGTTTTTTTGTATGAATTCAGCTCAGGTTTCCAGGTAGCTGATCATCAAGTGTGTGGTACAGGCTCTGTCCTATAGTCTTAGAGAGGCAGGGGTGATTGGTGTATATACCGGTATCTGATTGCAGCAGGGGGTCACGCTCTGAACTAGGCAGGGGGCTGAGAACCGACCCCCAAGTGTCTCTGAGGAAAATGCATCTCTGTTCCCTAGAATGTGCTGGTGGGTGGGTTCTGCAGAGGGACCATGGGCACCCAAAGTTTTTGGTTGTAAGGACTGGGAGGTACCAGTTATCTTTGGACCCCTATCGTGGGTGGCTCGGTGACGCAAGTGGGGCTACTGGTCCTTAAGCCCCTGATGTGGGTAGGTGAGGACCTTGTTTAATAGGCAAAGCAATGTCAAATGTCAAACACCCACCTCTCCACCGCACAGCTGAAATGGTTGGAGTTTGCCAACAAGGGCCTATTCGCCCGAAATAGGCCCACACAGGTCCGTGCAGAAGGGAAAGGTGCTCAAGGTCCATGGATGGTTTATGCCTGGACAGGAGCCACTTCTGTCCTGAGCTCCCCCGGTTAATGGAAGTAGCAAATTATCTTTTCACCCCAGTTGCAAATTTTTTCCTACCCCAAGGCTGGGAGGATGGCTCCAGGTGCTCACCAGGGTCTATCTCAGGCCTAGGGATTCAGCCACTGAAGCTGGATTGGGGGTGGGGGGGGCACGTGGTAAAATATACGCAAGTACTTAGCTTTTGCCAAGAGAGCCCTTCTTCTCAGGTTCCAGAGGTGTGAGTGGGCTGTGTGGCTAGCTGCTTCTCCCTGAGGAAACCGCGTTCTCCTCAGGTCCTGGAGGTGTGAGTGGGCTGTGTGGCTGGGTGCTTCTCCCTAAGGAAACCGCGTTCTCCTCAGGTCCTGGAGGTGTGAGTGGGCTGTGTGGCTGCTGCCTCTCCCTGAGGAAACTGTGGCCGAAGCTAGGACCAGCCCGCTGCCGCCACTCCGGGAATGGTGCCTGAGGGCTCCCGCGATTCAGGTCCGGTAACTCCTCTCCACTTCTGAAGGGTCTCTTCCTTCCACTGCCCCTCAGTTCATTGTCTAAGCTTGCCCTTGATGCTCAGGGCTCCCAGCTTGTCACAAATATACTTGTTTCACTTGTTTTTTCAGATCTTTGTTGTAAAGAGGGCTCGACGGAAGTGTCTATTCTGCCATCTTGGCTCCGCCCTTTTTCCTTTTTTTTTTAAGCAAATTGTGTTTGGTCTTTCTCTACTTGCAGCTCAAAGCATCTAAACAGTTACTTGCTGGTGTCTCAGTGTATATAATATTTTAATAATGAGTTCCATTTCTAAGTAAAAGCAATACTTGTATACATGCTTAAGAATCAATTTTCCATGCAGTGCTCTACCCCAAGGCATGGCTTTTTGTCAGCTGGCAACTCTTGGATTTGCAGGCAAAATTCTCCAAGGAATAAACTGATCTTGGTATCATCATGTCTCAAAAAAAAGTGTACTGCAGCTGTAAAGACTGTTTTTGTTTTGAGACAGGGCATTTCTAGTCTTTGGGGTGGGAAAGGTTAAAGTCAAGTCTGGATCTTTTGTTTTGAGTGTTGAAGAAAAGCGCACCATGTACATAATACTCTCAGAGCAGGCTGTAGGATTTGGATAATCAATGACTGCCTGGGGCGCTGATGGAGGGCTTGGATATTCTTTTTTTTTTTTTTTTTTCTGGGCATGTTGCTTAAAGGTTTACTGAAATGCCCAGACGGAGGATTCAGGGTTTGAGAAAAATTATTGCCAGGCATTTTGGGAGTTAGGGTATGTGAAAGGGGCTGGGAGGTGCCTCAGCTGCCTAGTGCTTCTGTAGCACAAACACTCCGAATGAGTGGCTTTAGAGAACATTTATTTTCTCACAGTTCTGGAGGTCTCAGCCATGTCTACTCCTTCTGGGAGCCTCTTTCTTATTTCTGGTGTCTTCCGGAGATCTTTGATGTTCCTTGGCTTGTAGATGATCCACATGTATTGCCAGTCTTCCCCATATGTGTGCCTCTCTGATCTCCGTCTATAACTCAGAAGTGATCAGATTTAGACCCCACCAACTCAGGTGTGATCTAATTAATATGACAAAGAAAACCCTATTTCCAAGTAGGATTACCTCCACATGTATAAGGGTTAGGATTCCAACACACATTTTGGGGACAGATGGAAAAGAAAGATGGGGACTGTCTTAGTCATCTAGTGCTGCTATAACAAAAATTCCACAAGTGGGTGGCTTTAACAAACAGAAGTTTGTTCTCTCACAGTCTAGGAGGCTAGAATTCTGAATTCAGGGTGTCAGCTCGAGGGGAAGGCTTTCTCTCTCTGTCAGCTCTGGACAAATGTCCTTGTCATCAATCGTCCCCTGGTCTAGGAGCTTCTCAGCTCAAAGACCTCAGGTTTGAAGGACATACTACATTCCCTGCTCTACTTTCTAAATGGTAGGAAGTTCCTCTGTCTCTCTGCTTGCCCCTTATATGTCAAAAGAGGTTGACTCAAGATACAACCTAATCCTGTAGATTGATTCCTGCCTTATTAACATATCTGCCTCCAATCGGCCTCATTAACGTCATAGAGGTAGGATTTACAACACATGGGAAAATCATATCAGGTGACAAAATTGTAGACAATCACATAATACTGGGAATCATGGCCTAGCCAAGTTGACAACACATTTCTGGGGCAACACAATTCAATCCATAACAGGGACCAAGTGAGAATATTTGAGCACAGCTGGCCATAAAGGTGGGAGCTATTTACTTTTTTAAATTACGAAATAGATGGGACTTTAAGAGTCTGCTATTATTATGTGCCAGGCATAGTTCTAAGCACTTTTCAAACATGATCTCATTTAATCCTCACAAAAGCCCATGAAGCAGATATTATTCTGCTCTTTTATAGATGAAGAAAGTGAGGACAGGCAAGTTTTAAGTAACTTGCCCGAGGCCCCCAGCCTCTGTAGTCCTTGCTCTTAACTGTTACACTATACACTCACCACGTGGAGTATTTCAACTGTTCAGAGATGTGCAGAAGATAATATAAGTGCCCTGCTATCCACTCTTGCTGTGTCATTTAAAGAAATAAAACATTCCAGATATAGTTGGAGTGCCCGAGAACCTCTCTGTGCTCCCAGTCTTCTGATCTTTCTTTCACTGGCATGAGATTTAGTTCAGTTTTTGGTATAGGGGCTGGGTCTACTTCCTCATGCCTCCTGGGCCCTCTGCTTAGTCCAGCAGCAGTTCTGAGAATGATGGAAGCAGCTTCCGTCAGCCTCCTTTCTGGAGTCCAGAGCCACACCCCAGCTCTGCATCTTGGATGGTGAGCTCTGGTCCCTAGTATTGGCGGAGGGGGTCTATTAGCCTCATTCCTCTGCAGGTGCTAAGCAACCAGCTGCACTCTTGGTCCTGGTGATCCCCAGCCCCATGGTTTCAGCCCTCCTCATCACTTGAGCCCTATGGGAATACAGAAGGGTGATCCCATCGTTGGCCTTGTGATTTGAGGAAAAAGAAGTTTATCTTACTTAGTGCTACCTTCCAAAACAAAAAAACCTCATTGTTGTCGAGTCAATCCTGACTCATAGCCACCCTAGAGGACAGAGTAGAACTGCCCCAGAGGGTTTCCAAGGAGCACCTGGTGGATTTGAACTGTCGACCTTTTGGTTAGCAGCTGTAGCTCTTAACCACTGCACCACCAGGGTTTCCAGTGCTACCTTAGGCAGTGCTTGTTCCTATTTGCTGGCAGTCCAGTACTGCAGCACAGTGAGTGCTGACTTTCTCTCTGCCTATAGCACAGCTGTACTGTACTAACACAACACACTGTGTTTCTTGGCCAGAGGGACCATGGCCCACCAGCCAGCCTCTTAGGTTTACTATACTGGTCCTTTTTGGACCGTGAACATCTCATTTTCTAAAGCTGTTTTAATTCCCAGGAATTAGTTGACCATTTTCAGAAGGATAACCAAAAAATTCAAACCCATAGCTGTTGAGTTGATTCTGACTCATAGCAACCCTATAGGACAGAGGAAGGATACATAAAATCATTTTAACATTGAAATTAACTGGATATTGAATGCAAGTTTTTCTTCTGGCATAGGATCATAAGCAGTAGGGACTTAAGGGTCTGTTTTAGGGTTAGTTATTGATACCTGGTAGTGCAGTGGTCAAGAGCTCAGGCTGCTAACCAAAAGGTTGGCAGTTCGAATCCACCAGCCACTCCTTGGAAACCCTGTGGAACAGTTCTACTCTGTCCTATAGGGTTGCTATGAGTTGGAATCAACTGGACGGCAACAGGTTTGGTTTACTGATACTGTCGGAACAACTCAAAGGGATTTGAAGGAGTCATAGATTTCAGCCCATAACCCCTTAATTACATGTTTACCTTAGTTAAAAAAAAAAAAGGAGTTAAGGATGTTAACATGAGGTGTTGTAGTTTATTCCTTGATTTATTTGTCAGTTGTTATTGTTTACTGGGGGTATAGCAGTAAAAGAGCAGATAAAAATCCTTCCTTTATGGAGCTTACGTTCTGGTGGGAGAGAGAGAAAATAAAGTAAGTTTATATCTGTATCTATACATAGATGTATATGTTTATTTATATGTTAAGTAATAAATACTAAAAGAAAAAAAAAAACACAGGGAAGGAAAATAGGAAAGCTTAGTACTTTTCTACTAAACTTCGTTTCAGGAAATATATTACCACTTTGTAAGTGCATATTATCCATTGCTGTCGAGTGGATTCTGACTGGTGGCGTAGTGGTTATGAGCTCAGCTGCTAACCCAAAGGTCATCAGTTTGAATTCACCAACCGCTCCTTGGAAACCCTATGGGGCATTTCTGCTATGTATTATAGGGTTGCTATGAGTCAGAACCCGCTCCATGGCAGTAGGTTTGTGTTTTTTTTTTTTTTTTTTGGTTTTAAGGGAATACTATTTTAAATATCATTGGTGATGTCAGATGGATCCTGGTTGAAAGCAGAGAATACCGGAAAGATATTTACCTGTGTTTTATTGACTATTGCTAAGGCATTTGACTGTGTGGATCATAAGAAATTATGGATAACATTGCAGAGAATGGGAATTCAGAACATTTAATTGTGCTCGTGAGGAACCTTTACATAGATCAAGAGGCAGTCGTTCGAATAGAACGAGGAATACTGTATGGTTTAAAGTCAGGAAAGGTGTGCATCAGGGTTGTATTCTTTCACCATACCTATTTAATCTGTATGCTGAGCAAATAATCTGAGAAGCTGGACTATATGAAGAAGAACAGGGCATTAGGATTCGAGGAAGACTCATTAACAACCTGCGTTATGCAGATGACGCAACCTTACTCGCTGAAAGTGAAGAGGACTTGAAGCACTTACTGATGAAGATCAGAGACCGCAACTTTCAGTAAGGACTACACCTCAACATAAAGAAAACAAAAGTCCTCACAACTGGACCAATAAGTAGCATCATGCTAAACAGAGAAAAGATATTGAGGTTGTCAAGGATTTCATTTTACTTGGATCCACAATCAACAGCCATGGAAGCAGCAGTCAAGAAATCAAAAGATGCATTCATTGGGCAAATCTGCTGCAAAAGACATCTTTATAAAGTGTTGAAAAGATGTCACCTTGAGGACTAAGGCGTGCCTGACCCAAGCCATGGTGTTTTCAATCGCCTGTGAAAACTGGGCAATGAATAAAGAAGACCGAAGAAGAATTGACACCTTGCAATTATACTATTGGTGAAGAATATTGAATATACCATGGACTGCCAGAACAGCGAACAAATCCGTCTTGGAAGAAGGACAACCAGAATGCTCCTTAGAAGCAAGGATGGCAAGCAAAGATGTCTCACATACTTTGGACATGTTATCAGGAGGGATCAGTCCCTGGAGAAGGACATTATGCGTGGTAAAATAGAAGGTCCGTGAAAAAGACAAAGACCCTCAAAGAGATGGAGTGACACAGTGGCTGCAATAGTGGGCTCAAGTATGGCAATAATTGCGAGGATGGCGCAGAACCGGGCAGTGTTCTGTTCTGTTGTACATAGGGTTGCTATGAGTCTCAGAACGGACTTGATGGCACCTAACAACAACAACATTCTAAATACAATAATCAAAACAAGACTGTGGAATTTAACATACTTTGCCTCTTTGGGCGTTTCCACTATTGGGACTCTTACGTGAGAAGGTGGGCACTTGGACATGAGGCAGCTCATGGTGGATCCAGCAGTGGAGCCTGTAACCCACTCTCCACACTCAAGGATGAACCCCTTAACATCCTCCCACTTCTGCCCCTCCCTCCCTCCCGCCTCTTCAGTAGAACTAACCATGGTAAAACAGATACTTACGAGTTTTTCATAGCCAGGAAGGGAAAAAAACTAAATTTGGAGCTATTTTATGTTAGATTGTTGTCCTTATCGACAGTGTTGGCAGTGGAAGTGAGTTTTCTTTTCCTAGGAAGAATTTTGGTATATGTGTGTCTAAGTGGGACTGGGCTAGGATGTCTGTCTAGGAAAATGGCAAATGAGCTTTTTATGAATGTAAAAAATGTACACAGGGCTTACTTCCCTAATGTGATTGCTAAGAGCTTTCTTAACATTATATAGACTACGTGCAGGCTGCCCTTTTTGTTCACTAAAAAAAGTTCTGTAAATTAGGATATAACTTAAGAAAACTTCCCACAGTTTTTTTTCCTCCTCCTTTAAAAATGGGTTTTTAAAAATTTGTATCAGGATTTGTTTTTTTCTAATGCAAAATTTTCCTTTAAACAGAGCTCTTAAAAATCTTTTTGTGACTAAGCATTTTTAAGCGCCTACAGGGGCATGGCAGCCCTGGTGGTGCAGTGGTTAAGAGCTTGGCTGCTAACCAAAAGGTTGGCGGTTCCAATCCACCAGCTGCCCCTTGGAAACCCCATGGGGCAATTCTACTTTGTCCTGTAGGGTCTCTCTTTGTTGGAATCAACTCAATGGCAATGAGTTTGGTTGGGTTTGGTATGTGGGTATGGCTCTATAGAGACACAGGTAAATTGACGTAGGCCTAGTCATCTCAGAATGCAGAAGGGAAGGCAGAAAACTGTATTTTCATAACGGCATTTTGGACTGGGAAGTATTTAACCCCCAAAGATAAGCTGCTCTACAGGTGATTTGTTCATGATCTGATGGCTGCTGTAGAAGGTAATAGGTCCATGATTCATTTGCCGTGAACAATTCCAAATTCTGGACTAAAGCACGCTGATTAATGTAAAGAATACGTGACTCTTTTGTTGTGATGGGGATGGAGGGGGCAGTGCGTGTTAGCGTGGGTTGGCATAGGGCACTTTGTGCCTATAAATTGGATGGTTTTTCTAATTTCCAGTTGTGGCTTGTTGGTAGCTGGAATGTTTGCGCCTTTCTGCTCTTTTCAGACATAACAATTATCGTTTGCTGACGTGGCCCTGGCAAGCCATGTCCGCCTTTCTGACACAGCTGCCGGCCACTGTGAAACCACCCAGGCTTCCCTAGATGAGTCACGCTGGCCACAGTGGTATAAGCTTGGAACTTTGGGCCCTCACATTTAGAGAACAGAAGGACGGATACGTTGTTGGAAATGCGATCTCAGTCAAATTAACCTTGTTGCTGGTTTTTGCGTCCCCGAGTTGAGTACTAAAACCAAAAACGAGTCTGGGATGGACTTGTTGAAATGGTCAGTAGCGGTGATTGTTTCCTGAATGCTGACAGATCCTTCTGAATTCTTCATCAGAGATTTCTTCGATCATTAGAGTAACACCGCATCGCACGGTGCAAATGCCTTCTGAGATTTCAGGAAGATGTAGACGAGCTCGTGCTTTTTTATCTTTGAGATCTGGATTGTGGGGCTCCACACTGATGTCTGAATTGTCCTTGCTGTGCTGGAGGAAAAGAATTTCTGATTACGGTACTTAACAGCAATTGGAGTGCTGAACCAGTTGCAAAAACTCAAAATAGCATGCAGGCTGGGATGTAATTGTCCCGTGAATGAGCCTTCAGGGAACCAGCCTGGTGGGATTAGGGGTCAACGGGTTGTTTATCCCTGTACTGAATGCTGTAGCAACCCAGAGCAGGGCAAGGGGGACTCCAGTGAAAGCTGTACAGCTTCTGGGTGTTGACTTGTACTGCTGAGCCAATGCTTTTTTTTTTTCCTTT
The DNA here is from genome assembly GCF_030014295.1 of Loxodonta africana. Classification (NCBI taxonomy): domain Eukaryota; kingdom Metazoa; phylum Chordata; class Mammalia; order Proboscidea; family Elephantidae; genus Loxodonta; species Loxodonta africana. Next base: position 72,683,289 of record NC_087364.1, on the reverse strand, counting down.
TTTTCTTTTTTTCAATTGAAGTCCTACCGGTTCAAGTTCATGCATCGTGTTTAAACACAATCTACCTTGAACTTGGCAGTGGTCTTAGCGCTATACGGGATTATACTTATAATCACTAAGTACAAGAGCACCGTTCCATATTTAAGGCTTATAATTTATTCTTTGTTGGTCATCTGGAAACCCTGGTGGCGTAGTGGTTAAGTGCTATGGCTGCAAACCAAAGGGTCGGCAGTTCAAATCCACCAGACGGTCCTTGGAAACTCTGTGGGGCGGTTCTACCCTGTCCTGTAGGGTCACTATGAATCAGAATCGACTCAATGGTACTAGGCTTGGCTTTTTTGGTTTAGTTGGTCATCTTCTTTGACTCTATGACTGTGCTCTTGTGAATCGACCAGAATTGTTAAGACAGGCAGAGGTGACATAAAACGTGGACCAGTTTGATTTTTAAGAATAAATGTGTGCCCGAATTTTGTTGCCATAGTTATTAGTTGCCTTTGAGTTGGCTTCAGCTCATGGTGACCCCGCGTACAGCAGAAGGAAACGTTGCCCGGCCTTGGGCCGTCTTCTCAGTCGTTGGTGTGCTCAAGTCCATTGTTGTAGCCGCTGTGTATTTTGTGTGCTTTCCAACTTATGGGGCTCCCCTCGCCAGCACTATATTGACAGTATTCTGTTGCAATCCACAGGGGTTTTTTTTTTTTTTTTTTTTGAAGAATTATATAAGGGCAGAAAAAAAAGTTAAAATAATGCTAGAGATTAATTTGTTGATCATAAATTCGTGACTCAGGCAACACACAGCGTAGACTGAGTGTTCCAAAGAAATGGGGCAGTACTGGGGTTTTATAGTCTGAGAACAAAGAAACCCGGGAAAGTTAAAGCAGTTTAGACCAGTCTTTCGGGTGTTCATCAAAATGTTCCTTAAAGTCCTTTCTTCTTGGAAATGTCAGTTTTGCTAAGGAGACAGATGACACAGGTCTCCAGGGGTCAATGTCTGCCAGCGCAGGTTTCCAGGTGGCTGGGTGCCTATTTGTCTGGAGTGTTGAGGCTAAAGATGAAGGATGTTCGTTACACATAAATCTAAAGAAGCAAGCTTGTTACTTCCTCTAAAGGTTCGGATATATATTATCTTAAACAGGCATCGGCCATGTTCTCTGGGTCTGACACAAACACCTTCGATTGTTTATTTTCCACAGTTTTCATTGGCTAGTTTTCAGGAGTAGACTACCAGGCATTTCTCTGTAGTTTGTCTTATTCTGAAAGCTCTGCTGAAGCCTGTCCACTGCAGGTGGCCTTGCTGGTATTTGAGATCCCAAAGGCATAGCTTCCAGCATCACAGCAACATGCAAGTTACCACAGTATGACAAACCAACAGATGAGTGGTGGGGTCAGAATTTTATGGTTAGATACATAACTTCTGGGATAAGCCATACATTTTTCTCCTAAAAATTAAAAGTAGCTTTTTCAGTGAGTGTCTTAGTTATCTAGTGCTGCTATATAGAAATGCCACAAGTGCGTGGCTTTAACCAACACGAATTTATTTTCTCACAGTTTAGGAAGCTAGAAGTCAAATTCAGGATGAAAGGGACTATCATAGTAGGAAGAGGACTCTGTTGTAATAGGGAGAACACTGACCCTAAGATATACAAGCTTCTCAGAGAGTTAGGGAAAACAGTGTTATTTTATAGAGACTGGGAGTACCCAAGGCAAGAAAAAACCCAGGTATGGGAAAATGGAATGAAAGGGTGTCATGGTCAGATAGTGAATCTGTGTTTTAAGCTAAGGTCAGCCTATTCTCTGGGAGGTGCCCTTAAAGGCCTAAAATATGTTGGCTCTAGGTGAGGGAAGGCCCAAAGCTCAGGGACTTGGGGGAAGGAAAGGAACTTGACCAAAGTCTGGTGAACAAGCACTCTTTCTAGTTGATTAGTGGGGAGAGGCAGTCCTGTTACTCATTTATGAGGTTAAGGGATAGGAATCTGGAGGGTCTATGTCCCTGGTGGCGTAGTGGTTAAGTGCTACGGCTGCTAACCAAAGAGTTAGCAGTTCGAATCCACCAGGCGCTCCTTGGAAACTCTATGGGGCAGTTCTACTCTGTCCTATATGGTCACTATGAGTCGGAATCGACTCGATGGCACTGGGTTTGGTTTTTTTTTTTTTTTTTGGTGTCTGACCAAGGGAGCCCCGGTGGCGCAGTGGTTGAGTGCTCTGCTGCTAATCAAAAGGCTGGAGGTTCCAGGAGACAAAGATGTGGCAGTTTGCTTGTGTAAAGATTACAACGTTGGAAACCCTGTGGGGCAGTTCTACTCTGTCCTGTGGAGTTACTGTGAGTCGGAATCAACTTGAAGGCAGTGGTTTTGTTTTTTTGGTTTGGTGTCTGACCTTGTCATAGGTTTTGTCATAGGTAAGCAAGGGGGCATTCCTGAGTCTTATCTAAGTCACATGGGAAGGGTAGTTGTTTTCAGTAAGCCCTTTTCCTGAATGCAAAGGGTTGGGGATTTTTTAAACCATCTGTTTCCCGGTTTCTCAGGGTTCTGGTAAAATTCAACATTACCAAGTCTCTACCGCGTGCTGGGCACTGTCTGGGCACGGGAAATCAGGGGACAGAAACAGTTCTGCCCTCACGGAGCTTACATTTTAGTGGTCACAGACAGAAAATGAGCAGAGAAGAAAACGAGCTGTTGTCGTTGAGACTACACACAGCAGAACATATACCAATTCACCAACGTCCACATGTACAGTTCGGTGACATTGACTACATCCTTTGAGTTGTGCAACCATTCTCACCCCCGTTTCCGAATTGTCCCTCCTGCATTAACATAAATTCATTGCCCTCTAAGCTTCCTGTCTAATCTTTTGAGTTGCTGTTGTCAATTTGAAGGTATGCCGCAGTTTTTTTTTTTTTTTTAAATATTGTTTTCGATGAAAGTTTACACAGCAAATTAGGTTCTCCTTTGACAATTTTCTATACAAATTGTTCAGTGACATTAGTTAACATTTTTCACAACGGGTCAGTTTTCTTCTTGACTGTGTCCTGGTTGTTCCATTTCCTGTGCTCTAGTTTCACTGCCCCCTTATCTTCTCATCCTTGCTTTAGACTAATTGTTGACTTTTTGGTCTGATACTTAAAAAAAAAAAAAAATTTTTTTTTTTTTAATGGAGCACCGTAGTTACAGATAATATTATTTTGTGTGCCAATCTGTTGTTTCACTGAAAGGTGACCCCAGGGGATAGTTTCAGTTCAAGGTTCAAAGAGTATCTCAGGGTGATAGTCTTAGGGAGTCGTTCAGTCTCAACTGGTTCAATAAGTCTGGACTTTTTAAGAATATGAAATCCGTTCCTCGTTTTTCTCCCATTCTGTCAGGATCCACCTGTTGTGGCCCTGATCAGAAAGCTTGGTAGTGGTAGTTGGGCACCATCTAGTTCTTCCGGTCTCAGGGTAGACGAGGCCATGGCCTATGTAGGCTGTTAGCTCTGTAGACTGGTTTCTTCTCCGAGACTCTGGTTTTCTTCTGCTGCTGAGGAGTAGAGACCAACAGCTGTATCTTAGGTGGCTGCTTGTAAGCTTTTCAGACCCCAGGTGCTACTCACCTCACTAGGATGCAGAACATGAACTTTGTGAACCCAGAAAGCCATTCTTTTGAGGTGTTTGGTTATGTCTGAGAGGTATTTGTAACTGTGTCCTCTATGAAATATATGTGTACACACACATATCTGTATGTATACATACACATAGATTCTCCTACGTGTGCATACGTATGTACTCACCTGTAATTACCCATACACCTGCATGCCTATATACCTACATATGTGACCATACCCTCTTTTGAACTTCCCCAGAGGGTTTCCAAAGCTGTAAATCTTCACGAAAGCAGACTGCCACATCTTTCTCTCGCGGAGCAGCTTGTGGGTTCGAACCGCCGACCTTTCAGTTAGCAGCCTTTTAGAGATCCTTCAACTTAGATAGATATTGCCAAATTGAATTTAAAAAAGTCTCACAATAAAGTCCTTTCTTTTAACTTTAAACATTTTGCTTATCAGGTAAAATATTATTTCACTCTGACTTTGTTTTTAACAATGAATAAAGGTAAACATTTTTTTCTGTATTTTTGTTGGTCTTTTCAAAAGTGAATTACCTGTTCCTCTCCTTTTGTCTGTTTTTAATGGGGCTGTTTGTCTTTTTCTAATTGATTTACAGGAACCCTTTTTGGGTAATGTATTTTAACGCTTTGTCCATATATGTTGCAAATACGTTCTCCTAGATGTTGCTTGTTTTTAATTGTGCTCTTGGTTATAGACAGATTTTTTCATATCGTTAAATTTATCATTGTTTTCATTAGGGCTTCTGGGGAGTATAAATTTTGTCCCGTCTTTGCGTTGCTTACATTAGGGGAAGTATGGGATCTTTATGCTGGAATGCCTTCTAGGGGGAGAGACTTAATTATATGGCATTGCTTACGTGTTTAATGGAAGAAAGGCTTGGCGATCTACTTCTGAAAAATCAGCCATTAATTCCTCTATGGAGCACAGTTCTACTCTGACACACTTGGGGTGGCAGTGGGTCAGAAGCCACCTGACAGCAACTGAAAAAAAAGTGTTTAAAGCTGTGTAGATTATAGTGGCTGAAATACGTGTCCTGCAACATTTGTTTATTGGCCTATCAAAGTCATACATGAGACACTCTCCCCGTGTCCCCGGATTCTGACATCAAGAGCTACTAAGGTAGCTGTCGGGTGCTCATCACCCTTCCCACCCCTCCCCCCCCCCCCCCCCCCCCGCTTTTCCCTGGACCGCAGCTCTGATCTTAGGGTTCTCCCCTGCTGGCTCTCTTCTTCACTATCAAAAGTTTTGCTTCCAGTTCCTTCTTAATCCTGCCACCATTGTGTTTAATATCTAACCTTATTGCCCCTCATGGCCTTTTTTCCCAGTCTCTTGCCAATTCCCCTACACTTCCCAGGCTTTACTGAAAATATCCCACCAATCAGCCCTGCTTATCCTCACTAGGCAGTCAGCTTCCTACTGCTCAAGAGGCATGTGAGTATGTGTGTGCGAACACATGCATACACATGTGTTAGTGTGTGTAATTATTTCTGAATTTAGAGAGTGACAAGAAATTTTGCATCTAGATAGTTAAATGATTTTAGTGCTGGCCTTTATTCCCTGGGTTTAACTATTAGAAAACTTTATAGAGAAGCTACTCTAATTATATATGTAAACTTTGCCTAAAACACATTTTCATCTTTTTTCCCAGTTTTAGATTTTTCTTTTTTTTTTTTTTTTAATAATTTTGAGATCTGTAGTGCAGTGATTTGGGTTAGGAGCTCCAATGAAAATACCACAAACAGGCTGTGATGGACTAGGCATTTGCTTAGTTACTCAGTGATGTTTACGTGGTGTTTTTTTTTTTTTTTCTTTTAAGGAGGACTATGATATTTTTTATGATATTAAGACAAGGGTTTGGCTCAGGACAATATTTGAAAAGTAAATCTGAGGGGATTTTCCCAGGCATTTTGCTCAGAACATGGAGATCTACTTTTATGTTTTAGGATGGATGGTTACTTTACAAAAACACCTGCCACAGAAAGCAGAGGCCTGCTGTCAATGCCCTACAACTGGATTTCCAGTGGGCTGCCACTGGAAAGCATCCAAGCCTGCTTCAGCGCAACAGGTGGTCTCTGAAACCTTCAGCCTCTGCCAGACTTTGGCCCGAAAGCAAAAGGCCTTGGCAGGAATGGAGGGGGGGTTGTTTTCAAGGGAACATGTGATCTCTTCCTTCCTTTTCTGTTATTGAACTCTCAGACGGAGAGCCTTAAAGACACACAGAATTACGACCTACGGTTTGCACAAAATAATCTGCTACTCTTTCTTGAACTCTTGGTTACCTATTCATGACAGAAAAGGATTAGCCCCATAAACCAGTTGGTGAAGGAAATAGGAGCTCACATGTAAGAATGGGGGACTCTCCCTGGGGAGCGGGGCGGGGGGGCACACAAATTTGTTGGAACAGACATTCCTTTTAAAAAAGCAATTGAAGTAAAAGCAAGAGGTAGGTGGGAAAAGTATACCTGGAGAAATAGATTAGACTATAACAACCTAAATAATACTTATGCTTAGTATGTGTCAGTATCTTATAGTGATACCTTGCTCCCTAGGTGGGATGGGGGTGAGGTCAGATAAAACAAGGACTGTTCATTAGGACTCAAAGCTAACAAAGCACCTGTGTCCCGTTTAGTAGCTGTGTATGAGTTAGAACGAACAAGAACTTTTGAGGGATTGAGCAGCCCCCAAGGAGATAAGAGGTTGTTAGAGAAACAGTTGATAAAGATTATTTACACAAGGGAATTTTGGATATTTTAACCTTGCTTTAACTGGGATATTTTGTATTTTATCAGTAGGAGGAAGACCTTGTGCTAATGTCCAAATATGCAACCGAGCAGTAGGCTTTTGGTTCTTTAATTTAAATAAAAAACCAAACAACACACTTGCTGTCAAATCGATTCCGACTCATAGCGACCCTATAGGGCGGAGTAGAACTGCTCCATAGGATTTCCAAGGAGCAGCTGGTGGATGTGAACTGCTGACCTTTTGGTTAACAGCTAACCACCAGGGCTCCAAACTAATGACTGATTCTCTGTGCCTGGGAAACTGTGATTGGCTCCCACCGACCACGTGGTAATCAGGGAAGGTGAGCAGTAATACTGCCTGGAGCTGTAATCACCGCATTTCAGTGGGCCTGAGCATCATCTGGGTGATCTTTAAAATGTGTATTCTCAAGCCCCAGAGATCTCTGGGGATCTGGCCTAAGACTTTGTATTTTAAAGAAAAGCCAGGTGGGGACCAGTTGCTGCCTTAGGAGGGTGGGTTTGTCCAGGGATCTCACTCAGTTTATGTCTCCTAACAGACATGTACACTTCCATTTAAGAGCATCTCATTTTGACCTAATGCACTGAGCTTCTCTTAGCGCTTTGAAATTAGGACATACTATGGTATACTTTTTATTTTTTTAACATGCCCTGTAGAAATCCTTTCATTCTCTGCCATGACAGTTCTTGTAAAAATGAGAAAAAATATTTTATTGGCTTTAGGGAAGGTTAAGCATTACCAATGTAGCTGAACAAATTGCTCCTTACCCAGTGCTGCTCTGGAAACAGCCAAGAACATTGGGGTTGTTCAGTTACTAAGAACGAGTATTAAGCTCTAATTTCTTACATGATGGACAAAATACTTATAATTCATGTAAAATAATCATAGTTATCACTACACATTCAAAATGGGGAAAAATGTGCACAGACCTGGAATATGAACAATAGAAAACAACTAATTGTTCCTATTATGATCCTGTGGGACCAGCATTCGATTCTGTCTCCTCTGGAGTCCCCTTCTCAATCCCCCTTCTGGTGGTCCTTATTGCTCTTATTGTTTTGCATCTCCCTCTATTCTGTTGTGACTTTTCGAGTATACTTATCAGTCTTGTCATTCCCATTAAGTGGTATCACTATGATATGTAAAGTTTCTAAAAGCTAGACCTAGAATATTGTATTAATATTAGGTTTTCAAGGAGAGCCTGGTGGATTTGAACTACCGACCTTTTGGTTAGTAGTCAAACTCTCAATCACTATGCCACCAGGGTTTCCTGGAACATTATAGACTCTAGTACTTGATAAGAGGCCAGTGGTGGTTCAATGGTAGAGCCATTGCCTTCCACGCAGGAGACCTGGGTCCGGTTCCCAGCTAATGTACCTCAAGCGCAGCTACCATCATCTTGTCTGTGGAGGTGTGTGTGTTGCTATGACGTTGAGCAAGTTTCAGCGGAGCTTCCAGACTAAGACAAACTAAGCAGAAAGGGCTGGCGATCTACTTCTGAGAATGGCCCCGTGAAAACCCTGTGGACCACAACGGCGCAATCCTCTGTTCGCGGGGCCGTCCTCGTGAGTTGTGAGCTGACTCGATAGCTGCCAACAATAACACTATTTGGAAAAAAGGGTCTTAAGAACCAACAAACCTGACTTCTTATTTTTATAGATCAGGAAATGGGGCCAGGCCTGCCATTTACTAGCTTTATAACCTCACACAAGCCTCCTCACTTCTTTGAGTCTGTTTCATCCACTCTGAAACGAGAGGTAATTAATAATCTCTGTTCAGTTTGAATCCACCAGGCTCTCCTTGGAAACTCTGTGGGGCCATTCTACTCTGTTCTATAGGGTCGCTTTGAGTTGGAATCGACTCGATGGCAACGAGTTTGGCATTTTGGTTTGGTTCACAGGGAGATTGGGAGGAATCAGTGAGAAGATATCTGTCAGCGACCTTCACTCTGGGTGTGCAGTGGGATCCCTGGGAAGCTTAAACCTAACAAACCAGAAACAAAAGTGATGCCCAGCCTCACCCCAAGAGATTCCCATTTCAGTGGTGTGTGTGGGGGGGAGGGGGTTGGGAGCAACATGTTAGAGAATGTCCCCAAGTGATTTGAATGTGCAGCCAGAATGGAGAATCATAAAAAAGCTTTATTAGACGGCAATGTTCTGTAGAATAAAGGCCAGTATTTATGGCGGCTTGGGACTTTTGCCTCCAGATATCCAGTACAATGTCATATCCGTGAATAAACGATGGAGCAGGTTTGGTGTTCTGTTTATAACAAACCATACTGTGGAATGATGGGGATGGTGGTGACAATGTCATTTCTGATCTTATGCTGGAGTCGAATTAAAACAAAACAAAACAACCCACTGCCGTAGAGTTGATTCTGACTCATAGCCACCCTATAGGACAAAGTGGAACTGCCCTGTAGCGTTTCCAAGGAGCGGCTGGTGGATTCAAACTGCCGACTTTTTGGTTAGCAGCCAAGTTCTTAACCACTGTGCCACAGAGGGAACAACTAGATGTAGATTAAAAAAAAAAAAAAAATTAATTCACCCCTTTCTCATGGTATAACCAACCCAGCCAAACCCGTTGCCATCGAGTCAACTGCGACTCATAGCGACCCTATATGTCAGAGTAGAACTGCCCTGTAGAGTTTCCAAGGAGCGCCTGGTGGATTTGAACTGCTGACCTTTTGGTTAGCAGCTGTAGCACTTAACCACTGTGCCACCAGGGTTTCTTCTCACCGTATAGCATGAAAATAAACGCAACCAAACTGTATTGTTATGAATTCCTGTTAGTATTTCATTTGTTTCCTGGTGCTAAAAATTATGCAACGGAAAAAACTGTTGAATATGAAATAGATCTTATTAAAAAGGAAAGTGATATGTGGAAGGCTTTACTAAAACAGAAAAGGAGCTCTGACATTTTACATATTGCTCATCAATTCTATTCATACTTTCTTTGTCCTAAATGCCCTCACATGAATTTGTCCGTTTTGCAATCCCATCAACTGTCTGCATATGAGGCTTGCAAACAAGTTCCAAATGTTACTGCTAACCAATTAGTTTTCAAAAAAACATTTCAAATGATCTTATCTTCTCCACAGGAGTGATTTAAGCAATGAAAAAAAGAAAAAGAAAAAAATCAATGAGCTCCGCATTGTTTGCTCCTGGCTGGGAGGGATCATGACTTAGTAAGAGTGGAGCTCACCCAGGTTGTCTGTAAGCACCTCTACTCAGAAGCTGATGTTATCTGGCTTTAAGGCCTGGCTCCTGGAAAAGAATAACCTTTCAAGTGAAGGCACCCCCTGGGAAGAGCAGTTTTATATATATTACATAAAGATCATTTAAAAAGTCATGTCTGTAAGAAGGCATCCAGGTGTTGATCACTCCCCGCCCCGCCCCGCCCCGCCACCCCTTAAACTTATTCTAAAAGGTTTTTGGAGGAGCTGGGATTTCATACTATTGAAAAGTAAAGTGACATTTCAGAAAGCTGGATCAGCTGTTTTACAGACTTAGAATTTGGAGGAAAATACCTTTTAGGATGAGGAAAGTGGGATATTAAAAGCCATTCAGCGACCTTTTGAAGTTCACAGGCCAGTTAGTGACAGATGCTGAACCGGAACTCACCTTGCCCTCTCCTTCATCTTCCGAACCTGTGGGCAAACACTGCGATCCACCCTCAGTGCCCACAAACAAGGTTTCCTTAGCACCCCAGTATGTATAGAGCCCCCAGATATGTTTTTGGTTTGTGTGGACAACTAAACACACTATTGACATCTCCTCCAATGATTTCAGGCAGTCTTCTTTCCCTTCCTTTGAGAGAGCCATTACCTGCATTGTTTGGCATTTTTTCTACATAGAAATGAAATGTTTTCAGAAGCTAATCCCTTTCAGTCTCTCAGATTTTCTCTAATCTGTGGAAGCTGACAAGAAATCAATTCACGTTTTTCATGTAACATCTTTGCTGAAAAGATTCTTTTACAAAGGACTCAAACTATTTTTTGCCTGCTAATGCACAGTGTCTTAGTTACCTAGTGCTGCTGGAACACAGACACCACAAGTGGATAGCTTTAACAAAGAGAAATTTATTTCTTCACAGCAAAGTAGGCTAAAAGTCTAAGTTTAGGGCATTAGCTCCAGGGGAAGGCTTTCTCTCTCTGTCTGCCTTCTCATCAGTCTTCCCCCAGACTAGGATCTTCTTCGCACAGCGACCCTGGGTCCAAAGGACACGCTCTGCTCCTGGCACTGCTTTCTTGGTGGTATGAGGTCTCCAACTCTCTGCTGTCTTCCTTTTCCTTTTATCTCTTGTAAGATAAAAGGAGGTGCAGGCCATACCCCAGGGAAACGCCCTTTACATTGGATGGGGATGTAACCTTAGTAAGGGTGTTACAATCCCATCCTAGTCCTCTTTACCATAAAATTACAATCACAAAATGGACGACAACCACACAATACCGGGAATCATGGCTCAGCCAAATTGATACACAAATTTTGCGGGGGGAGACATAATTCAATCCATGACACAGTTTGGTTGACCAGTGTCTAAGAAAAGATGTGTTCATGAAAGAGTGTAAGTGATATTCTTGTATGATTGTAACTCAGGCATGGTCACCACTCTCTGGGAGAAACCATCTCAAGGTGACATTTGGAGCAGGGAATGAGAAGCACATCCTGTGTGCTTAGTGCTACTGGGGTAATTTTGCTTTGTGGTCCTTTCAAAGGATCCAGAAAAGACAAAAAACAAACCCCTTGTCGTTGAGTTGATTCCGATGATAAAAAAAAAAAAAAGAGTGAGGATATATATACATATACATATATACGCTTGGTGGTGCAATTCTTAAGTGCTCAGCTGCTAACTAAAAGGTTGGAGGTTTGAGTCCATCCATAGGAGCCTTGGAAAAAAGCCTTGGCAATCTGCTTCTGAAAAATCAGCCATTGAAAACCCTATGGAGTATAGTTCTACTCTAACACACACATGGGGTCACCATGAGCTGGAGTTGACTTGATGACAACTGGCTTGGGTTTTTTTAGACACATAAACGCACACAAACATACAACTACACTTACACAAAATACATATAAATGTCAGAATATTTATACCAAATTTTTAGTTATCTAGGGCTGCTATAACAGAAATACCACAGGTGGATGGCTTTAACAAGCAGAAATTTATTCTTTCATGGTTTAGGAGGCTGGAAGTCTGAATTCAGGATGCCAGCACTAGGGGAAGGCTTTTTCTGTCTGTCGGCTCTGAGGAAAGGTCCTTGTCTCCTTTCAACGTCTGTGGGCCCAGTGTTCCTTGGAGATCTTCATGTGTCTTGGTGTCATTCTTCTCTTGGTCTAGGAGGTTCTCAGCTCAGGGACCCTGGGTCCAAAGAATACACTCTGCTCCTGGCTTTTCTTTCTTGGTGGTAGGAGGTAATTTTGCATATTTATGCAAAACAAGCATACTTGTTTCTGTTTTCCACTTCCCCCATGCTTACTGGTTTAGTTTTATTTTTGAATATGTAGCATACTGAGAGAAATGTCACTCCTTTCCTTATCCCTTCCACTGGATTCTCTCCCACTCTTATAGGTAACCAACTTCATTGTTTTCTGGTTTATCCTTTTTGTATTTCTTTTTGTAATGATAAACAGGCAACTGTATAAAATTTCCTTCTATTTTTTTACAGAAAAGGCAGCACACACTATATATGCTCATTTACACTTGGCCTTTTTCACTTAATATCTTCTGGAAATCACTGCATACTGGTTCACAGAGATCCTCCTCACTATCTCCTATTGCTGCATGGTACTCCGCTGTGTGCGTGTATATTATTTTATTCAACCTGTCTCCGATTCAGGATCATTTTTATCCTAAATGCCAGGGGAAGAGTTTAGTACGATGTGCAGGAGTTGAAGAAGGGGAGGAGAAGACCAGAAAATAATGAACACAATCATCATTAAGAAACCAAAAATAATCATGCTAGGTGAAAGAAACCAGACACAAAAGGCTGCATATTGAATGATTTCATCTTTATGAAATGTGTGTCAGAAAAGGCAAATCTGTAGTGTCAGACTCTGGGTGGTACAAATTATTTACACTTGGCGGTAATCAAAAGGTTGGTGTCTCGAACCCACCCAGTGGCATCACGGAGGAAAAGCCCTGGCAATGTGCTTCCATAAAGGTTACAGCCAAGAAAACCCTATGGAGCAGTTCTACTGTGTAACACGTGGGGTCACCATGAGCTGAAATCCACTCAAAGGCAAAAGACAACAACAATAATAATATTAGAAAGTAGGTTAATGGCTGCCTAGGAATGGGGAGAGAGTGCACCTGGACGTGAGGTTTCTTCCTGGGGTAATGGGAATATTGTAAAATTAGATTGTCACACAACTCTGCAAATACGCTAAAATCATTGAATTGTACGTTTAAAGTGGGTGAGTTTTACTGCGTGTAAATTTTGCTTCAATAAGGCTGTTAAAAAATTTCAGTGTCAGATGGTTCCAACCTGACTTAAAGAACAAAACCCTGCTTGTTACCGTTCTTGTCGATAGGTGCTGTCGAGTCGGTTCCAACTCAGAGAGACCCCATAGAACAGAGTAGAATCGCCCCGTAGGGTTTCTAAGGAGCGGCTGGTGGATTCAAACTGCCCACCTTTTGGTTAGCAGCTGATCTCTTAACCACTAACCTGCCAGGTCATTATATATTTAGTGGAAATAATTGAGACTCTCTCCTCAAATGATGTATACTTCATATTATGTTACTTCAAACCAGAGAATTTCTTTTTTTCATAGCATATTTTTTAACAGCATTTTCGTCTTGATGGATTTAAGTGAACTGATCACCCCTAAGGAAACTTACTTATTTTAAAGTGTTTGAAGCAGAAACTATCAATCTAATCCATTTTAAGAGTTGAATTCTAAATGATCTCGTAGACCACACCGTTACTCCTTTCATTTTACGGGTTAAACTCTGTAAACTCAGTTTAAAGCTCTAGAGTTTTAAAACTCTAATTATGCAATAAAGCTTAGAATACACTCCTTGTCTGTTATGCCCTTTAAATATTTATGCTACTCTGTTGCACAGCCATTAAAAGAGAATTATGAAGACTATAGAAACATGGAAAACTTTTTAATACGAATGAAGCAAACAAAAAAATACACCAGAGCGCCAAATGGCTTAAATACTAAGACTGCAGCTAGTGCAACAAACGTGTGTACCTGTGGAAGTCTGGGACATACGGGACAAAAACAACATATGTGCTATGTGATGGGCATTTCTGCCTTAAGGTTCTTGACTTGCTGCATTATGTCCAAATAAAGCCATGTGTGCTATCATCAGGGAAAATGTCAAATCAGAGGGATTGTGCACAGGTTGGAGGCTGCCTGGATCCGTAGCCGACATTTGAAGACTTTCCTTAGAGGACCACCAGCACTGGAAATGTGTGGAATGAGGTTACGTTAATTCTAAGCCACTGGAGCTCTGCCCTTTGTTTGCCCTCTGTAAAGCCATCTGGCCCGCTGTTACGGAATCTACCAATCTGACATGGATGGAGAGTGACTTTGCTAGGGGGTGGTAACTGTTGTTGGGTATCTCTTCTGAGGGCTGCATGTGAAGAAATTGGCTTCTGCTGACACATAAGTGATTTAGGTGATATTGAAAGAATATTCTGTCCCCAGCATTGCTGATTACTACCCACTGGAATGAATTACACCAAGCTCTGGGGGTGTAGTGGTTAAAGGCTTGGCTGCTAACTGAAAGGTCAGTGGTCTGAACCCACCAGCTGCTTTGCAGGAGAAAGATGTGGCGGTCTGTTTCCATAAAGATTTACAGCCTTGGAAACCCTATGGGGCAGTTCACCTGTCCTTTATAGGGTCGTACGCATCAGAATCGACTTGATGGCAGTGGGTTTGGCTTGGTTTGGAGTGAGTTACAAAGAAAGACTGAGGGTGCTCCCTCTCTGATTAGCCTTACAACTACAATGGACTGTCTGCTATCAGGTTTAGGGAAGGAAGAACCAGAGTAGATGACTCTCAAGACTCCATTGGACTCTATTTTTCAATTTGACTCTAGCCAAATGGCTTTGAAATGTGATTGGGAGCATTCAGGGAGAAAGCATAAAGCAGCTACATAACAACTTAAGCAGTACATTGTTTCAGGTGTAACTCTACGAAGTACATTGCGACCACAGACGCTTGTCCAGTGCAACAGATAATGCTGGAATCTTAGCCAGGGGGAAATCCATGGCTGAGCCAGTGGGCTAAGTGAGAAGTTAAAAAAAAAGAGAAGTTAATGAGTGTTTAATATGTTGTGCAAACATACCGCATCACTGAGGGATTAGATTCCACTTTCTAAAATGTTTGAGTTTTTCTGCATGATGCTTGCAAAGTGATAGGTGGTATTTCTTAGCTCAAGTGATTGATTATACTTTCATATTACTGTGCTTTTCCCATTAAAAGATTGAAGTGTTACGGCCTTAGCAATTCCGTTTCAGAGAAAAGCAATGGAATAGTGGAAGGGAAGGGTAAATGAGGGGCAGTGCAAATGAATTCGAAGCTGGCTGTCCTTGCCTTTTTTGAAAAGGGGGAGGCGCAGGTGATTTAAACCATGCTGGCATAGTGGTTAAGAGTTTGGTTGCTAATCAAAATGTTGGCAGTTTGAATCCACTAGGTGCTCCTTGGAACCCTATAAAGCAGTTCTACTCTGTCTTATAGGGCTGCTATGAGTCGGAATTGGTCATTTTTTGATTTCCAGTCAGTGCTCTGCTCAAGATTCGTGTTCTTTGACAGGAAGTCAGATTTGCTCTAAACTTAAGTCAGGTGTCCATTCCTTAGGGGTGATTGACAGCTCACTTAGGGCACATGAAATGAAAGAGGTGTGGTTCCAAAGGAAAAGTGAGGTGCTATGGCCAAAAGAAGGGGAAACAGACGAAGCCAACAGATGCCCCCTTCCAGTAGGTTCATTGTGAAGCAAAGCAGGTTTAAATGGCAGCTTTGACTTGGACAATAAAGGATTTGAATATTACTGGAGTTTAATTGCCAAGTTATTCCTCTAGATGGAAAACCCTAGCAGTTTAGTTCATCAAAAAATATTTTATGGTCAATTTGAAAGCTTAAATTTTTCTGATCACATTAAAAACGATATTTAACTATTTTCAAGCATACACAAAAGATGGAATAATGTGAACCTACATCTAACTGTCATCCAGCCTCAATAATTGCAACATTTTGCCAATCTTCTGTTTTTGCTTTAAAGCATTATGATTAGATGTTTATACAACTGGCTATTTAAAAGCTCAGAAGATTTAACACGATGTCTGAGAACTTGCTTTATGAACGTAAATCCAAGTATCAGATGGTCATCATTCTCATCAGAAAACAATATGGTGCCAGTTAAAAGGCATTCTGGACAGCAGTAGTGGGTTGTTTACCTAGAAATAGAGTTTTATTTCAGTCAATAAGGCATTATACTGACATGAGCCTGATGATTGAATTCCTTAACAACTCTGCTTCTAGATAAACCCAAACCCTATCACCGTCGAGTCAGTTCCAACTCATGGCCACCCTACAGGACAGGGTAGAACTGCCTCATAGGGTTCCCAAGGAGTGGGTGGTAGATTCCATCTGCCAACCTTCTGGTTAGCAGCCGAGCTCCTAACTGCTGTGCCATGAGGGCTGTCTTTCCAGATAACCTCTAGCAAATTTGTCTCCTGGTCATCGGAGTCTGGTGGAGAAACAGGTGGTTCACTGACAGTAATGTTGTGAACACTGGTGATCACGTGCATTGTGTGAGGGCTGAGCATGTTCAATTCTCTTTTACAGTTGAAAGATGCATGAGTGTAATGCAGTCCGGGACACAGATGATCAAACTGAAGCGTGGGACCAAAGGACTCGTTCGGCTCTTTTACCTGGATGAGCACCGCACCCGTCTCCGGTGGCGACCCTCTAGGAAGAATGAGAAAGCAAAAAGTAAAAGCAGCCTTGTAATTCCTTATTTGACTTGACACAGGGACACCCGGATTGTATCGGGTGAGATCTGTGGAAGTTTTGCAGTCAATGGGTAATGGATGTGGAGAGACAGGATAAGTGATGACAATTTTTGCTTTTTTAATTTTGGGGGGAATTTAAATCCATAACAGTTTTCTGTCAATGGTGTAAATGTTAATATTTCCCCTGTGTTGGAGACATGATATCTTTTAGTTGGGGTAAGATTTTTTTTATAGCACTAGACCTTTTATTTTCCTGTAAAATGTGAAGAACATCATAAAATCCCACGGACTTTAAAGTGTATTGCCCTATCTCGAGCACAGTTAACTGATTAATGAATTTTTAAAAATTGTTTTAATGATATGCAGTAAAATAGTTTTGACTGGACTCCTAGTTAAAGCTTTTCACTCTTACATCTTCTATACTTGACATCTTGGATTTTTGCTGTGTCCTTGGTAACATCTCCAATCTGCCTCTTCCTGTTTTCCTGGTAACTTCCTTAGTCCAGGGCCTCTTCACCCTTCTGGTAGCCTATTGTGAAGTCTACTAACCAATGTCCATATTGCTAGTTTCTTCTGCCTTTGTTTATCAGTTAAGATGCATTCCTCTTTAATAGAAGACTTAGACTAAATGAAGGCTTACCTGAGAAACAAATTTATTACTTCACATTACAAGAAACTCAGAGATAGGCACACCCCAAGTGTGGGAAATTGGTGCTCTAGTTCTGTTTCCTTGCAGTTCTTTTGGCTCTGCCCCACTGTGTGTTGGTCTTATAATCAAGGCAGTAACAAAATGGCCTCAGCTGTTCTGGGCCTCATAAACCAACATGGCAGTGAAATGGGAGAAAAGGACCATCTCTTCTGGTGTTTCCTTTTTAGGGGAGTAGAACCTTCTTCCAGGCATTCTGTCAGCCCCTCAAAGCAAATTGGCTCTTGTCTCCTTGGTTAGAACTGGGTTGCACTCTCATACCTAGATCGATCACAAGAATAAGGAATGGGTCCATCACAATAGCCATAGACCCATGAAACTTGCCCTGGGGCTGAGTATGGGCTCATTTCCCTATGAGTCAAAGGAGCAATGGGTTCATACCAGGAAAAAATTGAGGTTCTGTCTTAAAGGCAAAAGGGAGATGTAGATGGTATACGGATAATCAATAAGGTCTCAACACTTCTGATTCATGTTTAAAGACAAGCAAGCAAATAAACAAGCAAAAATGTTTTAGGCTGTCTAAAGTAATCTTCTTTGCTTGTGCTTCTCTGACCAAAAACATCAATGTTGGTCTATAAACAGTGCTGATCTCTGGCCTATCATTCCAGGCTTTCCGTCATCTAGGCCTCTACATACCTTTCCAGCTTTCTCTCCTGTTGTCCTCTTCTTGGAAACTCTGGTGGCATAGTGGTTAAGTGCTATGGCTGCTAACCAAAGGGTCAGCAGTTCGAATACACCAGGTGCTCCTTGGAAACTCTATGGGGCAGTTCTACTCTGTCCTACAGGGTTGCTATGAGTCGGAATCAACTCGACGGCACTGGGTTTGGGTTTGGTTTTGGTTCTCTTCTTGAGCTCTCTAGTCCAGCGGAAATGGCCTGTTTAGCGTCCTGGAATGGGCTTTATGTTTCTGTATCTCTATGCTTCTTCCCCTGGGGTGCCTCCTTGTTCCTATCTTCCTCTCCAAGCCCTCTGCTACCTTCACCATTGTAGCACAGCCCATTGTCTCTGTGAACACCGATCACTTTTAGCTGTGGCATTCATTCGCCACTAAAATTTTTTTCACTTTCAGTTTTCTATCTTTTCATGCATATTTCTTTTATAACCATAATTAAATAACTAATTCCTTAAAATTTCTCTCTTCCTACCTACCCCACCCAGGCTCCACTGTACCTTAGATCTTATATAGTAGACATTCAGTAAATATTTGATTAGTTTTCAAATGTTGAGTTCATTCATTGTAGCACCAGCTTGTTACTAGGGAAAATGTCAAGTCATGTGGGATGACATCTTGGAGATTTATTTCAAGGCTTTTGTAACAACTCTGTTTACACTCTGGTGTTTTGCAGTCTGCTTTTCCGGGTGCCTACATTAGAGTTTTCCCCCACATGTCTGTCAGTTCATTGTACTGTTGGGGCTTGCGTGTTGCTGTGTTGCTGGAAGCTATTCCACCAGTATTCAGATACCAGCAGGGTCACCCACGGAGGACAGATTTCAGCTGAGCTTCCAGGGTAAGACAGACTCGGAAGAAGGACCCAGCAGTCTACTTCTGAAAAGCATTAGCCAGTGAAAACCTTATGAATAGCAGCAGAACATTGTCTGATACAGTGCTGGAAAATGAGCCCCCAGGCAGGAAGGCACTCAAAAGATGACTGGGGAAGAGCTGCCTCCTCAAAGCAAAGTTGACCCTAATGACGTGGATGGAGCAAAGCTTTCGGGACCTTCATTTGCTGATGTGGCATGACTCAAAAACATCCATTAATAATCAGAACCTGGAATGTACGAAGTATGAATCTAGGAAAATTGGAAATCATCAAAAGTGAAATGGAACGCATAAACACCAATAGTGAGCTGAAATGGACTGGTATTGGCCATTTTGAATCAGATAATCATATAGTCTACTATGCTGGGAATGACCACTCGAAGAGGAATGGTGTTGCATTCATCAAAACGGACATTTCAAGATCTATCCTGAAGTACAACGCTGTCAGTGATAGGATAATATCCATACGCCTACAAGGAAGACCAGTTAATAGGACTATTATTCAAATTTATTCACTAACCACTAATGCCAAAGATGAAGAAATAGAAGATTTTTATCAGCTTCTGCAGTCTGAAATTGATCAAACATGCAATCAAGTTGCATTGATAATTACTGGCGATTGGAATGTGAAAGCTGGAAACAAAGAAGAAGGATCAGTAGTTGGAAAATATGGCCTTGATGATAGAAACAATGCCGGAGATCGAATGATAGAGTTTTGCAAGACCAAGGACTTCTTCATTGCAAATACCTTCTTTCACCAACATAAACGGCGACATACACATGGACCTCGCCAGATGGAACACACAGAAATCAAATTGACTACATCTGTGGAAAGAGACGATGGAAAAGCTCAATATCATCAGTCGGAACAAGGCTAGGGGCCGACTGTGGGACAGACCATCAATTGGTCATATGCAAGTTCAAGCTGAAACTGAAGAAAATCAGAGCAAGTCCACGAGAGCCAAAATATGATCTTGAGTATATCCCACCTGAATTTAGAGACCATCTCAAGAATAGATTTGACAGATTGAACACTAGTGACCGAAGACCAGACAAGTTGTAGAATGACATCAAGGACATCATCCATGAAGAAAGCAAGAGGTCACTGAAAAGACAGGAAAGTAAGAAAAGACCAAGGTGGATGTCAGAGGAAACTCTGAAACTTGCTCTTGAGCATTGAGCAGCTAAAGCACAAGGAAGAATTGATGAGGTAAGGGAGTTGGACAGATGATTTCAGAGGGCCTCTCGAGAAGACAAAGTATTATAATGACATGTGCAAAGAGCTGGAGATGGAGAACCAAAAGGGAAGAACACGCTCAGCATTTCTCAAGCTGAAAGAACTGAAGAAAAAATTCAAGTCTCGAGTTGTAATGGTGAAGGATTCCATGGGGAAAATACTAAACGATGCAGGAAGCATCAAAAGAAGATGGAAGGAATACACAAAGTCATTATACCAAAAAGAATTAGTCGATATTCAAACATTTCAAGAGGTGGCATATGATCAGGAACCGATGGTACTGCAGGAAGAAGTCCAAGCTGCTCTGAAGGCATTGGCGAAAAACAAGGCTCCAGGAATTGATGGAATATCAGTTGAGATGTTTCAACAAACAGATGCAGCACTGAAGGTGCTCACTCGTCCATGCCAAGAAATATGGAGGACAGCTTCCTGTCCAACTGACTGGAAGAGATCCATATTTATGCCTATTCCCAAGAAAGGTGATCCAACCGAGTTGTGGAAATTATAGAACAATATCATTAATATCACACACAAGCAAAATTTTGCTGAAGATCATTCAAAAATGGCTGCAGCAGTATATCAACAGGGAAATGCCAGAAATTCAGGCTGGTTTCAGAAGAGGACGTGGAACCTAGGATATCATCACTGATGTCAGATGGATCCTGGCTGAAAGCAGAGAATACCAGAAGGATGTTTACCTGTGTTTTATTGACTATATGCAAAGGCATTCGACTGTGTGGATCATAACAAACTATGGATAACATTGCGAAGAATGGGAATTCCAGAACACTTAATTGTGCTCATGAGGAACCTTTACATAGATTAAGAGGCAGTTGTTTGGACAGAACAAGGGGATACTGATTGGTTTAAAGTCAGGAAAGGTGTGCGCCAGGATTGTATTCTTTCACCATGCTTGTTTAATCTATATGCTGAACAAATAATCCGAGAAGCTGGTCTATATGAAGAAGAACGGGGCATCAGGATTGGAGGAAGACTCATTAAGAACCTATGTTATGCAGATGACGCAACCTTGCTTGCTGAATGTGAAGAGGACTTGAAGCACATACTAATGAAGATCAAAGACCACAGCCTTCAGTGTGGATTGCACCTCAACATAAAGAAAACAAGAATCCTCACAACTGGACCAATGAGCAACATCATGATAAATGGAGAAAAGATTGACCTTGTCAAGGATTTCATTTTACTTGGATCCACAATCAACAGCCATGGAAGCAGCAGTCAAGAAATCAAAAGACGCATCGCATTGGGTAAATCTGCTGCAAAGGACCTCTTCAAAGTGTTGAAGAACAAAGATGTCACCCTGAAGACTAAGGTGCGCCTGACCCAAGCCATGGTATTTTCAATCACATCATATGCATGTGAAAGCTGGACAATGAATAAGGAAGACTTAAGAAGAGTTGACGCCTTTGAATTGTGGTGTTGGAGAAGAATATTGAATATACCATGGACTGCCAAAAGAACGAACAAATCAGTCCTGGAAGAAGTGCAGCCAGAATGGTCCTTAGAGGCAAGGATGGCGAGACTGTGTCTTACATACTTTGGACATGTTGTCAGGAGGGATCGTCCCTGGAGAAGGACATCATGCTTGGCAGAGTACAGGGTCAGCAGAAAAGAGGAAGACCCTCAATGAGGTGGACTGACACAGTGGCTGCAACAATGAGCTCAAGCATAACAGCGATTGTAAGGATGGCTCAGGACCGGGCAGTGTTTCGTTCTGTTGTGCATAGGGTTGCTATGAGTCGGAACCGACTCGACGGCACCTAACAACAGCAACAACACATTAGAGTTTAACAAACAGTTAAACACTTAACTACTAGCGAAAGGTAAGCGGTTCAAACCTACCTAGAGGCATCTCAGAAGACAGGCCGGGTGACCTGCTTCCTAAAGGTCGCAGCCTTGGAAACTCTATGTAGCAATTCTACTCTGCACATGCAGGGTCTCCATGAGTTGGAATCGACTTGATGGCAACTAACAACAACAACAACGTCTTGTCAAGGGTAGAGGAAAAATTGCAAGGTAATTAAAAAAAACAATCAAACTTATTGCCGTCAAGTTGATTCCGACTTATAGTGATCCTACTGGACAGAGTAGAATTGTCCCACAAAGTTTTCAAGCAGTGGCTGGTGGATTCAAACTGCTGACCTTTTGGTGATCAGCCGAGCTCTTAACCTTTGTTCCGTCAGGGCTCCGTGGTAATAAATGGTCCTGAAATAATAATAGCTACTGTTTCTGAAAGCTTACCATGTGCTAGAGTCTGGCCTGAGCACTTTAACAGACGTAATGATAATTTATTAGGCGTTTACTATGACATCCTGCCCAAGGAGCCCTGGTGGTGCAGTGGTTAAGTGCTTGGGTGCTAATTAAAATGTCGGTGGTAAGAACCCCCCCAGCAGCTGCATGGGAGAAAGACCTGGTGATTTGCTCCCATAAAGATTACAGCCCAAGAGAGCATATGGGGCAGTTCTGCCCTGTCCTATAGGGTCACTAGGAGTTGGAAGCAACTTGACAGCAGGGGGTATGATATGGCAATTCTGCTAAGGGACTTATGGTTACATGCATGGACTCATTCATTACAGTCTAACAACCACTCAGTAGAGAACCCTTATGTGATATGATCCTCACCTTCACAGATGAAGAAATTGAGGCTTAAAGTGTTGAAAACTTGCCCAGGCCACACAGCTAGTAAGGGGTGGAGATGGGAATTGAACAGAGTCCACTTCAGAGACCACCTTTTACCCCTACATCCTTGTTAAGGATATGACCTGAGGAACTGGGAGATAATTGAGTTCAAACCCCAGGTTTGCTGCGCACTAGCTGTGTGCTCCGACTAGTTATGTAATTCCTCCGTGTCTCTGTTTCTTCAACTGTAAAATGGGGCTAATAATAGTGCTTGCCTCATAGAATTGTTGAGAGAGGGGAGTGAATTGGGAGAATTGAACCTTCATAGTGCTTGCCGTGTTTCCAATACTTCTTAAAGTACCAGTTATTTATACTAATATTATTGGTATTAACACTGCCTCTTCTAAACACATAGCTTAGTTTGTGCTTGCATGTAGTTTCTGTCTCCTAATAATTTTGGTTTATTCATGACTTCTGTGCTCTGTACTTCCTTCAGCTACTGTTGAATTGCTTTTTCTCTCTTTATTCCCCTGCTAGGCCAGAAAGTAAGAATCTTACTGGCCTAGCTTGCCTCTGAGGCTCAGAGGTGTTGTACAGCTTGCCCCATATCGCATAGTGAATAATGACAAAGCCAGAATTTGAATCTAGGTCTCCATACATTTTTCATTTTATTGAGAAAAGTAAAACAAACAAATAAAAAAAAAAAAGCAAAAAAAAAAAAAACCAAAACTTTGGCCTCTTAGCATTTTCCTTCCTCTACTAAGAAATTTCAAGTATATAGCTTCATCTGATATATTTTAAACTTTAGAATCCATGTTTGAGATGTGTCTGAAATTAGGTGTGAGACCATCTAGAGCAAGTGGCAATATTGAGCACTCACTGAACCTTGGTCTTATGGAATCCTAGTAATATAATCAGTAAGCTTTATATAAATTTTAAAC
This sequence comes from Loxodonta africana, assembly GCF_030014295.1. Classification (NCBI taxonomy): domain Eukaryota; kingdom Metazoa; phylum Chordata; class Mammalia; order Proboscidea; family Elephantidae; genus Loxodonta; species Loxodonta africana. The sequence goes on along the minus strand of NC_087364.1, from coordinate 72,659,904 downwards.
TCTGGAAGAATCGAACAAATTTTCTGTATCCCTCTGTTAATCTCTCCCTCTCTTCACTCCTCTGTTTCCAAACCTGTTTATTGAGTTCCTCTTTAAGTGTAAGACAGCACTTTAACAGTGGTTCTCACCAATCTTTATATTCCAGCGTTCTGCAGCCATCATCAGCAACCATGCCCACAAAGACATACTGCGGAACACCCAAGCTTGCTCTAGGCTCTACGTCTTTGGACGTGTTCTCTCCACAAATACGTAAACTATGCATTGGACGTCTTCATTCACCACCTTTTCTACCGGTCTGCCTGTCTGATGGGCATATCTCTGTTCCTCAAATAAATTGCAGCATGTCCTGATTCAAGGCCTGGGTGGATGTTGTCAAGACTGCCCAGGAAGCTGAAGTGGTACATGGAGTTGGTTCCTAGCAGGAAACGGAAGGGCTTGTGTTTCACACTTGAACTTAAGACCACAACTCGCAGACAGTGCATTTGTTCATGCTTATTATTACTTTTTAAAAGTTTTATTGTGCCTTAGGTGAAAGTTAACAGTGCAAATTAGTCTCTCATTCAAAAATTTATATGCAAATTTTTGTGACATTTGTTGCCATCCCTGCAATGTGTCAGCCTTCTCCCTGTTTCTACCCTGGGTTCTCTGTGTCTATTCCTCCAGTTTTCCCGTCCTTTCCTGCCTTCTTGTTTTTACTTTTGGGTAGGTGTTGCCCACTTGATCTCGTGTACTTGACTGAACTAAGAAGCGCGTTTCTCACGTGTGTTATTGTTTGTTTTATAGGCCTGTCTAATCTGTAGCTGAAAGGTAGACTTCAGGAGTTCTTCACACTTATTTTTCTTATTTAAAACGATCTTGTTTTCCATTTTCCTAATCTGTGTAGATAACTTCGCCTGCCATATAACTGTATCTTGCTTCCCTCTCAGTAATTATCGACTCCATTTACAAAGTCACCGAGGGCCGGCAGTCTGAAATATTCCACAGACAAGCTGAGGGAAACTTTGACCCCAGCTGCTGCTTCACCATCTACCATGGCAACCACATGGAGTCCCTGGACCTCATCACCTCCAACCCCGAGGAGGCCCGCACCTGGATCACAGGCCTCAAGTACCTCATGGCCGGCATCAGTGACGAAGACTCTCTTGCCAAACGGCAGAGAACCCATGACCAATATCCTGCCTAGAACTTGAACTCTGTGTGTGTGTGAAGTTAGGAGAATTAGACTGTCTTTTATTTTTCCCATAATTTCAAGGCTTAGAGCCACTCTCCATTCTGTGTCTCTCTTTTCCCTAGCACCCTTCTCTCCCTTCCTTATTCTTGCCTCAAGTGAAGGAATACGGACACAAAACATAAAGAAACTTAAACTTACATGAACTCAGGAGCAGTCTGCTTGGGAAGAAGCCTAAAGTTTCCTCAGAGACGTGAGCCACACAGGCAATATTATCACCCTTACATTGTGGACCCCTGGTGGCGCAGTGGTCAAAAGGTCGGCAGTTTGAATCCACCAGCTGCCCCTGGGAAACTCTGTTCTGTAGGGTCGCTATGAGCTAGAATTGACTCCATGGCAACAGGTTTTTGGTTCTTTAAAAAACTGTAGGAGTATTCATTAACTGTAGCCAGGAAAGCACCGATTTGGACGAAAGAAAACCCTACTTTGTGATAAAGCCAGTTTAGTTTAACAGCTTTTTTTTGAGTTCCGATCATATACCAGGCACTGTGCTCCCTCTAGGAAACCCTGGTGGTGTAGTGGTTAAGTGCTATGGCTGCTAACCAAAAGGTTGGTGGTTCAGATCCACCAGGCGCTCCTTGGAAGCTCTATAGGCTAGTTCTACTCTGTCCTATAGAGTAGGTATGATTCAGAATCGACTCCACAGCAGTGGGTTTGGTTTGGTTTTTTGGTTATGCTCCCTCTTGCTTTCTCTCTTTTTTTAATTACAGTTTAGAAACTAAATGGATTGATACTGAAGGGGGAGATTATTCTTTTACTTAATAACATTTTGTCTCTGAATTACTAGAGTCTGAGTCTTCTCATTGATGAAACGCATTCTTGTGGTCCTGCAGTGCTGACTAGATGATAAAGGAGTAATGGGCTCGGCCTGCCACACGGCCTTTCTGGCCCGTTTCCTTATCTGTAAGTAAGGGTGTTAGACTAGTTGGCCACTCTGTTTTCTTTCTCACACGTCGAATGGCCTTCAGATACGAGTGTCCCCATCCATGCAGGCAGTAGTAGTACTGCTCTTGCTCTCGTTGCAGTGCCTGCTCCAGGTCGTTTCCGGGAGTGCTGATAAGCCCGTGCTGCGCCGTCTATGATCCCATGCCCAGGATATTATTGGAGCAGTGTGAGAACATCTGACCTGTGAGAGTATCGCAATCGTGTGAAGGTCTGAGCTGATGGGGCATGATGTTTTCAGCAGTATTCACAGCGCGCAGAGAAACACAACTGGGATTCATAAATGAACAAAACACGAACATCGGAACTAATTTTCAGTGCTTTATTCTGTTAGTTTGGCTCTTAACTCCTTCAGGTTTGGCAAAAAGCAAAAAAAGAAAAAAATTACTGAATCAGTAAGACTACTCAATCAATAAGATTCACAGTGCCTTAAATAATAAAGAATATTCATTTTCTCATAAACTAGAGCTCTGAGATGGGACAGTTCCAGGGTCAGATCGAACCAAACCTGTTGCCGTCGAGTTGATTCCGACTCATAGCGACCCTATAGGACAGAGTAGAAGTGCCCCAGAGGGTTCCCAAGGAGCGCCTGGCGAATTTGAACTGCCGACCCTTAGGTTAGCAGCGGTTGCACTTAACCACTATGCCGCCAGGGTTTCCCGGCTCAGATCCAGGGTCAGATAATTCAGTGACTCAGTGATGTAATCAGAGACCTGCCTTCTGCAATTCTTAGCATTCTGGCTTGGTCCTTCCGTTGCTGTCCTCACAGTTAAAGAGAGCTGCAGCAGCTTGTGGCTGTGCCCAGCGGTAAGCAAATTTTCTTCTCACAAACCCCGCCCCCCCTTTTTTTTAAGACCAAAGAAAAACCTCCCAGAAGCTCCCCAAAAGACCGCCCTCATCTCTGGCCAGAATTGCTATTGCAGGCTCATTCCTAGACCAATCCCTGGCACGAGAAATGAGTGAGCATGGTTGGATTTTGATCTCAGGAGTCTTTTGCACTCTTAAAAACTGAAGATTCCAGACAGTTTTTGTGTATGTGGGTCATGTCTATCAATAGTCACCATATTAGAAGTTAAGTCTGCTAATTAAAACATTAACTCATTTAAAATGTTATAATAAACTATTACATGTTAACAAAGTATTTTTGTGAAAATAACTATTTTTCAAAGCAAAACAACTTAGTGAGAATGATAGTATTGTTTTACTTTTTTGCAAATCTCTTTAATGTCTGGCTTAATAGAACACAGCTGGATTTTCATATCTACTCTGTGTTCAGTCGGTTGTGACGTGCTGTTTGGTTAAGTACATGAAGAAAACCTAGGGCCTGTCATAGGTATGTAGTTGGGAAAGGGGGGACCCTGTGGCTGCAGGAACCCAAGGATAATACTCTGAGGAAGGCCATATTAAGCCCAGTCAGGATTCCCCTCCCCCTCTAGTTCTTAGCCTCCATTAAAGCACGTGGACTCAGATACCTCAACAAAACAGAGGTTCTTTTAGTGAGGAAGAAGGGAAGCCAGTGGCCAAAGGGGAGGCAATCCCAGAGGCTGCTATCCTCACTAGTTAACTGGGACAAATTCACAATATTCCAGAACCTTTAGCCATGTAAGTCTCTCTCATGACCCTCAAGATAGACCAGTGAGAGAAATGGGCACAAATTGTCGAAGCCTCTTTTAGCTTTACTGGCCAGTAGTTTTTCGAACCTCATTTGCTTATATGTGTTTACCGAAACTAGAAAGTTTTCATATTTGAACTAACCAGGTTGGCAGCTAAGGGCTTCCCTATCTACAAACATGCTATCCAGAAAGCAGATAGATGTACTCCTTAGCTGCACAGAGAAATAATTTTATGAGAAACAAAAAGCAATTGACGTTTGCCTCAATGAAGGAGAAAAAAGGAGAGAGGAAATTAATGAATAGCTAGTAGAAAGGAAGCTTGAGTCAGAAACAGGGAGTTACGTTGAGTCAGGGAACTGGTCTCCTACAGAACTGTCAGAATTTGATAGGGTTCTAGGTAATGTCTTAAGAGCAGAATGACATCCTTAATTGGACATACATTTAACTACATTAATTGAGGAAAACAGATTTGGGATGTTCATCACTACTGGATTTCACTTAGGACTGAAAATTTCAACTGTGAATGAATAATGACGGTAACAAATCTTAAATGGTTGTGTGAGAAAATCCATCCAGTCTAAAGTGTACAGTGATTTATTTCTGCAGTGATGGCCGTATTGGATAGAGGTAGATACAATACTCATGTCTATTGGAAGCAATAGAGTGTTGTGGCTAAGGACTCAGACTCCGGAGGTGCGTTGCTTGGGGTCCAGACCAAGTTCTGCCACTTACTATGTTGTTGTTAGGTGTCATCCAGTTGGTTTCAACTCATAGTGACCCTATGCACAACAGAACAAAACAGCGTGTAGTCCTGTACCATCCTCACGATCATTGCTATGCGTGAGCTCATTGTTGCAGCCACTGTGTCAATCCATCTTGTCAAGGGTCTTCCTCTTTTTTGCTGACTCTCTATCAAACATGACATCCTACTCCAGGGACCGGCCCCTCCTTGTAACATGTCCAAAGTACGTGAGATGAAGCCTCACCATTTTCGCTTCCAAGGAGCACTCTGGCTGTATTTCTTCAAAGACTCAGACTTGTTTGTTCTTCTGGCAGTCCATGGTATATTCAATATTTTTCGCCAACACCATAATTCAAAGGTATCGATTCTTCTCTGGACTTCCTCATTCATTGTCCAGATTTTGCAACTTGCTGTGTAACTTTGGGCAAATTACTTAAACGCGTAGGGTCTTTATCTATAACATGATGATGTTGATAGTGGTGGCGGCTGTCTTAGAGTTATATGAAGATCAAATGAGGTGATATATATAAAGTACTTAGAACAGTGTCTGGCACATAGGAAGTACTTTATAAATAATACTACCATTGTTATTCTGAAGAAGAGGTGCGGTGTGAGATTGATTAAAGCCTGAAATCTCAGCAGCCCCAGCCTGCAAAGGTGATGGCCCTGGCGCCTAGCCTTAGTGCTTCTTCTAGTGAAACCATTCTCTTCTACATCAAACCAGTAGCTCTTGGGTCAGTTCTGGCTCATGGTGACCCCGTGTGTGTCAGAGTAGAGCTGTGCTCCGTGGTGACCCCACGTGTGTCAGAGTAGAGCTGTGCTCCGTGGTGACCCCACGTGTGTCAGAGTAGAGCTGTGCTCCGTGGTGACCCCACGTGTGTCAGAGTAGAGCTGTGCTCCGTGGTGACCCCACGTGTGTCAGAGTAGAGCTGTGCTCCGTGGTGACCCCACGTGTGTCAGAGTAGAGCTGTGCTCCGTAGGGTCTTCAGTGGCTGGTTTTTCAGAAGTAGATCTCTAGGCCTTTCTGGAGGCACCTCTGGGTGGACTTGAATCTCCATCCTTTCAGTCAGCAGCTGAGCATGTTAACTATTTGCACTGCCCCTCCTGATCCTGGGGAAATTATTACTTCTAGTAAGGCTTTAAGGAGCCCTGGTGGCGCAGTGGTTAAGAGCTCGGCTGCTATCTAAAAGGTTGGCAATTTGAATCTACCAGCTGCTCCTTGGAAACCCTACAGGGCAGTTCTACTCTGTCCTGTAGGGTCGCTATGAGTCGGAATTGGCATGACAGCAGTGGGTTTGGTTTCTGATGTGTAGCGTATGTTTCTTACACCTTCCCCCTAAATCAGGAACTGGCAAACAGCAGCCAGCAGGGCAAACCTGGTCCACTGCCTACTTTTATATGGGTTTCTGAGTTAAGAATTAAATGGCTGAAAAAAAAAGTCAAAAGAAAAGTAACATTTTGTGACATGTGGAAGTCGTAGGAAATTCTAATTTCAGTGTCCATGAGGGAAGTTTTATTGGAACACAACCACGCTTATTCATTTATGTACTGTCTATGGCTGCTTTCATGTGATAATGGCAGAGATAAGCAGTTGCAACCAAGACCAAATGCCCTGCAAAGCCTAAAATATTTACTATCAAGTCCTTTATAGAAAGTTTCCCCACCTCTGCACTAAATATTACTATTCAGCACTTTACATTTTCTTACAGTTTCTTGATAGAAAATAATAGATCTTGCTTTTCATCCAGTTGCTGCTTTCTTAGTTTTTGTCTGCGGAATGACTGCTTTCTTAAGATTATTGTATGTATGGATATGAATCATTAATTCAGGGCTTTCCTGGGCCCTCATGTCTAAATTCTGAAGAATAGCTTTAAGATGCCTGAAACTTTTACCAGCTATGTGTGCCGTTGCTGAGCAAGAATGGCTTTTCCTTTCATCGAAGCTTAGAATTGGAAGGAACTTCAAGGTTGTCTGGTTGTGCTTCCTGAAATGGTAGCTGAAGGAAAGGAGTCCCCAGAGGTGACGTGAATGACCCATCATTACAGGGACAGCTGAGTAGTTGAATCGGGACTGAAGTGTCTTTCCTGGGGCTGACTCTGCCTCTGTTTCTGCCTTACCAGCCCTGTCTCCTCCTGAACCAGGTGTCAAGGCGCTGTATGTTGATGTGGGTTTGTGTCTGCAGGATGTACTTGTACTGGGGGCTTGGCTGCCCGGCCTCTTCTCTGGGTGGGCCTTTGAGAGGCTTTGGTAAACAGTTATAGACTAAAAGATGTTTGGAAGAAAATATGGCTGTCATCGGACCTGTTTTAGCACTTCTTTGAATGCTGGCCATATGGGGTGCAGAGCAGTCTCCATAGAAATGGAGCCACAGAGTGGGGACTGTGGGCCCAGAAAACAGAAAAAAAAAAAAAGAGGTCCAGGTACTTATTAGTAATTGGCCCAACTCTTTCACCCTTTCGATTCTTCAGTTATCTTCACCTAGGTCTGGGTTTCCCTTTAACTTCCTAGTTTTATATATATATATATAAATGAGGGAACTTGAAAGAACTGGGCTGGTTATTTTAAAATGTGATAAAGGGAACAAAATGTGAAACAAGCTCTTTACAGTCTCAAAATCACTTCTATTTAATTTTAAAAGGAATAAGACAAACTTCCTGGTTGTTTTTGCATCCTAAAGTATAGTCTCCTACAACCATAATTTGAATCACACAAGAAAGGTAAATGTGCCATGCTACCATTGGGAGCTTTTTTTTTTTTACCATTGGGAGCTTAGTTAATATTTTGATTTAAAATGAAAATTGCTCGATTCGATGTCACCACCTTGACAAGCAAATATTATCCATTGACCCTCTCCCCTCTGACATACATCCATTCTCCCATTTCTTGGTTTTACGTCTATACCTTTCCTTTCCTTTGGGTCTCTGCTTTCTTTCCATCGTTTTGATTCTTTTTTTCTGCATCGCCCTTCAAACGTTGAAGCTCGCTTTGGCTCCCAAGTCCGTAACAATTACTCTGTTCTGTGATCTCACTGGTTAGTAGTCTCCAACAGTGATGGATCATCCAGTTTTGAAATTCCTAAGCTAAAGTTTAGCCAGGTGTTTTCTACTCATCCATTTTATTACCATTTATTCTGCTTTCTCACTAGGTAAAACAAATAAACGCAAGGCTCATCTCACTGAGAGTCTTTTAAAATCTTTGTTCACTCGATGTTGACCCGTTTTATCTAAACTCAGCTTCACGCCTTGTCATCAGTCTCATACCTGTGCTCCATGGCAACGGCTATCGTAGCAGACTTGTTACTTCATTTTACTCCCCATGATGTAGAAGTTTGGGGCTATTAGGTGTAAAAAAAAAAAAAAAAAAAAAGGGACCCTCAAAGCTAGTAACAGGAGGAGGAATATAGTACAGAGACAGGCCTTGGGTGTAGGGGAAAGTGTGCTATATACCACATTGCAAGAGCCTGGGTTTGAGACCTGGCTTTCTTACTAAACTTACTAAACTTTAACAGGTTTCTCCCTCTCTTCTAGTTTCATGTCTTTGTCTGATATGATGAGATTGAGTGGGTTGGATGCAGAAATGAGAATGAGAAAAGAGAATTGAAAAGAGCAGGTCGTTTGGGGTATTGTGAAGGTAAAAGGATGCTAGATGGGTGAAAGGGCATGGAAGGAGAAGGTAAGGTCTAAATGTGGAAAAGTGTGCTTGGACTTTCATTGCACCAGAAAGAGATTCTTCAGAAAGAAAGAAGGAAGAGAGGGGGGAAAAAAAAGAGAGATTCTTTGACAGAAAGTGTTTGGGAGCTACCATACTGGGCCATTCTTGCTGTCTACATGCCCCATAAATGGAGATTCCAACTGTACAAATGGAACTAATAGGGACGCAAGATTTGTGTTACTATCACAGTAATACAACCGAGAAGACCTGGGCAGGAAATGAGAAGTAAAAAGTCCTAATGTATAATGTCAAATGTTGTTAGGTGCCATCAAAACGATTTTTGTTTTCTTTATGTAGAAAGTCATATAGAACTATTTTAAATTTAAGGAGCCTGCTAATGGAGAAGCAAGTTAAGACAGAATCATCCTACTAGAGTAGAATTAGAGCCGGTAATGTGGTTTTTTCCTTAGTTGAAATAGGTAGTGTGTTCTTGAAACAGTAGGTTTTAAAATTTAATTTGGATAATATTGATAGCATGTTTTGAGTTAAAGAACTCTTGATGTAATCTGGTTTGATTCTGACTTCACAGTGAATGGGAGCGCCTGTATACACACCCGCCCTGTTTCTTTTTGTTGTCACTGTTAATGGCTCACCAAAGCTGTAGGTTACAGGACCTTCTCAAGAGTTTCTTCTCAAGTTCAGGTGTTACTGGTAAATGTCCTTGAGTATATTCCAGGAGGGAGCAGCTTTTATTTTGATGAAAGCCCAGCTGTTTTCCTTGACCTTTTTGCACATGGGTGAAGCAAACCTTTGAGGAAGCTGATAAGAATGGGGACGGCTTATTGAATATTGAAGAGATACACCAATTGATGCATAAACTAAACGTCAACCTGCCCCGAAGAAAAGTCAGACAGATGTTTCAGGTGCGTTTTCCAATTGCTTTGGCCTTTACGTAAAACACACATTGGGGAGGTTATTGATGTACTTTGGTATATTAAAGGGCTGTTTTGTTTTGTTGAAAACTAACATCACCTGATCTCTATTGTTTTAGTTTTCTTTGATGAATAGAGGCATTTGCTTCATCAAGGAAAACACTTCATAAACTTAACACACCATCCACAATTTCACTTCCTGAATTGCCTCTTTGTTGTTGCTGTTTTCAGACAGTAATTATAAGCACTTTACCTGACACTTAAATAGTACAGTAAACTTGTTCAAGAATTTAGAGGGGACGATAATATGTCATCTACCTTCTTCCCAGAGCTGTTGCGAGGTTTAGAGTAAAGACTAAGTAACATAAAAAAAGAATAGCACTTGTCTCCAGTGGAGCCCTGGTGGCGCAGTGGTTGAGAGTTACTGCTGCTAACCAAAAGGCCAGCAGTTTGAATCCACCAGCAGCTCTTTAGAACCCCCATAGGGCAGTTCTGCTCCATCCTATAGGATTTCTATGAGTTGGAATTGACTCAATGGGAACGGGTTAAGTTCTCAATAGCCCTCAGTTTAGTTTCAAATGAGTCTGATTAAGATTTAGAATCCACGAGGCTTAGAAATGCTAAGCTCTATCGCTTCTACCATTTAGGGAGCCCTTCAGAAATTATAACCAACTGCTTGTTGATGTCAGACAAGATGCTCTTTCTCTGTTGGTGAGTATTTGAGCCCAAATGTACTGGACGCAACCTTATTCTGTGGTGTCCGGCTGGCATTATATTTAGTTCCGAGGCTCAGGTGCAGGAATGGGCTCTGTTAAGTTTGTCTTGGCAGAGACAATGTTAGACTATTTGTAATTAGTAGAATATTAATTACAAAAAGCTGTTCTTTGTAGGTAAGTAATATGCATCTGTAATCCATGTTCTGCAATGATTTTCTATTCTAGGTTACAAGGCCAGTGTTATGTTGTACGTGTAAAAACAAGCAGAGAGGGTGGTATTTTATTATGTTCTCTGTTTCACGCCTCATTTGTTTCCTAACCACTGGCTCTTAGAGGGGGTAAAGGCAGGAGCAACATGGGGCATGAGTTGTGACAACAGATGGGACCTGGAGTCTTGCTCGGTTCTGTGACCCCTTAAGGTGGTCCTGCCCTTGGGACACTCATGGTTGGAGATTGTTTACATTGTGGGCAACTTGATGCCATTGCGCTGCAGGGCAACAGAAGGAAAGGATAAAGAGAAAGGAACGCGATGTGCCATAAAGGGGGCCCAGGGACGGAGTGAGAGACTTTGGCGGGGAAATGAGTTATCACAAACAGAGTGACCCCCCCACCCCGCCCCGCCCCGGTCATCTCACTTTTGTCCTCTGGTAAGCCCCATCTCAGGGTCTCTTCCTTTTCATAGGAGGTGTTTACAGCATGGGGGGGCGGGGAGGGGAAGTTCCTAATTTAATAAAAGAGGCCAAGCTCAAGAGGAGGGCCAAGTCTATATCTATAAGAATGATAGTCCTTTTTAGAAGTAAGCTGTTGGATTATTTTTACTTTCTTTTATAGTTTTTTCCCCTCCAGACATCTGTTTATCTCCAAACTATCCAGTACTTACAGGGTAAAGAAGGAAATGTTTATGTTAAATGTCTTCAAAGTAAATGCTTTAGACAAGTTTGAGGACAGTAAGAGTCTCTTTTATGACCTTAGGTATGAAAATGTGTCAAGCCTGAAGTGACTAGGTAAGCAAGCAGTTGTGCCTGCTGTGTGAAGAAATTTTCCAATGTGGGCCTTGCGTCTAGAAGGTTCTGTAAATGCTCAGAGTGGGAGTGATAAAGACCCAAGACCTGAGCACTATTTCAGGAACGTTCTTCTCTTAACTGTACTGTTGCTAGACGTTAAAGCCTTCCAAGTGTTTATTTTCTTTGGTGCAATGCAAGATTCAGTTTTTTTTTTAAAGTATTCTTTTGAGGTATACATAGCCTCTTTTGAAGTCTTTAGATGCTATCGCTTAAACCTTAGAGTTTTACTCTTCTTGGTTAGGCATTTACAAGGAAGTTCTGAGAAATGTTTTCTCTCTATCAAGATTTAGATATTTTGAACAAAGTCGTGGCAGAAACATGACCATTATATCCAGTTCTTTAGAATGTAAAGCATGTCCAGCCAAGAGCCTCACATGACAAAAATGTTCGTGCTCTTTAGACCAATTTATCTCTACCTTTGAAATGGCAGAAGACAATACCAACCAGCCTGACGTAGAAACTGTGTATGGCTTAAATATTGGTCAAACAATATGCTGATAGCTGACCCAAAGCTAAAAAAAGACAGGATTTTCAAAGCTTTGTTTAAAATGACGTAACAGTTGCCGATTATATTTTCTACTTAAAAATGTTATTTCCAAATGCATAGCTTACTTTGCTGACTTGCTGAAAGTGGCTTGCATGATGTTTCTTCTAATTTGTTAAAATTCCTTTGCAGCCTAACAGGCAGTTTTTGTAATGTTCCGTGTATACTTAAGGACAGTCTGTATTCACTATTTGTGAAACATGTACTAGCCTTCTTATGGTCCATTATTATCTCCCAGTACTGAATCCCCCCGTCAGACTCTTACACTGCCTTGTTTTTTTCTGTGCCTCTTTCAGGAAGCTGATACGGATGAGAATCAAGGAACTCTGACATTTGAAGAGTTTTGTGTTTTTTACAAAATGATGTCATTGAGACGGGATCTTTATTTGTTGCTCTTGAGCTACAGTGACAAGAAAGATCACCTAACTGTGGAAGAACTGGCTCAGTTTTTGAAGGTGGAGCAAAAGGTATCATCAGAGTCCTGAATTTCTATTCACTTAGAAACTCCTGGGAAAGACACAGAAGTTTTTCCTGGAGTAGGCTGTAGTTAACACTTTAAGACAGGAAATACGTCTCACAATTCCACAAAAAATCTTATCCCTGAGTCCTTTAAAACATGTTCCTGGAAGTTTTTAAGGAGAAATGATAAATTGAACACTAGCTTATATAATTTTCTTACCTTAAATATATTGATTGTAGATATGCATATATTTCCCCAGATAAATGCATGTTAACTCATATTCTTTATTTTAAGTACCATGGTAATTCTTTTTACTAATAATATAAAAAAAAAAAAATAGCTAGGTATTTATTAATTCAACTACTGTATAATTCTTAACTGGCAATATAGTAGGTCATTGATAATTCTAAGAGGAAACTGTCATTTTATGAGATGAGAAGACTAAGTAAATGAAGTGCTGATGAGCACAGTGAACCCCTGAACTATATTTAGAATAAGACCTTTACATTTTAATATCACGGAGATTGAATTATGGTTAACAAAGCTAGTCTTATTATCATTGCTTTTTTAAAAAAATTGCCTCAGATTCTTTTCATTCCTCTCTAAAGTACAGAATAAATGAAAATTTTTCTAAAAAGTGTTAACCTTTCATATTAGACATTTTTGAAGGGGGCGGGAAGGCTCTTGGTTTTGTTCTAGTCAGCGATGTTTCCTTTTCATTTTCTGTAGGTTTATGGGCTCGTAGTTTTAATATAAAGAGCTATTTACCCTCTTTATCCATTTTAAATACTAGGCATTTAACCGTGTCAAAATCATAAAAAAATATTGAATATTTGAATTTCATGGTACAATAATTCATAGAAAGAATTCTTTCTACAATGCCCACAAAAATAATTGTGTACTTACTTCTTTATGCTTATTTTAATTACAGCTTTTACTGAGATATAATTCACATACCCTACATTTTATCCTTTGCAAGTGTATGATTCAGTGTTTAGTATATTAACAGAATTACACAATCATCAAAAGCCAAAACCAAACCCGTTGACATTGAGTCGATTCTGACTCGTAGCGACCACTATAGGACAGAGTAAAACTGTCTCATAGGGTTTCCAAGGAGCAGTTGGTGGATTTGAACTGGCGACCTTTTGGTTAGCGGCCAAGCTCTTAACCGCTGCACCATCAGGGCTCCATACAACCATCACCTCTACCTAATTTCAGATTTCCATCACCCCAAAAAGAAACTTGCTAACCATTAGCAGTCACTCTCTTTCCCTTCGTCTTCCTAGTCGCCACAACTACAAATCTACTTCCTGTCTCTATGGATTTGTTTGTTCTGGATATTTTCAATGAATTGAATCATGTAACATATGGCCCTTTGTAATGGGCTTCTCTTACTTAGCATAATTTTTTCAAGATCGGTCCATGTTGTGTGCATCAGTACTTAATTCCTTTTTATTGCCAAATGATATTCCATTCTGTTATAAACATTTTCTTTATCCATTCATCAGCTGATGCACATTTGGGTTGTTTCCAGTTTTTGGCTATTCTGAAGAATGCTGCTATGAGCCTTCATCTGCACATTTTTTGTGGACATATGTGTTTCTCTTGGGTAGATACCCAGATGGAATTGCTGGTCATATGGTTTGAGCACGTCGTATAATCTGGGTCTAAATATCAAAAGGACTTCGTGTGAACCAGAATGAACTTCTATATTAGAGCCTCGATGAATAGAGCTAAGGTCAATATTTTGATAATCAGGGGAAATAAATTCTTACTAACAGTAATGAAGCACACCTGACCAGGGATGGATTGATGACTTTGGCAATTGTAAGTTTCTCTTCTTGGAGGCAATGACAGGGGTGGAGAATGTTATTAAGGAGGTTGAATCATGGGTGACAAGATGCCGTGGTGGCACAGTGGTTAAGTGCCCCACTGCTAACCGAAAGGTTGGCGGTTCAAACCCACCAGCCTCTTTGTGGGAAAAAGACATGGCAGTCTGCTGGGAGACCCTATGGAGCAGTTCTGCTCTGTCGTACAAGGTTGCTATGAGTCGGAATCGACTAAATGGCGAGAGGTTTGGTTTGGTTTCTTGGAATCATGGGTGGATGCTTGAATTAGTGAGATTTCAGACTGACTTACTCCCTTGTATGAACACATACGATTTCCCAGGCATTGTGCTAAGTTTTGGGAATAGACAAAACCTACCCTCAGATAGCTCACAATAAAGATAAAGATATAGATATAGATATAGATATAGATATGTTGATATTTTATAAATTTGAGTCAATGATATAATGGAAGAGAATGCTAAGAAGTGAAATGACACAGTTTTAAAGCTTACCTGGGCTTTGCCTTTTTGAGGCAGAATAAAAATAATTATAATCATTGTTCTGGTGCTATTTCTTCTGGATTTCTTCTGTTTTGTTTTGTTTTGTTTTTTAAGAAAAATACCTTTGTTTAGATGGCAAACATATTAGCAAAACATTGTTATTATTAATTAATGTACATGTAATCATGCTCATTTAGTTTTAGCCCCAATTTTAATTAAATTGAGATTTTTGAAGTGACTTTCCATTTGGAAGTCATTAAGTTTTTTCACTTTCTTTAATTTTGCTCCCTTTTAACCTAGAAAATTACCCATTTTATTGGAGATACCCTAAAGCCTTCTTGACAATTATGATCTGAACTAGTAGGACCTGCAGATTTTTAAGTGGAGAGAAGGCCCACTGATTTAAAATCTGCCTGGATTGAGATGGATAAACATTTTCATAGCATTTAAATGTGATTTTTAATTTTTTTCTCTCATGTAGATTAATTTGATGATCACATTCTGCCACCTTTTACTTTATCAAAAATGAAAAAAAAAAAAAAAAAGTAGAATGTATTTGTTAAACCCAAATCCATACAAGTATTTCTTTCTCTGAACTATTTACTTACTACTGAGCTTCAGAACCAAGATGTTTTTATGGTTTTTGAAAAATATCACCAGAACGCTATCCAAAGGTTTCTGTTAGGTTATAATTAAGAAACCAGTGAAAGAATGTTAGTTATAATTCAATAAATTATTTTTGGTGCTAATATGATAGGTACGGAATGAAAGCTTAGTTTTTTGTTTGTTTTTTTTTTTTTAGCATTTTTTGGATGGCAGTAATGAATATTTTTCTATATGTTTATTTTTATTGTATTTCTTGAACTTTGAAAATTCCTCTAAAACATAGAAAAGTTGGCCGTATGCATTCTGTCCTGTTTTTCTATTGTTTTTATTGTGTGTGTGTGTGTGTGTGTATGACTGAAGGGAGAGACAGACTGGCAAAGAAGTAGCAGAGACAGACAGACTGATGTCCACTGACCAACTCCATGTAGAGATCTACTTTGTTCCAGTGCTATTGAAGACGTAAGCACGGGCACCACCCTGCTTGCTCTTACTTGAGATAGGGGATATCAAAGTAGGAACTAGTCTTAATTCTTTTCTTGATGTCTCTTTCAAAGCAAAATCCCCAAAGTTTAATGCATTGAACGTCCCATATTCTGATAATGGGTTTCCTTTGTTTTCTTCATCAACAGTACTAATGAGCTCTTCCCAAGCAGGCTGACATTTCATTTGGCGCTAATGGATTTTTTATTATTATTAGACCAGGTGGTAGAATGGGATTGAGAAGACCTAGACACACAGCCTTGCCTACTCTGTGACTTTGATCACTACTCTTTAGCCTTTCACCCTTAACTTTGTGAGTTATATAATGCTTTTGGTAGTAATAGTCCTCTGGGAAAACTGGTGTGAGGATTCAGTGAGACGGGGATGTAAATCCACTTATGCATTGCCTGGCAGAATAGCTGCTCAGTAAATGGCGATATTGACTTAATAGCACAGATCTGGCCATTTCCGGGGAGTTACATTAAATTGCATGTGGGCAAGTATCCATACACACACTTTGCTGTAAAATTCTATAATATAAACCCATTGCCATCAAGTCGATTCCGACTCAAAGTGACCCTATAAGAAGAGTAGAAGTACCCCGTAGGATTTCCAAGGCTGTAAGTCTTTACAGAAGCCGACTGCCGCGTCTTTCTGCCACAGAGTAGCTGGTTGGTTCAAACTGCCCACCTTTGGGTTAGTAGCTGAATGCCTAACCATTGTGCCAACATGGCTCCTGGTAAATTTCTAACCTACCTCTTGGTAATATTTTACTTTACCGTATTACCACAATCACATACATTTTGGTAATGAAAGATTTGGCTTTTGTGAACTTTTTTATTGGTTAAGAATTAAGTCAAATAAAAAACCAAACCCATTGCCATCAAGTCAATTCCAACTCAATGACGTATAGGACAGAGTGGAACTGCCCCGTGGTGTTTCCAAGGAACAACTGGTGGGTTTGAGCTGCTAACCTTTTGCTTAGCAGCCGAGCTCTTAACCACTGTGCCACCAGGGCTCCTAAGTCAAATAGTGCCAGCAGACTGTTTTAGCAGAATCAGTTATGTCAATTAGTTTGATAATTTGGCAAACGCAGAGATTCTTTGCTAAAACAGTGAGCTATAAAACAGAACATGGGAATGGAAAACTTTTTTTTTTTTTTTTACAAAAAACTTGTCACTTCTACTCCTCAATTTCCTGCTCTTATAATTGTTCTCTATTCTCACCTGGAAAACTCTTCATGGTGAGGTGGGAGGAGCATTGACCAGGAGCCCAGAAGACTGGGTTGGGTGATCGTGGGCAGGTCAACCGTTTATGTTTCTGCACCTTGGTTTCCTGATTTGTGTGGAGTGAGGACGGCACCTACCTCTCTTATCTCACAGTGTCCAGTAGAGGACTGACGAGTGACGACCATGAAAGCCCTCTGACAGCTACTCAGAAGTGCAGCAGTGTGAGGAGTTACAATTATAATGTTGGAAGCTCTACTGACTTCAAATTGATTTGGACTGGTGAAATTAGCCCAAATCTTTTGAAAAGCAATAGTGGATGTCGCTTGCTAAAGGATTTCTTCCTTTTCCTTCTTTCTTTTGTGATGTTGCCATTCTGCCAGTCAATTTTAGCCGGGAAGGACAGCAGCCAGTGTTCTGTGCCATCTGTGCCAAGATGATTACTTGAATCATTTTAGTTTCCTAAATTAGCTTGAAGCTACACATGGGCCTGACCTGAAAGAAATTTACTTTAAAAGTTATCCTACAAGAGGCAGGAACCATAAAGGAAAATATTCATGTAGTGAAACTTTAGATGTGGTCCAGCATGTTAAACACCATAATATCGAAGTCGAGCAAAAACTGGGACACTATTTGCAACATACAAAAGAGAGAAATGGTAAATTTCCTTAATATGGAAAGTGCTCTCATAAGCCAGTGAGAAAAAGAAAAAAAAGAATACCCTAGTATAAAAATACGTAAAACATTTGAAAAAAAATTTACACAAAGCGAAACCTATAAAAAATATTCACCCTTCATTAGCAATTAAAAAACATAAAACCAAGAGACCAGTTTTCACCCATTGAATTAGTAAAGTTAAAAAAAAAAATGCCACCAAATGTGTCCATGTTTTATATTTTCAGTGAAGTTGTGGATTGATATAATCTTTCTGTAACCCAGTAGGGCAACTTTATACCTAACAAAAACATTATTATTTATAAAACTTTAACCAAGCAATTTCTCTTCTCATAATTCATCCTAAGGACATAATTAAGTAGGTACAGAAAAAAAAAAAGTTATCAAGCTGTACATTTCAGCTTTAAAATTGGGGAAATTTGAACACACCTGGATATATAGCAAGAGAGTCATTAGTCAAGAGTTCTGTGGTATTTTAAGCTTTAAAATGGAATTTTCACAATGGGACTATTCTGAGGGGATTTCACAGTCCATATAGAAGTAATTCATTAGTTTCTGATGGCATAAGATTGCTGTAGACGCCAGAGTATTCAACTTTTACAGGTTTAATTGGTTGTGAAATGAAGTATCACATGTGCTGTCAAGGGTTAGGTGAAATCAAATATTGGCCCGCGGGTCAGATTTTTTTTTTCACTGACACTCTGTGAAAATTGAATTTATACCTTTGACAGGTCCGATTGCTGTCCAATTAGGACTTTCGTCCTCAAGATATGGATGTGATAAAGCGTTAATTCTCGTGAAGAGGCTCCAGTTAATCAGGAAGCCAGCTGGCCTCGGTTTCTCTTTCCTCACTTCCTTGCATCCACAGATAAAGGTCATAGACATCACTAGCCTGTGCTTTCAAAGTACTAGATTTGTTTGGGATTTTTTCCTTTCATTTTTTCCCCCTTCTGTTTGCCATACAACCACCTCCTTCTCCTTCAGAGTTCCTGTCCGTTTCTTGATACCGGGGGCTGAGTGTTGTTTGAGCTCAGCCCTTTGCAGAGCTGTGATTCAGGAGTGATGATTTTTCCCCCATCCTTCTTGACAGCTCTTCTTAACAATCTCTACCCTTCTTTTGAAGAGCCCTGAGTGTCAGAATCGACTCGATGTCAGTGGGTTGGGTTGGAGTGGCGCAAACAGTTGAGCTCTTGACTCCTAGCTGAAGGTTGGTGGTTGGAACTCTGCACATATGGGGTCACCATGAGTCGGAATCAGCTCCATGGCAGCTATCCACCACCACCCTCCTTGTTTCCTTTTGTTTCTTATGGAATGGGGAAGGAGGAAGAAAAGGCACGGATGTTGAAGCACCGTATTAGTCTGAAAAACCTACTGGCTATTAACAAAGAGCAAAGGTTATCTTCATACCAAAAAAACCAAACCCATTGCCATCGAGTTGAGTCCATCCTATAGAACAGAGTAGAACTGCCCCATAGGGTTTCCAAGGAGCGACTGGTGGCTTTGAACTGCCGACCTTTTGGTTAGCTGCAGAGCTTTTGACCACTGTGCCATCAGGACTCCTTGTAAATGTTAATCACATGTGAATACCTTCACAGCAACATCTAGACTAGCATTTGACCAAACAACTGGGTACCATAGTCCAGAAATGTCGACACGTAAGATTAACCATCACGGGAGGTTAAAGAGAACAGGAGATGGGAGAAGGGGAGTTGATTGACTTTTGTATTTCAATTCTCATTGTTATGGGATTTCACCTTATTAAAAGTCAATACTTAATGCCTGAATTTTGGTAGAAAGTGGATATTTTCCCCCTATTAATTCTTACAAAAAAAAAAAATTCTTACAAGGTACCCATAAATTCATGACCTTCCTGGAATGGCTACTGAGATTTTCATCAATGAATATTTTTCAAATAGGATGCTTTTCGTTAATATGTTTTGTTTGTATCTTGAGCTAGAGATTTGTTTTCCCTTTACTTGTTCTTAGCTCCATCCCAGGATGACAGCGTTTTGTTTAGATCTGTGGGCTCCTGGTAGAATACCTGAGTCCCGGTCAATTTCCCTGCATCTCTGAACCAACAGCCTAGTAAAGTGACTAGTTGCAGTGTGAACTCAGTTTTCCCGTGGCACATAAATTTTTTATCAATTTCATTTCATGAGCAGTTATTTATGTTTCAGATTGCTAGTGGTAAACCTTCAAGGCTAGAGCAGATTATGACTGCTGAAAGCCTGCCGGTTTCAGTACAGTTCCTTGCAGCGTGTTTTCATGTATTCATGGTGTCTGCAGGTGGTGTCTGGTAATGGTGGATCTCTGATGGGAGTAAGATGGTAAAATTTACCCAAAGGATACATCAGTCATTATGCAACTAATTTGGAAAAAAGAAACAACGATGTGCATTCTTTAAAATTCGTTAAAAAAAACCCCAAACTCGTATAGCAGATCTGCTTTCCCCCACAACAAATTTAAATGCAATTAAATAAACTGTTTAGAAGTTAGATTTCTCTAAAACATAGGAATCGAGCTTGAGAGATGATGGAATCTTTGAGAAGTGGAATTGAAATATGAAATATGGGCTCAGAAGGGTTAGCTTCCTCTATCCTTATTCGTTAGTATTTTTTAAATGTCAGTTAGATTGTGGGGCTGAATGGATTTTGGATCAAAATATCACCTGCATTATGTTGGTATTTAATTAAAGAAATTATTCCTGAAGAATTTTACTTTTCCCGGTGACACTAAGTATGCAGCATCCATATACTAATCAAAATCAAATCCTTTGCTGTTGAGTTGATTCCAACTCATAGTGACCCTGTAGGACAGAGTAGAACTGCCCCATAGGGCTTCCAAGGAGTGGCTAGTAGATTTGAACTGTCGACTTTTTGGTTAGGAGGTGAGCTCTTAACCACTGCACCACCAGGGAGGGGTCCCAATGTTCCCATAGCAACCTTGAAAGTGGCTCAATAATATTAGCATACATTGCCTTTCTGGTGCCACATGTTGTTCTTATGGATATTGATTTATTTAATCCTCACTAAAAAAAAAAAAAAAAAACTTTTTTTTTTTTACTACCCTGTAAAGTAACCACAGAGAGGTTAAGTGACTCGTTTAAGATCACACTATTTATAATGCGAGCTGGAATTTGAACACAAGCAGCCTAGCTCTGGAGTTCAATGTTATGCTAGTTGCCCTATCTAGCTTTTCATTTTTGTTTTCCCTTTGTGTGGAATCCCTGGGTGTTACAAATGTTGGAACGCATTTGGCTACTAACAGAGCAGTTGATGATTTGAATTCATCCAGGGATACTTTGGAAGAAAGGCCTGGAAATCTACTTCCCAAAAGTCAGCCATTGGAAACTCTTTGGAACACAGTTCTATTCTGATACACACTGGGTCTCCGTGAGTTGCAGTCAACTGGACGGTAACTGGTTTTTTAACCTCCGTGCTCTTGAGTGGATGAGGAATTGAATGAGATAAACTGCTGTACTCAGCAGTGCAGAGAGCTGAGCAGGGAATAGACTGTGCCGTGACATGCTGGGTTCCGAAAAGCTAAACTGAAGCAACGTGTGATGGAGAATTCTGACAATCACAGGGACGTTTTTCATATTGGGGGTGTGTACAATGGTGTGAGTAGTAGTGTCAGAGCCTGTCTAACTTTGGGGTGCAGGGGGAATAATGAGAATCAAGATCAGCCCAAAGCTGATTCCTATGAGGTGGTCAGACTTGGGTCAACTCTCCAAACTTTTTACCAATTCTGACACCAGCCATTCCTCCCATGGCACCCTCTACTTCTCTGCTGGGTTTGATAATCTGTTGCAGTGTCCACACAGAACTCAAACTGTACTTACAGTTAAGTGGTTTATTAAGGAAGTAACAGGGTACAACTCAGGAGCAGGGTCAGGAAGCATGCAGGCAAAGACTGGAAGACTCCCCTGAAAAGGAGAGCACACCCCTCCCTTCTTTGTACAGGACAGCTCTCTCAGCTCCTCTTGGCAGTGCAAACAATCATCTCGCTTTCACAAACACCCCTCTAGGCTGCACAGGCATCCTCTAAGCCCTCTAAGTACAGGTTCCTCTTGGCCCCCTAAGGAGAGGCTCCCCTTGGCCCACTGAGGACAGACTCCTCTTGGCCCCCTCAGGACAGGCTCTCCTCGGCCCCCTCAGGACAGGCTCCTCTTGGACCCGCCATCTGTGTCCACCGACTCTGCTGTAGGACCCCTTCTGGGTCTGTCGCTATCTTCAGTGTCATAGCCTTTGACCCATGTTACAGCTCTTTTAGGAGGTTCCTTGCCTCTTCTCGCTGTGCATCTTCTTTATTTCTTCTTCTTCTGTCTGCTTCCTGTCTGAAAAACCTCTGTGGAGTTAGCTGCATATATCCACAAACTGCTTGTCAATTTCAAGGAATGCCTCCTCCCCCACAGCTGGCCAATCCCGTATCCTGGTAGGCCTCAGGCATGTCATTTGCATAGTAGGGTAGTAACTTCATTTGCATAGCCTATAGTCACCTCATTTGCATACCATATAGACCAATGCCTGAAAGGGGCATACTAGTCACAGGACAGGCTGCAGCCCAGGGCCAGACAAAAAAGTATCAAACCACAAATTGTTTATAGCTTATCCAGTAAATGCCAATCAACTTGGACAAAATAACAGACCTTCTGGTGTACGAAACTAGGGCAAAGGTAACTCCTCAGGGGTTGGGGCAAAATCTCTCAAGCTGTTTTTCTAAAGAACAAAAGCAAAAGGCCCATAAAGGAACTTGTTTCACCTCAGGGTGCCAAGGCTGCTGTGGACGTGGATGGCCTTGGTTTGGTTTCCAGGGGGTTGACTGTGTCTCTGAATGCGGAGAACTGAGATCACGGAGCTTGGATCTTTATTATTTGCTTATGATTTCCGCCAGGTTAGACATTGGAGTTGCTTAGAGCATAGTTTTTAGAATAAGATATTTTAAATCCTTGCTGTGTTGTGATGTCATTGATGACAGACATCTCCATTGTTCACTACTCAGTGTGTTTCTTTGACACTGTTTTTGCTTCTTTATTTTGATCTTGACTTTAGAGTATCCCTGGGTCTGGAATAACTGCTGGTCTAGAAGTAATTTGACAAGGTAAAAGGCCTAGAAATATATAGCCAACTGTGCAAAATTACATTTTTACTTCTACATTGGTGATTTCTACTTCTAGTGCTTCAGAATATTTTGAGGAAATTGATGAAAGTCTCAAAATGAAATTAATTTTATTTTTAAATTATCAATTAGCGCTTCTAAGATTTATGAGAATCAATGAACAGTTAGCAGTAGCTCCACACAAATGGAAATGACCCGTTAGGGCCTGCCCCTGCCATGTCAGTGTGCGTAATAGAAGCAATATAGAAGCTATGACATGGGGCTGCAGTTGTTCCCTTTCCCTTTTACAGGATAGAGTTCTTTGTTGTCTGGTTTTTGGGTGATTTCTACAATATCACATGTAGCTAGGCCTTGGTGTATTCTTTTATGGATTTTTGTTTTAGAAAAATATTGTGGTATCATTTATAAGTTTGTCAGTGGTGGTATTCTTATCTTTATGTAGCTGGTTCTTAAAAAATGTTGAATGGGTATTTATCAACAAATACGATCTCATTCCACTATACTGTTATAAAATTTGGATTCTTCCATACTGTGTCTGAATTTCTTTTACACCTTCTATATTGGGTACCCTGTGCATTCCACCAGGTGTTCTCACTGGGAATATGGAGATGAATGTTTCTCCACGTAGTTCATGGGTCACCTAAAATACTTATTGAATATGCGGCTCTCATTGGAAACCCTGGTGGGGTGGTTGTTAAGTGCTACGGCTGCTAACCAAGAGGTCGGCAGTTCGAATCTGCCAGGCGCTCCTTGGAAACCCTATGGGGCAGTTCTACTCTGTCCTATAGGGTCGCTATGAGTTGGAATTGACAGCAGTGGATATTGGCATTTAACTTTAATTTTAGAAAGTCCTGTGTGAATTTCTCTACTTATATGTGAGTGAACATGTGATACATGTCCGTGACACGTATCAGTTCAACAGAGTATGATGCTAGGCACCAAATCAGAAGTGGATCTGAGAATTTATGGCTAGCAGAAGTGACTAGACATAAGACTAGAAGTGACTAGACATAACTATGACATGAAGTTGAACACAGTCAGTATCATGGCGGACTGCTCTTGGTGATTCAGTGGAGGGGTCTAGAGACATGTACACAAACAGGTGAATTTATCTAGACATATCCTGTTGTAACAGGAAATTTTCTTTTTAAATATATTTATGATCAACAGACTTCAGCATTTGGATAGGAAACATTAATTTTGCATATAGCTACTAGCTATATAGCAAGTGGTTTTCTTGGCAATGGATTTTTTTTGATGATTGATTTTATTAATTTTATTGCTTTATGGAGAACATTTATCTAGTAGCTGAAGGGCTGTTTTCACTGATTAAATATGAAAGGTGCATAGGAAAACCGAGATCACGATCATTTTCCGAAGATAAAATACCTGTAAATAGTTATCTCATACACTGTGCGTTTGACCACTTAGCGGGGGTATCAAGAGTCTTCCAAAATCAGTGCATGTCTTTTTAGTGTTGAACGCTAAAAAAATGACACACATATCTCATGACAAAGCAGGACATAAGACCCCATTTCAGGAGAGTATTCATTATAATTATATTTCTTACACAGACAAATATGTACAATTGTATGCGTTACTCAGATGCATTTTTGGATGTATCCTAAGGAGGAGAAATTCAGACCTCCTCTAGTCCAGTTGATGCGGGGAATTGCTATGAAGCAAGGAGAGGTTATGCCCGCAGTTAGAGGTAAAGCTAGCTCTCACTTTGATGCCCGGATTCAGGAATCTTTCCATAACACCGCACCATGCTGTCTTTAAAACAAGGAAAAGTGTGCCGAAAATAAAATCAGTGAAATGATTGACTAATAGAAACACTGGGTGCTGTACTAATGTTCTGTTTTTTTTAGATGAATAATGTGACTGCAGACCACTGTCTTGACATCATAAAGAAGTTTGAAGTTTCAGAAGAAAATAAGGCAAAAAATGTTCTTGGCATAGAAGGTAAAATATTAATATTCTTAATTTCTCAATTCAGTTCTACCAAGTTAAGTTCCAGCAGAATTTTTATGTATAGAAATCAGGAGATATCCATGGAATTACAGATCATTCAAATAAAACTCACAATACACACACACACACACACACACACACACACACACGTTTTCCTACAAAGCAGGGGCCATGACATCACTTCCTCCTTTGCAGTAACCGGGAGCGTTTTCATCTCCAACCAGGACAACCTGGTGCCGCTATGTATGAGGGATGCCACAAAATATTTGGACTTTTCTCAAATGACTGCTTCTTGGAAATAGCCTCATCCTGTTAGTTTCATGGAGGGAAATTCAGTTCTAAAATAAGTGACTTGAGAAACTGTTTTCTTGAAAATTGTTCTTGAGTGCTGTAGAGTTGATATTTGACTAATAAGGACTCCATGTGACAGTAGAACTGCCCCACAGGGTTTCCTAGGCTGTAATCTTTACAGAGAAGCCCTGGAGGCGCAGTGGTTAAGTGCTCGGCTGCTATCTGAAAAGTCAGGGGTTCGAACCCACGAGCTGTTCCATGGCAGAAAGGTGGTGGAGTCTATTTCTATAAAGATTTACAGCCTTGGAAAGCCTATGGGGCAGTTCTGCTCTGTCCTGTAGGGCCACTGGGAGTGGGAATTGACTTGACAGCAACGGATTTGGTTTTTTTTTTGGTTAACCTTTATAGAAGCAGATCACAAGGTTTTTCTCCTGGGGAGCGGCTGGGTGGGTTCAAACTGCCAGCCTTTCAGTTAACATATGAACACCTAACCATTGCACCACCAGGGCTCCTTGACTTGAAAGTGAATGTGTTTTTCTAAAAATTTTAGCAACTGACTTCTCATAGCTGGTAGTGTTTGAGAGGTTTTTGGAATACAATGCTCATTTAATACAACCACATCATTTTATAGTTGAGGAAAATGAGGCTCAAAGAAATTAAGTCATTTACCCATACTCACAGACACATCATCTAGCCCCTAGGATCTTATATGTAAATAACATGGTGTGAATATACTTAAATATGTATTTATAAGTTATGTATGTTTAAAACATGTAGGGAAATAACTTTGCAGGTTGCCACTCAAGATGAGAACCTCCCAGTCAGAACAGGTCATCTTAATGAAGGACTCCTGCAGAACTCAGCTTTCCAAAGGGCATCTGAACCCATTGTTTATCTTACCATTTTTAATTGCTGGCTTTCTATTCTCTTCTGCTTCCAGGCTATGAGTGGAAAAGGGGGCTTTGATATCATGTATTTACTTTCTGGGATGGAGGGTAATTAAGATGAACAGGGATAATTTAAAATCTTATATCATTAAAAACCTTGTTAAAACAACCAGAGAAGACAACAGACACATGGGGGCCTTTTCTGTAGTAAGAAATGAAACTTCTCTGGAAAAAAAAAAAAAAAATCTGGTGGGGCCCCAAAATATAGCATTGAGCATGGTTCCTAAATTATGGACATGAAGTTGGGAATGAAGACGTTCTCCAGAAACTGAGGATATGTACAGATACAGTCTGACCCCATAGTTCCTGAGGACTTGAAGCAATTTACCTAATAATCATTTTACGTAGGTTGTAGGTTGTTCATGCATTTATTCATACCTTAGCAAATGCCTCTTATCCTAGGCATTATGTTTTGAAAGACTGTAGAAAAAAATGACAAGGTTTTCCACATAACCTTTAAGCACTGTTCCAAAGTTAGAGAATGTGCTGGCCATTAGCAGCATCTTCCCAAACCAATTTCATAGTCAAATAACCAGAATCTTAAATGAGGCTGTGCCTAACTTTTCAGTTGCTATCTCAACTATCACACTGGCAATACTGTTTTTCAAATCAGTGTACTAACTGATCAGATTGCTCCTGGCTGATCTGTGTACATTTAGTATAAACCTGGCCCTAACGCTGCGTCGGTCATCGTGAAGTCACGTTGCATAGCCAAAGCTTGAGTTCAGTAGCTACTGAATGACTTTGCCATCAGCGCCCTGCCCCACCCAATCAATACTCTTACAGAGTCAATTTATTTTTCTCGAGGTCATGTTTAAACTGCTAGTCCCCAAAACAATATTCCAGTTCTCTGACACTGTCTCTTTGACCTGAAGCAAATCTCTGGGTGCCTCAGTTTTTCCCCCCAAAGGCTGCCTTAAGGGTCAATAAGATGATTGCTTGGAATGTGCTTTGCCCTCTTTTGTCCCTTTTAGAGCCAATGAAGCACGTATGCTTTGAAAGCTGTGGTACTTGACTCTTCTCTCATTTTTCCAAAGGCTTCACGAACTTCATGCGAAGTCCAGCTTGTGACATATTTAACCCAGCTCACCATGAAGTGTATCAGGACATGGATCAGCCCCTCTGTAACTACTACATTGCTTCCTCCCACAATACATACCTGACTGGGGACCAGCTCCTCTCTCAGTCCAAAGTGGATATGTATGCCCGGGTGCTACAGGAGGGCTGCCGCTGTGTGGAAGGTATGTGCCCTGTGTCGGATCAGCAGTACCTACAGCTGAACACGTCCTTTAACAGGTCAGTTAAATCTAGCATAAGTACTGGAGACCCCTAAACTGTGTTCACACTAATCAGAACTAGCATCCTGTTCATGAAATTAAGACTAAGCATCCAATGTGGTTGCGTTTGACGGCTGGGCGTTATCGGTGATTTCCAGTGTGTAGTTCTGGTGTCATGTTAATGGGAGGGCAGCAGTAGCTAAGCTGCTGTGGGTTGGTGACTGGGTGTTTCTCCACCCTAACCCATTGACTTCAAGTCAATTCTGACTCATAGTGACCCGATAGGACGGAGTAGAACTGCCCCATAGGGTTCCCAGGGAGCAGCTGGCAGATCCAAACTGCTGACCTTTTGGTTAGCAGCCGAGCTCTTAACCACTATACCACAGTTCTCCACCCTAAAGGAAGGAATTAGTGGAGAAGAGACACTTGATGACAGAGTTAGGGGAAGGTTTTGAGACCTAGAAGAAAGGGAAAATGAAGATTGTTGGTTTGTTTTTCAAGTGGAGGAAGGCCAGGGGAGAAGAGCTTTTTGCCTGATGACCTTTGTGTTCTCCAGGAAGTAGGAGAAAACACCACCAAGGAGCAGTGAAGACTGACTGTAGAATTGATCCAAGGCTCTGGATTTCTAGGACATTGTAATGAATTGAATCCTGGGCCCCCCATAAGATATGTCCACATTCAAATTCATGAAACCTGTGAATGTTACCTTATTTGAAAAAAGGGATTTGCAGATGTAATTAAGTTAAGGATCTTGAAATAGATCATCCTGGATTACCTGGATGGGCCCTAAATCCAATGACAAGTGCACTTGTAAGAGAGAGAAGAGGGGAAGACACAGACACAGAGGAGAAGGCAATACGGAGACAGAAGAGGTTGGAGTGATGTGGCCGCAAGCTAAGGAAACCAAAGAATGTCAACAGTCAATAGAAACTGGAAGATGCAAAGAAGAGATTTTCCTCTAGAGCCCCAGAGGGAGTGCATCCCTGCCATATTCCAGGCTTCTAGTGTCCAGAACTCTGAGATAGTGGGTTACAGTTGTTTTAAGACACTAAGTTTGCTGTGGTTAGTTACGGCAGCCACAGAAAGCTAATACAGTTGTATTATATATCTTTGAGATGTTATGGGCTCCTTTAAGTAATTGACAAAAGAGATCATGTGTCTAGGAAAGAAAATGAGGTGAATAAGGGGTCACAAAATGAGGTTAAAAGACTAGAAGACTCAAACAGAAAAATGTGGGGAGTTGTCATCACAGTCACACAAAGCAAGGACAGGAAATTGTTGTTGGTAGGAGAGATTTTGGATGCAGTTACAGGTGTTAACAATATCCAGGGTCTGTCATGGGTGAGCATGAATAAAATAGAGTGAAGGAAGAGGTTGCTCGTCAAGAATAAGGGGCTGAGTAGATTGTCCACAAGGACATCTAACTCATAAAGGATGCTGGCAGGAGTTAGGATGGAGATTAAAAACTATACCAGATATTTAAGTACAAAAAGAATGCTAAAGAAAAAGGTACTTGGAGGATACCAGGAAGGTAGATTTGGAATTGATGCCATTGAAATACGGTGTTGGTGAAGAATATTGAATATACCATGGGCTGCCAGATGAACAAACAAATTTGTCTTGGAAGTACAGCAAGGATGCTCCTTAGAAGCAAGGATGATGAGACTTTGTCTCCGATACTTTGGACATGTTATCAGGAGGGACCAGTCCCTGGAGAAGGACATTTATGCTTGGAAAGCAGAGGGTCAGCAAAAAAGAGAAAGACCCTCAATGAGATGGGGTGACACAGTGGCTGGAACAATGGGCTCAATCATAGCAATGATTATGACAGTGGTGCAGGACTGGGCAGTGTTTCGTTCTGTTGTACGTAAGGCTACTATGAGTTGAAACCAATTTGACAGCACCTAACAACAACAGAGTTGGACAAAGTGGGCTTCAAAGAAGGGGGAATTTTTTTTATGAGTATAGAAGAACAATTATTTAAAAGTATCGATAAGAGCCAAATGATGTTTCCTGGTTCTTTCATTTGTACAAAAGAGCATCAGGAGAAAGGAAGTAGTATCCTCCAAGGTGGTGTTTAGCCTCAATAAAGAGGCTGAGGGAGAATTCCAAAAAGAGTCTGAAGATAAAAAGCAGCTTGTTTTTGCTGGATTGAGGATTCCATGGAGCACAGGAAAATTGTTTTCTTTGGTGGGAATTTACAGGGTGTCAGCAGTGGGATAGGAGGTCATCCTAGAGGTGGTTTAGTAGGAGAAAGCAGTAGGGCGATGAGATAAGATTGGTAACTGGATGGGGTGTTCTTTGTCACATCGTTTCTGGCTTGAAGAATTTTTCTGCTACAGAAGTGACAGTGAAAGTTACAAAGGTAAATGATCATATTTTAAAAATGGGCAGGAATAAAAACTGTCTACGTACACAGCCATTAGAAACACTACAAAATAAGCTCTCTGGAAATTTACGTTTAAAGACACACAGTGTTTTTGTAGTCACTGCAGATAGCACATACTGACACTTGTCACTGACAGCTGAGTAGCTTTAAGCAAGTGAATAAAGAAGACGCTTATGAAGTATTAACATAAAGAAAAACCTTTCAAGCAACAGAAGGTCTTGAGGTGACAGCCCCCTCTCTGTCATTTTTCAGCCCTCTGTTGACTCAGCACTCAGTGCGTTTTATGCGTCTAGCATGCATAGAGAGGCCTCTTTGAACTCATGCTAGGGGTTGCCTATCGTTTTAAATGGTGACATTTTTTGGAAGGCAAGTATAGAAGTTGGCTTTGATTGAGTCCTTGAAGTATTAGTCAACTCTAGACAGTTTTGCAGTTTTGTTATTTCTGTCTCCCACACTTTATTTCTTCTGCTTTTCAGTTCCTTCAGAGACCTGGTCTTTTCTTTTTTTGTTTACCTGCCTCAGATCAGTACCCTACCCAAACCTGACCACATTCCCTTGATCAGCTTAACTGAATCAAAACTTCTAACCCACCGTCTTTGTTTGGAATAGTAAAAAGGAAAGCTCTCTATCAAAAATATTTTACAATAAGGTACAAGTGATCTTTAGTCTTAGCTTTCTTAGGGGTCTTTTAATTTTAAAATGGGAGCTTTTAGAAATTCTGTATGGTAGATGATATTGAACATGGGCCTTCTCTTGTACCTTCTTTCTTCCTGTTTGTCAGTCATCAAAGTAATAGAAGGAAGCTACTTGACTCTCTGTGTCTAAAAGGCTGCCTGCTCCATGTCAACATAAGCTGAGACTATGCACAGGCAAGGTGCCCATGTGCTCTCGGATATCTCCCTTACCAGCTTGCATCAGCAAATTCCTCCCCTGTTATTTGGCTTGAAGTTCCCACTATTAGAATAATCTCTGACCAGACAGTGAAAGTCAAGATACTATTTCTGAAAGGCTTTTTGAAGAGAAAAATCATATTTTCTGGGAGACTTATTCAGCCTTGTACTTGTTCTATTTCCTGTTGGAAATTGCAACTGTCACCTTGGCTTTGGGTGTAATGTAGAAAGGAACTACCATAATATCTTTCCCTTTTGTTGATCGGGTCTGGGCTAAGTGCATTCCATACTTGATCTCATTTAATTTTTTTTTTTTTTAATTTTGTTGTTGAGAATATACAGACACCAGTTCAACCATTTCTATGTATATGATTGAGTGACATTGATTACATTCTTCAAGTTGTGCAGCCATTCTCACCCTTCTTTTCTGAGTTGTTCCTCCCCCATTAACATAAACTCACTGCCCCTTAAGGTTCCTATGGTGTTCCATATTTTTATGCAAATAACTTGTGCCTTCTACATTTGGTGGCTATGAGGTATTTTCGTAGGCATCCTATGCTATTTTTTTTTTTTTACAGAAACATAAGAAAAATTGCCATAGTGGCACTTAAGAAAATATCTTGTGAAGGGAGGGCGCAGGTGGCAAATAAATGTAGAAGGCATGCCTTATTTGCATAAAAATACGGTAATCTTTTCAGTTGCTGTTGTCAACTTTGATCGAGGCAGACTTTTTTTCTAGTTACTCCAAACTGTTGTTTGATTTTAAGAAGACTTCAGGGGATGTTTTTGGTTTAAGGTTTAAAGGATATCGTAGGGCATAAGTTGTACACCTGCAAAAGGTTGAATTGGCAAAAGTTGTGTGATAGATACCTTTACAATGACCAAAATAAATAAATAAAGAGAGCTGCCGCCGAGGCTGCCGTAGGAGACTAGAGGCCAGTTGTGCCTTGGATGGCCGCTTGCATGTTTTTAAGACCTCAGGCGCTAGCCAGTGAACTAAGGGGTAGAACAGAAGCACAAACATATTATTAGGCCAATTAACTGGGATGTCCCATGAAACCATGGCCCTAAACCTCCAAACCAAATAACCAAATCCTGTGAGATTTTTGGTTATACAAAGCAGCCCCATCAGCTACTTTGTGTGTGTGTGTGTGTGTGTGTGTGTGAGTGACTGTAAATGTAGCTATCACACAACTTTTGCCTATTGAACTTCTACAGGTATACAACTGAATTGACAGCAAATACAATAATTGGCTGTGCAACCCTACCCTTCATCAACGTGGTATTTCTATCACCATTAACCTCCCACTTTCCCCCTCCCTTCGGCCCCTGGAAACCACTAATAAACTTTGAGGTCTTTTAATTCTTAGAAGAACACCGAGGGGAATGGGGTAATCTCCACTTTAGAGGAGACTTCAATCCAAACTTCGATAAATGGCCCAAGTTCTCACAGTCAGGAAGGATTGGTCCCTACAAAAGAACGTCATGCTTTGTAGAGGGTCAGCGAAAAAGAGGAAGACCCTCAGTGAGGTGAATTGACGCAGTGGCTACAACAACAAGCTGAAGCGTAATGACTGGAGGACGGCGCAGGACTAGACAGTGTTTTGTTCTGTTTTACATAGGGTAGCTATGAGTCAGAACCAACTCGATGGCACCTGACAATAACAATCTAAATATTTAGATGTTTCTGAAGACTTAGAATTTGATGACATGATCCTTTGT
This sequence comes from Loxodonta africana, assembly GCF_030014295.1. Lineage (NCBI taxonomy): Eukaryota > Metazoa > Chordata > Mammalia > Proboscidea > Elephantidae > Loxodonta > Loxodonta africana. Next base: position 72,628,085 of record NC_087364.1, on the reverse strand, counting down.
GGACTCCCAGCCAATTCTATCAGTGTGATCTGAAGGTCTTGGTTCTTTGGGCATTGAGACGGCAGTGAATACCTGGGGTACTTTGTCTACCTCGGGTCTGGATGACGTTGTTTTCGTTTTTAAACATCTGCATCCACAGAATTTAAAGAAACTGATTTATGGAACATAGCATGTCATGGGTTAAAATTTTCAGACCCCTCAGATATTTTTCTGAAGCAGCTTTTGCCAAGCTTAGCGTTTAGAGATGGAGAGTAATGATTCTGGACAGTTTCTTCATGGTATTATGGCTTGAGGAATCTCTCCTCTTTCAAGCTTCTATCTTGGTAATGTTGTGTTTTCCATCTCCATTAGTTCAGCTGCTGTAATGGCCTCAGTCAGTGTCTAGGTGATGTCTTGGGGAAGACTAATAAGTCTTTTTGGTGAGGTAGACCTGTCAGCAAAACGAACTGATAACACTTCTTACCCGGCATTTCATTCACTTGATTTTCAGCCCGAGTTACTTAATAAATATGGATGTTCTGTCCAGGGGTTTTCACTCTCATTATGGAACTGATATTGCATTGCTGTTGTAATCGGTTTCCAATTTTCCCTGTTGTCTCTGGGAGTGCTATCAGGGTGGAACGTCTTTGAGTTCCAGTATGAAAAGCTGTCATGTTAGTTGCTCAGCCTTCAGAATTGACTAACACTGTCAGAGTGCTTTTGGCCGCCTCTAATGTGTGAGGTGGGAGGCTTGGTGGCTTGGTGGTTAAGAGCTCGACTGCTAACCACAAGGTCAGCAGTTGGAATCCACCAGCTGCACCTTGGAAACCCTATGGGACACTTCTACTCGGTCCTATAGGGTCGCTATGAATCAGAATCGACTTGATGGCTATGGGTTTGGTCGGTTAATGTGTGACATGAGCACCTGTGTGGAGCAAACAGCTGAGGCACTGAGCTGTTAACCGAAAGGTTGGAGGTTTGAGAACACCCAGAGGCAACTTGGAAGAAAGGTCTGGTGATCCACTTCTGAAAAATCAGCCACTGAAAACCCTAAGGAGCACAATTCTACTCTGACATGCTTGGGGTTGCCACGAATTGGAGTCGACTCGACAGCAACTAGTAGTGTGTGACATAAATGAACAGGGAGTCCTGGCTATTTATGGCTACAGGAATTGGTTAGGGGATTTCTGGCTAGCCGACATATCCATTACAGTATTAGTCCTCACAGGAAGCTTTAGTTCCATTGAAGCTGGCCACGCCTGCCACATGTTAAGATGCTAGTACTGTTTGTGAGTGTTGTGATCCTCATGTAACAAACAAGTGATGAAATCGGAAGTAAAAAGTGAACGTTAGCACATTCCATGTTGGACTGTGGATCTTCTTCCGGAAGTATCAATATTAGCAAGAGTGCCTTCTTTCTTGGCTGATGTGTTTTTTTTTTAAATTGTACTTTAGATGAAGGTTTACAGAGCAAACTAGTTTCTCGTTAAGCAGTTAGTATGTATTGTTTTATGACGTTGGTTAACAACCCCACGACATGTCAATGCTCTCCCTTCTCAACCTTGGGTTCCCTATTACCTGCTTCCTATTCCCTCCTGCATTTTGGTCCTTGCCCCTGGGCTGGTGTGCCCCGTTAGTCTCGTTTTGTTTAATGGGCCTGTCCAATCCTCGGCTAAAAGGTGAACCTCAGGAGTGACCTCATTACTGAGCTGAAAGAATGCTCGGGGCCATACTTCAGGGTTTCTCCAGTCTCTGTCAGGCCAGCAAGTCTGGTCTTTCTTTTTGAGTTAGAATTTTGTTCTACATTTTTCTCCAGCTCTTCCTGGGACCTCCTATCGTGATCCTGTCAGAGCAGTCAGTGGTGGTAGTTGGACACCGTCTAGTTGCACTGGATCCAGTCTGGTGGAGGCCATGGTTGACGTGTCCATTAGTCCTTTGGACTTATTTTTCCCTCGTGTCTTTAATGTTGTTCATTCTTTCTTGCTCCCTAAGGGGTGAGACCAGTGGGGCATCTCAGATGGCTGCTCACAGGCTTTTAAGACCCCAGATGATACTTACCAAAATAGAATGTAGAACACTTTCTTTATAAACTATGTTATGCCAGTTGAGCTAGATGTTCCCCAAGACCAGGGTCCCCAGAGCCCGCTTGGCTGGTGTAGCTTTGAAAGTATTTTTATGTGGACATAATAACGAAGTGAGGCATGGCACTGCCTTTTCTACTTTGCATTCTTTTTGAAAAGATTTTAGGTCATTTATGAGGAACCTGTTATGGCTCAGGGTATAAATGATTGAAGTTATATATATTTGAAACATCTGTTCATTCTTTCTATGCCTGTGTCCAGAGACAAATTTAAAAAATGTCAAGTACATGGAGGCAGATGGATGAAGCTTTTCTTCAGAGAAGATGTCTTTGAGACATATGGCCTCATTTGTGGGCCAATAGGAACAGTATGGCACTGTAGGGTAGTATCTCCAAGACCTTTGGTCTTCTCAACGGCATCTTGATTCGTAAACTTTGTTTCTAGTATTCCGATGACATTCACCTTGAAAGTCCTTTTTTCCTTTTACCTTTTCCAATTTTTTTGGTAGTGATATTTGAACAGCTGGTGTTTTGTTTATTAATACAGATAGTGTCATGTATATGGTGAATTTTTTGAAAGTTTTAGAAGGAAAATGGAGATGTCGTCTACTGAGGTGATATACAAAGCGCACATACAGGGAATGTGCTTCTGAGCAGTCTATCTTTATTGAACATGTACTGTGCCACTAATATAGGATTATAAAAAAAACAACCAAAAAACCAAACCTGTTGCCATTGAGTTGGTTCCAAGTCCTAGTGACCCTATAGGATTATATATTGGGTAAATGAGAACATACTTGAAGTAGAAGAACAGATGTCGTTCTGAACTTTGTGGTCTCTGTTCAAATGTCGAAGTTTCCAGTTTCCAGTTTGCATTCTGTTGTCTAAACTCAGCCTGGAGAACTTGTTTATGTTTGACCCACATGGTATTTTTTAAGAGTGGATTAATTGCCAATATTTAAAAATTGGGAAAAATTGTATCAATAAAATTCAGATTTTTGGCTTTTCTCAGATAATTTGGCAATGACTGATTGACAGTGAGAGGTGTTTATCACATGTGGACACGCCTGTTCTGTTGGGTTATTTTACTTATTTATGTTAACTGCTGGGCTGCTGTTGATATTTGAGTGTGTGACCTGTGCCATGAGGAAGGGAGATATCATGTGAGCTGGGGAGATGCTAGCTTAGACTTGGTTGGGATTTAGATAAGCAGAGTGAAAACGGGCATTTCAGTTTACCAAAAATGAAAGAAGCAAAGGTATGGAGGTGGGATTGCATACTGGGAGACTTGCCAAACTGAAGGAACAAGTCTGTGTGTTTGGGTTAGGCGAAGATACGATTGGCTTGTCAGAGCTAGTGTATTAATTAAGGCAACGCTAGTTTCTTTAAGAATAAAACCTCGAGATCTCTGTGCCTTAAAGCAACTGAAGTTTTTTTCTTATGTGAGGTCCAAAATGGATGAATCTTTCAAGCAGCAATTTAGGGGTCAAGGTAATTCCATCTTGTGGCCATGCCATCTTCAGCATGTGACTTTTAAAGTCAGAGTAGGAGAACAAAGAGCATGGATGGCCATGTATGGCAGATTTTCATGGACCAGACCTGGGAGTGGTATGCATCCTTCCTGCCTACATTTTACTGGGCACATCCTGGTGCAAGGGAGGCTGGGAAGTGTGGTCTAGTTGTGTGCCTGGGCAAAGGAGAAAGTAGGCTCATTGAGTGGCAAGCCAGTCTCTGGCACAAGAAATAGGGGCCTTTGAGTGAAGAAGTCAGAAGCTTCCATAGGAAGTTTACTAATACATTTAGTATCTCCTGAGTACCTACTATGTGTTGGACACTATGCAATGCACTGAGTAGGCTTTTGCACTAAGGGGCAGCATAATGAAAGCAGTGTTTTGAGGAATTATAAAACAAGGGAAGGAAAGCTCTTAAGTCAGGAAGGGTGATGAGGAGGTGGGTCGTTCTCAGCTGGGAGGCAGTGAGGTTGTGTGCTTGTATAACAATATCATTAGTATCAAGAACAATAATAGTTACTAGGTGCCAGGCAGTGTTCTAAGCAGCTTTATATATATTTAATCACCACTCAGATTTATGAGGTAAATCTGTTCTTGTTCTTTTACAGATTTGGAAAGCAAGGCTTTTTATAATTAAATCATTTCCCCGTAATTACATAAGCCTTGGCAGGGCCAGAGAACTCAAATTTAGGAAGTTAATGTTTTTATAAATAAAATTAATAGAATAGAAATAAATTAATAGGAACATAATGAGTTTAAGTGAGCAATAATGCAAACTCTGTAATTGGTCTGATAAGCCCTCTCCAACTTTAATAATAACTTAGTAATCTGAAGAAATGAAACTGGAGGAACAATTTGTTAAGAAATCGCACTAAGTCCTCGGGCACACTTGATTGAATTTAGATCAACTTTGAAAGAAAGTTTTTGGTAAATGTCAGGCTACTTATGAATTTGACATGTTTGCTAATTATAAGTACTCAAAAACAAACCATTTATTATCTTTAATTCTCTAACTATAATAATAAATATGCCAGAGCACCCATTTCTCTCTCTGACAGTGTTGTGATTATAGTGGAGACAGCCTCAAAGAATAACTTAAAATATGGGTGCAGTACTTCCAGAAAAATTAGTAAATGCCAGTGACTTTCGGTTGTTGACACAAAGTTCTGTTTTTGGCAGTTGACTGTTGGGATGGCCCAGATGGAGAGCCAGTGGTACACCACGGTTATACCCTCACTTCAAAAATTCTCTTCAGAGATGTGGTGGAGACCATCAACAGGCATGCCTTTGTGAAGAATGAGTAAGTATACCAGCATCTGGGAGCTAAGCTCTATGGCTACAGATGGAATATCACCAGATCACACGTGACTACGAAACCACTAGCTGTCCCTTGGACTCTACATCTTCCTTCCTACTAACCTCTTTCTCTCCTTCCAACCCAGCGAAACATCATGAACAAATGATGTGGGCTCCCTGTTTGTACATACTCATGCTTCATTTTTTTCCTTATTGCATTCTCTCACCGTGACTCCTTAAAAACCTCCTTAGAAAGAGTGGCCTCTAAATTTTTAAACTCAGGGTGTACAACATGTCTGTAATGTCTGGAAACACAGGCCACTATACATGATAAATAGTTTAGTGATAATGCATTACAGTAAGAAAATAGCATTTAGGTTTTCTGACTTGCTGGATGGCCTGTATACACTAAGGTGTCTGGCATCCTTAGGTTACTCGACCTCTCCTTGACATTTGATGGAGCCCTGGTGTTGCAGTAGTTAAGAGCTATGGCTGCTAACCAAAAGGTTGGCAGTTCGAATCTATCAGCTGCTCCTTGGAAACCCTATAGGGCAGTTCTACTCCGTCCTATAGGGTCGCTATGAGTTGGAATCGACTTGACGGCAGTGGGTTTGGTTTTTGGTTGACATTTGATAATGTTGACTGTTTCCTTGTTTTCTTGGCTGTCATTGAAACACTCTGTCCTCCATGGCTGTCATTGCTTCTCACTCTCTTTATTTGGTCTGTGGTCTTCTATTCCATTTCCTCACTCATTTAACAGTTAACGTTTCCCAAGGCGTTCCCATTGGTCTACTTTATTTTGGATAATGTCTAACGGTATGTCCAGAACTTTTTCCTAAGCTCCAGACCTACATGGAAAAAATTTCAGTAAAAATTCATCTGATTATCCCATAAAAACCAAAAACCAAACTTGTTGCCATCAAGTCTGTTCCAACTCATAGCGACCCTATAGGACAGAGTAGAACTGCCCCATAGGGTTTCCAAGGAGCAGCTGGTAAATTCGAACTGCCGACTCTTTGGTTAGCAGGTGAACTTGTAACCACTATGCCACCAGGGTTTCACAGGTGCTTCAAAATCAACAAGCATCATTCATTTACTCATTCCATGATATCTAGTGGTGTCTAGCCAGATGCCCTGGGTGCATAAATGGTTAAGCTCATGACTACTGAAAGGCTGGCAGTTTGAATCCACCCAGAGGCACCTTGGAAGATAGGCCTGACAATCTGCTTCCAAGAGGTCACAGCCTTGAAAACCCTGGGGAGCAGTTCTACTCTGCACACGTAGGGGTGCCATGAGTCAGAATTGATTTGGCAGTAAGTACCAACAATGAGAACTCTAAGCCAGACACCTGTGACAGGTACAGGAAGCACAGCACTGAACAGAAGATGAGAGTCCTGCTGTCAAGGAGCTTACACTCCACACTGAACACATCGTGTCATTCTGTCAACCTCCTTATGCCGTTTCCCCTTAGTGAAGGGCAGCACTGTCTACCATTTGGTTTCAGCCAGAAACTCAAGTCATTCTAGACTCCTCCAATTCTTACCAGTTCTATTCCTGAATATCTTTTAACTCCACTGCCTTTGCTGCATTTTCACTTCCCCTTTGGCTCATCTACCACTTGTCCTCCAACGAACGCCATTCAAGGCCTGGCTTCTTCCTTCTCTTCCTGGTTCATCTTCTACCATTGCTTCACACAGACTTGGCTTCTGCCTGCAATGACTGTCTTTTAGCTTCCTCCATGAGCGTTGCTTTTTCCCATCTCCCTGCCCTCACACATGCTATTCTCTGCCTGTAAGCCCCTTCCTCGTTATTCTACCTAATTCCTGCTCATTCTGCAAAACTCTGTTTAAGCCCTGTCCCTCTGGCAAACTTACTGATACCACCAGCTGATTTTTTTTTCTCTCTGTTCTTGGAGCCCTGAACTTATTTCTGTAATACTGTGTAGCACTCTAAAAATCACTGGTTTACTTGCTTTCTTTTAAGCCTTTAAGACCGTGAGCTCACTGTAAACAAGAGGCTGTGTCTTATTCATTCTTTATTGCCTGCTGTGGTGCCTACGATATACCAGATATTCAAGAAATTATTTTGAATTAAAAGAAGTGAATTGAAATTACGATTGCATGATATTAGTTTTGTAGAAGTTAGTAGCCTTTAAAATTTTTTAGTATTTGTTCTTCTCATTAACTAATCATGAAGTTAAAGTGCAGTTCTAATAAGAACACTTGCTACACAGAAGGCTTAGTTTATGGTGTCTTTTCCGTGGAAGAATCTCAAGTACTGAATTCTGGTGGGTCTGCCCTACTGTCATCTCTCCTAGTCTTAACCAGGTTGAAGAAGTAATTTTGCCTTTATTTTCCAATATATGAAATAGGCTGGTGAGAAAATCCACTACCTATGAACTTTTTAGGAGCCTCTAGTGACTTGAAGGAGCCCTGGTGGTACAGTGGTTAAGAGCTCGGCTGCTAACCAAAAGTTCGGCAGTTCAAATCCACCAGCCACTCCTTGGAAACCCTGTGGGGCAGTTCTACTCCGTCCTGTAGGGTTGGTATGAGTTGGAACTGACTCAGTGGCACATAACAAGAAGAAGAGACTTGATAGTCCTTGCAATGAGTTTGGGAACCTTTAGGAGAAAGGTATTTCAAATTAAACAGTTAATAAGCTTTGTTGTGAGGAGACTATCCTGCACATTGCAGAATGACTGTTTTAGTTATCTAGTGCTGCTATAACAGAAATACTGCAAGTAGATGGCTTTAACAAGAGAAATTTATTCTCTCACAGTCTAGTAACTTACAAGTCCAAATTCAGGGTGTCAGCTCCAGGGGAAGGCTTTCCCTCTCTGTGGGTTCTAGAGGAAGACCTCCCCTGGTCGAGGAGCTTCTCAGGTGCAGGAACCCTGTGTCCAAAGGACGCGCTGTGCTCCTGGTTTTGCTTTCTTGGTGGTATGAGGTCCCCAGCTCTCTGCTTGCTTCCCTTTTACCTCTTGAGAGATAAAAGGTGGTGCAGGCCACCCTAGGGAAACTCCCTTTACCTTGGATCAGGGGGGTGACCTGGGTAAGGGTGGTGTTACAATCCCACCGTAATCCTCTCATCATAAAATTACAATCACAAAACGGAGGACAACCACAAAATACTGGGAATCATGGCCTAACCAACTTGACACATATTTTTTGGGGGGACACAATTCAATTCATGACAATGGCTTTCAGCATCTACCCGCTAGGTGCCCATAGATAACCACTCTCCCCACTGTAACAACCCAAAAGTGTCTCCAAACACTGCCTGGTGTCCCTGGGGTTGGGGAAACATAAATCGCTCGTTGAGAAGCACTGCCTAACATTAAGATTGTTAGGTACTAATAGACTTTTTATGACCTGATTGATATTTTACAAATTTATTGTTAAAATTCCCTGCTGTGGTTTCATGGACAACTTGAGGTTGCTGGTTGTTGCTGTTTCTCTGTCTTCCTGACACCCCAGGGTGAAACTTGTGTGAGGACGCAGTGAGCTAAGTGACTGTAGTCAGGTAGCCAAACCACTTTCAGCCTCAAAGGTTCATCTCTAGGCATCAGGTTTTCCTAATGAGATTAGAATGTAATTTCAGAAGGTCATAGCTCAATTGCGGACCTCGCGCTTGTCTTAAAAGCCAACAAATAGAATTTCCTTCTCTATGTGGATATGTTAAGCAATTTACATATGGGTATATAGACTCTGGAAAAAATACATTGCCTATTACTTCTGAAGATACCCTCTGGAAAACTAGAAAAAAAATCAATAAACCTGAATTTGAAATAATTTCTTAAATTATGAGGAAAAAGACAGAAAAGGAGTAAAATCATGTAATTCACCCTGGTTCCCTTCTGCCTACCTGGCAGTGTTTCTGGCTATCTTTGGGTAGTTGTACGTGGGGTTCACATTCTCAGCATGGATGCATTAAGTGCTGATGATGTGAACGCTTGACTGTTCTTTCAAAATAAAGATTAGTATGTAATTTTATAAAAATGATCTAAAATGCTTGATACAGAGGGCTGTGAAACACAGAATTCCCTCCACAGCAATTCTCAAGCTGAGGGCTGATTATGGTTTTTTTTTTTTTAGAGTAAATAGCTGCATCTAATGATATTCAGTGGTCTCTTAGATATTTCTAGACTTCAGAATAAATAAGGCAAAATTACATGAGTTTTCTTTCTTTAGGCTTATTATCTCTTTAAAAAAATTTTTTTTTCTTTTAAAAGATACATAATGTACTTACCATTTTTTTCCTCATAGAAAATATTAAGTCATTCCACACGGATTGGTATTTTTTTCAGCTTTATGCATAGCAAAGGTTATTTGCTCAGAGGAGCTTTTTATAAGTGTGTCTCTAATCTTTCTCATTTTAGAAGCATTTTGATCATGGCTACCATCACATATGCTGTCAGGCATTGTTTGAGAACACAATGAATGCAGAGTAATTTTCAAAAGTCCCCGTGAGTTGCCTTTACCTGATACCTCTGGAACGTGTTGCTGTTTTTCTCAGGTTTCCAGTTATTTTGTCCATCGAGAATCATTGCAGTGTCCAGCAGCAACGGAAGATCGCTCAGTACCTGAAGGGAATATTCCGAGACAAACTGGACCTGTCCTCTGTAGACCCAGGAGACTGCAAGCAACTTCCGAGCCCTCAAAGTCTGAAAGGCAAAATCCTAGTGAAGGTAACTACCTGAAGGAAGGCACTAAGGGCGTTCTGTATTCACTAAGCCGACACTCCCCTAAGGACTGAGAACTGGTTCATCAGGAGAACAAGAAGTAGGGTCAATAACGAAGGGGAGTCTAGATCTGTGAACGCATCTTACTCCAATGTATTTATAGTCATTCCTTCAGAAGATGCTTATTATTGACTGACCGTGTATTCTGGGAGTTCTTAGAAAGTGAGAACATCAGTACCGTAAACCAGATGTTTAATATTTTAGTGTGAAATAGTTCACACTGGAGAGAAGCTCGTGGGCGGAGGGGGTGAGGGAGAAGGGAGGAGAAGACTCTTCATATCCATATCTGAAAGCATTTCTTTCAGAGTCTTCTCTTCTCCCATTTTAAGCTCCAATAACTGTTTGCCAAAAAAAAAAAAAAAAGTATTCACTGTTGATCAGCCTTGGTGTTACGTATGTGAGAAACGCTCAATTCAAACAGGAATGTGGACACAGACACACTGGCCCGTGGGACTCATGGGTATGCCAAGGAGCAGCAGGTGAATAGAATGACATTTCGTAGACAGATTTTCTGAGGGAGGAAATTTGCTACCTGCAATGAATGTTATTAGTGCGAGGAATAACCAGAGAGACTGGTTTGTTGCGTTTTCAGATTGCTAACTGTGTGCAAAAAAACTGTGTAAATGTACTTAATTCCAGTTCATTTTGTGTGTATGGACTAAAACCACCTTTGATGTTCGCATTGTTTTGAGACTGAAAACCTGAAAGGCGCAGTAGGATATTAATATTCAAACCAGCTTGCGTTTTACTTAAGAGGTGTGTGCATAGAAAACGGAGCATCACATAGTGGGATTTGGAAAGTCTGAGTGTAATTTCATAGGAAGCCTTGAACAAGGGCTTTAAGGGAGGGCAACCAATGAGAAAGATGTAAAACGTTCAGAAACTTGATCTTCTAGCAGTTATGTGAAGATCATAGACTTTGAATCCATCAAAGAGGGGTTGTCATTTGCACGTGTAGGAGTGTTTTGAATAAAAGCTCTGTTTTTAATGCAAGAGATAACAGCAAGGTCAGTCTGCTGAAAGTCTTGCTAAAGCAAACCCCTATAGTGAAAACTAATTTCTGACCCTATAGGACAGAGTAGAGCCACCCCATAGGGTTTCCAAGGAGCAGCCGGTGGATTTGAACTGCCGACCTTTTGGTTAGCAGCTATAGCACTTACCCACTACACCGCCAGAATTTCCTACTGCTGTGTTAACCCAGTGCCGTCGAGTTGATTCCGACTCATAACTGCTGTGTTAGGAAATCTAAATGTCAACCTCTACAGCCTTGTCAGGGATTCCGTGTTTCCTCAATAGTCTTTAGCCGCAGTCAGAAGGTTAAAGGCAGAGTAAGTCCATTTGCTTAAAACCCTTCCCTTTCGGACAGTGGAACTCGAAGATGATATTTGGCACAAACTAGTTTAATCCCCTTCTGCGTAACTGGATTTTGGGTCATTTGGCAGAGAATGTCCCAGAGTTCATGGGCAACAGGTTGAATTGGAGCCCAAAAGTCCGAGGCTGTCATTGGAAGGAGTGGCAGCAATGTCTACTGCAAGTGCTTCAAGGGCATCTGAAAACCATTTGCTAGTGGTAACGTTCTCCAAAAGGAGATTTCCTGGATGTGTTGGAGCCCTGGTGGCGTAGTGGGTAAGTGATATGGCTGTTAACCAAAAGGTTGGCAGTTCAAATCTACCAGCAGCTCCTTGGAAACCCTATGGGGGCAGTTCTACTCTGTCCTCTATGGTTGATATGGGCTGGAATCGACTCAACGGCAATGGGTTTTCTTGTGTGTGTGTGTGGACTAGCATATTCTCATTTGAAGTAAAGCCAAAGGATCTCACAAACCTAAAGGATCCTGTTTTCCTTCACGCCTTCATCATCAGAGAGGTATCTCGCCCAAAAGGCAGCATTTGCATGGCTACTTACCACTCTAGAGATTGGCAAGCTGTGTTGTTATAACGCACACACACACACTTTCCAACCATGTATACATACACACTTCCATGTTTCTAAATCTCCTAAAAAATAAACAGTAAGTTCCTTTTGATAAAAAATAGCAAGAAACTTATTAATTTTCCAGACTCTTAGCTACCTGGCCAAGTCTTCCTCTTTTTTAGGTGTGGATTGCAGAGTTCTTTAACTTTCCAGGTGCCGTGCAGCCAAATACCCTGAATGGTTCCAGGCTCTAGTGCTAGTTCTATACACCACGAATGAATCACTCTAATTTTAGAGCATAACTCCTGTATGAAATAGTATGTAGATTGGGAAGGGATCCCTAGGAGACACCTAGGTCATTTTTTGTGTATTTTTTTTTTTATACTAGACCACAATTAAGTTCATAAGTCACATAAAACCCTACCCAGGTTTACTCTGAAATATATATATATATATAAAATATTTCAATAGACTGTTTTTTTAGAGCAGTTTTAGGCCTATGGAAAAACTGTGAAGAAAGTATAGAAATTTCTCATGTCCCCTCACAGTTTCTCCTGTTATTAACATCTTGCATTCACATGGTACATCTGTTACAACTGATGAACCAATATTGAAAAAAAAAAAAAGAAACCCATTGCCATTGAGTCAATTCTGACTCATAGAGACCCTATAGGACAAAGTAGAACTGCCTCATAGGGTTTCCAAGGCTGTAAATCTTTATGGAAGCAGATTGCCACATCTTTGTCTCATGGAGTGGCTGGTGGATTTGAACTGCCAACATTTCGGTTAGCAGCCTAGTGCTTGACCACTGTGCTACCAGGCCTTCTTAACAAATATCAACACATTATTTTTATTAACTAAATAAGGTCCATAGTTCAGTTAATTTATCAGGAGGGAGCAGTCCTTGGACATCATGCTTGGTGAAGTAGAGTGTCAGCAAAAGAGAGGAAGACCCTCAATGAGATGTATTGACAAAGTGGTTATAACAATGGGCTCAAACATAACAACAGTTGTGAGGATGGTGCAGGACCGGGCAGTGTTTTCGTTCTGTTGTACATAGGGTTGCTATGAGTCAGAATCAACTTGGTAGCACCTAACGACAACAACAACAGCAGAGCCAAAATACACAATGGAGGCAGAGCGTTGTCCTACGTCACGGCAGTTGCTGCTGTGGGATCTAACGTGCCCTCTCTTTTCTCCAGTGGTTGTCATGTGCAGTAAATGCCTTGGAAGAAGACAGTTCTGCTTTGTCCTGTAGGGTTGCTATGAGTTGGAATTGACTGGACAGCAATGGGCTTCACTCATTAGAAGGGAGTCACTAGGTTCAGCCCACACTCAAGGGGACGGGATTACAGAAGAACTTGAATAGTTGGAGGTGGAAACCATTGGGAGTCGTTTTAGAGGCTACTGACCACGTAGCCTCAGTGGCCTTGACCACTTAGCCTCAGAGCCTGGTTCTCTGCCCTAACCCCTACTCTCTAGAAGATAAACCAAAATGGAACCCATTGCCATCCAGTCAGTTCTGACTCATGGCAACCCCCCCATGTGTGCTGAGTAGAACTGTGCTCCATAAGGTTTTCAAGGCTATGTATGGCCTTTGGAAGCAGATCGCTCGTCTTCCAAGGTACCTGTTGGTGTGTTCAAACTGCCTACCTTTCCACCTTTTGGCAAATAACCATGTGTGCTACTGGGGACTCCTTCTCTAGACGATATTATTGTTGGGAGCCATCAGGTTGATTCTGACTCAAAGCGACCCCGTTTGACAGAGTAGAACTGCACAGTAGGGTTTTCTTGGCTGTAATCTTCTTGGAAGCAAATTGCTAGGTCTTGGCTCCCGTGGAGCCACTGGGTCGGTTTGAACCAACAACCTTTCAGTTAGCAGCTGAGTGCTTAACTATTATGCCACGAGGGCTCCTTTCTCTAGAAGATACTTCTATTCAATTTTTAATGAAAATTTCTTTCTGTTTGTGAGTGAGAAGCCGGGCTGAAAATCTTGCCCAGTGCTGCTGCTTTTTACTTAACTCTAGCTTTTTCTCAGTATAAATTGATAAATACAGTAAAGGAGAAAATAACTGCCACCCGTAACTCAGATAATAACTACTTTCCTTTCCAAGGTTCTTCCCTATTTTTTTAAATATATAATTCTATAATTTTTATTTCTTAATATTATATCATAAGAATTTTCCTTATTGTCAGAAAGCCCCTGGTTTTTATAGTGTGTTGGTGAGTGATTCAAGATGGCCTACAGAGAGTGTTCAAGCTGGGGAGGGTCTCACCGCATCGCCTGTGAACGAAGGGGCTTACCAAACAGAGAGGGGGCAGTCCTAAGTGGAAAGGGCTTATGTAAGTGAAATTTAACCTGCTTAGAAGAACAAGCTGCTTTTAGTATGTTGGTTGTATATAATGGGATGGAGGTAATGCTTGTTATGGTGAATCATATATTTCTGAAAAGACATCTAGTGTTTTATTTTTAAATACAGCACCATTAATTAATTGTATTTAATTGAAAGTAATATGAGGGACTCTTCTTGGAAGGCCCTTCTCCCCTTGTTTTACCCGTAGTTCAAACTCTCTGCCTTTTTGTCAGTCTGAAGTAACAAGTGGCCAAGGTCCACCACATTAAGGTCCACCACATTATGTTTTCATGTTGAAGTTGGGTATTTTCTTCCATTTCAGGGCAAGAAGTTGCCTTATCACCTTGGGGATGATGCGGAGGAAGGGGAAGTCTCTGATGAGGACAGTGCAGATGAAATTGAAGACGAGTGCAAGTTCAAGCTCCATTACGTAAGTTACAGGCTTGGCTTACTTCTTCACCTCAGTTCCCTCCAGTGTGAGTGGGATTCCAGATTGCGGATGGTGGGATCCTTACAAATATGGGCAGATGTTGCCCATTTGGTCTTCTATACTTGATTGAACTAAGAAGCACGTTCTTCAAGTGTGTTATTTGTGTTTTATAGTCGTGTTTGATGTTTTTTTGTGAATTTTGTTCTACATTTTTCTCCCACTCTGTCCGAGACAGTCTATTGTGATCCCTGTCAGAGCGATGGGTAGCAGCCGGGCACCATGTAGTTGTTCTGGGCTTAGGCTGATGCAGGCTGTGGCACTTGTGGTCCATCAGCCCTTTGGATTAACATTTTCTGTGTGTCTTTGGTTTTCTTCATTCTCCTTTGCTCTGGATGGGATGGGACCAGTAGATGTATTTTAGATGACTGCTCGCAAGTTTTTAAGACCCCAGATTCTACTCACCAAAGGTAGATGTAGAACGTTTTCTTTATGAACTATGTTATGCCAGGTGGCCTAGATGACCCTCACGACTATGGTCCCCAGCCCTCAGCCCCTGTAACTCAGTCTCTCAGTGTGTTTGGATGTGTCTAGGAACCTTCTATGACTGTGCCTGGGTTAAGCTGTGCTGACTTTCCATATATTGTGTATTGCCTTTCCCTTCGCCAAAGTTAACACTTATCTACTATCTAGTTAGTGATCTCCCCCTCCCTTGTAACCATCAAAGATTGTTTCTTTCTGTGTGTAAATCTTTCCTTGAGTTTTTATAATAGTGTTCTCGTACAGTATTTGTTCTTTTGTGATTGACTTATTTCACTCAGCATAATGTCCTCCAGATTCATCCATATTGTTAGATGTTTCACAAATTCAGCATTGTTCTTTGTTGTTGTATAGTATTCTGTTGTGTGTATGTACCATAATTTTTTTATCCATTCATCTGTTGATGGGCACTTAGGTTGTAGGTACCTGTTCTTATTTCATTTTTCCTTGTTATGGTTTTTTTAAGCTCATGTTTTCCTTCATATTTTTGAACATCTGAATATACTTATTTTAAAATAAAAGAGTGAATTTTCATTCTATTTGTTGATTTTTTTTGTTTGTTTTTCTGTCTTAGTTTTTCTTCATGGGTTTTAGAATTGCGGATTGAAAACTCAATTTTGAGTGGAATGTTTTTTCCTCCTACTCTCTCTCTTTCTGTATTCACCCTCCCAATCTGGTTTTGGGGTTGCTTTCACCTGAAACCTGAGTTCACCCCCCACCATCACACATAGATTCCTCTCTCCCACTGGTGATGTTAAAGATACCATAGATCCAATAGCCAAGCAAAAGTTCCTCCCTCTTTTGATAACAAACTTTATATCTTTCACGCAGTAGTCTTTTTTAACTGCAAGGAACCCACCCCAGCTTTTTTCACCACTTGGCTTCATATGGAGCTCTAGTGGCACAGTGGTTAAGAGCTATGGCTGCTAACCAAATGGTTGGCAGTTTGAATCCAGCCACTCCTTAGAAACCCTATGGGCAGCTCTACTGTGTCCTATAGGGTCTCAATGAGTTGGAATCAACTCGATGGCAATGATTTTGGTTTATTTCTTTCTCTTTGGGGGGCTTCATGTTGTGAGGCTAGCTCTGATTTCCCACGGCACGTAGGCACGTGTAGTCTCTATTACACCGTGAGATGTGAATCCTTAGCCACCTCTGTCTGCTTTGGATGTGGAGCTAAGGCACACTTACGACCTGCAGAAGATGTTGCTTATGCTATTTTTTACCAGGTTATGACTTTTCTGTCTTTTAAAAAATTTTGTCTATCACTGGCAGAGGAGGGTACTTCAAAGCTTAAGCTCACACTGCCATGTGTAAGCCCACATGTATGTACACACCCAGTTCGCATTCACTTCAGACTGCTTTTATTTCAAGTGTATGAAGAATTGTTACTCTATTAAGATCTTAAATAGATGCTTGATAGCTCCAAAGAAATATTGCTTTTTGCTACTTTTCTGACATTATTCTATTATTTTTATACCTGTACTAAAATCAGCTTTTAAATTCCAAACGGTTATTGAGCCCTACTAAGCACTATGCTAAGCACGTTATTTACAAGTTCTCATTGTAACCCCATAACGAGGTATAAACTCTCATTTCTGACATTTTACAGATAAGAGAAAATAGAGGTGGGAGGGGTGAAGTGACTTGTCCAAGGCTGTGGTTATATGAATTTTCTAGTGTTAAGATAACTACTATACCTGACCATTTATTTAGACTCTGGCTTATTTGAGGAAATCTTGATTTTGTGAAACAGCTTCTCATTCCATATTACCTAAGCGTGATTACATGAAACAAGCTCCCCAAAACTGCCATAATCTTTCCAGCCAATGTGATTAATTCAGATGAGGAAAAATACATAGGTCATCCTTGATCACAGGGATAATATTGATTATGTATTCATCCTCAAATTTGTGTCTCTTGGAGAGTTTACCTAGCTGGAAAGACAATTATCTCACAGGAAGCAAATAATGAACAACACACTTCACTGAACTCGCATTCTGCTAAATCAGTACCAAATGGTTTTACCAGGGGAGGGTTCAGGGTTGATTGGAATGCCCAGACAGGACGCACGAGAGGCTGTGTAGCAGAGGCAGTAAACACAGACTCTGCGGCCAGACTGCCTGGGTTCAAAGCCTGGCTGCGCCCCTTCTTAACTGTGTGACTTTGGGGAGCTCACCCACCTCTCTGTGCCTCAGTTTCCTTATCCTCATCTTCTGAACAGGCATAATAATAATACCTCACAAGTTGCTCTGGCTCCCTCTCTGCCTGACTGCCACCTCCATGGGTTGCACTCACACTTCTGGGAGAGGGCTGCCCCAGGTGGCTCTGCACTACGGTGGCAGTGTCCCCACCTGCTGAAAGTGATGCCTCACCTGGAAGAGGAGCAGACCGACAACCCAAGGGACCCCCACAGCATTGCACAAGTCATTGTGTGATGGGCGATACAATCTGGAGAACCCTGAAGTCCAAAGTCTCACTCCTGATCTTCCTGAGGGTCTCTACTATTTAATTTAAAGGGCTGTTGCTATTTGAGAGCATCTCGAGATGCACAGAAAGAATGAAGATTCTAAATTCTGTCTGACTTTTATTGAGAGCCAAATTAATCATTAAACCCACTGCTGTGGAGTTGATTCTGACCCATAGCAGCCCTATAGGACAGAGTAGAACTGCCCCGTAGGGTTTCCAAGGCTGTAATCTTTATGGGAGCAGACTACCACATCTTTCTGCCACAGAGCAACTGGTGGGCTTGAACTGCTGACCTCTCGGTTAGCAGCAGAGCTCTTAATCAGCATACCACAGGGGCTCTGAAATTAATCAGCAGGCTCTGTATTTTAAGAATAAGCAGTTGTTCCCAGTCGGTAATACAAATCATCCGCAGCCTCTGGTGTGGTTGTATAAATTAGACTCTTTACATACTAAAGGAACAAAATAAAAAAAAAAAAAAAGGAAAAAAGCTATGATGAAGACTAAGTAAGCTCAAACTCTGTAAAGAACTCAGAACAGCGCCTGCCCGTGACTTGCGCTCAGTAGACATTGTTCTCACCTGTAACAGGAGTTGCAGCGGCAGCACGGTCATCACTAACGTAGGTGCTGAGCTGGTTCTTGACCAGAAGGACAGGTTTTAACGGAGCTGAGGGAGCAGGCAGGAGACAGGGATGGCTGGGAAGCAGCTTTCCTTCAGCCTAAGACCTTCAGGTAATGGGCTTGTTGTTGTTGTTAGGTACCGTCATCAGTTCCAACTCATGGCAACCCTATACACAACGGAACGAAACACTGCCTGGTCCTGAGCCATCCTCACAATTGTTGTTATGCTTGAGCCCATTTTTGCAGCCACTGTGTCAATCCATCTCATTGAGGGCGTTCCTCTTTTTTGATGACCTTCTACCTTACCAAGCATGATGTCCTTCTCCAGGGACTGGTCCTTCCTGATAACATGTCCAAAGTACGTGAGATGACGTCTCGCTATCCTTGCTTCTGAGGAGCATTCTGACTGTACTTCTTCCAAGACAGATTTGTTTCTTCTTCTGACATAGAAAATTCTTTGGGCTTGGAAAACTATACAAAAACCCAAACCAAAATGAACCCATTGCCATGGAGTCGATGCCAACTCATAGTGACTCTATAGGACAGAGTAGAACTGCCCTTAGGGTTTCCAAGGCTGGAATCTTTATGGAAGCAGACGATGGCCACACCTTTCACCCACAGTTAGTATATATTATCCTTCCTGCCTCCAGACTCTAGTCCAGGGGGAAGAAAGACATTTTGGGATGATGAGTTACTCTAGTGTTTTTAAAGCAGAGGTCTTCAGCTTTGGGTGGACTTTGGAATAACTGGGGAGCTTTCAAAAATCCTGATACCTGGGGCCCAGCCCAGAGATTCTGATATCACTGGGGCAGGGTGTGGCCTGGACAGTGGGATTTTTGAAAGCTCCCCTGTTTGAGCATCACTGAGCACCACTGTTTGAAAGGGTCCCTCCTAGGGGGCAGCAGCCCTCCAAGCCAATTCCCCTCTTTCCTTTTCCTTCCCGGCCAGAAGTGGCGGTTGTGGTTCTAGGCAGCCCTCTGCTTTCCCAGTGACCTTTCACTTTTATGCTGCAGACAAAACAAGAATATGTTTGCTATATTTATTTGTGGTGCAGAGATTCTGCCATCAAATTTCCCTCACAGAAAAGAAAACTGAGAGCCCTCACTGCTTCATTGAGGAAGCTACTGTTGGCTGCATTAAATGGCTCCTCCCCACCTGCCATCCCCAGCACCCTCCGTCTCCCACTGGTTCTGGGCACAAAAGAGCAAGATGTGTGTAGCTTTCGGCTGTGGTCCCTGGCGCAGATTCACGGTGGCTCACAGGGCGAGGGGTCAAGTGTCTGGCTCGGGTTCCTTTCACTAGAGCTATCAGGTTCCAGGCCCAAATGAGAATATATGAATAAAACCTCAGCCACAGATTTATTTGTTCTCCACAGCTGCTAATTTTCTCTCTGTGTAAACTATAGAGAAGAAAAAGGCCAACAGACAGAAATATCATTCTTTCAGCAACTCCCCGTGTTCCAAGGACATTCACTATTTAAGCAGCTCCAGCCTGCCCTGGCTTTATATTCTTAGCCTTGCTTTGTTGACAGCGAAAGGGTCTTGGCCTGATGACCGACCACCAGTCATCTCCTCACTGCCTCTGAGTCTGTGAGGCCCTGAGCCAGAAAGGAAAGCCACGCTGATTTGGGGCTTTCTGTGTGGCACCCTAGGTGCCGCTTACACTTCTTTTTACCCTCACAACAAATGCACCCCCCTCCAGGCAGTGGCTCACTGGATCCAATGCCCTGGGAGTTCTAGACCTGGAGTTCTTTTGTCGGATCTGCTTCTGACCTTAACTGAAACCTTACTGGCTCTCTTCCACAGAGGGATTATGGGGACCTGTTTCCAAGGAATCATGATAAGAATAGTGATTGTCTCAACTATGAGCCTGGCGATTAGCTTGACTCAGTAACTTATCTTTTCCTGAGGTAACACAGGAGAGATGACTGCAGCATTGTAGAGTGAAGTAGACGCAGGGTTTGGAATCGAAAGTCTTAGGTTCAAGTCCCAATTCAGCCACTTCACAGGCACTTGTGTTTGTACAAGTTGCTGAAGCTTCCTGCCTCTGTGTCGTTATAAGTATTCTCGACCACTTGGACAGAAATGGACAGGCATGCAGGGTCTCTTCTCAGATCCCGGTTGCATCTGTTGTCTGTGCTTTCCATTGGTGCCTGCGCAGAGCAGAGTAGAATATTTCAGTTCACCCCTTTGCTAGCACAGTGGGGTGTTAGTACCTGATGTAAACACAGCTCCTTTTCTTCTTTGCATTTCCTTTGGGGCCTGAGGGCTTCCAGGGAAGTGGATTGCCTCATTAATTGGGTATATTAAAGGGTATACCAATGCATGTGATATTAATATAGGGAAATTCAATATCCTATCCTGAGGTAGATTTTTTTGTTTGTTTAATTTCCCTTAGGGCATCTATACTGCTTTGCTCTCACAGGATTAAATGAAAATGAATGCGTTACTGGAAAACTCCCACCCATTCTTTAGGGTTCAAATCTAACGACCTCTCAGGGACAAGTTTGCAAGTGGAGTGAACTTTTGGTGGGAATTATTCTTGTAGGGGTAGTACCCCTTCTTCTCCTTGGGTGGGCTGGGTTTTGGAAGTAGTGGAGGAATTCACAGGGAGGTGTAGGACACAGAGAAAGCTAAAAAAGGACCTGAGAAGCAGAGGAGCCGTGAGCAGGGGTTGGCCCCTTATTTCCAGGCTGAGTGACATGGCCAACAAAGCTCTGTTGGTCAAGACTTCAAGGAAATCTGTCTCCAGATCATCTAACAAGGATTCCATGAGCCACCATCTGGACACAGGCACAGCTTTGTTATCCAAAACCCTTGAAATTAGTTGCCATCTTCAAGTAATTACAATGACAAATCATGGCAGGTCAGCATGGAGTTCCTTCTGACTACACAGTGGCCCAGAGGCAGCAGGGAAATATTATCTCACAATAAATCCTCAACCCCAGAGATGATTCCCACAGCATTCTTTTCCCCTTAGCGAAGGAAGATGATTTTCTTTTTTAATGACGTATTCTTGCTTAAATTTGCCTATGTAGGTATAGAAAGTTTAGTCTCTGAAAACTTTCCCTGGCTTTCTCTGTATTGAAAGCATGAAGTAGCATCGTCGGAAGGGCTTTGAAGTCCTGCATTTGAATCCTGACTCTGTTGCTTGCTAGCTTTGTAACCTTGAGCCACTTAATCTCTGCATCAGTTTCTGCATCTCTGAAATGGGAATGGTAATACTGCCTTTATAAGGTTCTTGAGGATTGAATGCAGTCACAGGAAGAGTGGATGGCAGAGAGTGAGTTCATAATAAATGGTAGCCATTATTATTATAGGATTGGCAGGAGAGATCAAAATAGTACAATGAGCTTAACTTCTTAGAGGTAATTGAGAGAGAATCAAATTATAGAAGCAATGTTGGCTTGAACTAAGGGTCTATTCTAATTGATTCCATGTTTCTTTGGGGGAAATTATTTGCATTGCTTAATTCTTTACAGAATAACGGGACCACTGAACATCAGGTAGAATCTTTCATAAGGAAAAAACTGGAGTCGCTGTTAAGAGAATCTCAAATTCGAGACAAAGAAGATCCTGATAGTTTCACGGTGAGGGCACTATTGAAGGCCACTCATGAAGGCTTAAATGTCCATCTGAAGCAGGTATGGAACTCCCCTCCTGTCCTTGTCCTTTGACAGAAAGAAAGAAAGCACCTCATGCATGTCTCTAATGATTTGTCCTTTGGGCAATGTTCCTCCAGCTTCCGTTAAGAACTTGGCTGCTAATCAAAGGTTGGCAATTCAAATCCACCAGCCACTCCTTGGAAACCCTAAGGGGCAGTTCTACTCTGTCCTATAGGGTCGCTGTGAGTTGGAATCAACTGGATGGCAATGGGTTTGGTTTGGTTTATTGCTTGAGAAAGGGAAGTCTTTTCTTGCAAAATGGTCTGTTTGGGAGATAGTTAAAGGTGAATGGAAGCGGTAGGGGGTGGGGTGGGGTGGAAATGGCTCAAATACGACCTCACTGGGATCCTCCTGACAAAGCTCACTGCCCCTGGACTCCTCTTACCAATGTATGCTTGTGTGAGGGAGGGGTTTCAGCCTCTGCCCTCTCCACCTTCAGTCACCAGCTGCTCTGAACGTGTGTCCCATCTGTCTGCCTCTCCTCTTCTCCACGGCCAGTGTCCTAACCATGGCCATTGTCATTTCTTACCTAGACTTATCTTGCCCTCCCATCAACCTAATCTCTACTCTGAAATCTGCATGATTTTTAACAAATGGAATTCTGATCATGTCACTTCACTGTTTAAAATTCTTCAGTGGCTTCTCATTATGCTTGGAATAAATTCCAAACTCCTTAACCAGGATTTCAAAGACCTGCATGATTACATTCTTGCCTATCTCTCCTGTCTCAGATCTCTCATTTTTCCTGTCACGCCACCTCCCACCCCACCGTAATTGTCTTTACATGGCACAGTCTTTCCTCACATTTTCTTCCCTCTGCCTGGAACATTCCATCCCTAAATCTTTAGTTAGCTGTTACTCAGTCTTTTAGGAGTCCCTGGGCTACGGCTGTTAACGAAAAGGTCAGCAGTTCAAATCCGCCAGGCGCTCCTTGGAAACTCTATGGGGCAGTTCTACTCTGTCTTACAGGGTCGCTATGAGTTGACATCAACTCGGTGGCAACGGGTGTGGTTTTTGTGGGTTTTTTTAGGGTGGCACAAGTGGTTAAGTGCTTGGTTACTAACCGAAAATTGGTTTGAATCTACCCAGAGGCCCCTTAGAAGAAAGGCCTGGTGATGTACTTCTGAGAGATGACAGCCACTGACAACCCTATGGAGCACAGTTCTAACCTGCACACGTGGGGTTGCTGTGGGGCAGAATCAGCTAGACAGCAGCTGCATGTTTTTGGGTTTTTTGTTTTTTTTTTTTTTTTTTTGGTTATTCAGTCTTTTAAACTCCAGCTTGACTGCTATGTCCTAAATGAGTGCTGCCTCGACCCCTGGGTTAGGTTAACTATTCCGGGTATATTGTCTGTGGTAGCCTGTTAGATTATCTCTTTTCTGAAGTTTTTTTTACATATTTTGCAATTGCTTGCTCAATGTCTGTCTTCGCAACTACAGGTTCCATGAGGACAAGAAGCCTTAACAGTCTCGATCACCATTATTTTTTTGGTTTTTAGGTATAGTGCTTGAGACTTAGTAGGATCTTCATAAAAATTTGTTGAATGAATTGTTTGGGCTCTCACTGAGATGTAACTGTTTCCTAATGAAAATATCATAAATGGGCAAACAGGAGGGATATTGGGTTTATTGATTTTACTATTGTAGGGTGTTAAAGGAATTTATTCTGGCCCCTAGTTGACCCATGTGGCCATGTGCTCACTGGCTCCATTAACAGCAGCCTTCTCTGCAGCTACCACCTGTCTTCCCGTGTTCAAGGCTCCCCAGTCAGAGGGAAGATCATACGGGGGTGGCCACCCTTAGATCTAAGTGACCTCTTAGCACTGGTGATTGCTCTTTAGATTCCACACAAGTCCAGCCATTCAGCCGCTTGTCTGTTCCCTAGGTCTATTTTGTTTGCAAACATAGAAACCCTAATTCAAAATGGCTTAAGTGAGGAAGAAAGGGGTTGGGTTAGGTAAGTGGCCAGCTTATTTCCTGAGTGGTGTTCAGGGTGGGCTTAATCCAGAGGCTCAGTAGTGTCTTCAAGGACCCAAATTCTATCTTTCCGCTCTACCTTCTACAGTATTAGTGTCATTGCAAGTCTGCTTCCTCTCCCCTTGGTGGTTGCAGAGTAACTGCCAAAAGGTCCATGTTTTTTGACCCATGTCCAGAGAGAAGGAGACAGTGTATCTGCCCCAACCAGCAAACCAGAATTCATGTTCAGCTCTGATTGGGCAACTTAGATCATGTGCCCACCCTTAAATTAATCACTGGTTTGGGTAGGTGTCCTTCTAGGAATACTGATTTGGGAAGGGTGTAGTATAATATTGCTTTGCTAATGCCAATGAACTTATGCCTGGAGTTCATGCTACAGTCAGTCAGCCCCTCTCAAAGTCCATGTTAGGGGAGCAGAATGGAATATTTAGGAGGCAAGGACAGTGTCAATTAAGGCATTACTGATGTACAGGTCATCACATAATTTTGAATTTTCTTCAGGAATTTTCTATCAACAGCAATAGGTTTCTCCCCTCCTCAGCTCCTCCAGCCACTGCTTTGTACAATAAACAATGCGATCTGCCTACCAATAGACGGGCTGTTAGAAGTGGAAAAGAACTCAGAGGTTAATTGATCATTTCACTGCCATTTCAGATAAGGAAATGGAGGCCGATAGAAGGGGGTTATAAAAGGACATGTGGCTAATTGGTGGCCTGGAGAGCAGTATTACTCCTGTGACCACGTCTGTCTGCCTTCGTATTTGCATAACTTT
This sequence comes from Loxodonta africana, assembly GCF_030014295.1. Taxonomy (NCBI): domain Eukaryota; kingdom Metazoa; phylum Chordata; class Mammalia; order Proboscidea; family Elephantidae; genus Loxodonta; species Loxodonta africana. The sequence goes on along the minus strand of NC_087364.1, from coordinate 72,603,744 downwards.
TGAACAGTCAGTGATCAACATTAATAACTCCTCAAAGGCAGTGAGAGTTTTTATAGACTGGTCAACAGTTAACTTACATTACCCTGAAAAGCCCCCCAACCCTTCATGCCCACCCCTAGAACATTTTCCAGACTGCTTCTTTCCCCAACCAATTCTCTGCCTTGTCCTTTTTCCTCAGTTGCACCTTTGATTCATCTCTATGGACGCATGTGGATGCCCTCCTCTAACCTTATGGTCTTATGTGGTTTTGCTCACACACATTTATTCCATGTATGTGGCCGTCTCTGTTTATTCTCTGGCATGCTGCAGTCCTGCAAGGGCCTTCTGGTCTCTTCTCATACCTCTTCTTCAGCAATCAATTGCCTGATATATATTCTTAGACATGATAATTGAATAAGGTCTAGAGTCAACCTGTTTACCAGGGTGGCCTTTCTATCTTCGAATAAGACATAGGCTCGAGCAAGGAAGGCTGGTGTAGGAGCTCCAACCTGGAAAATTAACCCAGCTGAGAGACAACTCAGGAGCTACTATTTAAATGACAGTACCTCTTCCTGTGCTCACCACAGGAGTCCTTTTTTATAACAGATTGGTTTGCTGTGGTTTACTTAAAACATACACACACACACAATTCTATTACTTTATAGCTATGCTCGGATTTTATTTATTTTCAATGCCTTAAAATCCCTAATAGCAATGTTCAGTCAACATTGTGATCACTTTGTTCAACAGAATTGGCTCTTAATGACTTTTGGCCATTTTCCAAAGTTAAATCTACTCTTAACTGAAAACGATTTATTCACGGCGTTCAAAAGAAAGCATCCCAGATTGTGGAGAGCCTCTTAAACAGGCACTACGAGGGACTTGCACAGCTGGGTGTTGGTGAGAGGCCCTTGACCCAAGCTCTGGGATGTTGTTAGCAGGTGCTGGTTCCTGGCTGGTGCCCAGGCCTCTCTGTGCCAATGTTTCCATCTCTGGTGGCAGGCCCGGCCACCACTGTTGCAAGAGTGGAGACAAGGAACAATAGGAATGAATAGGATCTGCTTGCTGCCACTAAAGACAGGGCAGAGAAGGGGTCTCCATGCCACTCTACCAGAGCCAAACAAAACAAAACAAAACAAAAAACCCCTAAATCTAAAAAAATACTCACCATATGCCTTTATTTACTCAGAATCCAGATGTAAAGGAAAGTGGAAAGAAATCACATGGACGATCCCTCATGACAAACTTTGGAAAACATAAGGTACGGATTAAGAGCAATAAATGTGTGTAATTCAATAAAAAAAATGTATTTATAATAAATTGGCTGAGCACCTTGCACAGCCCTTTTTTCTTTAGCCACTGGTTTTTGTGTTATACTTGGATTTTACTACAGATATAAATTAAATGATATAATGTGAAAAATGAACATAATTCAAAACTACATAAGATCAGAACTACCAAGGAAGCTCTCATTGTTAACTCGAGGCTCAAAAGCAGTGACATAATGGAATCATAAACATACTTGTTTGGCCTCCCGAAACTGCTGCACAAACTCACTAGGCGGGTGCACAGATACTCTCAAAATTTTTCTCCTTTAAAGGGAAAATATTTAAAGTATTTTAAAAAATTAAAATAGAAACAGACTCCATTACTGACAATGGTAGCACAAAGGTGGGAGTAGGGTAAATGGAGGTAAAGTGTTCTAAGGTCTGAGCTTGCTCGGGAAGTAGTGCAAATACTAATTTATATTACGCTCTATTAAGTGGAGGATGCATGCTGCAACCTCTGGGGTGATAATTAAATTAATAATAAAACAATGGGTGACTAAGAAATAATGGAATGAGAAAATGGAATGATAAAAAAAGATACTTGATTTAATTCAAAAGAAGCAAGACAGGAAAGAAAACAGAACACAGAATATATGGGACTAATAAAAACAAAGAAGTACTTTTAAATCCAAATATGTCAGTAATTACATTAAATGTAAGTGCACTAAAACTCCAATTAAAACACAAAGATCGTCATATGTAGCATACTAACACTATATGTAGCATATAACGGAAACATTTTAAATATAGGAACCAAGAAAGATCAAAAATAAAAAGAATGGGAAAAGTTATGCCATGCAATCACTAACCAAAAGAAAGCTGATGTAGCTACACTAATGGTAGGCAAAATAAACTTAAAACAAGAAGCATTTCTAAAACAACCTAGTTAAAAGAGACTGGGCGAAGGACTTGAACAGATATTTCACCAAAGAAGATATAAAAGTGGCCAAGAAACACACGAAAAGATACTCAACATCATTAATTGTTAATCTTTTGCCATTGATTTGATTCCAACTCGTAGTGACTCAGTAGGACAGAGTAGAACTGCCCCATAGGGTTTCCAAGGCTGTAATCTTTACGGAAGCAGACTGCCACATCTTTTTCCCTGGAGCAGCTGGTGGGTTCAAACTGCTGACTTTTGGGGTAGCGGCTGATTGCTTTAATCTCTGCGCCACCAGGGCTCATTCCATTAATCATTAGGGAAATGTAAATCAAAACCAAAATGTGATACCACTTCATGCTCACGGTTGTTGTTAGGTGCTGTTGACTCAGTTTCAACTCGCAGTGAACTCATGTAATAGGGTCGCTATGACTGGGCCATAGGATTTTTTTAGGCTGCCGTCTTTACAGGAAGAAACCCTGGTGGTGCGATGATTAAATGCTTGGCTACTAACCAAAAGCTCGGCAGTTTGAACCCACCAGCGGCTCTGCAGGAGAAAAGACCTGGCAATCTGTTCTGGTAAAGGTCACAACATAGGAAACCCCACGGGGCAATTCTACTCTGTCATATTGGGTAGCTAGGAGTTGGAATCGACACGATGGCACACAACGGCAATAGTCTTTACAGGAGCAGATCACTAGATTTTTCTCCTGCGGAGATTCTGAGTAGGTTCAAATGGCCAACTTTTCGGCTGGTAGGTGAGCACTTAACTGTTACATTCTTAGAATTACATTATGACTCAGCAATTCCACTCCTAGGTGTTGACCCCAAAGAATGGAAAGCAGGGACTCAAACAGATACTTGTATACCAGTGTTCATTTCAACATTTTCACAATAGCCAAAAGGTGAAAACAGCCCAAATGCCCAAGATGTGAATGGATAAACAAAATGTGGTGTATATATGTGTATATATATATATATATATACATATATACACACAATGGAATATTATTCAGCTAGAAAGAGAAATGACATGCTATGAAATGGACAAACCTTGAAAATATTTTGCTGAGCGAAAGAAGTCAGACACAAAAGACTGAATACTTTATGATCTCACTTATACGAAATACTTAGAATAGGCAGATCCATAGAGATAAAAGTTTGTTAGTGGTTACAAGGCGCTGGGAAGAACAGAAATGGGGAGTTATCACTTAAGCGATACTGAGTTTCTGTGGAGAGCATGGAAAACATTTGAAAATGGGTAGTGGAGATAGTCGTACAATATGGTGTGTGTAATTAATGTTGCGAAACTTTATACTTAAAAAAAATGGCAAATGGTATATATGCACATATATATATATTTGCTGCAGTAATAAAAAAAGGTATTACTAGAAATAAAGAGGGACAATAAGGGGGTCAGTCTATCAGGAAGCTAGTACAATTCTAAATTTGTATGTACTTGATAATATAGGCTCAAAATACATCAGTCAAACGCTGACAGAACTACAGGAGGTACGAACAAATCCATTGTCCTAGTGGGACAATAGCATAGAATAAGCTGACCAAAATCACTAATAGAGAGCTGTGCTGTCCGAAATGATAGCCGCTAGCCACATGTGGCTATTTAAGTGTAAATTAAATTAATCGAAATAAAATAAAAATGTAATTCCTCTGTTCCACCATACCCTTTTCAAGTGCTCAATAGCCACTTGAAGCCAATGGCTACCATATTGGCATGGATATGGAAAATTTCCATCAGTTGAAGAAATCTGTTGGACATTCCTGGTACTGGAAATTAGAACAAGAGGAACATCTTGACCTAATTGATACCGTTAGAATGCTACACTCAACAACTGCTGAACAAAAATATTTTTCAGTGCACATTGAAGGTTTACCAAATTTGACCATACCCTGGGTCATAAAACAAGGCTCATTAATTTTAAAGGTTTGAACTCAAAATATGTTTTCTGATGATTCAATTAAGCTAGAAGTCAATGATAAAATATTCAAAAAAATTGATAGGTCTCTATCAATAATGCAAAAGAAAATTATACAGAAGATACAAATTGCCAACATAATAGATTCTAAAGTTGTTATCAAATGAATGAGCATATTATATATATATATATATATAACTTATGCCAATAAATTTGAAATTTCACGAGATGGAAAAAATTAAAGCTGACCAAAACTGAATTAAAAAAAAAATATTTTCAATAGTCTTATATATATTAAAGCAATTAGATAATCCCACCCTCCCCAACACCCCCCCACCCCAGGGAAACTCAGAGTCTATTTAAGTCCACTGAATCCTTCCAAACCTTGAGAAAGAAACAGTACCAATATTATGCAGATTTTTAAAAAGAGTAAAAATGAAGGGACATTTACCAGCTCGTTTTACTAGGACTTCATATTCTTAACACCAAAACCTGAAAAGAACATTATAAGAAGAAATAAATGAAATGAAAATTATTGATTTTTTTTTTTTTGTATAAACCTACATTTAAAATCTCTGAACAAAATGTTAGCAAGTTAAATCTTGTGGTATGTAAAATGGATAATATATCGCTACCAAGTTGGGTTTATTTCAGAAGTGCAAGATTTAACATTTGAAAATCAATGTCAAACATCACTTTAGCAGAATAAAAGAGCAAAACGATATGATCTGCTCAGTAGATGTAGAAAAGTATCTAATGCAATTTAACAGCCACTCGTGATTAAAAACTCTGTAAACTTGGATTAGCCAGGGGACTTTTAAAACCTAGTATCTACAAAAAAAACTATAGCAAACATCATACTTATCGATGACGTATTTAAAAAGCTCCTGAGATAAGGATTGAGGTAAGGATGGCCATTAATACATCTTTTATTCAGTATCATAATACAAGAGATCCTAACCAATGCAATCGGGAAAGCAAAACATTTACATTTAGAAGGATTAATAAAAGACAAAAAATGGTCTTTCTTTGCAGATGACATGATTGTGTAAGTAAAAAGTCTAAAAGAATTTATAAACTACTAGAAAGAATAAGTAAATTTATCAATGCTGATACATTATACAAATCAGTTTGTTTCTATATCTCAACAACAATCAAATTAGAAAATAAAATTTATAAAAGCAATAATTTGCAATACCGTATCAACCATCAGATAATTAGGAATGAATCTATCAGAATTATACAAGACCACTACATAGAAAACTCCAAAGCATTATTATAAAAATTAAAGAAAAGAAATAGGGAAACTGCTCATACACTGGATTCAATATTGTTAATCTACCAAGTCCTCCCAAATTGATTGTAAATTCAGTGGAATGCCAGTAAAAATCTCAGCAAGGTTGCGGGGGCGGGGGGAAGTAGAGGTGCTAAGGGCAGTTAGATTTTAAGCTGATTGTAAAATATATATGGTACTGTAAGAGCCAAGAAAAGACAATGGTGAAAAATAGAAAACTTTACAATACCAGATTACAAAGCTACAGTAATTTAGATGGTGTGGTATTGGCTTAAAGATAAACAAATAACCGAACGGAGGAGTCTAGATGCTACTCTAGGTATAGTCACTTGAGTTACAACAAAGCACCTTTGCAACTCAGTTGGGAAAAGATCATCTTTTCAATTGAATATCCATCTGGGAGGAAAAAGAGAACCCTGGCCCTTTACAGCCAACAGGTGAACTTTAGATCTAGATGTGAAAGATTAAAGCGACAAAGACTCTAGAAGGTAACATAGAACAGTATCATCATGAGCCTGGAATAACTGAGGCATTCGTAAACCGTTCCCCAGAAAGGAAAATATTAGTAATTAAGCTACTTTAAAATTAAGAAGTTCTGTGCATGAAACCTGTGGCTGTTGAGTCCGTGGCTGCACAGTGGTTAAAATATAGGGCTGTTAACCAAAAGGTTGGCAGTTTGAACCCACCAGCGGCTCCTTGGAAACCTTATGGGGGCAGTTCTATTCTGTTCATAGGGTCGCTATGAGTCGGAACCGATTGAATGGCAAAGGGTTTGTTTGTTTTGGGTATGCATGAGAAGTATCAAAAAGCTAAGCTGCATAGTGGAAAGGAATGTTTGCAACATACATAGACAACAAAGGACTTGTATGTTGACTATATAAAAAGCTCCTACAAATCAAGCAACATACTTTTTTAAAAAATAGGTACATTACAAACGAAGATATACGAATGGTTAGAAAGGAAAAAGTGCTCTTTCTTATCCAGGAATGCAAATTAATATGACAATACCCACCAGAATGGCTAAAATAAAAAGCCTGACAATATCAAGTGTTTGTGGGGACGCAGAGCAACTTGAGCTCTCATATACTATTAATGGGAACGTAAATTTGTGCAACTGCTTTGACACACCGTTTCGAATTATCTTAAGTCTGACCATATGTATATACTGTGACTTATTCCCATTCTTAGGTATATATCAAAAGACATAACAATGATAATAACAGCATTATTTGTAATAACTCAAGAAACTATTCAAATGTCCATTGACAGTAGAGTGAATAAAAATTTGTGGAATATTCACAGAATAGAATATTTAACAGCAATAAAAATGACGACATGATATCTACGTTCAACACTATGATGACTTTCATGAACATGATGATGAGCAAAGGAAACCAGACTCCAGAGAGGACGTACAGTATGATTCAGTTTAGATGAAGTTCAAAAACAGGTGGAACAAACCCATGGAGATAGATGTCAGGATAGCAGTTACCTCTGAGGAGGAGTAATAACTAAATGGAAGAACCAGATTGCTTCTGAGTAGCAGATAATATCCTATTTCCTCTTTTGGGTGTTTTTACGTTGTGAAAATTCAGCTTACTGTACACTTAGAACTGGTGTACTTTTCTAAATGTATGCTACATTTAATACCAAAAAAAAATGTTATGCAAGAAATCAGTTGCTTAATGGTAAACTTGATGCATGAGGTTTCTGTAAGGTCATTTAGTCCAAGTTAAGGAATGTGGTGTCTGGAAATTCCAGCCCATCACTGAGATAATTGATTAAAATGCTGGGCAAATTAGTCATTACAATAAAAAAAATGGAAAACAACCAAAAAGTTCACCCCTAAAGGCTACCTAAGTAAACCATGATTCATTCGCATAATGGACAATTATGCAGCCATTGAAAAATGATAGCTCTGAAGAGCTTAACATGAAAACATTAAGTGAAAAAAAAAAAAAGTAAGGTGAAATATTGATCATATGGTATGATAACTGTGATCAGATGTGTCAAAACTGTATGTAAAGAAAATACATTGTCATTTCACCAAATGTTGCCTGCCCTTGGTGATTCACTCCATTTTTTGCATTTTGAATAAAAAAAAATGAATTTTAAATGGACAATTTTATTAATGTAACACCTCAAATTACTGACTATATGTGGAGCTAAACATTTCATTTCTTGATTACAACTTGCCATTAAATTAAAATGATCTTCCAAAGTGTTATATGGACTGTTCTAGCTACTGTAGAGCTAGAATTCATCATGCCTCAAATCATAAGAATAAATAACTATCCACCACTAGTTACGGATTTTTAAAATGACTACTAATAGTATTTTAAATTGGAAATTAACGTTATGTAATTTACAGAATGACTTTCCATGCCATTTCGTTTAATCATCACAATAATATTCCTTTGAAATAGGTGGTATAGCCCCCACCGCCTTTTTTAAACCATGGTAGGGAACTAGAGCGGTTAACCAACACGCCACCTTGGTTTAAGGCTGAACTGGAACATGAGGTTATCAGATGCGAGGACTCACGTAGCGTGCACGCTGAGGTTTTTGAAGCACAAATAACCCCTAGGAACCCCTAGGTTCTCAAGGCACAGATAACAAATAAGATTCCAGGCTAAATTGGTGCCTCGCTGTCAGTGCAAGAGAGAGTTCGGTGTGTTTATGCCAACAATGTACCTTATTTTTTTTTTCCATGTCTAGAAGGTGACATGGTCCCATGATAATGGCATGGAGTCTCTTTCTCTTCCTAAATTACATCCCCCTGTCTACACTTCTTACCCTTTTGTGGGAGTTGTTTCTGGTGGCAAGGTTTTCTGTAAGTAATGGAGTGCCTTCCCATCATTTGTATTGTCATGATATATATTGCCCAAATATTGGACCTCTCTCCAAAGTGGTGGGGGTGAAACTCCACCATCCCCGGAAGGTTTTGTGTCTAACAGCGTGTGTCCGCAAGACACCGGATTAGTCCTGGAGACTTTCAGCTGGAATCCTATGGGAGACAATTTTAATTCTGGTGCTCCTTGGAAACCGTATGGGGCAGTTCTACTCTGTCCTATAGGGTCGCTATGAGGTGGAATCAACTTGATGGCAATGGGTTTGATTTTGGTTTTCTACAAGAGGACATTTCACTGCTTAAAGTCATTTAAATAGGTACTGCAACACTGACCTCTGCCCTTCTTTGAGAACCTCAGTGCATGACTCTAAGACTTCCATTTCACGTAGTTCCGAACATAGTTTCTGGGCACGAAGTCCTCAGTTTGCATTAATATTCTAATATAACTATGGCCATAGACATGCTGGTTATTCATGGTGAAGCAAGCCGCGATATTTGATTTTTTTTTCAAGTTATTGTCCTTGTGTTTGTGTGTGTGAGTGGGTGTGTCTTTTAAAGCCCATTCCATTCTCTTTATGTTCTAGATTTAACTGATTGAGTTTGTTGTTTACCGTGTTTTTTTTCCCTAACAGAAAGCCACAAAATCGCGGTCTAAATCCTACAGTACGGACGATGAGGAAGACACACAGCAGAATCCTGGCAAGGAGTGTGGCCAGCTGTACAGGTAAGAAAGACGCACATTTTCTGCTCAGACTCCTGAGTCCATGAGCTTGGCTGTTTTGGTTGTACCTGTCTGGAGAGTCAGATCACATGGTAAATGCTAGATGCAGTGGATCATGTGAAGACCAGCAGGACGTGAGATGGTAACGTGTATGGAGCCGAGCAATCCGCCTGGCACATCCAAAAACCAAACCCGTTGCTGTCAAATCGATTACGACTCATAGCGACCCTATAGGATAAAGTAGAATTGCCCCATAGAGTTTCCAAGGAGCAGCTGTTGAATTTGAACTGCTGACCTTTTGGTTAACAGCCAAGCTCTTAACCACTGTGAGCTCTTAATAAAAGGTTTCTGTAGCAGTTACCAGGAATGAGGTATATTCAGAGGTGAGAGAGGGACCACATGAACTAGAACACAGGGCTCCTGGAGGAGACTAAGGGAGAAGATAGACACTAAACATATTAGGAGCCAAGGATCTGCAGTCAGCTAGATTATGTTCAAATCCTTGTCCTTCCACTTACCAACTTTAACATGGGGCAGGTTGGACTCCTTATCTCTATCTGTCTCTTAGGGTCATTGTAAGGATTAAAGAAAGGAATTAAACTACTTAACCTGGTGCCTGGCCCAATTAAATACCCATTGCTGTCGAGTCGATTCTGCCTCATAGCGACCCCACAGGACAGAGAACTGCCCCATAGGGTTTCCAAGGAATGGCTGGTGGCTTCAGTTTGCTGTTAGCAGCCAGGCTCTTAACTGCTGTACCAGGGGTCGTGGCCCAATTACAAGTTCTCAGAAATATAGCTGCTGTTTTAACTGCTGTTTATTAATGCCAATAATATTCATGATGAATAAAATACTGTAATTTCAGAACCCAAATTGTGACACATGATCTGCTGTAGGATGTCATATGGTAACTTTATGTATAACTTTTTGAGGAACTGCCAAACTGTTTTCTGAAGTGGTTGTACCATTTTACATTCTCCACACCCTCACCACTCTTGTTCATGTACTTACTGGCCTTTTGTGTATCTGCTTCCAACAGGATTGTAGTTTTTGAGAGTTACATGTTCCCCTAGGGGAGAAAACTGTGTACCTGAGGATCGGTGATAGCTTATGGTAGGGCAGTGGTTTATGGAGGAATTTGAACTGTTTTAAAGAGTAGTAATAGAATTTGTAAGGTAGAGGAGATCCTAGGAGTGGTTCATAGGAGGGAGAGAAAAAAAAAATATTGAAGAGAAAAAAGTATTAATTAAAGTAATGGATGTTTGTTAGAAGAAAGTTGAAGGATATAAAAAAGTATAAAGAACAAGATAAAAATCACTTGTAATTACACCTATAAAAGATAATCACTATGAAAATTTTGGATTTTCCCAAAATTTTCCAAAATTGGATTTCAGATATACAATTATTGTGATCCAGAATGCAAAGTTTCTATACTTTTTTAGTTCAGATTCCCCTGCGTAGGTGGAGTAGTTCCCTGATGAATTTTGTTGTTATCTTCAGTTGGGTAACAGTGGGAGTCACGTCCCCTGCCCCTAGTGGAATTCACAAACAAATGACAAGAGGCTGTGACTCCTGGAAGAGCAGTGAATGAAACGACCCAACTAAGATGTTGGGGGGGAAAGTGCTGAACTGGGACTCGCACTTGGGTTCTGACCTTGGCTTCACTAGGTCCTTGGGCAGGTCACATGATCTTTCTGTTAAATAAGGGAAGTGGACTTACCGAAAGCCCAAACCTCTTTCAGCACTAAGATATCACTGAGTCCTGGGTGTGTACTTCACAGGTTGGGCCGGCGAAGGAAAACTATGAAGCTCTGCCGAGAACTCTCCGATTTGGTGGTGTACACAAACTCGGTGGCAGCCCAGGACATTGTGGAGGATGGTGAGGCCTGAGAGTTTTCTTCTTCTACTTTGGATAGCCATTTGTGATCTTTCTTTGCCAATTGTGGATTAATCTTTTGTTAACCAGATCATCACCACATGTTTCTGGGACTGTGTGGACTCTGACATGAGTCAGGAAACTAACTGCTGGTCCAATGCATAGCTCACACAGAGGATTATTGATCACTGTATTGTCCTAATTGATGAGAGGGCAGACAAATCTCCTCTGGGGCAGAGGAGGACTTTATTGTTATAAAAAAAAAACACAGATATCTTAGAGCTAGGTTTTCCTCCAAAGCTTGAAATGTGGAGACTTGGCCTGGTTTGTTGGCTGCTTCAAGTGTAAATGACCAGAAGAAAGATTAATTGGCTGAAATAACACCTTGGAGAAACTCCATATTTTCTCACTGGAAATGTTGACTTTTTTGAAAATTATTTTATGTAGATTGAAGTTTTAACAAAATGAGGAAAAATTTCAGTAGCATTGACTCATTGTTTTTCATCTATCAGTTGTCATATGTATTTTGTTTGTTTGTCATGGGCTTTTTTCATTAGTTGTGTCTGGGTTTACATCCCTTGAGGACCAGGTGGCCTGTTAGATGTGGAGGCCTGGGTCAATGGGGAAGAGACAATGAGAGTGCACTTGACCCACTTTCCTGATCACAGATTATTAGGCCCTTACCCACCAATACAGGAGGTCACGCACTCTTTTTAATAGGCAGTTTGAATCCACTAGCCACTCCTTGGAAGCTCTATGGGGCAGTTCTGCTATAGGGTTGCTATGAGTCAGAATAGACTTGAGGGCAATGGATTTGGTTTTTGTTTTTGTTTTGTTGGACCATTTAGTTTAGTCTTGGCTAATGCTTGGGGAAGAGAAAGCTGGAAACACATGGAAAACCATCTTAATGACTCAGCTTCCAGGATGTAAATATCAGCAAAGTATTTCTGAGGATGACCTGGATCAGTGGATGTTCCAGAAGTGGATGGTCCCAGTGATGGGGTACTTTTTAGCAATGCCAGTGGGGAGGCTTCTAGGACCTACATGAGGTTGCCACAAGGACCAGGCGAGCTAGGGAGGATAGGGCTCAGCAAATGGGAAGTTCAGCCTTGGGGATGAAGGGGCCTTTCCTCTGTGACTGGTTCTGTCCTTGTCTACACCCCACGGTGTCTCTGCCTGGTTCACAGCCGCCTAAATGGAGTCTGGCATGAAGTATGGAACCTAGAAGAAAGACACTCAGTGAATACTTGAGTACACATCAGTGCCTCATGGTTGTTGAAGAAAGAAAACAACATTAGAACTGTATTTGAAATCATCTTAACCAACCCCCCACTTTCTTGATGAGGAAAGGGCCAAAGCAGGTGAAGCTGGCAGATCCAATAGATGGCAGAGCCAGAAATCCCAACTCCAGCTGTTTTGAAGAGTGTTAATCTTTCCACAAGTTGTGTGGCTTTTCTGTCTCCAAAAAATAGCTTTGAATAGAGCATTATTTGGAGTTCAGTTGTCATGTTTGAGCTGAGACATTCTGATCACAAGTGTTCTTCCCTTGACTCTCCTGCTAGTTGGTATTTTTCCCTTTCTTCTCTTCCCTTCTCATTGCTGTTGCAGTCAGTTATTGGAAGCTTAGAGAAATAAATTATGGTCATGGGCTTTTCCCCTCTAATTTTAATTACAGTAAACCAGAATCTCCAATTTTCTCAAGTCTTAGTGAAGGGAAAACAACGTTGTGGTCTTTTATGCTTACAAACTTCTAGAATTCTTCCCTCACATCTTTTTTTCCCCTGGTCCACAAGTATATCTTACTCTGCCTACAGATTTTCTTCCGTCTGGTATTCATTCCTTCTCTCCTTCTACAGATGGTAATAATTATGAAAAAAATAATTTCACATATAAGAACATGAGACACTGGGATTCTCAGCAAGTGAGCAATAGATTCTTAAACTCAGCAACTAGTTTAATGGAGTTAAAGGTGTGTTTGTTTTAGAGTAATATGATTTTCAATAAATTCCTTAGGAAAACATAATTCTATTAGCTTAACGGAAAATAATATTGAATATGATTTAGCTGTTGACCTTCAGCTTTTTTTGTTTTTTAAATGATCCACAAAATGAGGAAAAGATAATGAATGCATGGATTATTCTAATACAGAGCAACTCAACCCTAGTAATGTACTAATTGATATGGGTCCAATTAGCAAGGTCATCTTAATGATAATGTGATGTGTTTATGTGGAGAGGCAGGAAAACAATGGTATTGATTACAATGCTAGTCCATCTGAATTTGACTTTTTAGACTCCGTTTTCTCCTGTCATGCTCAAAGTACTCATCAAAATCTGGAAGTAAAATCATTTTCAGTGTGCTTGAGATATATAAAAATGTTAATAAAGTGCATCAAAATATACTAATTTTTTTTTAAGGGAAGAGTCTATACGAGAGAAATCATCAGGTTAAAAACTGTAATTCTGTAGTTCCTTTGCCACCCACTTGTGTTTACGACTGTTCCAAGGTCTAGCTCTGGAGTGTCACTGTCAGTCTGTTGGCCAGTGTTTAACAAGGATGTACCACCTGAGGACAACAGGGGCTTAGCAGCCCGTGTGTGTGTTACTGAACATGTTGTGTCTAGATACGATTCAGGCTCAGTCGCTCAGTCAGGGTTCAGATACACTCAGCTTGTTAGAGTGTATATTAGAAAGAGAATGAAGCAAGTTGGGTCTTCCCCTGGGCTTTCGTAGCCTATTCTAGCATGTTCAGAGGACATGTGAATGGTGGTTTGGGGATGGGATGGGGGTGTTAGTTGGAAAGGCAGTGGCGGTGGAGCACTGGAGGTAGAATAGGAGAAAAGGGTAGAATATTAAATGTTTGGTTGTTCACTCCGTCGTGAGCCCCATACTTGTAGCTTTCTTGGCTCTGGATTGACCCATCATAATGATCCAAGCAGAAACTTTAGAACATGTTTCCTGTTCTTTTACCTCCATTTATTTGTTTATTTGCATTGTTTCCAAGCCTTGCTAGGTGAGTGGCTATCCTTGTTTCTGATACTTTATCTCTTTTAATGCTCTTTGGAAGTGTTTTTCGTCCCTTATTATTCCTTTCTCTCAACCAGGTTCCATAATCCTGTTTAAATCAACTCTAAAACTCAAGTTTCTTTTTTATAATTGGTCTTTTTCTTTATTTTCTTGGATCCTGATCCTGACTGCTATCAGCTAATATGTATTTCATATGAATGCTTTCAATGGGTGTGTCGTCTTATTGTCTACCAGGAATAAGTCATGTAGATTGCTTTATTCATCTGTGGTTGTCTTTCTCCTTGCCAAAGATATCTGGTTGAGTAATACATCTAGAAAAGAATTCTACCGTCATCATTCATACTAACCAGATAGACATAAATTAACGGGGTGACTGAATTCTTGGGAAAACACAGGACCCAGAAATAGGCAGGAAACTTAGCAAGATGTACAGCTCTGGTTTTACTCTAAAGTGGCGCACGGTTCATAAGAGTGGGGTTGGTTGGGTGTGCCTCAGTTAGGAACCGCTTCTGCCCTGGCTGAATTCATTCTTTCACTGCTTGTACTCTTGGTATGTTCTGACATTGTGGTGTTAGTCCCCAGGTTTTCTTTGCTATCGCTCTCACTTTTCATTTTTCTGTATTAAAAACTGCTAGGAACCACAGGAAATGTATTATCCTTCAGCGAGACAAGAGCGCATCAGGTGGTTCAGCAGAAATCCGAACAGTTCATGGTTTATAACCAAAAGCAGCTCACAAGGATTTACCCCTCTGCCTACCGGATTGACTCCAGCAACTTCAACCCCCTGCCCTACTGGAACGCAGGTTGTCAGCTAGGTGTGTATGCCTTGGGAAGGAACTTTCTCTGGATACCCTGGCTGTCACTGCCATCTTGCCTAATTCTCTCAAACTTTCCACTTACACAGTGGCACTGAACTACCAGTCCGAAGGGCGAATGATGCAGTTAAATCGAGCCAAATTCAAGGCAAACGGCAATTGTGGCTACGTCCTCAAACCTCAACAAATGTGCAAAGGTATGTAGGAATTTCACAGTCATAGCTCTGAATGCAGGTGACCTGTATTAAAAAGAGCTCTCTGGGTATTGTGATGCCCCAGTGTTTTACAACGTGTGTGTGTGTGTGTGTGTTTTTAAAGGATAGGTTAAATTGTTGGAGTATAAATTAGAACTCTTGTTATAGCTATGTAATATTTGGGTGGCATGATGTTTAGCATGTTTTCTATGAAGTTTTGTATGTCAGGAGGGACACAGAGAGGAATGGGTTGTCCCCTGAAATCCAGTGTCCTTGCATGACCTTCATTGGGCATTACGTATAAATTGGACTGCCTTCTAAGGTCTGAGCCCTGGCTTTCCGAAACTTTAGGTGGGTGTGTGAGTCTGAGACTGCTGGCAAAATTTAAAAACCCCTTGGAACAATTTTATGAAGTCCCTTTAGTCAGCGGAACAGTGCTAGCAAAAAAGAAAGCATAATGATATGTTAGATCAAAAGAACGCTTTCTTTTGGTTCTGCTCATTAAAATTCTTTTTAAGTTATCCAAATTAAATTTCTAAACAATTTAGGTGAAGATGTGTTGACAGATGTGCCTTCTGAATTTTATGCTTTGTATGTTTTCTTGCTGTGCTGTTTACTGAATTTCAGACCTTCTTTCTGTTTCTCATGTTTGCTCTACGCCTGAGATTGTTTAGGTTAGGGAATTATTTAATCTGAGGCACCTCCGCCCTGACTTTATACTATTGGCATTCAAATAAAATGCTCCCCTTCCCACACGCAGTGGTTGGTAACTGCATTGCAGACACTTGCTTTCAACTGGACCATTCATCTGGCCATTGAGGGCACAGATTCCACAGCTATGGAAATACCAGCTGTTGCTGCCTTCGGGGTAAAGCCTCACTGAGAGTAGCGACAATTTCCCTGCTCTAAGGCACACTGTAGTCATTTAGCATTTGTTGTTTCTTTGTTCTACAAGCTTGAACTGTGTGTGTTTCCCCCACACTGCCAACCTTCGATTTCAACCTCTGTCTTACTTGGCTTAGGTACTTTCAACCCTTTCTCTGGTGACCCACTTCCTGCCAACCCCAAAAAACAACTCATCCTGAAAGTAATCAGTGGCCAGCAGCTCCCCAAACCTCCAGATTCCATGTTTGGAGACCGAGGCGAGGTAAGCCACATATGACTGCATGGCTGATTACATGCTAGTTTTGTTGTATTTATATTTCATGATTCTTCAGGGTTCTCTCTGTGTGTATGTGTGTAAGCGCTCAGAAAACTGTTCAGCAATGACCATTGCCCTATGTCATGAGCTATTAACTGACTTGGTGAGTCAGACACGGTTCCTTCTGGAGGGCATCGTCTAGTTGGGAGGTTTGCGGGCACACAATTCAGTTCACAGTACAAGACTGACACTTGCAATGCTGCAACTGGGGTGCAAAATCCAATTTTAGTTTTGATAAAAACGTTGCCTAAGAGTATGTCTTACCCCCTCACTCACGTTCCTTGACCTCCTCGTCTCCTGGGACTTTCATCTTAGCTGCACATGAGGTACCTGCTCCCAGGCAACAGGCTGATAATTGCCATCACCTGCCACACTGCAGTAGTGTGGTTTTAAGATGTCTCCCTCTTTCTTTCTTTCTAGAACTTTCATTCTGATATTCCCATCCATCTGGTCTTGGCCTTCTTGGCCTCCGTTTTTTCCCTGTGTGTAAGCTTCTGTTGGACTCATTTCCTTGCTCTCAGAAATGGTGCATTGTTTCATACTTGGCCTGCCACTCCCACCTCTTTGAAACCATCATTTCTGGATCTTGAGTGTTGATGGAGGAAACGACACAGCTTTGCAGTTGGGTGCCACCATAAACACTTCCTCTTGAATTTCAATTGTTCTGCCATCCCAGCTTCATCTGTTCAGCCCTCTATCCCATTCTCTACAGTGGGTATTTCCAACCTTCTCTCTCCTCAAACATTTATTCTTATCACTTGCCTTCTCATCTTCAACAGATGGCACCATGTCCAACTCGGCAGAGGGTAGGGGCTTCAGATGGGACTGTTTCTTCTGTCTTTATCACACCAGCCTAATCTAAGCCACCATTGTCTCTTGTCAGTTCTGCTGCAGTAGCCTCCTAACTAAGGAGCCCTGATGGCCCAAATAGTAAAGCAGTTTGGCAGCTAACTGAAAGGTTGGTGGTTCAAACCCACCAGTGGGAGAAAGACGTTGTTGTCTGCTTCCATAAAGCCTAGGAAGCCGAATGGGGCAGTTCTCCTCTGTTACATGGAGTTGCTACAAGTCGAAATCAACTTGAAGATACTAAAAACACCAACAGCCTCTTAACTAGGCTCTCTGCTCCTATTATTGCCCTTACATTCTGTTCTTCTGTCAACAGCAAGAATAATTGTTTTGGCAGTTTTAGAATATTGATCTTTTCTTTCCTGTTTTTCTCTTTTTGTCTGTAGAAAAGAAGACTATCTTCCTATATTTCCCTCCACACGTTTTATTTTGACAATTTTTAAACCTAAGAAAAGTTGTAAGAATGGTACAGGAAATACCATATCCTCATCACTTAAATTTACCAGTTGTTAACATTTTGTTTTATTTCTCTCTCTCTCTCTCTCTCTGTCTCAGGTATGTATGCATGCATATATATGTGTATATATTCGAGCCCTGGTGGTGCAATGGTTAAGAATTTGGCTGCTAACCAAAAAGGCCTGCAGTTCAAGTTCACTAGCTACTCCTTGGAAACCCTATGGGGGTAGTTCTACTCTGTTGTGTAGGTTTGCTATGAGTTGGAATCGACTTGATGGCAATGGGTTTGGTTTATATATATACATTATATTTTATTTACTGTTGTTTGCAGAGACATTTGAAAGTGAATTATTGACACCATGACACTTGACCCCTAAATACCTCAGCATTCATCTTAAAAACAAGGACGTTCTCCTTTATAACCACAATATAATCATTATACCCATGAAATTTAACATTCATACAATAAAATTATCTAATATATATCTGTAGTCAATTTTCCCAAGTTTGTCCTTGTGGCTTCTTTTTTTTTTTTTTTTTTTGGATTTAAGATTCAATCAAGGATCTCGCGTTGTTTTTAGATGTCATGCTTCTTTGGTCTTTTAAAATCTGGAATAATTCTCCAACCTTCTTCTTTTGTTCTTTGAGACATTGACATTTGTTTAGAGTAAAAGCCAGTTGTTTTCCAGAATGCCTTTCAGTTTGAGTTGACCTTATTGTTTCTTCATGGTTAGATTCAGAATAAACACAGTGTATCACTTGATGTTATTTTGTGCCATGATGGATCATGTTACTTGGTTAAGGGAGAGTCTACCAGGTGGCTTTCATTGTGTATCTTGTAATTAATGCCTAGCCTATGAAGTTAGAGTAACGTTTACATGTGTGAGGGAGTGCGCATAAGTTTCTTATGTAATCCGGTGTCTCTCTTTAGCAATTAAAATAAAACTAAATTTCCTGACCTTGACTTACAAGGTCCTGTCTCAGGGAAGTTTCACCTTTTTTGAGTCACGGAACCTTTTTGTATCTGTTGAGACCTATGGATGAACCTCATTTCAAAATAATGTTTTTAAATGTATAAAATAAAATAGGTAGGGTTACACAGGAAACCAAGTTTATTGAAATTTAGATTATCAAAATATATAAAAAACAAATCATAGCATATAGATATGTGTGTCCTTATTAAGGCAATAAATAGCAAGGTCTAGTTGCAGATCTAATGATTACCGTAATTTTGAAGTTGTGTGAGTATAAGTGACACATTGAGATGTTTGCAACAACTATAATGTGACATGAAAACATATATGATTTCTGTTGGACACAATATTACAGGCACTACTAATAGGACTGTGGTGTGTTTTAGTCAGAGGATAGTGAAAATAAAGATATAGTTTTCCCCCATCCAGGATCAAAGACCCCCTGACTTTTCAACCCATGCTCCCTGGCATTGCTCACATCTCTGAGAATGGCATCATTTTTTTCCCACTCACTCCCAAACAGAAAACTGCTTGTCATCCTTATTTCTCACTTTCTTTGCTTCCCACATCTAATCAGTCACCATCTCCTGGGACTTCTACCTCCCAGTCTTTCTCTGTTCTTGCTGCTGCTATCCAATTTCATTTCTCTTCCTTCTCCCCTGGCTCACAATATGATGAGGTAGACACTGTTTTCTCAGTTGTTCAGCTGAGGAAGCTGAAGCACAGGGCTTTACACCACACGCCCAAGGTCAGCAGAGGAGCCAAGTTTTGAAACAGGAAGTCTCTCTTCAAGCCTGTAGTCTTCTCAAATCTCCATAAGAACAGAAATCGTTATTTATTACCTGCCCAAAATATTTCAGACCCCTATTTCTTTTTTTTTTTTAATGGTTCAGTTTTACAACAGGATTCTCTTCAAAAGAAAAAATTTGGGGTATGATATAGTTGATTGGGACCCCTGATGGCACAGTGGTTAAGAGCTCGGCTGTTAACCAAAAGGTCGGCAGTTTGAATCCACCAGCTGCTCCTTGGAAACCCTACGGGGCAATTCTACTCTGTCCTGTAGGATCACTATGACGAGTCTCAATTAACTCATTGACAATGGGATTTATAGTTAATTGAAAATGAATAAATTTAACTATGGTTTATCTGGTAAATAACAAATAGTAGACGTAAAATTCTAATATCCAGTTATTGGTGTAAACATGTTCTTCTATCATCCCCCTCTCTCTTACCCCTCAAGCTGCCACCCCCAAAACTCTATGCCCTCTTCACTCTCCAAGCTTGTAAATATATTTCCTCAGCCTTCTTGCCTTTTTTCCCTTTAGACTTTGTTGGATCAGCTCTTTCTGGGTTCTTTCATTTGTTTTCCTTCATTGCTCATTACCCAGAGCTTATACCACAAAGGAAAGCTTCAGATGATAACAAGGCAGGATCCCTCCCCTTGGAGGAGAAAGGATGGAAGAGAAATCAAAACGTATGAGTAAATTAATCAAAGTATAAGTTATAGTATAGTATATAGTCAATTTAATTGCATTAAAGTGTACAAATCCAAAGTACGTAGCTTGGTTGACCATTATGCCACCAGATCAAGACAGAACGTATCAAGGTTCCCTTGTCCACCCTGCCAGTCAGCATCCCCACCACTTAATCTCTGGCCCTATCACAACAGATTAATTTTGTCTGTTCTCAGTCTTTGTATAAAGGAACTCTTATGTGTTCTTTTATGTTTGGCTTCTTTTGTTCAACGTTATGCCTATTTAGCAGAAGTTTCTTCTTTTTCATTGCTGCGTACTAGTTCGTTAAATGAGTATTCCACGTTATTCATCCTACTCATGATGGATATTTAGGTTGTTTCCAGTTTTTAACTATAGAGCTGCTCTGAGCATTTGTGCATGGTCAAAAGCTCTCATTTCTATTAGCTCTGTGCCCAGGAATGAAATTGTAGGTTTACTGAGTAAAGTTTGTGTAGCATTAGTAAATATTGGCATACAAAAGTTTATTTTTTTTTCATTCCTGTCCCTCATTTCTGTATTTGCCGCACCTAGTAGAGTTTCTCTTTCTTAGTAAGCCGTTAATAAAATCGATTGCTAGTGAAATCTGGACACCTTGGCCAGTATGCTCAAATTAATTCACATGAGTATAGAAATGTAATCACTGGCAACAATGCTTTCTCTTTATTTATACAGATCATTGACCCCTTTGTTGAAGTTGAAATTATTGGATTGCCTGTAGATTGTTGTAAAGATCAAACTCGTGTGGTGGATGACAATGGTAAGGTGATATAATCTATGTTCACTTTTAATCAGGGTGCTGTAGGAATAGACTATCACTGAATAAGAAAGGTATCTATTCACTAGAGAAACGAACCACTAAAATCCAAAAATGCCATCTGAATTTGTGCTGAGGTCTTCTCAACATGTAACACTAAGCAGACGTGTGATTGATGCTTGGTATATTTTGACAAATGTGGTAACTTTGATCTCAAGACTTCCTTTTGAAGCAAAAATTCTTTCTAATGAATAGAATCAAAGACATTTTTAAAAGGCTGAATTAAAAATTCGTTTAGTACCAATGTCTATGAGTGGTCACCAGGGGCAGGTGGGAGGGAGGGAAAAGAAGGACTCATGGCTTAGGGGATACTGAGCTTCTGCTAAGGGTGATGGAAAAACCTGGAAACAGACGGTGGTAATGGTTGAAGGACGTGGTGACCATAGCTAGGTCACTGAGCTGTACACGCGAAGGATGTTGAAACGCTGGGTCATTTGTCACCTATATATTTACCACAATAAAAAAAAAACAAAGCAAACAAAAGATTTCACTTAGGAAAATGCCTCTATTATGTGTATTTTTATATTGTTTCTTTATGGCATGATCCCTCAAAGCTTTAACTCATGAAGCCTGAATGTCCTGCTGATGTCTTAGTTCTTCTGGAGCACGTAAAAGTCTTTGGGCAAGCTCAGTATGCTGTGCCAAGGCCACTTCTCGAATATGTACGTGGAGTGTACACTTAAGTGCAGAACATTTCATTGTGCTCACGAGGGACCTGTACGTAGACCAAGAGGCAGTCGTTTGAACAGAACACTGGGAAACTGCGTGGTTGAAAATCAGGAAGGGTGTGCATCAGGGCTGTATCCTTTCACCATACCTACTCAGTCTGTATGCTGAGCAAATAATCTGAGAAGCTGGACTATATGAAGAAGAATGTGGCATCAGGATTGGAGGAAGACTCATTAACAACCCACGTTATGCAGACGACAACAACCTTGCTTGCTGAAAGCAAAGAGGACTTGAAGCACTTACTGATAAAAATCAAAGACTACAGCCTTCTGTACGGATTATACCTCGACATAATGTAAAAATCCTCACAACTGGACCAATAAGCAACATCACCATAAACAGAGAAAAGATTGACCTTGTCAAGGATTTCACTTTACTTAGATTAACAATCAATGTGTATGTAAGCAGTAGTAAAGAAATCAAATGACGTAATGCATTGGGCAAATCTGCTGCAAGAGACCTCTTCAAAGTGTTGAAAAGCAAAATATCACTTTGAGGACTGAGGTGCACCAACCCAAGCCATATTTTCAGTCGCCTCATGTGCATGCAAAGCTGAACAATGGATAAGGAAGACCAAAGAAGACCTGATGCTCTTATATCACGGTGTAAGTGGAGAACATTGACTATGCCATGGGCTGCCAGAAGGGTGAGCAAATCTGTCTTGGAAGAAGTGCAGCCAGAATGCTCCTTAGAAGCAAGGATGGCAAGACTTCATCTCACATACTTTGGACATGTTAACAGGAAGGATCAGTGCCTGGAGAAACACACCATGCTTGATAAAGTAGAGGGTCAGCGAAAAAGAAGACCCTCAATGAGGTGGATTGACACAGTGGCTGCAATTATGGGCTCAAGCATAGCGACGTAGAACTTGTCTATGTACAGGTTCTGCACGGGCACAATTAATCATAACACTTGTGAGGATGGCGCAGGACTGGGCAGTGTTTCGTCCTGTTGTACACATGGCCACTATGAGTCGGAACTAACTTGCCAGCACCTGACAACAACAGTGGATGACCAACATTCTCCTTCTTACAGTATTTTGCCCTAGCGTAAAGAAACATTTCTTTCCCTAAAACCTCATGTCTCTTTCTTGGTAATTGTCTAAAATGGTATTTATTAGTTTTTCATACATTTCACAAATGTTATTACACACATACTGTTCTCAGTCTGTAGTCATTAATACTCTGAAATAAATGTAAACCACAGTCCTCAAAATGTTTGAGAAATTAAGGATTTGTAGAGACTTTCTGGGAAATGTTGGTTCTGTGATAGATTTCTCAACTCCTGTGGGAGACCTGGGGTCATTTCTCAGCCATGCACCTCATGACCAGCCACCTGCCTGGCAGTGGAGGCTTGTGTGTTTCTATAATGCCGAACAGGCTTCAGCAGAGCTCCCAGGAAAGATGGGCTAGGAAGAAGGGCCTGGCGATCTGCTTCTGAAAATCAGCCAACGAAACCTTACGAATCACAATGGTTCAATCCGCAGACGATCATGGGGACGGCTCAGGACCAGACAGTGTCTGGTCACCATGAGTCGGGAGCTGACTCCACGGCAACAGAGAGACCACCAGAGATGTTTTTTACCAAGTGTTGGTTGAATGAAAGGAATTTGGGGCTTCAAGAGTAGAACAAACTTATTATGAAAATAACATGTTTAAAGAAACTGTCTTTTATTGTTTTTACTCATCAAAGCTCAATAGAATCTTTTTTTTTTTTTTAATCTCAGAAATAATTGAGGGGTCTTCACCAAGTCAATAGAAAGACAGATCTCTTCTACTGTTCAGTAGGGGACGTCTCAGTGATTTTCAGTCTGTGACTATCTCGTTAGCCTGAAGCTTTTTATGGAGTTAGGTGGTGATGCTATTTGAAAGTATTCATATAATGAAGCTTTATTTTTTAGAAAAGAAATCCAGACGTGTATATACTACTTGAATTTTTATCAGATTATATAATTTTTTATCCAATAGGTTTTTATATCACGTAAATATATTTTTGCCTTATCATATTGGAAATGCTGGTGGTGTAGAGGTTAAGTGCTACAGCTGCCAACCAAAGAGTTGGCAGTTCAAATCCACCAGGCGCTCCTTGGAAGCTCTGTGGGGCAGTTCTACTCTGTCCTATAGGGTTACTATGAGTCGGAATCGACTCGATGGCACTGGGTTTGGGTTTTTTTTTGGTGGTATTTGAGTGGAATTAGATCTCCTTTCTGTTCATTTTCAATAAAACAATAGCTATGAAAAATACACCATCTTTCCTTTATTAAGGTCTTGCGTCCCGAGAAGCCACCAAGAGTCTACAGTGCACGGTCTCATTTTACTCTGTCACAAGTTGTGTGATCTTAGGCATGTTGTTTTCTCTCAACATCATCAATTTTCTCAACTATAAAATGAGTTATACTTACATTTTCTACTTTAAAAAAAAAAAAACAAGGAACATAGGTTTCTTGTGTAATTTTAGAAAGTGATATATTTTTGAAAGTCAGTAGTATGTATTTTCTCTTATTTAAAAAGACAAAACTTGCCTTCGAGTCGATTCTGACTCATGGTGGCCCTACAGGACAGGGTAGAACAGCCACATAGGATTTCCAAGGAGTGCCTGGTGGATTTCAACTGCCAAAATTTTGGTTAGCAGCCAAGTTCTTAACCACCACACCACCAGGGCTCCTTCTCTTAATTAGAGCAATAAAAAGACAAAAACAACAGCAACCCTGCCCTGACACCTTCAGAGGTCTGCTATAGAAATAAAATAGGATGACATGGGTGCATAGTGTTGAAACCTGCAAAGCACCAGTATTACAACAGCAGGACCCTCAGGGGGCAAGAAAGTGATGGTATGGGGAGGGGCAGCATTCTTCATTGTTTCTGCTAAAAGGGTGACCTTGGATCACTACTGTAGGTAGTTCTTGAGCTCATTGAAGCCCACCAAGTATTGCCTTAAAGTGCTTTCTCTACAATGCAAGTTGGCATCAAAGATTAATAGAATCGATGTGATAATTTACAGGCAATTTTCTTACCAATTATTTCCAAGCAACTGGGTAAATTCTGAGGCTTTATTTCAGGATGACATCCTGGAGCCTGTCAGTCATCTTCCCGAGTTTAATAACCATCGCAAGCAATTTTCACTGTCTGCTGTGCAGATGTGGCTGCCGAGTCATTTTTAGCCCAGCCCTTTCATTTTCTCATTTGTCTCTTCCAATATCTCCGAGGATTTAACCCTGTGTGGGAGGAAACGCTGACATTTACAGTACACATGCCCGAAATAGCTTTGGTTCGCTTCCTTGTGTGGGATCATGATCCCATTGGCCGAGACTTCGTTGGACAAAGAACTGTGACCTTCAGCAGCTTAGTACCTGGTAGGTATGGGCTGGCTTTTCCTTCTAAACTGGCCATTCCTTTTTCTCTGGAGGATATATGAAATATGTGATATACATCATATATTGCATATATGATATATAAAATACATATTACAGTGAAACCTGTGAGAGCTGGACCTCAGTGAGACGACCTTGTTTTTCCAGGTCTAGCAAGTTTTCTGCCTTTGACAGCGTGTAGTCTTACCGCTTTCCTATTGCTCGTTTTAGTGGAAAATATTTGAATTTTCCTTCTCTGACAGGTTTCTGCCTTACACAGCTTCCAACTTTTGAAGGTTTTACTATATATGATGATATAAACATTGATGTGCTTTGTAAAAGTAAAGAACAAGGTGAAGTCAGGTACTTAATTCCCTGGCACCATGGGAAGACCAAATGCAAGCTCAACTAAAAGGAAACTACTTTCTCTACTTTTATCAGGCTACCGACATGTCTATTTGGAAGGACTGACAGAAGCATCTATATTTGTCCACATAACAATCAATGAAATCCTTGGAAAGGTGAGAAAGATCATTGGGCTGAGAGCCACATACAACAGTAACGAGGTCTTCAACAAAGGTTTTTTGTTGACTAATTGTGTAAAAGGAATGTGCATCTTGACCAGCTATTCTCTGACAGGAATGTGTACGGAAGCCCAGCACGTCCAGTCAGGGCCTGGTACATGTGGATTCCTCTCAGTTCAGGGGTGTGCATTCATTCCTTCCATGTAGAGACCTATCTGGGGTGGAGGATAGGGCCCCTAGGTGGAGGAAATTGTTATCCTCTCAGGCAATCATTTCTTTGCCTAAACAATGAAAAAAAAATGAAGATACAACTAAATGTTGAGTTTTATTTTATTCCTTAAAAAGCCCTGCCTGGCTCCGGCAGAAAATGTGATATTCAGATATTTGATAGTTACCTTACTAACCGGCTGCAGTCCCACTTAGTTCTAGGTAGGATGTATCCATCTGGGGCCATTGTTTTTAACTGAATTCTAAAAATTTGTGAATGAATTTAAAGTCACTGTGTAGGACTTATGGAGCCCTGGTGGTGCACTGGTCAAGACCTATAGCTGCTAGTCAGAAAGTCAGCAGTTCAAATCCATCATCTGCTCCTTAGAATCCCTACAGGGCAGTTCCACTCTGTCCTGTAGGGTTGCTATGAGTCGGAATCGACTTGATGGCAATGCGTTTGGTTTTTTGTTATATAGGACTTACAAAGGAGCCCTGGTAGCGCAATGGTTAAGCACTCATCTGGTAAACAAAAGATTGACAGTTGGAACCCACCTAGTGGCTCCGATGCAGAAAAGACCTGGCAATCTGCTTCTATAAAGATTACAGCCTAGGAAACCCTATGGGGCAGTTCTACTCTGTCACATAGTGTCCCTTTGAGTTGGAATCAGCTTGACGGCACACAACAACAACATAGGATTCACAAGAAGGAGACCTCAAAAATGCATTCCAGTTCTCTGGATTCTGTTCTCTTCACCACAGAGCTCACTGAGGCTTACAGAGCAGTAGGCTGACCTCCAGTCCTATCAAGTAACTAGGGATTTGGCGCTGGAATGAATTTTCTGGACCAAGTGTGCTTCGCCAGGACTGTAAGAACATTGAATAGAGCCTAAGAGTTTGCTTTACCAGAAAGCCTGGTAGCCTGCAGCTTCTCCTCCAGAGGCATATACATTCTCTGCCTCGACTTCCTCCTGTGTTCCGACTCATGGCTACCCCACGTGTTTCGGAGTTGAACTGTGCTCCCCAGGGCTTTCAATGGCTGATTTTTTGTAAATAAACCGCAAGGCCTTTCTTTTGAGGTGCCTCTTGGTGTACTTGAACCTCCAACATTTCTGTTAGCGGGTGACTGCTTTTACTGTTTACACCACTCCAAGACTTCTTCTCATCTGTAAATATGGGGTCAAAAGAGTAGCTACCTTATAATTAAGTGTATTTTTTTTTTATGTATATATAAATATAAAGTGTTTGAAAACTGCCTGGCAGATAATAAATATTAAAAAATGTTGGCTAATATTAGCATTATTATTACAACAACCTAATTGATAGGAACGGGACCAGTTCACCCTGAGCTTGGAGACATACATTTATCCCCACATCAGTCCACAGAGGGGTGCTAAGGAATTCCAGTTTCTAAGAGAGGGGAAGTTTTATCACAACTCTCTGTGTTTAGTCCTGGGTTTCTGTTTGTGCTGCCTGTTGGGATCTTTCCCCTGGCCTAAAAACACGTGAATGTAAACAATTCCTTGAGTTTCTAGGAATGTAGCTTAACTATGTAGTATCTTTAAACCCGTTGCCATCGAGTCAATTCCGACCCATAGCAACCCTATAGGACAGAGTGGAACTGCCTCCTGGGTTTTCAAGGAGCAGTTGGTGGATTCAAACTGCTGACCTTTTGGTTAGCAGCCGAGTCCTTAACCACTGCGCCACCAGGGCTCTGTAGTATCTCTAACGTTTATCATAGTTGAGGGAAACAATAGAATTCAGAATTTGTTGAAAACTTGGACCAGAAAAAAAATTAAAATTTGCAAAAGAAAGCGTTCCATAGAACTTCTATTCTCTCTCCTAAATAAATGCTCATTTATAAGTCATATTATTTATTATTCCCAAGGTGCGCTTGGGTTGGGATGAATACAGCGCAACGTGGTGGTGTTGATTTGAACAATGAATGAGCGTAGGACTAAATATCACCACACCTGGGAGAAAGGATTTCTAGAAGCCTATGCTTTTTTTTTCTTTTGTTTTTCTTGTGTCACCTTCTTGGATGAGCTCAATTTGTGCTTGTTGTGTTTTTGTTCTTGTTTTCCGTGCAGTGGAGCCCTTTAATACTCAACCCCAGTTACACTATATTGCACTTTCTAGGAACGACGAAGGTAGTTTCTTGGCACAGTCTTTTGTTCTTGTTGGCACATCAAAAAAAAAGTGGTTATGGCGGCATGCTTTCTCATATCACTCCATTTTCCTGCTTACCACTTTGAAACATGCTTCTGTTGCTTTGAGGTGGCCGACGTTTTGTAGTGCTCTGTTCGCTGTGGAAACTTTCCTACCACTTTCTTGTGTTTGGGTAGGAAACTTCTGAGAAAGCTTGGTTGTGGTAATGGAGGGCTGCTTTCCTCCCAAAGTCAAGTCCATAAGACGTGCATGACATTTTGAGTACACGCTGTGAGCTGCTTGTTTTCTTGGTTTGAATATACGTCGATGGCAGTGTGGTTTTGTTTTGTATTCGTTTTTCATGGAGTTGTCATTTAGAATGCAGGTTTGTCACACAACGTCATTCGTTTAACTTGTGTTTGGTTTCTTTGTGTCTTCAGAACAGACAGCTCCAAGGGCTGAAGGGACTGTTCAATAAGAATCCCAGGCACACTTCAGAGAACAATTCCCATTATGTCCGCAAGCGGTCAATCGGAGACAGAATTCTGCGACGCACAGCCAGTGCCCCAACCAAAGGCAGGAAAAAGAGCAAAATGGGCTCCCAAGAAATGGTAGAGATAAAGGATTCTGTGTCTGAGGCCACGAGAGATCAAGACGGCGTCCTGAGGAGGACCACACGAAGTCTGCAAGTTCGCCCTGTCTCTATGCCGGTTGACAAAAGTCTTCTAGGAGCGCTGTCGCTGCCTGTATCTGAGACAGCAAAAGACTGTGAAGGCAAAGAAAACTCTCTGGGTAAGATGCTTTAAGTTTCTCTAAGAATAAACTTTTCTAGTCTGCATTTAAGTCCCTGATTAGCATTATGACATGGTTGACATTTTGTAGTCAAAGTAAAATACACCCAAACTCATTTTTAATATTATCTTTAGGACCCAAAGCTTCTAAACATTGAGATGGGGGCTGGCAGTAGAAGAGCTATATGCTGGTCACCTAAGGCCTTAAAATAGCCCTGACATCTGAAATTGACAGTAAGGGATAGGGGAAACCATCGGCTATGATGGTTTGGAGCATGTGGGTCTACGAGGCAGGAAACGGGATGGTGACATCTGCAGAACATGAGTAGAGATCTTGGTTTTCCAAGTGGGGACCATATGTATTGATCGTCCTGAGGTTGAATGTAGTTGTATTTCTTTTCCACGATTGGGAATGTTTATGGAGGAAGAAGAAAAGTCTAGACGTTAAAAGCAAATCACCTTCTTCACTGGAAAAATCCTAGCTTCTTCAAGAGGCAGCTCAGGGGGTGACGGCTGAAGGCCGTACTTGTCTCATCGCTGGATGTTTGCAGGGAAGGGGTCACGTGTGTGGCTCCACAGGCCTAGGGACCATACTTAGCATGAGCACAATACCTGGCTTGTACCAGGAACTCAGTGAGAGTGGCGACCACTTTGCCATGAACCAAGGAGAACTCTTACACTGACAGACCCCCACCCCAGCTTCCTAGGTAATTTCAGCACCAAAACTGTGTCCATTTGATATCTCTGGAACAAATAGGCTTTAACGAAATCAGAATCATCTCAAGTAGAATGTGACAACTGTTACCGTTAGCAAAGTTCTCCTTTTATCAGACGGTCTAGTTTTAATGATCTGTTTTCTCACAAACACCATTTGCGTTGTATTGATTTTTGCTGTCAGGTAGTCTAGGGAGAAAAGCCAGTTCTTGAGTAGTTGGTTTGAAGAAGCAGAAGGGATTTTAAAAGTTTAAAATTCTGCTAAGACCTGTGTCAGAGAAGAGGTGAAATAGGTGCTTTAAAATTTGTTGTACAGCCCCCATCTTTGGGGAAAATAAAGCTACATTCGATAGGAACTGGTAAGAATTAACCCTGCTAATGCCAGAGTTAAGATGTTAATGCCACCAGTCTGAGTGAGAAAGCGTTATTGAGGCAGTATCTCCTTCCCTCCCTTTTTACGACAGTTGTATAAATTAGTCACACACACATATATAACTTACGGTAAATATGGAACAATATATAGCCATGTAAGAATTCAAATACTATTATAGACAAAAATATGTAATTATTCAATATTAAGTGGAGAAAAGCAGACTGTAGTTCTGTACCTCTGCAAAAGCTCACAGTGCCTGCCTCTGAATGCCAAATCCTAACCCAAACCCAAACCCATTGCTGTCGAGTTGCTTCTGACTCACAGGGATATTTAATTTTTTTCTTTATAGTTACTTGTATTTTCTAAGTTTTTTTTAAGGTGAACATTTTTTTTCTAGTTAGGAGAACATTTAAAAAGAAGTTTAAAAATTGTCTTTTTGTGCATCTAAAACCATTGAGAGACTATTAACGAATAACCTGTCAAGAGTAACTGAACACCTCATTGTCTTAGCACTATCCTAAGCATAATGGGAGTGCCCGAAATTACCATGAATTGTGTATTTTTGTGGCTTCCTTATTGTGCCTGACATCTTACTGCCACTTAGGGGAGAATGTATGTGGTATTTATTCATTCGAAAACAAAAATGCGGTTATAAAAATTGATAATCATAGAATTACTTTTTTAAGTCAACAGGTATCTGTACATTTTAATACATTTATTGGACCTTCTAATTTGTTTTAGAAATTAATTGGTTAAGTTAGATCTTTGCCAAAATGTCTTTAAAAATGATAATAATTGTGATATGGGCTAATGTGTGTATGCTTTGAAAGCTTATAGTATCTCATTTGCAGGTATCACAATACGTTGTTTAACAGAGCTGTCTTGTTCTGTTTTTATTACCATGCTTCTGTGTAGTACAAATCTGAATAGGAAACAACTGAAGGTAATCCTCACTGTAAAATATGGTAACTCATTGACATTTTTTTTTTTTTTTTGGACAATGAATATTACATCCTCAGCTGATGTAATAGATACCCAAAGGGAAGCGTCAGCGGAATTCCTATGAATATATTTTACCATTTATTCATCACACAAACACTTTGTTGCAAACCTCTGCAATCCATAATTATATTCTGTCGCGGTGTAACAGATTGGCATTCTCCATTTGTCTGTCTGGAGGCAAACCTTAGTGTTGTTTACAGGTGCTACGTGAAGTGATACATGTCGCCTAAAATGTTGTTTTGTTTTATTCAGCAGAAGACAAGGATAGCCAAAGGAAAGGGAAGGCAAGTCTAAAAGACCAACACTTTCACGTTTTCAACAAAAAGTTATCTTCTTCCTCCAGCACTCTCCGCCACAAAGACACCATCCAAGGGAGCTCCAGGGTTTCTACTGCCAATGAGTCAACTACAGGAGAACTGTTGGGAGTGCCAGACCCTAAGGGTGGGAGAACCAAATCAAATGTGGCGAATGATTGCCAGGAAAACCACTGTCCCAGCAAGTCCCTCACCCCAAAGATGCACTTGGGTCCTGATCCTGCAGTCGGCCTCACACAAGATCTGTGTGGTGTGAAAACCAAGGAAAACAGGAACGCCGCAGGCTTTGTGGAAGGGAAAAGCCCGTTGTCAGGAAGGGTCCTTTCTCAAAGCAACCTGGAGATTAAGAATCTGGAAGGTACTAGGCATCAGGGCAGAGCTGCAACATCTTTTTCTCTGTCAGATGTCTCCGTGCTCTGTGCCGGTGTACCTGACTTACATTCAACTGCAGTTATGCGGGAGAGTGGGATTTCCCAACTTATTGATGATGTCACATTAACAAACGAGAACAAGCAGGGCAGTTCCATCTCGGCATTGATTGGCCAGTTTGATGAGACCAGTGATCAGGCTAACCTCACAGTTGCTTCTCATCTTCATAATACCAGTGTGATGTCAGGTCATCCTCCCTTACCCACCATGGGCCTAAAAATGCCCTTCAAGCATGGCTTTTCCAAAGGAAAGCCCAAGTCATCCTTCCCATGCTCACCTCCTGAGCCTATTGCATTCTCCAGCCCCGAGACCACAGAACATGTGACATACACAGCCATTCACAAAACCACCTGCACCCCTGTCTCTAAAACCAAACTAGATGATGAGCTTTCTGGGAAGGCCAAGGCAGGGACTATGGATGGCCATCTGCCTGGGTCCCCTCATCCTTCTCATTGCTGGTTGCCAACAAGTCCCAGCAAGGGAAAAGACTGGAACATCCTGAACAGCTGCAGCTCCACCACATCCACTGATTTCACACTGAAAGACATGGGTGTTGATCCCGCTGTCTGTTTAAACTCTGCAGAGAGCAGTCTTGTGGAAATCGATGGAGAGTCAGGCAATCTCTCGCTAATGACCTGTGACTATAGGCGAGGGGCCACAAGCCCACTTGCTTCTCCTTTAAAGCCGAATCATAGCCAGGAGGTGGTGGAACACTTTCCAAGGAGTTTGAGGAATGGCTACTGTAAAGGGTCTCTCCCCACTCCTGTTCCTGAAATAGTCAACAATATCCGAGATGTTGACTATCAAAAGACTTCTTGTCTAGCCTGTCAGGGTGCTGGCTTTGTGCATAACCATTTCTCAAATCCAGACGCAAAAGTGAACCTGACCTGTGTGCCCCTGCAGTCTAGCGTTCAAGACGTGCATGCTCCTGTCCCCAGGTCCTCGGCCCATCTCCCTCTGCCTCCTCTGAGACTGCCCAGCCCTTGCAAATCCAAAAGTCTGGGGGACTTGACGTCAGAGGACATTGCCTGCAATTTTGAAAGCAAGTACCAGTGTATTAGTAAGAGTTTTGTCCCAACCGGCACAAGAGACAAGAAGGGAGTGCCCGTGAAGATGAAGCCGTTGGTGCCTGCAGATGCCCTGACGGAGCAGCTGAGGAGGCTCGTGTCCTTTGACCAGGAAGACAGCTGCCAAGTGCTGTATCCAAAGCAAGAGGCGAATCAGCTCCCCAGGGCACTGGTCAGAAAGTTGTCATCTAGAAGTCAGAGCAGAGTACGCAACATTGCCAGTCGTGCCAAGGAAAAACAGGAAGCCAACAAGCAAAAAGTTGTGAACCCCAGCCACGTGGGGGGAGTGGTGCTTAGAAACAAGGCCTTGGCGCCCCCGTCTGCTGTGAACCGACACTCCACGGGCTCCTACATCGCGGGCTACCTGAGTAATCGCAAAGGCAGTGGCCTTGAAGGCCGAGGCATCCCAGAGGGGGCATGTATGGCCCTGAGCTATGGCTACGTCGACCAGTTTTGTTCAGATAATTCTGTTTTGCAGACTGAGCCAAGCGGTGACGACAAACCAGAAATCTATTTTCTCTTGAGACTGTGAACGACCTAAAGTTGCATCTTCAATGTTTACAAAGTAGTCTGTAGGGTGTCAAAGCTTTCCCCTTCTCAGTCAGTGTGGTTCTTGGCTTGGAGATGATTTAAAAATGTATTTTTAAACTTGTATTTTAATCTCTCTTTGACTTGATGTATTCTTCCTTCCCGGCTACGCGTTTGTACATAGACCTGGTGCCATTTTGCTCGCGTGTGTGATCTTTCTCCCTGAGTTGTTGTAAGCTGTGTTGGTATGAAACACCTGCATGCTGTGCTGTAGCTGTGAAACTCCTCAGCAGCTTGAGTTATAATGTACCTATGTTTTGCCTAGATGTCATTTCTTGTCCATCCTCCAGTCATAGTCACAAACGTAGTCATTTTTAACTCTCTGTTGAGTTAAGAAACTTTGCAGAGGACAGAGGGATGGGTTCTTTATTTTAAAGCCATTACCGTTTTCTCCTTCTTTGTTCCAAAGCCCACATGCATTTTTATAACTCAGTTAAAAGGTGTTTAAAATAGTTACCTTGCCTCTTAAGATTTCTTTACCCTTCCCAGGACTTGAGAGTTCCCGGAGGTTGGTAGCTGCTTCGTTCCCTTCCATTTTAGAGTAGGGTCTGAGGGCCTGAAGAAGAAAGCAAACTTCTGTATATAAGGACAAAATTATTTGTTTTACAGAAATTTTGTTACATATTTTTGCTAATGGCTTTGTATGTAACAAGAACACAGTTGCCAAGGTATTTGTTGTACTTTTGAATTTTCTGATTAAATTATAGACCGCAAATCATAGCTTGACGGAACGAGAGACTATGTCAGATCCTGACAGTAATAGTAGCACAAATTAGACGCTTCCCCAAAGCTTTCAGGAAAATATTTTCTCCTAATAAAATCCCTTCCCTTCAGGGAGCCAAGCCAAGTATATTTTAGTACCAACATGCATTATTTTCACTGTGAATCCATTTTTTACTACATGTTCAGATGTCCCTCCTGGCTTTTTTGTAACATTAACTGCAATGATGTTCTTCTTGGAATTCCTGAAAATATAATTAAAGCAGATTTTTAAATACTTGGTGTTTTTTTTTTTTTTTTTTAATTGAAAGCTGTCTTAATTATCTAGTGCTGCTATAACAGAAATACCACAAGTTTATTCTTTCACTGTCTAGGAGGCTGGAAGTCCGAATTTGGGGCGTCAGCTCCGGGGGAAGGCTTTCACTGTCTGTCGGCTGTGGAGGAAGGTCCTTGTCAGCTTCCCCTGGACTAGGAGCTTCTCTGTGAAGGAACTTCAGGTCAAAAGGACTTGCTCTGCTCCCGGCATTGCTTTCTTGGTAGTAAGAGGTCCCCAACTCACTGCTCAGTTCCCTTTCCTTTTATCTGTTCTAAGTTAAAGGTGGTACAGGCCACATTCCAGGGAAACTCCCTTTACACTGGATCAGGGATGTGACCTGAGTAAAGGGTGTTACATCCCACCCTAATCCTCTTTAACAATCTAAACTGGCCTCATTAACCACAGATAGAGATTAGGATTTACAACACAGGAAAATTACATCAATCACAAAATGGAGGACAACCACACAATACTGGGAATCATGGCCTAACCAAGTTGACACACATTTTGGGGGACACAATTCAATCCATAACAAAGGTCATCCGATGACTAGTGAGTAAGGAACCCAGAGCACTAGAAG
Organism: Loxodonta africana; assembly: GCF_030014295.1. Classification (NCBI taxonomy): domain Eukaryota; kingdom Metazoa; phylum Chordata; class Mammalia; order Proboscidea; family Elephantidae; genus Loxodonta; species Loxodonta africana. The sequence continues at coordinate 72,569,187 of NC_087364.1, read as the reverse complement.
GTATTTTCCTTTTCATCTTTTTGCAGCAGAAGAGAGAATGTCTACTATAGGGGGCAATTTTAAGCAGTAGTTTATGTCTGAGGTTTTTCAGTATGTTTTAAACAACATATTGTAAGGAAACCCTGGTGGCGTAGTGGTTCAGTACTACAGCTGGTAACCAAAGAGTTGGCAGCTCGAATCCACTAGGTGCTCCTAGGAGACTCTACAGGGGCAGTTCTACTCTGTCCTACAGGGTCACTATGAGTCGGAATCAACTCAACAGCACTGGGTTTGGTTTTGGGTTTTTGGTATCGTAAGGTGATTTGAAAAGAAATCAAATGTAATGAGTTTCTTTGCATTTGGTGTTGATGTCGCCAGTTTAAAAATCATCCTTCCCCAGTGGCCTGGGGGATTGAGGCAGGGGCAGTGTGGGAGGGCAGGCGGGGTGCTATGTATGGCAAATTAGACTGAAGCTTTGTGCTGTGGGGGAAAAGTGAGGAGTTTCCCTCGGTCCCCAACCCTGAGCTTTTCCCCAAGGCTGGGGGTCTTCCTCTCTTTGACTAGTCACTAGGATGCTGATTTGGGGGTAGGGTGGTGGTGAAAGGGAGAGGGACCCATTTCCATTTTATTTTTAGCAGAGAAGGAGCCCTGGTGGTTCAATGGTTAAGTACTCGGTTGCTAGCCAAAAGATTGGTGGTTCTAACCCACCCAGTGGTTCTGCAGGAGAAAAGACCTAGAGATTTGCTTCCGTAAAAATTACAGCCAAGAAAACCCTATGGGCAGTTCTACTGTGTCACATGGGGGTCACTATAAGTTGGAGTTAACGGCACCCAACAACAATAGTGAGTGGAGACATTTTTGTGTTCTCCGGGTTCTGAACCCCCAGAGTTCTACCCTTAGACTTGGGTTTGTTTTTAAAGCATCCTTGTCTTAAAAGAGAAACTCTGGTGGCACAGTGGTTAAGTGCTACGGCTGCTAATCAAAGGGTCGGCAGTTCGAATCTGCGAGGCGCTCCTTTGAAACTCTGGGGCAGTTCTACTCTGTTCTATAGGGTCGCTATGAGTCGGAATCCACTCGATGGCACTGGGTTTGTTTTTGTTTGTTTGTTTGTTTTTATTTTTGTCTTAAAAGAGCTTCACGTTGCAAAGTTGTTGGAATTTCTTTGCAAAAAGAGAATTTAGCTGCCTTTTGTGATTCAACAGGCTCTGTATTCTAAAAAGTAAAATTCAAGAGTTTACATTTGTATGATGACTGTAGTAGCCTCAGTTGTTGGAGCCAAGGGATGGGTGGTGAGACTTAGCCTCCAGGTGGCCAGTCTCTTGCCCACCCACACACTATTCATCTCTCTAGAGGACACAAGAAGAGAAAGCAGTTTTATGATTACCATTTGGGGATTGCCTAATAAGGAACAGGAAGCAATAAAGCTCACATTTTACGAAAATCTTTGGGTGCTCCGATTAGACTCCTGGTCATGATTTCCTTTTTTCAGAGGATGGATCAGAGACTCACTCAGGCTCAAGGAAATCACACAGCTAGTTACAAGCTGAGGTTACAAGCAAGATCTCAACAGGCCTTCTTGATTTTTTTCTTTCAAGGCCTAGTGTCCGAGAAGCCCCCTAGTCTCTGTGACTTCTGATGAGAGCAAGCCCTGTGATGGTTCAAACTTTTAACGTCTCTGACTCATGGAATGTTCCAAGGCTGAGCTGTGCCAGGCAGCTGGGAGACAGTAGCGACAATATACAGAGCACTGAGGCACAAATTCTTAACAGGAATCTGATGAAACCGCCTTTCCCACTTACAACACTTTCAGGGGAATTTATGGACTAAGATTCCTTCATTTGGCATACAAGGTCGTCTTGGATTTGGTGCCCTTGTCTATCTTACAGCCCGGTCTCCTCTGCCTTGCCATGCCCTTTCTTCTTTGCCCACTGCATTCCGCGAGATGCTTCCTAATGGAGTCCTTCCTCCAGGCAGCCCTCTCTGATTGTCATCTCCTCTTCTCTAGGTGAACCTAACCCATCAAGAACTTCCCAGACTCTTGGGGTCTCCAGGGCACCATGTAAAGCCACCGATTTCCCTCCATTATATCGATCTGTTCACATGTGTGCCCACCTACTAGACCTCACTGAGGGCAGTGAGCATGCCTTGTGCCGGTTGATCTCCTTACGTTTCCCTTTAATTCTCTCATTTCTCTGTTTCTGTTCATCCCATCCTTTTCTCTCCTTTTTAATTTAGTCGTTACTTAGTTGTAAGACTAGATGATTTTGGGGGGGGGGGCTGGAAAACCTTGAAGGCTTTATTGTTAACAACTTTACATTAATACAGTTGCTTTTTATTTTGTGCTGAGAAAAACAATCTGTTACACGTAAAGTAACTTTAATATACATCATAGAAACACATCCTAAATTAGTTACAAGGATCTACAAAAAAAACTTCATAGGAAGAAAAGTTGCCTAATGTTGCCACCATATTTTTGAGTAGACCGACCGAGTCAGACTCTGTTGGCATTGCCCAGCTCTGGGAACAATGGTTATTTCCATGTTCAGGGGAACTGTTAATAACAGCAGCACTAAAAGCAGCCTAAAAAGCCGTAACACGTCACTCACTCTCACAAATAATTTATTGCACTGTTTCTAAAAAGGGGTACCAGGGTGGTTCTTTTGCCCTGTCTGTTTCCACCCTCTTGAGCTCCATGTGAACGCTTTTGTCTAACAGTCTAAAAACACGAGAACTGAACTGCAGTTCACCATCAAGGATGAGATGGTGGAGTTGAGGACTTCCCGCCTATCGGGACATACTTTGCTTGCAGAGGATTGAGAATACGTGGTCCCGGTTCTGCTGACATTGAACCTGGGGAGGTGCAGCCTGTGTGTGACCACGTTCTTCTAGGGTTGGAACAAGATGATGGGCCCCTTGGATGCAAACCAAACAGCCCAGAACCACGAGGCCACTCAGGCTGATGGAGATGCACAGGGCTGTCATCTGCACTCTGTAGTCACCAGATGTCATATAAAATGCAGGGAGGAAGGCCAGGCAGGTGATGTGTGTGGTGTTCATAGTAAAACCAGTAAACTCAGCTTCATTGAAATTTTTAGGGCACTTCTGCGTTTTGAAGGCGTACACGGCACATAAGATCACTAGGTAAGGGAGAGCAACATGCTGGAACCTTTGACATTGCATTTTAAGATGACTGTTGCCCTTTTCTCTGGAAGGGTGTATCCTCTTGTACCTGGAGCCTCCAGAATAAGCCACACAAAACCACAACAATTTGCACCAATATCAGACCCAGGCAGGTGGAAACCTGAGCATGGGAGCTGATGAATTTTGGCCTCTGAGCACCATTTTTGACCCCATCAGAGATGTGGGCAATGCAGTTTGTCTTGGTAAGGGGGGTCTCCCCAGCAGTGGTTCTCTGCCACTCATCCTCAGCCCCCTGGAGCTGTGTGGCAGTGACCCTGGCAGAGGGAGGCCTGCATTGTGCTGCCATCCTCCACCCCCAGTGGGGGCTGGGGCACAGGAACAAGAAAGGCTGGGGTCAGACATGTGCCCCTCAGTGCCTTGTGGAGCAGCAAGATGGTGGTGTCCCTGCCTGGGACTGGCAGTATCACAGCACGTCTGGCAGTCGACTCAGTGGTGACTTTTCACTCACCCCCAGTTCAGGTTCCAAGCATGTCCTGATGCAGAGGTTACAATCCCTTGGGTTGGGGTGGCCAGCGCTTGGGATGTGTGGGTTGACTTCCCTGCCCTGGCCAGAGTTCAGCATTTTCATTTTGCACAGGTCCCCACTAATTATGTTGTCAGTCCCACCAGGAGTGATGATGCCTCAACTGATTCTTGAAGGATAAGGAAGAATTTTCCAGCTGAGAAAGGTGGGGAGGGAGATGAAAGGGTCTCCTAAGAAGGGACAACGTGAGCAAATGCGTGAAGCATTACATTTCATGATACACATGGGAAATGCTTTTCTTTTTTTCTGGAACATCTTGAACACTGAGAATATTGTTCCATACGTGGCAGGCCGTGTTGGCTTTGAAGCCAGCAGCCATTTCCCTACCTCTTCCTCCAAGCTGGCACAGAGATGCTGAAAATGGTGGATACTCACTTTCCCAGGCTCCTTTGCAGCCAAGGGCAGCCACTGCTGACCAGTGAAAAGTCTACTCAAAGCTTCTAGGGAAAATTTTCTTATGAAAAAGAGAAGCCCCACACCACCTGATTAAAAAAAAAAGAGGCAAGGAGGCCGCACCCTTCTTTTCCCATTTTTTGATATCGATGGGAGAGGATGTGAAGTTTGAACCTGCTCTACATAGCCATTTTGTGACAAAGGGGGGATGTCTCTGATAAATCTAGGGTGTCAGGCTGGAAAGACAGGAAGCTCCTGAGTCCTTAATAGTTGCTAAGCTACTGAAATAACCCTACTTCCAGATCTCTTACTGGAAAAAATATATACCGTTATAGTAGTTATTACCTCTGTTTGCCAGTGTCCTCTACTTCTTGACACACAGGAACACGCCTTCTCCACCACATGGCATAGCCATGGGACTTGCTTTAGCCAATGAAATGTGGCCAGAAGTGGTGTGTGCCATGTCTAGGTGGGAACATTTATTTTCTAGTGTTTCTGTCTGCTCTTCCCTAGCAGTGGGTGATCATTGTTGTTGTTGTTAGGTGCTGTCAAGTCAATTCTGACTCACAGGGACCCTATACACAACAGAAAGAAACACTGCCTGGTCTTGTGCCATCCTCACAATCTTTGCTATGCTTGAGTTCATTGTTGCAGCCACTGTGTCAGTCCATCTCATTGAGGGTCTTCCTCTCTTTCGATGACCCTCTGCTTTACCAAGCATAATGTCCTTCTCCAGGGACTTACACCTCCTGAAAACACGTCCAAAGTACATGAGATGACGTCTCGCCATTCTCGCGTCTAAGGAGCATTCTGTCTGTACTTCTTGCAAGACAGATTTGTTTGTTCTTCTGGCAGCCATGCTATATTCAGTATTCTTCACCAACACCATAATTCAAAGGCGTCAATTCTTCAGTCTTCCTTATCCATTGTTTATAGAAGTACCATAAGATCCAAACTGCCTGGAATGCTGAGCCAATACTTAAAAATAAGCTGATCAGGAGAGCTGCCAAAGCCTGCAGCTGTCTTTCCACGAGTAAGAAATGAATTTCTGGGTGTTAAACCATCAATGGGGAGTGTTCGTTACCACAGCATAATGTAGTCTATCATACCTGACAGAATCTTTTCTGTTTAAGTCATCGTTAGTTTCGTATGCTCTTACTTGCAGCTGAAAATATTCTTATTTACACAACATGTAAAGCAATTTGACATGCAAACAACTATCTCGGTAAAATGGGGGAGTTGAATTCATGGCGAAATTAATATCTAACCATTTTTACCTGCCTAGCTTCCAGGCTCTATTGTCTGGTAACCACATTCCAATGTGGATTAAGCAAACCACTGTAACAGACATGTCCATGCCCTGCCAATGATTTTAGGCACACAGTTCTACTCACTGAAGGCTGCTCACTGCAAATTCCTATGCTTCTGTGCCTGAGAACTTTTTTTCTGGTTGTGATAGCACGCTGCACTCATTCATAGGACAAGCCAGACATGCCAAGGATTTAATGTCCCCGAATCAAGAAACAAAACAAAACACCCAAACCCATTGCGTTCAGCCAACTCAGAGAAACCCCATAGAACAGAATACAACTGTCCCACAGGGTTTCCAAGGAGTGCCTGGTGGTTTTGAACTGCTGACCTTTTGGTTAGCAGCCAATCTCTTAACCACTGCACCACCAGGGCTCCAATGTCCTGGAAGGCCTTACCAAACCATGTAGTCTTTTTTCCTCGGCCCTGTTGAGATAACTCTGAGGAGAGTTTTCTATGTCTCTCTGTGGAATTAAGCGTCAATTGCCCATAGCAGGAACTGCTTTGATGTCACATCCTTTATTGGCTTCTTTCCTTTCCCTGTCTCGCTTTGCTACTCCTGTATTGATATTTCCTGGAATCATCTCCCAAATAAACTTCTTACTCTTGAATCCTTGTCTCAAGGTCTGCTCTGGGGGAACCCAAATCAAGACACCATCTGTCTTAGTTATCTAGTGCTACTATAATAGAAATATCACAAGGGCATGGCTTTGACAAAAAGAAATTTATTCTCTCACAGTCCAGGAGGTTAGAAGTCTGAATTTAGGGTGTCAGCTCCAGGGGAAGCCTTTCTCTCTGTTGGTTCTGGAGGAAAGTCCTTGTCATCAACCTTCCCCTGCTCTAGAAGCTTCTCAGCACTGGGACTCTGGCTCTTGTTTTTTGGTGGTATAAGGTCCCTGTCATGGATTGAATTATGTCCCCCCAAAAATGTGTGTATTAACTTGGTTAGGCCATGCTTCCCAGTATTGTGTGGTTGTCCTCTATTTTGTGATTATAATTTTCTCTTGAGAGGATTACAGTGGGATTGTAACACAACCCTTACCCAGGTCTCCTCCCTGGTCCAAGGTAAAGGGAGTTTCCCTGGAGTATGGAATGCACCACCTTTTATCTCAAGAGATAAAAGGGAAGGGAAGCGAGCAGAGAGATGGGGACCTCATACCACCAAGAAAGCAGCTCCAGGAGCAGAGCATGTCCTTCGGACCCGGGGCCCCTGTGCCTGAGAAGAGCCTCAACCATGGGAAGATTGAGGACAAGGACCTTCTTCCAGAGCCAACAGAGAGAGAAAGCCTTCCCCTGGAGCTAACGCCTTGAATTTGGACTTTTAGCCTACTTTACCGTGAGGAGGAAACCCTGGTGACATAGTTGTTAAGTGCTACAGCTGCTAACCAAAAGGTCAGCAGTTCAAATCCACCAGGTGCTCCTTGGAAACTATAGGGCAGTTCTTCTCTGTCCTATAGGGTCACTATGAGCCAGAATCGACTCAATGGTAATGGGTTTGGTTTTTTGTGGGGCGGGGGTTTACCGTGAGGAAATAAATTTCTCTTTGTTAAAGCCATCCACTTGTGGTATTTCTGTTATGGCAGCACGAGATGACCAAGACAGTCCCCCGTCTCTCTGCTTGTATATCTCAAAGGAGATTAGCTCAAGACATAATCCAATCTTGTAGATTGAGTCCTGCCTTATTAACATGACTGCCACTGATCCTGCCTCATTAACATCATAGAGGTAGCATTTAGGACGCATAAGGAAAATCACATCAGATGACAAAATGGTAGACAATCACAATACTGGGAACCATGGCCTAGCCAAGTTGACAGATATTTTGGGGGGACACAATTCAATCCATGACACCATCCCTCCCCAGGTAGACCCAATCTTTGTGGGACCGTCAGTCACGGCACACTGTTTGCTCTGTAATATGGGATCCTTGACCACAACTACACAAAGATTGTTTTCAGAGAGGCAGGGACCGGTCAACGCATCTTCTCCTTATATCCTTTTTATGGATTCCTGCAGCCCCTCTGACACCTGTGTTTTCTGAACCTGATTCCTTAGCTGTTCCCCCAATTCTATTAGCTACCGCCACAGCCTTCCAATAAATTCATTTTGGAATGAGATAGCTAGAATTGCTTTCTGTATCTTTCAGTCAAAGAAACCAATGAATATAGATGACAGATTAGGTCCCTTTCTGCCATACAGATTTTGTGATAAAAATGAATGACTTATGAAAAGGATAAGAGCCCTAAATGCTATGCATTTATTATTCATATAGTCAAATCCATAGAAGTTACTTAAAAATGTCAAAATGTTTTTATGTTTCTTCACATTTTACTTGAAATAGCATCCCTCCTGGTGAGAATGTCTTTATAACATTTCATCACATTGCCCATTGTAACTGGTCTGGAAAAGTAAACAACTTAGTGGTAGTGGGGAGGGGGTCACTGTGGTTGCTACTGTTGTTTTGTTTTCATAAGTTCCCCTTATCTGGCATAGTATCTTCATTTAGAAGTGTTTAAGAATAAAAAGTTCTTAAGTTATTTCTATACAAAGGAATCTGTTAGGCTATAATCAGAAACAAACCTTGTTTATTTGCTCTAACCTTACATATCTGAATATGACAATTCATAGATCAAAGCTACTAGATGTGATTTAAAGAGGAGCTTCTCATACCCAAGTCTGGGACAAGCTGAGTAAGAAAATAAATAATGACAGTAATGGTCCGTAACCCAGAAAATAAAGCATAAATCCATGAATCCTCGGTGCAGTGGTTAAGAGCTCGGCTGCTAACCAAAAGGTCGACAGTTCCAATCTAAATCTGAGTTCCATGCTGGCCATGATAGTTTTAAAATTTCTACTAGACATCTATTTGGAGATATCAGGTTGACTGAGTCTGGAGTGTCAAGCAGAGATCAGGGCTGGATAGACGAGGAAGCAGGTGAGGTTGCCCAGGTAGAGGATGTAGGTTGCACAGAGAGGGGCATCCCGTACTGCACCTGAGACACCCTCATCATTTAGAATGAGCAGCAGAGCAGGGTCAGAAAAGGAGATACAGAATATTCGCCCCAGGTCACCACGCTTCTGAAGTACAACTCATCGAATTCCTACCGCGGGACGCTGAATCAATCACAATCGCTGATGGCAGGGTTGTGTCCAGTTACTATCTCCTATTCCTGAGAAAACTGAGTATTTCCTGAGATCCCGTATCAGGCAACCTCCTGGTAAGAAGCCTCTTTATGTGATCGGATGAAAAAACGGTGAACCTTTCTTGAGAACAATTTTGAAGATGTTTCTATCACACAGAGTTTTTCAGAAAACATCATCAAAAAAGAAAAAAAACCCAAAACCCAAACCCGTTGTCATCAAGTAGATTCCGACTCACCACAAACGAGGAGGAGGCTGGGGCTTGATGGTGAAAATCAAACTACAACCTAGCTTGTTTTTCAAAGCATCAACTTCCTAGAATCTGGGCAGATAAATGGGCAATACTAAATAACCTGTGACTTTGTGTTTTAGAATCATGTAAGCTACCTGGGACTTTAGTAACAGCTTAAAATAGAAGAGACGCTACAAGACTCCAGTTTTAAAATGATAACTGGGTAACCCATAACCCATTGCTGTCGAGTTGATTCCGACTCATAGTGACACTATAGGACAGAGTAGAACTGCCCCATAGAGCTTCCAAGGAGCGCCTGGTGGATTCAAACTGCCGACCTTTTGGTTAGCAGTGGTAGCACTTAACCACTATGCCACCAGGGTTTCTGATAACTGTCTAGCAGCTTCCAATTAAATTGCTTATGATGCCAGCAAAAGAAAAACAAAAACGAACAAAAAAGCTTGCAATGCTACCAAAAACTAAAATTGAAAAATGGCTGTAATAATTTTGGAAGAAATTTGCTAAGTCTAAAGCAAATTAAGCTAGATTGAGGGGGAAAAAAATTCTATGCAGTCTTGTCTTCAGGAAAACAAAAAAACAACCGGTTGCCTGCAATCGACAAGGTTTACCAGCTGCCGGGCTCAGCCTGTTCTCACCAGCAGAACACAAGCCCGCCCTTTCCTTTAGTGACCAGTTTGGGGCACTGTCCTAGAACTGCCCACCAACACCTTTCAAGATTTGGGCTGTGACTGGCTGCCATTTGGGGTTATGTTAATTAAGCATGGCTGTTTAAAATTCTCTTCAAACACTTTACATTTCCACTTTGACTATGCAAAGATATTCGACTGTGTGGATTGTAACAAATTATGGATAACATTGTGAAGAATGGAAACCCTGGTGGTGTAGTGGTTAAGTGCTACAACTGCTAACCAAAGGGTCAGCAGTTTGAATCTGCCAGGCACTCCTTGGAAACTCTGTGGGGCAGTTCTACCCTTTCCCATAGGGTCGCTATGAGTCGGAATCAACTCGATGGCACTGGATTTGGTTTATGTTGTTTGCAAAGAATGGGAATTCCAGAACGCTTAACTGTGCTCGTGAGGAACCTTTACATAGATCAAGAGCAATTGTTCAGACAGAACAAGGGAGTACTGATTGGTTTAAAATCAGGAAAGGTGTGCGCCAGAGTTGTATTCTTTCACCATACCTATTCAATCTGTATGCTGAGCAAATAATACGAGAAGCTGGACTATATGAAAAAGAATGGGTCATCAGGTTTGGAGGAAGACTCATTAACAACCTGCATTATGCAGATGACACAATCTTGCTTCCCGAAAGTGAAAAGGACTTGAAGCACTTACTAATGAAGATCAAAGATCACAATCTTCAGTATGGATTGCACCTCAACATAAAACAAAAATCCCCACAACTGGACCAATGAGCAACATCATGATAAACGGAGAAAAGAGTGAAGTTGTCAAGGATTTCATTTTACTTGGCTCCACAATCAACAGCCATGGAAGCAGCAGTCAAGAAATCAAAACATGCATTGCATTGGGTAAATCTGCTGCAAAGGACCTCTTTAAAGTGTTGAAGAGCAAAGATGTCACCTTGAAGACTAGGGTGTGCCTGTTCCAAGCCATGGTATTTTCAATCGCATCATATGCATGTGAAAGCTGGACAATGGATAAGGAAGACCGAAGAAGAGTTGACGCCTTTGAATTGTGGTGTTGGCGAAGAATATCGAATATACCACAGACTCCTAGAAGAACGAACAAAGCTGTCTTGGAAGAATTACAACCAGAATGCTCCTTAGAAGCAAGGATGACGAGACTGAGTCTTACATACTTTGGACATGTTATCAGGAGAGATCAGTCTCTGGAGAAGGACATCATGCTTGGCAAAGTACAGGGTCAGTGGAAAAGAGGAAGACCCTCTATGAGGTGGATTGACACAGTGGCTGCAACAATGGGCTCAAGCATAACAACAATTATAAGGATGGTGCAGAACCGGGCAGTGTTTCTTTCTGTTGTGCATAGGGTCGCTATGAGTTGGAAGTGACTTGACAGCACCTAACAACGACAACAACATTTCCACTTAAGTTAAAAACTCACTGTGTAACATTTGAAAAGAAAGGAATGTATTGCAGAACCTGTTTGTCTAGTACTTTCATGGTACAATTGTAAACGTGGACACTTTATCACCATCGGTGAAATGTGCTTGGTTTCCGTAGACCCAGCGGAGGCTCCTGGTTAAAGACCAGGACTATGTTTTTAGAGATCATTTCTGTAGTGTTTTGTTGAAGAAGACTCTTTGAAAATGTAGAGCATGTAAAGTCATGAGACTCTCCATGTATCTGATTGGCTAACAGTAAGATAATTGGGCACCTGGAGTTTACTGTCCCATACTTTCCAAGATAGGCCTATAATATTAAGGTTTCAGGAACATGTTTTAACTCCTAGGCAGAGGGCACACACCTTCATAAACCTGACACAATTTAAGGACCATTACTTGATCTATGAGCCCTGGTGGCCCAATGGTTAAACGGCTTGGCTGCTAACCAAAAGGTTGGCGGTTCGAATCCACCAGCTGCTCCATGGGAGAAAGATGTGGTGATCCACTTCGGTAAAGATTTACAGCCTTGGAAACCCTATGGGACAGTTCTACTCTGTCCTATAGGGTCGCAATGAGTCAGAATCGATGTCACTGCCACAGGTTTGGTTCTTTGGTTTACTTGAGTTATGGTTCTTTTCTTTTTCCTTGCCAACCTGTTACAGCTGAAGAAGGGGAGGAAGGAAGGTGTGGTGGCTGTTGTTAGGTGTGTGCCTACTATGTACCAGGTTCATGGACACAGAATTTCTTATTTATCCTCACAAAGGGATCCCTGAGTGGTGCAAAATGATAACGCACTTGGTTGCTAACCCAAAGGAGGTTTGAGTTCACGCAGGGAAGCTTCGGAAGGAAGCCCTGATGGTCCACATCCGAAAAACCAGCCATGGAAAAAAACCCTGTGGAGCACGTTCTACTCTGACACACATGGACTTGTCACGAGTTGGAGTCAACTTGACGGCAACTGGTTTTTATCTTCACAAAACACCAGGAGGTGGATATTATTACCTCCATTCTCCAGAGGAAGGACTAGAAGCTCAAAAAGTTTCAATGGTTTGACCAAGGTCAAGAGTGGTTTGACCATGGCAAAGAAAGAGCTTGGATACAAGCCCTATGCCCTATGCCAAAGCCCTGTGCAGATTCTGACCATTTTACCACCCTGTCTCCACCCTGTCTCCACGAACGTGTGTGTGTGCATATGAGTAGGTGTGTGTAAAAGTCCTTTTTTGAGCAAAATGGTGCCACTTATATGGCTACAGGCTTAGACCTTCACCTTGGCTGCTTTTAGGACACTGTGGTTATGACTGATCCCACATCTACCTTGAAGGGTGGAATCAGGTTAAAGCTGGGATTGTCTTGTTGGGTTATTTTTTCAGCCATCTTTACCAAGCAAGTCACTTCCAAAACATATTTTTCTTCTGAATGTATTCATATGTGTAATGCCGAGTAAATTCAGTGGGAGACTAAAAGGATCTGGGGCTCTCACCAGAACTCTTGATTTATATGCACATATTTTGCAGAGTGAGATTTGTAAATTATAATATTGTGTTCAATCCCTTTCTCCTTAATTCACGAGAAATACTCTGAAAACAGCTGATTTCCTTGCACCAAAGGTCAAAACAGCTAAGGAGGTGTTAGTATCAGATCTGCGTAATTGGGGTGGGGTGGGGGAAAAATGATATACTCTTTAGCGAAACTCAGAATCCGAATGGCTACAGATAATGGAGTCGATACTGTGCCATTTAGCTTGTCTCCATCACTGCACATGTCAGAATCTCCTGTAGCCAACGGTGGTAAACAAAACCTTTGAAAATGTTACTTGCTCAGAGGTCTTGCCATCACAAGAAAAGACAAAACTAAGTCTAGCTGTTCTTTTCTGTTTGGTAAGGAGATCAGAATTTCATTTACTTGCCCATTTTATGCTAAAATGTCTGTGCCTGCAGACACATTTAATAACTTGCTTCTCAGTAATTTTTTTTCTAAATGTAAACACCGGACAAGTATACAGATGGAGACATTGTGATGTTCTTTTAGGTTTTTAAGTGTCTCTGAGTCTATTGTGTCTTGCGAAGTTGTGACACCGGGTTGAGAGTGCCTGAGGCAGCTTTTCTCATTTCTCAGTTAATGCTTAATGTGCTTTGTTTACTGGCAGAAAGCAAAGAATAGAACGAATGGTATCTGAGAGCTATGAAACTCGGGATGTTTTCCTACAAATTCAGAAACAAATTAGTCATTTTATTTTCATATATCATTTGGGAAGATGATTAGTATTATTATTATTCAAAAAACCAAACCAAACCCACTGCCACTAAGTCAATTCTAACTCATAGTGACCGTATAGGACAGAGCAGAACTGCACCATAGGATTTCCAAGGCTATAAATCTTTGCAGAAGCAGATCACCACATCTTTCTCTCACAGAATCGCTGGTGGGTTCAAACTGCTGAACTTTTGGTTAGCAGCTGAGCTCTTTAACTGCGGCACCACCAGGGCTCTTTATTATTATTCAAGGGGCAATGAAACCCACTAATAAGAAACTATGAGCAGAGATGGAGCCAAGATGGCAGAATAGACAGATGCTTCCGGCGAGCCCTCTTTACAACAAAGACCTGAAAAAACAAGTGAAATGAGTATATTTGTGAGAAGCTAGGAGCCCTGAGCTTCAACGGCAAGTTTAGAAAACGAACTGAGGGGCATGTGGAGGAAGAGACCGTTCAGAAGCAGAGAGGAGTTACTGGACCTGAATCGCAGGGAGCCCTCAGGCACCATTCCTGGAGCAGCAGCGACAGGTTTGTGCTAGCGTTCGGCCACAGTTTCCTCAGGGAGAAGCAGCCAGCCACACAGCCTACTCACACCACTGGAACCTGAGAAGAAGGGCGCTCTTGGCAAAAGCTAAGTACCTGCATATATTTTACCGTGCCCCCCTACCCCCAAGCCAGCTTCAGCAGCTGAATTCTCTGGGCCTAAGATAGGCACTGTTGAGCACCTAGAGCCATCCTCCCAGCCTTGGCAAAGGGAAAAAATTTGCAACTGGGGGAAAAGATAATTTGCTATCTCCACAAACTGGGGGAACTCAGGACAGAAGCGGCTCCTGTCCAGGCATAAACTGCCCATGGAGTTTGAGCACCTTTCCCTTCTGCATGCACCTGTGTGGACCTATTTTGGGAGAATAGGCCCTTGTTGGCAGACTCCAATCGTTTCAGCTGTGCGTTGGAGAGGTGGGTGTTTGATGTTTGACATTGCTTTGCCTATTAAACAAGATCCTCGTCTACCCACCTCAGGGTCCTAAGGACTAGTAGCTCCACGCAGGTCACCCAGCCACTTGTGAAAGGGATCCAAAGATAACTGGTACCTCCCAGTCCTTACAACCAAAAACTTTGGGTGCCCATGGTCCCTCTGCAGAACCCACCCACCTGCATGCTGTAAGGGACAGGGACACAATTTCCTCAGAGACACTCAGGGGTCGGTTCTCAGCCCCCTGCCTTGTTCAGAGCATGACCACTTGGTGCAATCAGATACTGGTATATACACCAATCACTCCTGCCCCTCTAAGACTGTAGGACAGAGCCTGTACCACACACTTGATGATCAGCTATGTGGAAACCTGAGCTGAATTCATACAAGAAAACTGAATGGACTCCTAGACTGATATACCTGATAACAGCTCTAGCCAGCTGGGGACAGGACATCAGAGCTCCAAAGGCAAAAATAATCAAGCTAGCTCACTCAAGCAACCCACAGGGGTATACCAAAACAAAACAAAGCAAGTACCTATGACACAGTAAGCAAGCATAAACTAATACAATAACTTGTAGATGGCTCAGAGACAACAGTCAATATCAAGTCACATAAAGAAACAGACCATGATCACCTTAACAGGCTCTCAAAACAAAGAATCCAGGGATCTTCTAGATGAAAGCGCATTCCTAGAATTACCACATGCAGAATACAAAAGTTTAATATACAGAACCCTTGAAGACATCAGGAAGGAAATGAGGCAATACGCAGAACAAGCCAAGGAACACACAGATAAAGCAACTGAAGAAATTAGAAAGATTATTCAGGAACATAATGAAAAACATAATAAGCTGGAAAAATCCATGGACAGACAGCAATCAGAAATTCAGAAGATTAACAATAAAATTACAGAATTAGACAACTCAATAGAAAGTCAGAGGAGCAGAATTGAGCAAGTAGAAGCTAGAATTTCTGAACTCAAAGGTAAATCACTTGGCACTAATATATTTCAAGAAAAATCAGATAAAGAATTTTAAAAAATGAAAAATCTTAAGAATCATGTGGGACTCTATCAAGAAATAACCTACGAGTGATTGGAGTACCAGAACAGGGAGGGATAACAGAAAATACAGAGAAAATTGTTGATGATTTGTTGGCAGAAAACCTCCCTGATATTGTGAAAGATGAGAAGATATCTATCCAAGATGCTCATCAAACTCCACATAAGGTAGATGTTAAAAGAAAGCCACCAAGACATAGTATAATCAAACTTGCCAAAACCAAAGATAAAGAGAGAATTGTAAGAGCAGCGTGGGATAAATGAAAAGTCACCTACAAAGTAAAGCCAATAAGCTCAGACTACTCGGCAGAAACCATGCAGGCAAGAAGGCAATGAGATGACATATTTTAAAAAAACTGAAGGAAAAAAATTGCCTGCCAAGAATCATATATCCAGCAAAACTGTCTCTTAAATATGAAGGTGAAATTAAGACATTTCCAGATAAAAACAAGTTGAGGGAATTCGTAAAAACCAAACTAAAACTACAAGAAATACTAAAGGGAGTTCTTCGGTTAGAAAATCAACAATATTAGGCATCAACCCAAGACTAGAACACTTGGCAGAGCAACCAGAAGTCAACCCAGAGAGGGAAATCCAAAAAAACAAAGCAAGATTATTTTTAAAAAAAAGCTCAAAACAGGGTAACAGCAATGTTATTATATAAAAGAAGACATTAAAATAATAAAGAGGGGCTAAGAAATGTAATCATACACCTTCCATATGGAGAGAAAGATACAACAATACAAAGAAATAATACTTAACTTTAAATTTAGAAAAATAGGGGTAAATATTAAGGTAACCACAAAGGAGACAAACTACCCTACTCATCAAAATAAGATACAAGGGAAAAATACAGACTCAGCAGAAACAAAATCAACAACAACAAATATGAGGAAAGGACAATATATGAAGAAAATCTACTCAGCACATAAAATCAAGTGGGAAAAAGAACACAACACACAAAAAAAGACCTCAAAATGATAGCACTAAATTCATACCTATCCATAATTACCCTGAATGTAAATGGACTAAATGCACCAATAAAGAGACAGGGAGTGGCAGAATGGATTAAAAAACAAGATCCATCTATATGCTGCCTACAAGAGACATACCTTAGACTTATAGACACAAACAAACTAAAACTCAAAGGATGGAAAAAAATATATCAAGCAAACAACACTCAAAAAAGAGCAGGAGTGACAATATTAATTTCTGACAAAATAGACTTTCACTTTAAATCCATCAGAAAGGATAAGGAAGGACACTATATAATGATTAAAGGGACAATACACCAAGAAGATATAGCCATATTAAATATTTATGCACCCAATGACAGGGCTTCAAGATACATAAAACAAACTCTATCAGCATTGAAAAGTGAGATAGACAGCTCCACAATAATGGTAGGAGACTTCGACACACCACTTTTGGTGAAGGACAGCACATCCAGAAAGGAGCTCAATAAAGACACGGAAGATCTAAATGCCACAATCAAACAACTTGACCCCGTAGACGTATATAGAACACTCCACCCAACAGCAACCAACTATGCTTTCTTTTCTAATGCACATGGAACATTTCTAGAATAGACCACATATTAGGTCATAAAGCAAGCCTTAGCAGAATCCAAAACATTGAAATATTACAAAGC
The DNA here is from genome assembly GCF_030014295.1 of Loxodonta africana. NCBI lineage: Eukaryota > Metazoa > Chordata > Mammalia > Proboscidea > Elephantidae > Loxodonta > Loxodonta africana. Next base: position 72,552,357 of record NC_087364.1, on the reverse strand, counting down.
ATTTTCTCTGACCATAAGGCCATAAAAGTGGAAATCAATAACAGGAAAAACAGGGAAAGGAAATCAAACACTTGGAAACTGAACAATACCCTGCTCAAAAAAGACTGGATTAGAGAAGACATTAAGGATGGGATAAAGAAATTCAGAGAATCCAATGAGAATGAAAACACTTCCTATCAGAACCTTTGGGACACAGCAAAAGTGGTGCTCAGAGGCCAATTTATATCAATAAATGGGCACATCCAAAAAGAAGAAAGGGCCCAAATCAAAGAATTATCCCCTACAACTTGAACAAATAGAAAGAGAGCAACAAAAGAAACCCATAGGCACCAGAAGAAAACAAATAAAAATTAGAGCTGAACTAAATGAAATAGAAAACAGAAAAACAATTGAAAGAATTAACAAGACCAAAGCTGATTTTTTGAAAAAAATCAACAAAATTGATAAACCACTGGCCAAGCTGACAAAAGAAAAACAGGAGAGGAAGCAAATAACCCGAATAAGAAATGAGATGGGCGATATTACAACTGAAATTAAAAGAATCATATCAGATTACTATGAAAAACTGTACTCTAGCAAATTTGAAAATCTAGAAGAAATGGATGAATTCCTAAAAACACACTACCTACCTAAACTAACACAAACAGAGGTACAACAACTAAATAGACCCATAACAAAAGAAGAGAGAGAAAAGGTAATCAAGAAACTCCCAACAACAACAAAAAAAAGCCCTGGTCTGGACGGCTTCACTGCAGAGTTCTACCAAACCTTCAGAGAAAAGTTAACACCACTACTACTAAAGGTATTTCAGAGCATAGAATAGGACACAATACTACCAAACTCATTCTATGAAGCCACCATATCCCTGATACCAAAACCAGGTAAAGACACCACAAGAAAAGAAAATTATAGACCTATATCCCTCATGAATGTAGATGCAAAAATCCTCAACAAAATTCTTGCCAATAGATTTCAGCAACATATCAAAAAAATAATTCACCATGACCAAGTGGTATTCATACCAGGTATGCAGGGATGGTTCAACATTAGAAAAACAATTAATGTAATCCACCACATAAATAAAACAAAATACAAGAATCACATGATTTTATCAATTGATGCAGAAAAGGCATTTGACAAAGTTCAACACTCATTCATGATAAAAACTCTCAGCAAAATAGCAATAGAAGGAAAATTCCTCAACATAATAAAGGGCATTTATACAAAGCCAACAGCCAACATCACCCCAAGTGGAGACAGCCTGAAAACATTCTCATTGAGATGGGGAACCAGACAAGGATGCCCTTTATCACCACTCTTATTCAACATTGTGTTGGAGGTCCTAGCCAGAGCAATTAGGCTAGATAAAGAAATAAAGGGCATCCAGAATGGCAAGGAAGAAGTAAAAGTACCTCTATTTCCAGATGACAGGATCTTATACACAGAAAACCCTAAGGAATCCTCCAGAAAACTACTGAAACTAATAGGAGAGTTCAGCAGAGTATCAGGATTCAAGATAAACATACAAAAATCAGTTGGATTCCTCTACACAACAAAAAGAACATCGAAGAGGAAATCACCAAATCAATGTCATTTACAGTGGCCCCCAAGAAGATAAAATACTTAGGAATAAATCTTACCAGAGATGTAAAAGACTATACAAAGAAAACTACGGTACACTTCTGCAAGAAACCAAGAGACTTACATAAGTGGAAAAACATATCTTGCTCGTGGATAGGAAGACTTAACATTATAAAAATGTCTACTCTACCAAAAGCAATCTATACATTTAATGCAATTCCGATCCAAATCCCAACGACATTCTTTACTAAGATGGAGAAACAAATCACCAACTTCATATGGAAGGGAAAGAGGCCCGGATAAATAAGGCATTACTGAAAAAGAATAACAAAGTGGGAGGCCTTACTTTACCTGATTTTAGAACCTATCTATTATACCGCCACAGTAGTCCAAACAGCCTGGTACTGGTACAACAACAGATACGTAGACCAATGGAACAGAATTGAGAATCCAGACATAAATCCATCCACATATGAGCAGCTGATGTTTGACAAAGGCCCCAAAACAGTTAAATGGGGAAAAGACAGTCTTTTTAACAAATGGTATTGGCATAACTGGATATCCATCTACAAAAAAATGAAACAAGACCCATACCTCACTCCATGCACAAAAACTAACTCAAAATGGATCAAAGACCTAAATATAAAATTTAAAACAATAAAGATCATGGAAGAAAAAATAGGGACAAAGTTAGGAGCCCTAATACATGGCATAAACAGTATAAAAAACATTATTAAGAATGCAGAAGAAAAACTAGATAACTGGGATCTCCTAAGAATCAAACACCTATGCTCATCCAAAGACTTCACCAAAAGAGTAAAAAGACTGCCTACAGACTGGGAAAAAGTTTTTAGCTATGACTTTTGTGATCAGCTCCTGATCTTTAAAATCTACATGATACTGCAAAAACTCAACTACAAAAAGACAACCAAATTAAAAAATGGACAAAAGATATGAATAGACACTTCACTAAAGAAGACATTCAGGTAGCTAACAGATGTATGAGGAAATGTTCACGATCATTAGCCATTAGAGAAATGCAGATCAAAACAACAATGAGATTCCATCTCACTCCAGCAAGGCTGGCATTAATCCAAAAAACACAAAATAATAAATGTTGGAGAGGCTGTGGAGAGATTGGAACACTTCTACACTGAATGTCAAATGGTACAGCCACTTTGGAAATCAATTTGGTGCTTACTTAAAAAGCTAGAAATAGAACTACCATATGATCCAGCAATCCCACTCCTTGGAATATAACCTAGAGAAATAAGAGCCTTTACACGAACAGATATATGCACACCCATGTTTATTGCAGCACTGTTTACAACAGCAAAATGATGGAAGCAACCAAGGTGCCCATCAACGGATGAATGGATAAATAAATTACGGTATATTCACACAATGGAATACTACGCATCAATAAAGAACAGTGAGGAATCTGTGAAACATTTCATAACATGGAGGAACCTGGAAGGCATTATGCTGAGTGGAATTAGTTGCAAAAAGACAAATATTGTATAAGACCATTATTATAAAAACTTGAGAAATAGTTTAAACTGAGAAGAAAACATTCTTTTGTGGTTACGAGATGGGGGGGGGGAGAAGTGCATTCACTAATTAGATAGTAGATAAAAACTACTTTAGGTGAAGGGAAAGACAGCACACAATACAGGGGCGGTCAGCACAACTGGACTAAACCAAAAGCAAAAAAGTTTCCTGAATAAACTGAGTGCTTCAAAGGCCAGTGTAGCAAGGGCAGGGATCTGGGGACCATGGTTTCAGGGGACATCTAAGTGAATTGGCATAATAAAATCTATTAAGAAAACATTCTACATCCCACTTTGAAAAGTGGCGTCTGGGGCCTTCAACGCTAGCAAGCAGCCATCTACGGTGCATCAATTTGTCTCAACCCACCTGGATCAAAGGAGAATGAAGAACACCAAAGATACAAGGCAATTACGAGCCCAAGAGACAGAAAGGGCCACATGAACCAGAGACTACATCATCCTGAGACCAGAAGAACTAGATGGTGCCCGGCTATAACCGGTGCCTGCCCTGACAGGGAACACAACAGAGAACCCCTGAGGGAGCAGGAGAGCAGTGGGATACAGACCCCAAATTCTCATAAGACCAGACTTAATGGTCTGACTGAAACCGGAAGGACCCCAGTGGTCGTGGCCCCCAGACCTTCTGTTGGCCCAGGACAGGAACCATTCCCGAAGCCAACTCTTCAGACATGGATCGGACTGGACAATGGGTTGGAGAGGGATGCTGGTGAGCAGTGAGCTTCTTGGATCAGGTGCACACTTGAGACTATGTTGGCATCTCCTGCCTGGAGTGGAGATGAGAGGGTGGAGGGGGTTAGAAGCTGGCAAAATGGACACGAACAGAGAGAGTGGAGGGAGAGAGCGGGCTGTCTCATTAGGGGGAGAGTAATTGGGAGTGTATAGCAAGGTGTATATGGACTTTTGTGTGAAAGAATGACTTGATTTGTAAACTTTCACTTAAAGCAAAAAAAAAAAAAAAAACACACACACACAATTCTATCATGAGTATCCCACCAAACCTGACTTCCTAGGCCATTTGTTCTACTATATTTTGAAGACCCCTCAGTGCCGGATGTTTTGCTGGGTGTAAGTATTGTATTTTTCTGAGCATAATTTGCTAGGCTTAGAAGTCATATTTCCTGTCTTTAAGGAGCACATGGCGGAGTAGAGGATACAAACACAAGTATATATTGCAATGTAATATCATAAATATTTTAATAGCAACTATATCAATAATAATACGCATTATTGCATGAATCAACATACAAGACATCACTGAGTCTTCTTGAAGCGCAATGAAGAAGGTGTTTTTATTACCCATACATTATAGATGAAAAAACTCAGACTGAGAGAGGTTAAAATATTTTTGTTTTTTCTCCAAGTTATAAGCTGATGAGTGGAAAAGGCAGGGTTCAAACCTTGGCTTTTAGATGCCTTAGTCACTGTGTACGATATTCCATGGGAGCACAAAGGAGGAGCACCCATTTCAGAGGAAGAAGAGCATTTCAGAGGTCATCTCTAAGTTGAGCCTTAACGGGTTACCCGGGAACAAAAGGGAAAGAATGAAAAGTGTATGTAAAGTTCTATATTGTCTGTCTGTGTAGAACAGCTGAGAAATCCAATAAACAAAGGGAGAATGTTGGGGGGAATTCATGCTACTTGGTAGTAGGCAAATGTGCCATTCTCCTTTATAATGTTAGGATTATGGTTCCTGAGACTACAAGATTTAGGCTCTGCCATTCTTAAGGAATGAGATTAGGGCTCTGAGATGTGTTGGGGTGTCAAAGAAAATATTTCAGATTTTTGTCCCACTGGCCCTCCTTTCTTCATATAATGGAATTGAGGCAGACAGGCCCACATCCAACACAGTTTTATCAAGGGGTCTCGGTCAGACAAGCTGGAGAGAGAGGTAAGCAGGAAGGATGGAAAAACAGAAACTAGAGGAATGGCAAGGCTGAGTAATACGACTTGTCACTGTGGTGTACTTGGTTTACACCTTTGAGCAATCAATCACATTTCGTTTTGAAACCTCACATGGCTGCTCCTCTGAAATGATGAAATGGTCTGAGTCCCTGCAGCATTTCAAAACACGTACTTTATTTTTTTCCTTTAAAGTAAAGATGAGTTCTTGCCAAAACACAGAAAGGGTTGTTACGAGTATTTGATTTTACTCTGGCAATGTCTGTCATTCATTAGTACTCTTTAGAGGATTTTCCTTTCATCTCATTTTGAATAGCATGAGAGGACTTTTCTCTAAGAACTGGAATTGAAATAGCTGTAGAAAGAGGAAGAGGTGAGAAGCAGAATAGATTGTGGGAAAATAACATCTTGCTACATGTGATGGTTAAGGTTGTGTGTCAGCTTGGCTGACCATGATTCTCAGTGGTCTGGCAGTTATGAAGTAGCATGATGATGTGATCACTTCCATGATGAGATTTGGTATAATGTGATCACCTCCATGATGGGATCTGCTGTGAGCAGCCCATCAGTTAGTTGAAAGGGTGTTTCCCTGGGGTTGTGGCTTACATCCAATACAGGTATACTTTGTGGCAAGGCTCACAGACTTTTCCTTGCTCTGAATCCTGCAGCTGGCTCCTGTTTGCATGACCTCTGGTTCTTGGGACTTGAACTAGCAGCTTACGTGTTGTCTTGCCTGCTGATCTTGGGATTTGTCAGTCTTCATATCCTGTCAGCCAGTGCTCTGCTGTCTGACCTGCTGATCTTGGGTTCACCAGGCCCACGGCTACCTATGTGAATCAGGAGAAGCCTCCACCCTGACCCGTGGGCTTGGGATGTTCCAGCCTCTACAACCACATGAGCCATGTCCTTGATGTATGCTGATATGATTTACTGGTTTTGCTTCTCTAGAGAACCCAGCCTTTCTGGGGGGAAAAAAAATCACCCTTTCTCCTCTTCGGCTGCGTTTACCTTATCAGAATAGAAGTTTTAGGGAAAGGGCTGTGTTGAGCTCATACAAGGTGTGCTGGAGCCTGACAATGTCCTTTGCTGGCAGCTGAGATATACGACCTCTGCCTATCTCCCAAAAGGCACAATATGCCACTCAACGGGTGTTAGATAAATGAAAGAGATTTTTAATCAAAGAAGAATTAAAAATATTCGAAGTATGGTCACATTCCAGTCCCAGTGGTATCTAACCCTTTGTTTATATAGGAATAATACGAGCGACACCATCAATCTGTCTTGGAAGAAGTATAATCAGAATGTTCCTTAGAAACAAGGATGGCAAGACTGCATCTTACATACTTTAGACATGTTTTCAGGAGGTATCAGCCCCTGAAGAAGGACATCATGCTTGGTAAAGTACAGGGTCGGCGAAAGAGGGGAAGACCCTCAATGAGGTGGATTGACCCAGTGGTTGCAACAATGGGCTAAAGCATAACAACGATTGTGACCAAGGCACAGGACCGGGCAGTGTTTTGTTCTGTGGTACACAGGGTTGCTATGAGTCAGAACCAACTCGACGGCACCTTACAGCAACAACACCATCAGCTGGATTTTTAGGATGTATTGTGTGAGCTATGAGGGCATTGGTGGTTCCGTGGTGGAATTCTCGCCTTCCATGTGGGAGACCTGAGTTCAATTCCAGTCAACGCACCCCGTGTGCAGCCACCAGCCATCTGTCAGTAGAGGTTTGTATGTTGCCATGATGCTGAACACGTTTCGGAGGAGCTTCCAGGCTAAGACAGACTAGGAGAAAGGCCTGACAATCTACTTCAAAAAATCAGCCGGTGAAATCACAACAGTCAGAGCCATAGCCGATTATGGGGATAGGCCAGGGCAGGGTTTTGTTCTCTTGTGCTTGGGGTCGCCATGAGTTGGGGCTGCCTCAACAGCAGCTAACAGCCACAACTACATTGTATGAGCGCAGTAGATAGTTACCATAGGGATAGACACAGACACAATAGCACACTTCACATCTACTACAATAATTAGTGTTTTCCCAAAAGCAAAACAATCCACTGCTGTCAAGCCAATGCCAACTCATGACAACCCCGTGTGTTACAGACTAGAACTGCCCCACAGGGTTTTCTTGGCTGTAATCTTAGCAGAAGCAGGTCACCAGGTCTTTCTCCTTCAGTACCACTGGGTGGGTTCACACTGCCAACTTTTATGTTAGTAACTGAGCGCAGACCATTTGTGCCACCTAGGGACCTGAAAGGTAGAATTCCTGAGCTGAGTAGCCACGTAGATGATTGTTGGATATTTAATACTAAGGCCTTAGGCTTTATTTTCCTGTTTTCTCTTCGTGGGTAACAGGAATTGTATCAGCTAACTCATCATTAGATATTCTGCATGATACATATAGTGCTTTCCCCCCTTTCCCCTACATCGTGTTTACAGGAGCGGCAGTAGCTGTTGCAGGTGGCTTTGTACGTTGAGACTCATTACTTTCAGGACCTACACTGTATGTCACATGAGCCAAAGCTCATCTTACCTGGTATTCCAAGGTGTTAATTTAACTCCCCCCACCCCCCACCCCCAACATTTTCTTAGTCTTTCTGGTATGCTGTGACAATACTCCAACTGTCCAGATTATAGAAGCTTATACTACGTGAACATCTATAGGGTCTCCTCTGTAGGGTCACTGATTTCGCTAACAACAGTAATACCAGTAATATTTATAGTTGGAGAAGCACTTGCCTTAAAGCAGAAAGTATGCCCACCAGTGTGTCAAACATCTGAAGAGCCAGCTTTTGTAAAAGCTTAAATACTCAAAACAGTTGAAATACTGAAACACCCAGCTCCTTGAATATCAAACTTCCCAAAATTGGTTTTAGGCAGCCTCCTAACCACTGGGATGCTTTCTTAGCTGATGAATTATGAGTAAAGATCATTCTACAACTTGGGAAATTTAGTCTATCGGTTAAAATTCCCTGTGCCGTCATGGGTGTAATCATTCCAGCTGTAGTTGCCAAATGCACCTTCTCCTGTAATAAAACCAAAATTGCTATATTTCCATGACCGTGCCCTTTGAATTGCATTTCAAATAATCTCTTTAGAATCGTATATTATTTTACTAATACTAATTCACAATTAGTATATATATAGGGTCTCTATTATGAGTCGGAATCGACTCGACGGGGTTTTTTAATTCACAATTATCTCACATAAGCACAGCTGGCACTCGAGAAGTACAAACAGCCAGAACAATCTTACCTGCAATTACTTTCGTTCTCATTGCTTTTTCATCTTTTTAAATTCTTTGCTTAATTCTCTACTTAACGGATAAAATTAATAATATATTCTTAACTACCACAACGATAGGACATCAATGATCTTGAAACTATGAAAATACAGGCTATGAAGATCTTGACTTTGATTCATGCATATTTCCAACAACAGACTTAAAACCTGGGAAATTCCATTTACTGAAACTTGTTAGTCAAAAAGAACCCATAGAACTTCCAATCTCAATATTAATCTCTTCAGAAGATGTACTCTGCTCATGAGTTGTGCCATCGTTAGATTAAAAAACAGATGCTGTTCCAGGAGTTTTAAATCAGGCAGTGGTAACATCCACACAACCTAAAGGTCCCGGGATGGTACAAATGGCTTGCGCTCCGCTGGTCATCAAAAGATTGGCAGTTTGAATCCACCCAGTGACAACACAGAAGACAAAGCCCTGGCCATCTGCTTCCGTAAAGATTACAACCAAGAAAACCCTATGGAGCAGCTCTACCCTGTCACACATGGGTCTCCTAAGTCACAAAACAAACAAACAAAAATCAAAAGCCACATTCACACAGTGTAATATTTTTTAAGGGCAGAACTTCAAAAACTGTGACTTAATCTGTAGTACTTGAAACAGCACCTTCTAGAATATTTCAAAGGCTGGTCTGCATCAATACCATCAATCCACTGAGCAGCTCATTTTACCCTAAGCTTTTCAGTTAAATATTGAGAGTCTAAATTGCTCTTCAGTGACATGTCCCGATTAGATAAAGCAACCTGAATCGTTACTGTCTTATCAGTAATTCTAACATCATTTAGTATTTTTCAATCAACAAGAGCTAGTTGTATTTTTGCTCTATTATCCTTACTCAATACAATTGAAACATCAAAACACCCAGGCCCTTAGGAAACTAAACGAGCCAAAATATATTTACCCTTCATCAGCCCACAATATTGGGGTTACCTATTGTAATCTTAATAACCATATTTCTAAAAATTCTCTTTCTCTCATGGAAAGAGAATTAAACAGTTGCATAATTAATTACATTTCAGCAGTGAATAGTCTAATTTTCAAACTAAAATTAATTCATAGTCACTGAAGACAAACTTGATTTCTAATATTTATATCACTTATTTATTGGGGCTACAAAATGATCAAGGCTACTACCCCATACATTTATCCCAATCACTCAAATCTCAATAAGCCTACAAATAGCAGCCCTCCTACAAGCAAGAACAGTTATTACTGCTTTCCATTATAAAACCAAAACCTCATTTGCACATTTTTGACTCAAAGGAACATATGTTTCACTTATTCTTATACTAATAATCAACCAAGCTTCCTAGCCCTGTTAATTCCCTTCATTAGAGGAGGACTGTTAGCTCTATTATCAACTAGCCCATCGGTACTCTCAATTGCATTTATTATTTCAGTAGTCATAGTTTTAGAGTTAGCAATTGCCTTAATTCAAGCATATGTCTGCACTCTCCTAGGGGATTAAAATGTATACACATAAAACGTCTCATAACCCTTAACCCACCAGTACATACCATATGAGAAACCCAAACCCTTAGCCATTCACAGGAGCAGTATTGAGTCTATTAATAACCTAGGATTGATGATATGATTCCATTTCGATTCATCAATGCTATTGGTGCTAGGATTACTAACAAGACATTAATGATATGCCAGTGATGTTGAGAAATTATACAGGAGTGCATCTTAGCAAGGACATCACACATTCGTTGTATAAAAATGATTTCGATTTTTCTGTGTAGAATTTTCCTGAGATTACTAACATTTAAGCTTAACCTCTATAGTAGAACTTGCTGACCTACACTAGGTATTTACCTACTATATCCATTACACGTGCCATTATTTACCATGTCAATCCTTCCAGCCTCTGGCATTCTTATCACTTGCACCCACTGCTATCTAACAGAGGAAAATCACAAACAAATATTATAACCACTACTTATCAGCATTGCTCTAGTAGTTTACATTTTTACAAGCTTCAGAGTGTTCTGAAAGAGAGTTACCATTTTTCACAGCATTTAGGGCTAAACACTCCTTGGAGAATCAGGCTATCATGAATTACATGTAATTAATTATTGGTACAATGTTCCTAATTGTATGCTTTCCACATCAACTAAAATTTTACCTCACATCTGTGATCATTAAGGTTGTTTGTCAATTTGGCTGGACCATAATTCTCTGGTTCGGCAGTTATGATGTAGTTTGACAGTTGTATAATGATGTAATCACCTCCATGATGGAAGCTGCTGTGAGCAGCCAAACATCTGAAAGGAAATTTCCTTGGGGGTATGGCCTGCATCCAATATATGTGGACTTTCTGGCAAAGCTCACTGCCTTTTGCTCTGCTCTGGAGCCTGTATTCTGCTCATCATCATCTGACCTCCTGTTCTTGGGATTTGGGCCAGCAGCCTGCTGTCTTACCTGCCAATTTTGAATTCACCAGCCTATGCAGCTGTGAGCCAGCAACCTGCTGTCTTACCTGTGGAACTTGGGTTCACCAGCCTCTGCAGCTACATGAATCAGGAGAAGCCTCCAGTCTGATGCCTGACCCATGGTCTTGGGACTTGCCAGCCTTGACAACTACATGAGCCATTTCCTTGAGAAAAATTTCTCCCTCTCTCTCTCTCTCTCTCTATGCTTTACTGGTTTTGCTTCTCTAGAGAACCCGGCCTAAGACAACATCTAATTGGCACTTCAAATTTGAAGTTGCTGCCTGATACTGACCCTTCGTAGATGTCATATGACTGTTCTTTATGTGTTAATTTATTGTTGAGGATCCTACTTTTCAGGTATTAACAGTGTAGATTGAAGTTGTTAAGGATTTCATTTTACTTGGAGCCACAATCAACCAACATCCATGGACGCAGCAGTCAAGAAATCAAATGATGCATCCCATTGGGCAAATCTGCTGCAAAAGACCTCTTTAAAGTGTTAAAAAAGCAAAGATGTCACTTTAAAGACTAAGGTGCGCCTGACTCAAGCCATGGTGTTTTCAATATCGTCCTGTGCGTGTGAAAGCTAGACAATGAATAAAGAAGACCGAAGCTGAATTGATGCCTTCGAATTATGGTGTTGGTGAAGAATATTGAATATACCACGGGCTGCCAAAATAATGAACAAATCTGTCTTGGAAGAAGTACAGCCAGAATGCTCTTTAAAGGCAAGGAATGAGAGACTTCATCTCACTTACTTTGAACATGTTATCAGGAGGGACCAGTCCCTGAAGAAGGACATCATGCTTGGTAAAGCAGAGTGTCAATGAAAAGAGGAAGACCCTCAATGACATGGGTTGACACAGTGGCTACAACAATGGGCTCAAGCATAGCAACGATTATGAGGATGGTATAGGGCTGGGCCGAGTTCCGTTCAGTTGTACGTAGGGTTGCTATGAATTGGAACTGACTCTACAGCACCTAACAACAACAACAACAGTACAACTGACTTCAAATCAGCCACTTTTGTGATAAACCGAAAAAGACTAATTTAACGGAATCACCCGTAGTTAATACACTATTCGCTTCTGTATTAGTAATTATCACATTTTGATTTCCATCCGCCCAAATGTATGTGAAAGCTGGACAATGAATAAGGAAGACCAAAGAATAATTGATGCCTTTGAATTACGGTGTTGGCAAAGAATATTGAATATAGCATGGACTGCCAGAAGAACGAACAAATCTGTCTTGGATGAAGTACAGCCAGAATGCTCCTTAGAAGCAAGGACGGTGAAACTATGTCTCATATACTTTGGACATGTTGTCAGGAGGGATCAGTCCCTGGAGAAGGACATCATGCTTGGTCGAGGATCAGCGAAAAAGAGGAAGACCCTCAATGAGATGGATTGACACAGTGGCTGCAACAATGGGCTCAAGCATAACAACGATTGTGAGAATGGAGCAGGACTGAGCAGTGTTTCGTTCTGTCGTACACGGGGTCGCTGTGAGTCAGAATGGACTCGGTGGCACCTAACAACAATAACAACATTCTGATGATCACAATTAAGCATATTCTTAGAAAAATCAAGTGCATACTAATTTGAATTTGACCCACTAGGATCTTCCCATCTACCATTTTCAATAAAATTCTTCCTTGAGGCAATTACATTCTTACTTTTTGACTTAGAATCTGTGCTCTTATTACTGCTACCTTGGGCAATGCTTACTATAGCATTTACTCTTATTCTGCTCTTAGCCAACCTACAAATGAATCAAACAGATCCTTGAAGGAGCAGAATAAGCCTATGTAGAAAGACTGGCCTTCATTTTAAAATTCTTTCATCATTGTGTTCACAACTATTATGTCAACACTTTAGCTTCAAGACTGCTACAAAGATCCTGAGTTGGAGAAAGTGTCCTGAGGAACCAACTCTGCCTCCCTCCACCACATCCTTCACAACCACCTCTCCTTCCTTACTCTGTAGCCCTACAGATCTACTTTGTGACCAGACTTGTCTCAGGTCCCACATATTTCAATTGCTTGGCTTTCTTGCTGAAGAAGTCAGTGAAATCAAGAGGGGCCTCAAGCCATCATCTGACTGGGCAAGAAATGCCCTATGACAGGCTGGTGTCTTGCCTGGACTCAACTCTCTTCTAGTGCTCCTTTCACTTTTCTCCAAGCCTGTTGAATTCTCCTTCTTACAGGTCCTTCTACCCAAGCTTTTACTACATCAGCAGGGGCCTATTTTGTTGTTTTATTTATTCCTTAGACCTGCTCAGAGAAGTGGGAACCTAAGTTTTATTGACTTGACTGCTTTATTGTGTTCAGTGATGCTCAGTTTAGTGATACTTAGAAACTGAAGCCTTCTTATGAGCTACAGGCCAAGGGGACCAATATAAATCTATCCTGTTCATTTTGTATCTGAACCAAAACATACTAGCTATCAAACATGACTCCCATTTTTCTGACTCTAGTATCTCAGTGTGAGATAAGGCAGAAGTGTAAGAACTCGCTAGTACAGGAGGTACCAGTACAGGTAAATACAGGTAGTGCATGTAGGTGACTGTGGCAGGTTGGGGCACCAAAGACCAGTAATTATTCAATCACTTCCTGACTTTCTTAGTTCTCATTTCTCATTTGACTTGGAACACAAAGACCATAGAAACCAGTATTTCCTTGTAGGCAGGGACTCTCATTTAGAGACACAGTTGGGGCTAGAAGAGATGGCGTGTGCTCAGTTTGTTTACTGCTCTCTGCTTCCTTGACCCTCCCATTTCAGCTGACTGTCAACTGCTGGCTCCCTCCTCTTCCCTCCAAAACTCCCACCTAATCATTCTTCCTAAGGCAGGATCTAGCAGGAGCTGCTATCAGTCATTTGCAACTTAGCAAGAACTCAAGCTCCTGTTTATCTTTTGTTTTTGAAGCCTTGGTTCTAGTTAGAAATCCCGTAATGTGGGGCTGTATATCAGCGAAGGAGAGCTGATTTGGGAAGGTTCAAGTTTGACGCAACTCCCCAGAGGAGTGTATCTCAAAGTTTGGATCCTGGATCAGCAGTATCAGTATCACCTGGGAACTTCTTAGAAAAGTGAATTATTGGGTGGCCCGGTCCACATCTGTCAGTTTGTCATACTGCGTGGGCTTCGGTGTTGCTGTGATGCTGGGGGCTATTCAAATACCAGCAAGGTTACCCAGGGCGGACAGGTTTCAGCTGAGCTGTTAGACTAAGATAGACTAGGAAGATGGACCTGGTGGTCTACTTCTGAAAAGAATTAGTCAGTGAAAGCATTATGAATTGCAGCAGAACATCGTCTGATATAGTGCTGGAAGATGAGCCCCTCAGGTTGGAAGGCGCTAAAATACAACTAGGAAAGAGCTGCCTCCTCAAAGTAGAGTCGACCTTAATGATGTGGATAGAGTCAAGCTTTTAGGACCTTCATTTGCTAATGTGACATGACTCAGAATGAGAAGAAACAGCTGTAAACATCCATTAATAAATGGAACCTGGAATGTATGAAGTATGAATCTAGCAAAATTGGAAATCATCAAAGATGAAATGGAACACATAAAGATCAATATCCTAGGCATTAGTGAGCTGAAATGGACTGGTATATGCCATTTGGAGTTGGACAGTCATATGGTCTACTATGCCAGGAATGACAACTTGAAGAGGAATGGCGCCACATTCATTGTCAAAAAGAACATTTCAAGGTCTACCCTGAAGCACAATGCTGTAAGTAATAAGATAATATCCATACACCTACAAGGAAGACCATTTAATATGACTATTATCCAAATCTATGCATCAACCACTAAGGCCAAAAATGAAGAAATTGAAGATTTTTACTAGCTTCTGCTGTCTGAAATTGATCAACATGCAATCAGGATGCATTGATAATTGCTGGTGATTGGAATGCTAAAGTTGGAGACGAAGAAGAAGGATTGGTAGTTAGAAAATATGGTCTTGGTAACAGAAATAATGCCAGAGATTGCATCATAGAATTTCACAAGACCAACAACTTCTTCATTACAAACACCTTCTTTCACCAACATAAATGGCAACTATTAACTTGGATCTTGCTGGATGGAATACACAGGAATCAAATCAACTACATCTGTGGAAAGAGATGATGGAAAACCTCAATATCATCAGTCAGAAAAAGGGGGCCAATAGTGGAACAGACCATCAATTGCTCATATGCAACTTCGAGCTGAAACTGAAGAAAATTAAAACAAATCCATGAGAGCCAAAGTATGACCTTGAGCATATCCAACCTGAATTTAGAGACCATCTCAAGAATAGATTTGACATATTGAACACTAATGACCAAAGACCAGATGAGTTGTGGAATGACATTAAGGACATCATCCATGAAGAAAGCAAGAGGTTATTAAAAAGACAAGAAAGAAAGAAAAGACCAAAATGGATGTCAGAAGAGACTCTGAAACTTGCTCTTGAACATCCAGTAGCTAAAGCGAGAGGAAGAAATGATGAAGCAAAAGAGCTGAACAAAAGATTTCAAAGGGTGGCTCGAGAAGACAAAGTAAAGTATTATAATGACACGTGCAAAGAGCTGGAGGTAGAAAACCAAAGAGAAGAACATGCGCAGTATTTCTCAAGCTGAAAGATCTAAAGAAAAAATTCAAGCCTCTAGTTGCAATATTGAAGGATTTTATGGGGAAAATATTAAACGAAGCAGGAAGCATCAAAAGAAGGTGGAAGGAATACAGAGTCTCTATACCAAAAAGAATTGGTCAATGTTTCACTATTTCAGGAGGTAGTATATGAACAGGAACCAACAGTACTGAAGGAAGAAGTTCAAACTGCTCTGAAGGCATTGGCAAAAAACGAGGCTCCAGGAATTGATGGACTATCAATTGAGATGTTTCAACAAATGCAGCACTGGAACTGCTCAGTCATCTATGCCAAGAAATGTGGAAGACAGCTATCTGGCCAACCGACTGGAAGAGGGCCATATTTATGCCTATTCTCAAGAACGGCGATCCAACCGAATGTGGAAATTATCAAACAATATCGTTAATATCACACGCAAGTAAAATTTGCTGAAGATCGTTCAAAAGCAGCTGCAGCAGTATATTGACAGGGGAGTGCCAGAAATTCAAGCCAGATTCAGACAAGGACATGGAACTAGGGATATCATTGCTGAGGTCAGATGGATCCTGGCTGAAAGCAGAGAATACCAGAAGGATGTTTACCTGTGTTTTATTGACTATGCAAAGGCATTGGACTGTGTGGGTCATAATAAATTATAGATAACATTGCAAAGCATGGGAATTTCAGAACACTTAATTGTGCTCATGAGGAACCTGTACATAGATCAAGAGGCAGTCTTTGAACAGAACAAGGGGATGCTGTGTGGTTTAAAGTCAGAAAATGTGTGCATCAGGGTTGTATCCTTTCACCATATGTATTCCATCTATATGCTGAGGAAATAATCCGAGAAGCTGGACCATATGAAGAAGAACAGGGCATCAGAATTGGAGGAAGACTCATTAATAACCTGTGTTATGCAAATGACACAACCTTGCTTGCTGAAAGTGAAGAGGACTTGAAGCACTTACTGATGAAGATCAAAAACCACAGCCTTCAGTATGGATTACACCTCAACATAAAAAAAAACCCAAAAATTCTCACAACTGGACCAATAAGCAACATCATGATAAATGGAGAAAAGCTTGAGGTTGTGAAGGATTTCATTTTACTTGGATCCGCAATCAACACCCATGGAAGCAGCAGTCAAGAAATGAAAAGATGCATTACACTGGGCAAATCTGCTGCAAAACACCTCTTTGAAGTGTTGAAAAACAAAGATGTCACTTTGACGACTAAGGTGAGCCTGACCCAAGCCATGACGTTTTCAATTGTTTAATATGCATTCAAAAGCTGGAAGATGAATAAGCAGGACCTAAGAAGGACTGACACCTTTGAATTGTGGTGTTGGCAAAGAATATTGAATATACTACGGATTGCCAAAAGAACAAACAAGTCTATCTTGGAAGAAGTACAATCAAATGCGCCTTAGAAGCAAGGATGGTGAGACTGTGTTTCACCTACTTTGGACATGTTGTCAGGAGGGATCAGTCCCTGGAGAAGGACATCGTGCTCGGTAAAGCAGAGGGCCAGTGAAAAAGAGGAACACCCCCAACTAGATGGATTGGCATGGTGGCTGCGACAACAGGCTCAGGCAAAACAACAGTTGTGAGGGTGGCGAAGGACCAGGCAGTCTTTTGTTCTCTTGTGCATAGGGTCACTATGAATCAGAACTAACTTGACAGCACCTAACAACAACAATAACAACCCTGGTGGTGCAGTGGTTAAGAGCTCTGCTGCTAACCAAAAGATCAGCAGTTTGAATCCACCAGCCACTCCTTGCTGAAAGTGAAGAGGACTTGAAGCACTTACTGATGAAGATCAAAAACCACAGCCTTCAGTATGGATTACACCTCAACATAAAAAAAACCCAAAAATTCTAACAACTGGACCAATAAGCAAAAAAAAAAAAAAAAAAAAATTTTTTTTTTTTTTTTTTTTAAGCAACATCATGATAAATGGAGAAAAGATTGAGAAAAGATTGAAACCCTATGGGGCAGTTCTACTCTCTCCTATAGGGTTGCTGTGAGTGGGAATCAACTAGATGGCAATGTGTTACCCCAGACCTACTGATTCAGAAATCAGAGGGTCAGACCCACCAGCCTGTGTTTTAACAAGCCCTGCAAGTGACCCTGATGCATGCTCAAGTTTGGGAACAACTGTCTCTTGGACAACTGTGGCCCCACACAAAACAAGACAGGCCCAGGCGCTCCTTTAACATCTATTGTAAGAGGTTATTACATGTAGGAAATTTGTTGTAATCAGGTCAACAAAACTCTGGGTTGGTCCCAGGGATTAATTTTTTCCATTATAGGAGACCCTGGCATTAATTTCTGTGATGAACATTACTCCATAATGGGATTTTCTGCATCTAAGAGAATAAGATTTGCTAGTGGCATTAGGAACACAAAGGAAGTGCTCTTCTCTTTGTGAACCTGAATTTGTATTTAAACAATGAATAGGCTAATTACAACAGTTATCTGTTAAAGCTCAAGCCTTTCTTATTCACCTTTTAACCAGTGTTACCTTTTTGTCTTTGGAAGTAATGAAACTACATTTCTCAGACCCATCAGACTGACATTTGTTCTAAAATAGGAAAAAGTTGGAGGCTTTTGGAAGTCCTTGAGTTTAGCATCAGAGAACAGAAACCATCAACAACAAAGAAAAAAGGCAGGGAAATGAGGAAGTGAGTTGACTGTCCTAAAGTTGTAACTTTGGAAGACAAAGCTAAATGGAGAGAGAAGAAGGATGCAGAGAGATAGGGAAGGATGGAAAGAGGAGGCTAAGAGGCATCGAAGTCTAAAATTTTAAGTTGATAGATATCTGTCTTAGTCGTCTAGTGCTGCTAAAACAGAAATACCACAAGTGGATGGCTTTAACAGAGAGAAATTTATTTCCTCACAGTCTAGTAGGCTCGAAGTCCAAATTCAGGGCATCAGCTCCAGCGAAAGGCTTTCTCTGTTGACTCTGGAAAAAGATCTTTGTCATCAGTCTTCCCTTGGTCTGGGAGCATCTCAGCGTAGGAACCTCAGGTCCAAAGGATGAACTCTGCTCCCAGCACTGGTTTCTTGGTGGTATGAGGTTCCCCTGTCTCTCTGCTCACTTCTCTGTTTCATAACTCAAAGAGATTGACTTAAGACACTATCTAATCTTGTATATCTCATCAATATAACTGCCACTAATCCATCTCATTTCTTCGTAGTAATAGGATTTACAACATATAGGGAAATCACAGAAAATGGTGGACAATCACACAATACTGGGACTCATGGCTCAGCTAAGTTGACAGATGTTTTGGGGAGACACAACTCAATCCATGACAATATCTGCGTGCTTTCCCACCTGTTTTTATATATTCACATAAAACTGCTGAACTAACTAAAAACCCAGTGCCCTCGAGTTGATTCCAACTCATAGCGACTCCATGAGTCTGAACTATGCTGAACTATGACCACAAAATTTTAATAAGAGAAGGAAGGAGGAGAGCAGAGGAACATGGGGGGAGGGTAGCATTGACACCCAGGGTAATAACTTACATTGCTTCAGTTTACAAAACCCTTATTTTGTTCTCACAGTACATGAAGGAGGCAGGGGTAAGCAATATTATCCCCATTTTGCTGTTATGCTGCTGTGGAGTCAGATGCCGACTCACGGTGACCCCACTCATAAGGGAACGAAACACTGCTCGGTCCTGTGCCATCCCCATGATGGGCTGCGGACTGGACCTTTGTAATCCATAGGGGTTATCATTGGCCAATTTTCAGAAGTCAATCAACAGGTCTTTCTTCCTAGTCTGTTTTAGTCTGGACGCTCTGCTGAAACCTGTTCAGCATCGTAGCAACACACCAGCCTCCACTGACAGCTGAGTGGTGGTTAGACATGAGGTGCATTGGCTGAGAATCAAACCCAGGTCTCCCACATGGAAGACGAGAATTCTATCACTGAACCTCCACTGGTCCCATAGTGCCATTTCATAGAGGAGGAAACTGAGGTCCAGCGAGGATCAAGGATTTATCAGGTACCCAGCAAGTGATGGAGCCCTACTGAGTCCTTTTTTATTTTAGTTTTTTTTTTAATAAGAAAATAGTTGTGTCTTCCCACTTGCTATTTTGCCAAAGACTGTTCAGTAGAGTTCTGGAGATGTTAAGCCAGATGTTAAGAATTCCATATTAGCATTTTAGCTGAAGTTAACTATTGCCCTCGTCGATAGTGACCCTATAGGACAGAGTAGAACTGCCCCATAGGGTTTCCAAGGGGTGGCTGGTAGATTTGAACTGCTGGCTTTTTGGTGCAGCCAAACTTTTAATCACTGCACCACCAGGTGCAAAAATCAAACCAAACCCATAACCATTGAGTTGATTCCAACTCATAGCAACCCTAGAGGCCAGAGTATAACTGCCTCATAGGGTTTCCAAAGAGCAGCTGGTGGATTTGAACAGATGACCTTTTGGTTAGTAGGTGAGCTCTTAACCACTGCACCACCAAGCCTGCGTACTAGCTAAAGTTAGTGTGTGAGAATTCTTTGTGAGCCCTCAAGTGCTAAACCTTTGTAGGTTTTGGAATGCAAGGAATGAACGGTCTTTTGAACCTGTTTGCATGATGGGGGATGGCAACCTAAGCTCTGGGGGAACTTGTTACTTGTTGGCTGTGGTATCCGAAGGTCCAGGCTTGCAAACATGGACTGCAGGAGGCCGCCCTGTTCTGCTGGGTGACTTGGCTGCCTCCTGCCCATCCTGGACAGCAGTGTCCCTGTACTCACCAAGATCTTCCCTCCTTTCCTGTCGGGGAATGGGGGGCTTGCTGATGCAATGCTTAAATGGAACAATTATGGGTAATAAAATAGAATCCTGAAACCTCATGTTATGGAAATGGCTCCCTTTTCCAGTTGCTAGGAAATCAAATCCAAAGAGATCCTAAAGCCATAGGCCAGGCTGGAGCTGTTACAAGTGGATGCTGGGAAAGGGAGCAAGCAGAGGGAGCTCTTTGAAGAGGAGCTGCTCCTTGGTCTGATGTCAGCCTGGCGGCCACTCTCCCCAGCTCCTGTCTCACTTCACCTACAGGTGGGGGTCGGCAGCTGCCAATGTGTGATTTAAGGGTGGCCTTTTTTTTTTTGCAGTCACCTCACATGGTGGACCAAATGTCAGCCATTTGAATAGCCATTGGTCTGCTCTGACCTGGTGCTTCCCGTACTAATACCCCTAGATTACTTTAGGGCACAAATGAACACTGCAAAAGGTTCAGAGCAGGCGACAGTGTCCTCAAAGCAAGATAACTTCCTGGGCGGTGCTTAATGAGCTGAGCAGTGCGGCAATTTTGTAGCAGGTGCAACCCAGAACTGAAGTTGAGGACCTGAAAGAGGGATTTTCTTTAAAAGTCTCTGTGCATCATGGTCCCCCTGAGCTTGCTGGCTTTCACGAGCCTTTCTCCTTGCTCACACTGGCCTCTTTCTGTCCTCAAATGTGCCAGGTCCTTCCATGCTCAGGACCCCCCCATGCTGTTCCCCCCTCCTAGAACCCTTCTCAGCCTTCCTCACCTGGCTGGACCCCAGCTATCCCTCATGGGCTGAAACATCACTTCCCAAGTGATAGAGCTCTCAGTTAGAGATGAGTTCCTTTGTTTTCACTCTCCTGGTTTCCTGTAATCTTCATTTGTAATGCTTATCACAGATCCCTGTGTGGCACAAACAGTTAAACATAACTGTTAGCCTTGCTTATTGATAAAACATAAATTCAGATATTGTTCCATGGCTTTTGGGATTAAGTTGTTCTAGTCTGGTCTTTATGATCAATCAAGTAGGCAGTGACTTTATCACATGACAAGTGTAAAACATCTCATAGGAAAAGTCTTTAATTTTCCAAGTCAATAAATCTGAAAGCCAGCAATTGCACTGAAATGATTATATTTAGAAGAAAAGAGATGTGTGTGTGTGAAAAAAAATCCAACAACAACCTTAAGTTTCCATACAGTCAATTTGTAAGTCTGTAAGGGGTTTTGTCATATGCTTTGATTGTAATGTCTGATTGTGTGTGTGAGTGTGTGTTTCTTTTCCTCCAGACAAGGTATAGTATTTAAAGTTCATCTGGCATTTGATCATGTGGCGAGTCTATATAACATGGCTTGTTCAGGAAATCTGGAGCTAAGCAGGGTGAGAATGTCAGTGATGGAAAAGAAAGACAGTGGGTACTTCTGCTGTATTTTTGTTACGAATATTTTCTACATATTGTCAGAATAGAAAATCTAAACAGCCGTTCTCGAATTCGTATGTGTTAAACGCATCAATGGTTAGTGGGGTCATCTGATGGAAAGGGTTCCAGGCTATGAATAAGGCAACTTGGAATTCAGCCCAAATCCTTCTATTAAAGGGATAGGTCATGGGCTCTTAGATTATGAACACTGAACCAAGGAACTACCACACAGCATTGGTTCCCCAAAGGCTGTGATGACACGTGGCAGACACTCTTGTTTGACTAGTCAATGGCCATTCCCAGTTGCTTCTCTCTTAACTATCTCCCATTATAGCAGCTGAGAAAAGCCAGATGGTCACATTTCCATCCTTCCTTGCAGCTAGAGTTGTCCATGTAACGTGGTTCTGGCCAGCAAGACTTAAGAGAAAGTCAACTGGGAGGATTCTGAGAAAGGTTTTTCTTCCTGATAAAAGGGAAGAAGAACATGATGAGAGCCCTTTTTCGCTTTTCTTCTCCTAGTGCACAGCTGCCCAAAACTCCCGGCTTTGGACAGGTTCGTGTAGTCCTGATGCCTGAATTTGCAATATTGTATTGTGATCACGAGAGGAGGTCATGAGAACTGAGGAGACACGGACCAAGTACCTGACTCTCTGTTGCTTTGGAATCAGTTCTGGAACTGTCTATTTCCTTTGGCTTAATCTCCTTATGGTTGAAGGTATTTTTAGTTTGTGGGCGTCTTAGTTATCTAGTGCTGCCATAACAGAAATACCACAAGGGGCTGGCTTTAACAAACAGAAGGTTATACTCTCACAGTCTAGGATGCTAGAAATCTGAATTCAGGGTGCCAGCTCCACGGGATGGTTTTGTCTCTGTCAGCTCGGGGGAAGGTCCTTGTCATCAAACTTCCTTTGGTATAGGAGTGTCTCAGTGCAGAGACCCCAGGGCCAAAGGACATGCTCTGCTCCTGGTTCTTCTTTCTTGATGGTACGAGGTCCTTATCATCCTGTTCACTTTTCTCTCCTTTTATCTCTTGTAAGATAAAAGGTGATGTAAGCCACACCCCAGAAAAACTCCCGTTACATTGGATCAGAGATGTGACCTGAGTAAGGGTGTTGCATCCTGCCCTAACCCTCTTCAACACAACCCAATCTTGCCTCATTAACCACAGGCAGAGATTAGGATTTATAACATGTAGCATAATCACATCGGATCACAAAATATAGAGGACAACCACACAATACTGTGAATCATGGCCTTGCCAAGTTGACACACATTTTTGGGGGACACAATTCAATCCATAACAGTGGGTGTGGATTTTTTTTTTTTTGAAGTGATATGGACTACTGAGAAAAAGCATGAGTTTTGTTTAAAATCAGATAGACCTGGGTTCAAATCCTGCTTCTGTTGATTCAAATCCTGGCTCTGTTATTTACTAGCCATGTGATCTTGGGCAAGTTAATAAACATCTTGGAACCTGCATTTCTTCATCTGTAAAATGTGAGAAATGGACTAAATGGGTACTAAGATCATACCATGAAAAAAAAAATTTCCTTGGTTTGCTAAAATAAAGGGGTGAAAAATTACACTATGTATTGTTGGGACAACCAGAGGAGGTATATACTCTTGATGTTCCGTAGGTTGGGTTTAGTTGCCTCCCAGACATGACCCAGCATTGTGCATTTTTAAAGGACAAATAGGGAATTAATCCCTGGCACCTCTGCTGTTGCCCAGAGCCCACTTGAGAGCAGGCCACCATCTGCAGCATGTCAGAGGGGGGTTTCTTGTTGCTTTAATATATAATTAGGAGCTGCGTCTTACTGTTGCTGTCAGCTCTGAGGACCTGATCTCTGTGGAGTCTCGGCAGCATCTGAAAGCTTTGGCTGGATGGGTGCCATGGCAACAGCTACACTCCTAATGCCAGAGATGTGCTTATTTTTTTTTAAGAGCCAGGTGTTGTCTTACCAATTCTGGGGGAAATAAGCTTTCTTTTTGTTGAATCCTGCCACAGAGCAATCTAGCCTCACATTTAGCCAGAGGTTACCAGTTGACTGGACTGCCTCCACTTGGCAAAACTCTGTGGCTTTAGGCTACAGGGTAGAACTTTCTGGGTTGGAGTTTCCATAGGTAGACACTCATCAGGGCAGAACACCCCAGATCTAGCCAAGTGCCACTTTTACAGGGAAAGAAGGGAATTCGATGACCCTCCCTACGGCCTTCTTAGAAAAACAAATTATATTGTAGGGTGTTGGTCAAATTCCTGTCTTTCTGAAAAGACCAAATCAGCTCTGCCAAGAAATAAGCACTCTAAAGAAAATGTTGGATTCAGGGGAATTTTTAGCTGCGTGAGGGTACTTGGAAACTGCATAGAGTGTGTACAATTTCTTTCCAGAGAGGTTTAACTCCTAGCTGACCCCATCAATCATAGTGGTTCACTATGTCCAGCTTCTGACTTTCACCCCTTCCCTCTACAGGCTGAGCTGCCATGGCTGGAAGAAGCAAGGAAACTGATCTAAGTCAAGGTCAGGGCCCATACCTATGAGAACCTTGAACAACCCACAGTGACTTGAGTTTACTGTCTTACCAAAAACGGGTACCTGGAAGATATGGATTTTTTCTTTCCATGAAGGATTCAACTATGAGAGTATCTTCAATTTGGAGAAATAATATCCGTGTCCTGTTTGCCTGCTTACACCCAGTGCTTGGAATTGTGAGTTTAGAGTGTAATGAAGTTACCAGATTGAACCTAAATTGAGTTTATTTCTGGGATTTGTAGCTTTCTTTGCAGATCTAGAATACTGGTGGGACAGGACCACCAGGGGTCTATTTGCATGTGGAAATGGGAAGCCTACTGAGGAAGAACTTCTAAGAGACAAAAAGCCAGGACGAGCTTGGTCCAAAATTGTGACCTCAACCATCAAAATGGAAGGATGACTTTAAGGGCAGAATGGTGCCCACACCTCATTTGTCCTGTGATCTAGCTTCCATGGATGTCTGAGGCACTGGCAGAGAGTGAGAGCTGTAAGTGAAAACAAAAAAATACAGAAAAAAAATTTTCCACAAAAATCTCTGAAAGGTGGTTGCTGCAAGACTCTTGGCCTGCTTTGATGCAGTGTGAAGTCAGCCACGAGTGATGAGGAACGGCATGGTGTGTTATGTGGGTGTCCACAGGCTCAGTGGCAGTCAGTTGTGGCAGGAAAGTAGCTCAATGGGACAGCTGAGACCGTGCCCAGGCAAAACCTCCATTGATGGTGCAGAAAAGGACTTGCCATGAGCAAACGCGAGACCTCCTGTGAGGACTTCCAGAAATGTGGGAGATCTGAAGGGAGTAGGAAGTCCTGCCATCTTAGTTAGCTCTCTTAGAGGTTCCGGGCTGGCACAGCCTGGGAAAACTCTCTTGCAAGTGAACAACTCCGATGTACCACGATGAGTGCCGTGACAGAAGAGTCACAGACGCCATGCGAACGCATCAGAGACACAAACACTCGGACTGTGAAGAACTGAGAAGAGGTGATTCCACAAGAAGGTCTTGAAGCACAAGTAGGGAACTAGTTAGATGGAAAGGATCAGGGAGGGCAGTCCAGGAAGAAGGAAACGTGAGTGTCAGGCAGAGGCGTGTTCTCAGCAGGGACTGCAAGTGACTCCGGAAGGGCAGAGCATGGCTGCCTGTAGGAGACCCAGTGGTGGGAGGTGGCAAAGGACCGACTAGCCTTCTGTGGTGTGCCAGGAGTTTGGGCTTCATCTGGAAGGCTGAGGTGAGGATTTTTACCTTGGGGAATGATACTGTTAAATTTACTTTTCAGGGAAGTAGTTCTAGCAATGGTGCACGGAGAAACTTGGTCTAGAGACTTGACTCATTTCCCACTGCCGTCCAGTCGATTCCGACTCCTCGTGACCCTAGGGGACAGAGCAGAACTGCCCCATAGGGTTTCCAAGGCTGTAAATCTTTACAGAAGCAGGCTGCCACATCTTTCTCCTACAGAGTGGCTGGTGGCTTCTAACTGCTGTCCTTTGGGTTAGCAGCCAAGCACCTTAACCACTGCACAGCGGAGCTTCTTGGAGACTCGTTTAGGAGGTGCTTGTAGCATTTTTTTTTTTTTTTTGTAGCAAGCATAGCAAAATTATGAGCATCTGAACTAATTAGCTGCAATACTGCAGATGTTTCACCAGAGAAGGTCAAACTATAAGGATATGATGCAATTTTCGTAGGTGTAAAGAGTCGTTGAGATATTCTTGGAAAATAAAGGCTTTCTTGGAGCTAGGCAATCGTGGGTTCAAATCCTGAGGCCGCCATTTGCTGACCAAATTGAGTTCAGCAACATACATCAGTTGGCTGTCTCAATCTACCTTTTCCTCATTTATAAAATGAGGATAATGCTACCGACCTCAAGATTCTGTGATAGTTGAATGACGTATGGAGTATGCAAAGAGGTAGATTAAGACATATGATTCCTTTTCCTGCTCTTCTCACTGGAAAACTCGCCATGCTGCTACCTGAATCCAAGTAATAATTACTATTTTTATACCAATCCCCCTCCCCTTCTCTTCGCACTTAAGTATTACTATGGAGACATGACTTTTCTAAGAAGTTCAGCAAAGAGATTGAAGCAGTTAAGTGCTTGTCATATCCCCTTGTGATTTTTATGCCTACATGAATATCAATTTGATAAATCAAAGAGATATATCTTTCTTTAATATGCTTTTTTTGGCAGCCGTTTTCTAAGGCCTCAAAAAACAAAACAAAAAAACCATTGTTGCCAAGTCGATTCCGACTCACAGCAACCCTATAGGACAGAGTAGAACTACCCCATAGAGTTTCCAAGGAGTGCCTGGAGAATTCGAACAGCTGACCTTTTGGTTAGCAGCCATAGCTCTTAACCACTATGCCACCAGGGTTTCCATCTAAGGCCTTATCACCATAATTTTAAAGAAGATGAAAATATGAAAAAAAAATATTTGAAACAAAAGGATGCACCTGAAAACTCTTGGCGATAGATCGTATTGGTTGAGTTTTGGGATACGTTTAAGCAGGTACAACAATCTGACACACATTATATCGGCAGTCTCATTTTGTATTCATGAAATCAGTGGGGAATGAAGAGATCCTGCTGGTAATGGAGTAAGGAGCCCTGTCAGTTCTGAGGTGTCCAAAGCTGAAATTGTATATTAAAAACAACCATTCACCAAGTTGTTTCTGATGGAAGCACATAAAAACCCCAGTTGCCTTCAACTCTAAGTCATGGCAGCTCCATGTGTGTCAGAGTAGAACTGGGCTCCAAAGGATTTTTTTTTTTTTTAATTATTTTTGGTGACACTATACATTCGTCAGGCTTTTTTTTGGTGGGGGGTAACCCAGCTATCTTTTATTCAGACACTCTATTATTCTTATTTTGTTGTTGAGAATATGCACAGCAAAACATAGACCAGTTCAACAGTTTCTACATGTACAATTCAATGACATCGATACATTCTTCGAGCTGTGCCACGATTCTCACCCCCCTTTTCTGAGTTGTTCCTCCCCCATTAACATAAACTCACTGCCCCCTAAGACTCCTATCTGATTTTTTGACTTGCTCTTGTCAATTTGATCCCATATAAATAGTTCTTAAAAGAGCATAATGCTCAAGGCAGACATTTTTTACTAGTTAAGCTAAACTATTGTTTGGTTTTAAGAAGACTTCTGGGAATATTTTTAAAGGTTTAAAGATTATCTCAAGGCAATAATTTCAGGGGCTCATCCAGCCTCCATGGCTCCAGAAAGTTTGGAGTCCATGAGAATTTGAAATTCTGTGCTGTATTTTCTCCCTTTTGACCAGGATTCTTCTATAGAATCTTTGACTGAAATGTTCAGTAATGGTAGCAGGGCACCGTCCAGCTCTGGTCTCACGGCAAAGGAAGCAGCTGTTCATGGTGGCCGTAGGGTTTTCAGTGGCTGATTTTTTGGAAGATCACCAGGTCTTTCTTCCAAAGTACCTCTGGGTGGACTTGAACCTCCAACCTTTAGGTTGGCAGTCAAGTGTGTTAACTGCATCAGCCAGGGACTCTGATGGAGGCACATAGGAGGAATAAACTGTGCTTAGAGCCGTGGAAGCATGCATCAGAATCCCCTGGGAGATTTGTTAAAACACAGCTTGCTGGGCCTCAGCCTTAGAGGTTCTGATTTAGCAGCTCGGGGGTAGGCCCTGGAATTCGTATTTCTAACAAATTCCCAAGTGATGCTGCTGCTGCTGGTCTGAGGACCACAACTTGGGAATCACAGAACTTAGTAGTTCAGCTGTCGTGTTCTATCTATCTTACAGACTTCATAGGTGGTTACATATTAGTTTCCTGGGGCTTCTGTAAAAAATCACCACAAACTGGGTGGCTTAAAACAATAGAAATTTATTCTCTTACAGTGCTGGAGGCTAGAAGTTTGAAATCAAGGTGTTGACAAGGTGCAATGTGATGGATCACTTTTATGTGGCTTTTCTCACCATGATCTTGTAACTCCTACCCAAGTGACTGGGAGGAACTATACAAATAAGGTAATTGTGGCCCACCAAGGGGTTTGGATGGCTTGGTAATATGTAAATAAAATTCATGGCGCATATGTGGGGGTGGGACCATGCAAATAAGGTCTTTGGAACCCTAACAAAGGGATTGGTCAGCTTTGTCATCCTTCTAGGCTTATAATGAGCCATCCTAGAGGTGAGAAGGAAGGATCTCACCACCACCAAGGAAGAAGAGCCAGGAGCAGAGTGTGTGCTTTGGACCTGGGATCCCTGTGCTGAGACCCTCCTCTACCCAGGAGACTGAAAGAGAGAGAAAGAGAGAGAGAGAGCTGTAACACCAAAGACAGCAAGAAGCAGCAGCAGAGGCAGGAGATTGGCAGGAGACAGTGTGGTGGGCTTCCCAGCCCGTGGACCCAGAAAGCTGACACCTTTGGGCCGAGTCTTACTGGCAGAGTGGGGTGCCTTGGGGCACTTACTGGCAGAGCTAAAAGAGCTTTGTAACACTTGCCCAAGCAGGGCAGAGGCCAAGAGTCCAGAGAGAAGCGTGCCTTGGGCACGGCTGGGAAGAGGCTGTCCTGATGGAAGACCTGCATCCTTGAGTGTTCCTGAACCTAAATTGTAACCTGTTACTTCCCTAATAAATCCCATAATTGTGAATATTGTCTTTGAGTTCTGTGTGGCCACTGCAATGAATTATCGAACTCAGTAGAGAAGCAGAGAGTGCCATGGGAGGGACAGTTGGTGTCAAAATTGGTAAAGATGGGGGAGAGAGGAGGCGTGTCTGACCTTCACCTCATAGGAATCAGCCTTGGGCTATTGCTGCTGATTCTCCGTCCTCCTCGTGGAGTTAGAGGAGGTCAGATGTCACCCCCATGCCATTTGACACAAGGCCATATGTCCTCTAAGGTTTCTAGAGAAGAATACTTCATTGCCTTTTCCTAGCTTATAGTGGTCAGCACCAATCTTTGGCATTTTTTGATTTGTGGCAGAATAATTCCAATTTCTACTTCTTTCTTCACATGGCCATCCTCTGTGTCTCCACATCTCTCTCTGCTATAAGGAAACAAGTCATTGGATTTAGGGCCCACCCTAATCCTGTATAAAAAAAAACCCACTGCCATCAAGTATGACCTCATCTTAATCACATCTGTGGCTCACTACTTAAGAGCTACATCTGCTAACCAAAAGGTCGGCAGCTCAAATCCACCAGGCATTCCTTGGAAACTCTATGGGCCAGTCCTACTCTGCCCTATAGGGTCACTATGGGTCAGAATCGACTTGACAGCAACTGGTTTGGTTTTTGGTGTTTGTAAAGACCCTATTTCCAGATAAGGTCATATTCACAGGTATCTGGACTTAGGACTTCAACATTTCTTTTTGGGAAGGACCCAATTCAACCTACAGACGGCAATAAATATTTTTGTGACTCTAAGAATATTATTAGAAGGCCCCATGCCTTCACTTAGACCAAGCAATGTTGAGTCCTGCTCGAGACCCTATGCTTTGGAGACTTTCATTCTAGCCCATCTCTGGCCTCACCTCTCCCCATGGGTGAGCAGTCCATGGGGCCAAGCAATGCCCTGGAGCTTATGGCCCCCTTCCAGATCCATTTCTTGGGATACCCGGGACCCTGGAATTCCCTGTTCAACAGGCCCTGAGGTTTCCACACTCAGCCCTCATCATCCACATCATTATGAAAGTATATTTGTCAAGATAGAGGCTAGAACATTTTTGTTAGCCTGATCTAGAATTTTCAAATATTTAGACAAATGGTACATATGGGTCTCCTTTTATACTCTTGCTTTGGGTTCCGCAAATGTTATAGCAGACTTGCTTCAACTAATAACATAATATTCAGAAGAAGTTACCTGAGGTCTCTTATAAAATGCATGCACTCCATACCAGTTCTACTCAAATTCTGGTCCCCAGACTGGCAGCAATAGGACTGTTGGAAATGCCAGTAGGCTTCACTTGGACCATCAGAATCAGAATGGCTGGTGGTGGGGCCCAGGCACCTGCTCTCTAACAAGCTCTCCTGGTGATTCTGATGCATGCTAAAGTTTGAGAACCACTGCTCTAGATGAGTGTCTCTCAATTTTGATGTGCATAAAAGATCTCCTGGCGATATGGTGAAGAATCTTTCTGATCCCTGGTATCTGCAAGTCTACCAAGCTCCCAGGTCATGCTAATGTGCCTGGCTCTTGATCCTTATTCAAAGTAGCCAGGCTAGATCACTCCAGCCTGTAGCTATAAGTAGAGTATGGAAAGATGATACAACAATGGCTCGTGTATCAGCCCCATCTTCTGATTTGCCCCCCACCAATGGAATTTGTGGTTATAGACAGAGCATTTTGACCAAAAGCAGGGTGGGTAGCTGAGCTTGCTGCACCAGAGAGAGCACCTTCTTGCCCCCTGTATAAGCAGTAGGATCCCAGGCCTTGCTTCCTGGTGGTGCCAAGGAGAGGTGTTACGGCCCCTGAAAAGAAAGACCATGTAATGGTACCTCTTGGCCGATGTGCCCACTGCAGCCTCACAAGATTTCCAGCCTGAAGAAGAAACGTGAGCCACAGGTGTTACAACCTCTGCTAAGGCCTAAGGGCCAATAAGATCCCTCTTCCTCCTCCCCCTTGCCTTGGCCCTAGGAACCTGGTGTGAACTGAGGGTGACTTCTCCATTGCCAGGGGGGATGGGTTCAGATTCTGAAACGACTACTAAGTTGAGCTGTAGAAAAATTTATTAATGCTATTTCTTATATGTGTGATGTTTGGGATTGAGTTTAGTTCCCACTACGTACACGATTGTCTCATATGCAGGAGCCTCCTGAGCTGGGCTGGGGGCTGAGCCCACACCCTGGAATGACCTCACTCTTTGTAGAATTGCTTTCTGGGGCTATAAACCACTGGATCACTATCTCAGACTGCTCTTAAGATTTCTGTGTTTTGTTTTTGAACCAGATGCTCTTTCTACCTGGAGAAGGTTCCTCCTCCTCTGCCCTTCCACACCCGAGGCTCAGCACACACCTCACTCCTTCCTCCACCCTCTGCCCTTCCACACCCGAGGTTCAGCACACACCCTCACTCCTTCCTCCGCCCTCTCCCCTTCCACACCTGAGGCTCAGCACACACCTCACTCCTTCCTCCACCCTCTGCCCTTCCACACCCGAGGCTCAGCATACACACTCACTCATTCCTCTGCCCTCTCCCCTTCCACACCCGAGGTTCAGCACACACCCTCACTCCTTCCTCCGCCCTCTCCCCTTCCACACCTGAGGCTCAGCACACACCTCACTCCTTCCTCCTCCCTCTGCCCTTCTACACCAGAGGCTCAGCATACACACTCACTCATTCCTCTGCCCTCTGCTGTCTCTTCCCTGTTGACAAGTTACACTCTCCTGTTATGGCACTTGTCTGCAGATCTGGCTGACATCTTAGATTTCACTTCAAAGCTTTGCTACCCTGTATGTATGTAGAATTTACACCCCACTTCAACCAATTCTTCTAAACTTGTAGTACTTGCCTTCCTGCTAAAGATTAATTTTCTAGGTGCAGTTACTCAATTTTCGGTGGCCCGACTACTTGGATAATTCTAGTTAAAAGCCAGCTAGATTCAGAATAAAGGAAAACTAAAAACCAAACCTGTTGCCATCGAGTCGATTCCAACTCGTAATGACCCTATAGGACTGAGTAGAACTGCCCCACAGGATTTCCAAGGAGTAGCTGGTTGATTGAACTATTGACCTTTTGGTTACTAGCCAAGCGCCTAACCACTGCACCATGAGGGCTCCAGAATAAAGGAAAGGGCCTGTGATTAATGTCTTTTCCTCTCTTCATACCTGCCCAGGTACCTTCGTCCATTTAGAAGTGGCTTTTTTTAAAGGGTGGCTGAGTCCTGATGGAGCAGTGGTTAAGTGCTTGACTGCTAACTGAAAGATCAGCAGTCCAAACCCATCAGCTGCTCCATGGGAGGAAGATGTGACGGTCTGCTTCCGTAAAGATTTCCAACCTTGGAAACCCTATAGGGTCGCTGTGAGTAGATGGCAACGGGTCTGGTTTTGGAACAATGCTTAAAGGAATGGTACCAATGGCAATAGTATTGGCGCCGCTGGTGGCTGTGGCGGCGGTGCTCACCTAATCAGAGCTTGTGGAAGTCTGACTCAAAATTACTACGTGCCAGAGAACTATAAACTGTTCAACATAGCTTGTACCGAAGAGCAGGGTATGAGAAGGGAAGAAGCTAAAGAGGAAGGCAGGAACAGCATACCATGCTAAGAAGTTTGTACTTTATTTTGCAGGGACAATGGGATCTAATGAAGGTTTTATGCAGAGGATGGAAGGATGGGATTTGGGTTAGAAAGATCATTCAAGTAGCAAGGAGATGGGGGGCTGGCGTGGGAATTGGTCATGTAGTGATTTCTCTTCGGTTCTGGCCTACTTCAGGGCCCAGTTCCTACCCTAAGAAAACACAGGCAAAACAAGTTAATTTCAAATGGGAGGAAACCAGATATAATTCCCAGCTTAGTCAGATCCACCTCACCAACTCAGTCCAGGAACCCCCGTCTTCTGCCTGTGTGTCTGGGCCCTGGCACGAACATCTCCCCCATGTCTTTCTTTACCATCCAGGATGTTCCAGGTCTGACACATGTAGCTTTTTATGGTTCCTTAGTTCTTTTGTGGGGGCAGTGGTGGTTATGTGGTGGAATTCTCACCGTCCATGCACGAGACCCAGGTTCGATTCCCAGACAACGTACCTCATGCCCAGCGGTCCCCCTATGTCCTTGGGGGCTTGCATGTTGCCATGATGCTGAACAGGTTTCAGCAGTCCTTCCAGACTGAGACGGACTTGGAAGAAAGGCCTGGTGAACTATGTCCAAAAATCAGCCAACAAAACACTGTGGATCACAATGGCCCATTCTGCAGCCAGTCATGGGGACGGCACAGGATGGCGCAGCATTGTTTCAGGTGTGTGGGGTTGCCATGAGTCTGGGGGCTGACTTGACGATGGCTAACAACCACAACAATAACAACAAGTTCTTTCGTGGATGTAGGTATGATTTTACCCCAAACGACTTCATTTCTGTCTTGAACTCTCATTCTACCTGCAGCTGGACTTAATCTTAAATGATCCAGGGCTATTTTCTCAGATAGTTTCAGAATCCCCTTTCACCCTAGCGTCTCTTCTGTGGGTGTAGATGGTGGAGTGGGTTGCTGCATGGGTGCAAAGGGGGCATTGGCTCCTTGGCTGGCATCTACTGTTGATATAAACTGGTTTCTAATCAGCATTGATCCTTGGGTGTCTATTAAAATGACCAGGCCTCCCAAATGGCTTCCAGTCAATGGCTGTGGTTGTAGCCTCTTAATATGACCATAAGACCCCTGTGGGCCAACCTCTTTCAGTACCACATAGGTGTCAGGTGGCAAGAACCTGGGTACCAGGTGAGGGCATGTGGGAAGTATCCATTTGACTGTCCAGCCCAATGCCTCTGCCTCCAATTCAGTCACTTTGACCCACCATTCTCCCCCTTGCTACGGGTGGTGTGGTAGAGACCCTGAGTGCTCATTCATATCCTGCTTTCCTCTCTCTTTCCAAGCGCACACACGAGGATTGCAGTTAGGGAGGGCTGTGTGATTAATTCTGACCACTGGCTGTGAATCGAAGTGGCATGTTACTTCTGGGCCAAAGCATTTCATTGCTGAGTGCAAAACACAGGCATGCTCTCTTCCCTGCTGCGGTGACTGAGAGGGCCGTACGCTTCCAACACAGCAGCTACAGGATTAGGGGGTCTCTTTCCACCTGCCAGGCAGAGCTCTTACTGACCTGCCTTTCTCACAAAATGTGAGGAACAAATAAATGTCTGTGGCATTAAGCCTCACAGCCGTGGGCTTGTTAGTTACGACAGCATTACCTAGCTTCTCCTAATACCAGTGGCACAGGGAATTCTGTAGGACTCGGGGAAGAAAAGGCCATCCGGCTGTCTCTATTCCAGCTGCCTGGGGATTCCCTGAAGAAACTTGCCCCTTCCTTGGGCTTCAACTGGGGAAAAGGCCCAGGTGTCCTATAATCAGGGGTCTCCCCGTTAATTGCATTTCCTCTCCTAACTTTTTATTTTGGTTTCTCTCTGGTTGTGTGAATGTTCAGGACAATGGGAGTTTTCCTGTACAAATGAATTAATGTCAGTTCACGTGCTATTCTGGAGCCCTGGTGGCACAGTGGTTAAAGCTCGGCTGTTAACCAAAACTTTGGCAGTTCTAATTCACCAGCTGCTCCTATGTGGCAGTTCTACCCTGTCCTATAGGGTCACTATAAGTCGGAACTGACCCCATGGCAACGGGTTTGGATTTTATATGCTATCCTAAATAGACTAGAAGAGTGAAGAGTGAAGCTAGATTCACTACTGACAGCACGTGGTACGTAACTAAATGAAAGTTAGTCAGCTTTCGACAGTTATAAAAGAGTCTTGGGAGTCATGTGAGTAATATCTTAAAGAGAAAAAAACTTGCAGTGAAAAAATTAAGGAATAAAGAAGAAAGCCCACATCGATTCAGTCAGGTACCTGCTTTGTGACTGGTGTGCCAGGCCTTTTCGGATGTGGCAACTTTCCACATTCACAACCGCCCTGAGCGATACAGAAGTTATCACCTCTGTTTTTAAAGATGAAGAAACCAAGATTCAGAAAGGCCAAGTAATTTCCCTAAAATTGCAGTTTACAAGCGGCACAGCCTGAATTCAAACGCAAGTCCCTGTAACTCCAAAGGCCAAGCTACAAGCAATTGGTAACTAAATAATTAGACAAATTAGAAAATTCTTTTGAAGTAACAGACACACACACAAAAATTCAATAGGGTCTAAAAAAGCACAGTTGATGTAATACACCTCTGAATTATATTCTTCTGAGACACCCAGGAAGGAAGTTTTAAAAATGAGAAAGTAGACAGAAAAACCACTTGGCTTTTCATTACAATGATCAAAAACTGGATTCTATCCCTGCTCAAGAGATTTCTTAGAGAATTATTTTTTTTAATAAAACTACATTTTGTTTAATATTACCAGAACAAAGATAACTAAATCAATGAGGCTGTAGTAACCTCAATAAATTTCTATTGATTAAGTAAAAGAGTTCTGATAGAAAGAGCTTTAAAAAAAAAAAAAAAGACTAAAGTATAAACACAGTAGATTTAAAAATAAATATTTGATAGAAAAATACCGCCTAGAATTAAGACTACCTTTAGAATAAATGTTTTGCTGTTGTTGTTGCTGTATACATTATTAAAAAAATCCGTCGTGTTTACACTTTAGTTTTTTTTCTTAATTTTTCAAAGCTCTTATTATAATGTATAATCACCACTCAGCTGTCAGTTTGTCATACTCTGGCAGCTTGCGTGTTGCTGTGATGCTGGAAGCTATGCCACCCGTACTTCAAATACCAGCAGGGTCACCCATGGTGGACAGGTTTCAATGGAGCTTCTAGAATAAGACAGGCTGGGAAGAAGGACCTGGCGATCTACTTCTAAAAAATAAAAATTGGTAAGCGAAAACCTCGTGACTAGCAGAACATTGTCTGATATATATACATTATCTCATTAATGCTCACCACTAAACTAATGCATACTAGTACCATAGATGGTCAAGAAGTAGAAGATGATGAATAAAAACCTGAAGATGAGCCCTTCAGGTTTGAAGGCATCCAAAATACAACTGGGGAAGAGCTGCCTCCTCAAAGTAGAGATGACTTTAATGACGTAGAGGGACTAAAGCTTTCAGGACCTTCATTTCCTGATATGGCACCACTCAAAATTTAAAGAAATGATTGCAAACATCCATTAATAATTGAACATGGAATATATGAAATATGAATCTAGGAAAATTGGACATCATCAAAAATGAAATGGAACACATAAACATCGATATCCTAGGAATCAGTAAGCTGAAATGGACTGGTATTGGCCCTTTAGAATTGGACAATCATATGGTCTCCTTGGAAACCCTGGTGGCGTACTGGTTAAGTGCTATGGCTGCGAACTAAAGGATCGGTGGTTCGAATCTGCCAGGTGCTCCTTGGAAACTCTATGGGGCAGTTCTACTCTGTCCCATAGGGTCGCTATGAGTCAGAATCGACTTGATGGCACTGGGTTTGGTTTTGTTTTGGTATGGTCTGCTATGCTGGGAATGACTAATTGAAGAGGAATAGTATCACATTAATTGTCAAAAAAAAATTTTTTTTTTTTTAAGATCTATCCTGAAGTACAACTCTGTCAATGATAGGAATAGTATCCACATGCCTACAAGGAAAACCAGTAAATACCACTATTATTCAAATTCATGCACCAACCACTAATGCCAAAAAGGAAGAAAATGAAGTTATTTTTTACCAATTTCTGCAGTCTGAAATTGATCAAACATGTAGTCAGGATGCATTGATAATTACTAGTGACTGGAATGTGAAAGCTGGAAACAATGAAGAAAGACTGGTAGTTGGAAAATATTGCTTTGGTGATAGAAATGATGTCGGAGATTGCACGACAGAATTTTACAAGACCAATGACTTATTCATTGGAAATACCTTTTTTCAACAACATAACTGGTGACTGTACATGTGAACCTCACATAGAATACACAGGATCAAATCGACTACATCTGTGGAAAGAGACAATGGAGAACCTCAAAATCAAGAGTTGAAACAAGGCCAGGAGCCAAGTGTGGAATAGATCATCTGTTGCTCATATTCAAGTTCAAGCTGAAGTTGAAAAAAATTAAAACAAGTCCTCAAGAGCCAAAGTACGACCTTGAGAATATCCTACGTGAACTTAGAGACCATCTCAAGAATAAAGTTGACTCAGGGGACATCTACATCAACTGGCATAACAAATTTTATTAAGAAAATGTTCTGCATCCCTCTTTGGTGAGTGGTTTCTGGGGTCTTAAAAGCTTTTGAGTGGCCATCTAAGATGCATTGATAGGTCCCAACCCACTGGGGGCAAAGGAGAATGGAGAATATCAAAGATAAAAGGAAAATATTAGCCCAAGAAACAAAAGGGCCACATAAACAACAGACACCAGCCTGAGACCAGAAGAGCTAGATGATGCCCGGCTACCACCAATGACCACCCTGACAGAAAACACAACAGAGTGTCCCTGACGAAGCAGGGGAAAAGTGGGGTGCAGAACTCAAATTCCTGTAAAAAGACCAGACTTAATGGTCTGTCTGAGACTGGAGGAACCCCTGAAGCCACGGCCCTCAGATGGTCTGTCAACTCAGAACTAAAATCATTCCCAAAGCCTACTCTTTAGGCAAAGATTAGACTGGCTATAAAACATAAAATAACACTCTTGAAAGGTATGCTTCTTACTTCAAGCAGATACACAAGACCAAATGGGTGGCTCCTGTCTAGAGGCAGGAATGAGAAGGCAGGAAGGTACAGGAGCTGGCTGGATGGACATGGGAAACCCAGGGTGGAAAGAGGGAGTGTGCTGTCACATTGTGTGGATTGCAACTAGTGTCAAGCAACAATATGTGTAAAAATTTTTATATGAGAAATTAACTTGTAAACTTTAACTGTATTTAATTAACCATAAACTTTCACCTAAAGCACACACACACACACAAAAGAATAAATTTGATGCATTGAACACTAATGACCCAAGCCCAGGGGAGTTGTGGAATGATATCAAGGACATCATACATGAAGAAAGCAAAAGGTCATTGAAAAGACAAGAAAGAAAGAAAAGACCAGAATGGATGTCAGAAGAGACTCTGAAACTTGCTCTTGAACATACAATGGCTAAAGCAAATGGAAGAAATGATGAAGTAAAAGAGCTGAACAGAAGATTTCAAAGGGTGGCTCGAGAAGACAAAGTAGAGTGTTAAAATGAAATGTGCAAAGACTTCGAGTTAGAAAGCCAAAAGGGAAGAACACACTCAACATTTCTCAAGCTGAAAGAACTGGAGAGAAAATTCAAGCCTTAAGCTCCAATATTGAAGGATTCTACAGGCAAAATACTGAATGACACAGGAAGCATCAAAAGAAGGTGGAAGGAATACACAGATTCACTGTACCAAAAAGAATAGGTCACCATTCAACCAGTTCAGGAGGCTGCATATGATCAACAATCAATGGTATTAAAGGAATAAGTCCAAGCTTCACTGAAGGCATTGGTGGAAAACAAGGCTCCCTGAATTGATGGAGTGTCAATTGAGATGTTTCAACAAATGCAGCATTGGGAGTGTTCACTTGTCTGTGCCAGGAAATTTGGAAGACAGCTACCTGGCCAACCGATTGGAAGAGATCCATATCTGTGCCCATTCCAGAGAAAGGTGATCCAACAGAAAGTGTAAATTATTGAACAATATCACTAATATCACATGCAAGTAAAATTTTGCTGAAGATCATTCAAAAGTTATTGTAGCAGTGCATTGACAGGGAACTGCCAGAAATTCAAGTCAAATTGAGAAGAGGACTTGGAATGAGAGATAACACTGCTGATGTCAGATGGATCCTGGCTGAAAGTAGAGAAAACCAGAAAGATCTTTACCTATGTTTTATTGACTATGCAAAGACATTTGACTGTGTGGACCTTAACAAATTATGGGTGACATTGTGATGAATGGGAATTCTAGGACACTTAATTGTGCTCATGAGGAACATGTACATAGACCAAGAGGCAGTTGTGTGAACAGAACAAGGGGATACTGAGTGGTTTAAAATCAGGAAAGGTGTGCATCAGGGTTGTATCCTTTCACTATATTTATTCAATCTGTATGCTGAGAAGCTGGACTATATGAAGAAGAATGTGGCATCAGGGTTGGAGGAAGACTCATTAACAACCTGTGATATGCAGATGACACAACCTTGCTTG
Source organism: Loxodonta africana (assembly GCF_030014295.1). Lineage (NCBI taxonomy): Eukaryota > Metazoa > Chordata > Mammalia > Proboscidea > Elephantidae > Loxodonta > Loxodonta africana. Next base: position 72,513,427 of record NC_087364.1, on the reverse strand, counting down.
CTGAAAGTGAAGAGGACTTGAAGTACTTACTAATGAAGATCAAAGATTACAGCCTTCACTATGGATTACACCTCAACATAAAGAAAACAAAAATCCTCACAACTGGACCAATGAGCAACATCATAATAAATGGAGAAAAGATTGAAGTTGTCAAGGATTTTATTTTACTTGGATCCACAATCAAAGCCCACGGAAGCAGCAATCAAGGAATCAAACAACATATTGCATTGGGCAAATCTACTGTGAAAGGACTCTTTAAAGTGTTAAAAAGCAAAGATGTCATTTTGAGGACTAAGGTGCACCTGACCCAGGCCATAGTATTTTCAATCACCTCGTATGCATGTGAAAGCTGGACAATGAATAAAGAAGACCAAAGAAGAATTGATGCCTTTGACTTATGGCTTTGGCAAAGAATTTTGCATATACCACGGACTGCCAAAACAATGAACAAATCCGTTTTGGAAACAGTAAGCCAGAATGCTCTTTAGAATCTCACGTACTTTGGAGACGTTATCAGGAGGGAGCAGTCCCTGGAGAAAGACATCATACTTGGTAAGGCAGAGAGGGCCAGCGAAAAAGAGGAAGACCCTGGATGAGATAGACTGACAGCGGCTGCACTAACGGGCCCAAACATAGCAAGGATTGTGAGGACGGCGCAGGGCCGGGCAGTATTTTGTTCTGTTGTACAGGGGTTGCTATGAGTCAGAACTGACTTGACTGCATCTAAGAACAACAACAATGTACCCAAAATATATGTACTTTTAAATTGTTATAAAATAAAATCAAGTTAGCCGTCAATTTCAGTTTGAATCAAATACAGAGAGGATGAGAAGAAATATGTGCCCTAGGGTTTTCAATAGGGATTTATTTTAGTGGGTTATTGGTATTAATCAGAAAATCTCAATCCAGCAGACTAATCCTGATAAGATGCTCTCCTTTTGCTTTAATTTTGTTCAGTGCTTTTTGCAATAAAACAAATTAAAGAAAAGAATGAATTTATTCTTAACGCTATTTCCGACCACTGAATATTGACACAGTACGGAAATTATGCTGCTTCTATGGTGCCCACTGCTCAGGTCAATGGAAAATGAGATGAGCCTGCTACTCTAATCCAATATTTTATTTCTTTGAAATGTGTATAAAATTTATGGACCTGTGATTCGGGTCACAGTAATTGTCTTTGCACTACAAATTAACAGCAATTTTCTTATTTGGTCGGCTAATACTCAAAGATTAACTTCTGAAAAAAGACACATGAATTCATGGCACTTATATGGCTTTTTATTTGGGAGAAAATAATTCTTTTTTGTGTAAGCATCCAAGCTAGTGAGATAATCCCAGGAAATATGGAAATGAATATTTTGGTCTTGCTATCTGAGGGGAGGATTGCAATGTTTGTCACCAGGTTTTGGGATTTGACTCTTTCTCTTTGTCCCTCTGCCACCGTCTTGCTTCATTACCAAAATCTGTAGGGAAAAAAGTCTCCATTTTAGCTTACAAATTCACTACAACCAAAATCTTTCTCTACTTGGAATAAAATTTCTTAGCTACTTAGAATATTATTCTGAGGGCTACAAAGACTTATAACACATTATAGCTTTTGTTCTTTGTAAGTCAGCAAAGAATGTGACCACAGTGATAGCCAGGGGCAGGGATGGACAGATCAAAGGACACTTTTTCAAGGAGGTGACAATCACGTCAGAAATAGCCTCAGCCTCAGCCCATCACCTACCTAATTAGGTTGCCCTTAGCCATTCATTTTCACATATTGAGCTCTTATTATGAGCAGACAGCTGTGTTTGATGTGTGTCTGAGTTCGAGGAAGAGGGCAATTGGGGTCAAGAAAAAATCTTTTGGGTTTGTAAGTGTGCTTGGTGCCAGCTAATCCCATAGTCTTCATCTGCTGCTGAGGAAACCTAGGTCTTCAGAGGTTAGTTGACCTTCCCCAAAGTCACGCTGCTGCTGTGATCACCAAAACTGGGACGATCATACAAGCCTCCTGAATTTCAGGTCAGCTCTCTTTCCACTCCGTCACCTGTCTCCCAGATGTCTGCTTTTTGCTTACTTTGTGCTCTGAACAGATGGTCTCTCCCCACCTCTCATTGAACTTGATGGCCAAAGCACCTTGGACCTTGGCCCCATTGTATTTGCATAAATGAACTTGTTTCTCTCCAACTCTTCCCACAAAATGGTGTATTTGATCCTCAGCTAGAAGGGTGCATGAGAACGTGGCGGCGATCCCTCACATTGGTCAGTTACAGACTTTATTCAGTGTCTTAACTTTCCTCTTGGACAAGGTACAGACCAGGGATGCTGAACAAGGCTGGTTTTCCAAGCACTGAGATGATGTATGAGAACCAGAACTTCAAACCAGGTTCATTCTAGTTGGAACTCCTGCTGAGAATTTGCGCTTCCCACCCAGATATACTGAATCAGAATGGACATTTTAACATGATTCCCAGGTGATTCTTAAAACCCAAACCCACTGCCATCGAGTCGATTCCGATTCATAGCGACCCTACAGGACAGAGTAGAACTGCCCCATAGAGTTTCGAAGGAGCGCCTGGTGGATTTGAACTGCCGACCTCTTGGTTAGCTGCTTTAGCACTTAACCACTACGCCACCAGGGTTTCCAGGTGATTCTTATGTAGAATAAATCTTGAGAACCACTCCTGTATTAGTGGTTCTCAGAATTGGTCCCTAACCAGCAGCATTATCATTAGCATGAACCTGCTAGAAATACAAACCACTACTGAGAACAGAGAATTCTCTGATAAGAAGGCTGGGAATTGGGTCTCTCTCTTTCTCCCAGTTTCTTCTCTTTGTCAGAGAAGACTTCCCTGTTCTGAGCTCACAGTGACTTTTTTTTTGTCTCCGTGACTACCCATGACTACCTAATGGTACTAAAGCTGTTAATCTTGTAGCTAGGGAAGAAGCTGGCCAAAGGGTGGTCATGCTGTTTGCACCTGAGCAAAGGTACCCTCCTCTTACTCCCCTTCCTTTTGCCTCCATGCAGACCAGCATGTACACCCCTCTGATTTATATAAGCCCCAGGCCCTGGTTCCTCTTTGTTCTCTCACCCATGGTGCATTGAAGGGCACACATGGAAGTGACCAAAAATATTTCACCCTTGGATGGGAGCCTTTTGGGAGAACCTGGGTCTTGATAAATCCTATGTCCTTTATCATCATCTTTATTACTGCAAGTAATAAAAGCCCATGACAGCACTAGTGAGTAGTGTAATTATTCATTCTGATCCCTAAAGCCCTGCACCATCCTATCTGATTTATTTCACTTGGTACATCGAAGGTGCTCAGAGTAAAGGAGTGTGGGCCCACTTTGACCCTTCTTGTCACACCTTTCCTAGCACCAGAGGGTATCACTGGAGCCATGCCACCATAATAAGGGAACACCCTCATTCCAGGTCAGCCTGGAGGGCTGTCATTGAGTAGGGTTGGGCCCCTGTACCCACTTGGGAAAAAAAGACTTTCAAAATTTTCTGAAAAAGCAAAGGCAAGCAACCAAACAAAAACAAATAGCCAATTTTTATCGTTGTTCCTAATGTCCTCAGTCCCTAAGGAGACCTAACCAGTTGCTGTCAAGTAGACTGTAACTCATGGCGACCCAGTGTGTATCAGAGTAGAACTGTGCTCCATGGATTTTCAATGGCTGAATTTTTGGAAATAGATTGCCAGCCCTTTCTTCGGAGGTGCCTCTGGGTGGACTTGAACCTCCAACCTTTCATTTAGAAGCCAACCATGCTAACTGCACCACACAGGGTCTCCACAGAGGGCCTACTCAAGAAAAAGTGACAATCCATAGTGTTCGATGATGAGATTGTCATTTGGCTCATAGTCACTAAATCTAAGGATCGCCTCTGACTGAACCCCATACAAATTTAAGCTTACCAATCATGATGTTATTTAAAAAATATGTGTTATAATTTGGTTTGAATGAAAAACACCTCCCAATCCACCCATAATTTTAAAGAGAAGAAGAAAATAATTTAAAAATTATGGAAATATAAGAGTCATGAACTACTCTACCGCTTCTGAAGATCCCTTTCAAAACTTAACCTTAAGAAACCCCTCCAGAAGCTCAGCTGAGTGGGACAGAAAGTATTTCTGATGGTTTCAAGAATATTCTTCAGATGTATGTGTTAGGTTCCACTTGAAAATGTACTAACTAAATAGATTCCGAAAGTGAAATTTTTATCAAAGAGTCACGTCATCGAACAACCAAATAAAACAGCTGACAAAAATACTGCTCTGCGTGCAAAACTGTCAGCATCTGGAGATGTGGCTGTTTAGATGTGTTCCCAGATTCAAGAATATAGGAAAAAAAAAAATCACCCACTAGAAAGTTGGAAACGCTGGTGGCGCAGTGGTTAAGAGCTACGGCTGCTAACTGAAAGGCCAGCAGTTCATATCCACCAGGTGCTCTTTGGAAACTCTGTGGAGCAGTTCTACTCTGTCCTGTAGGGTCTCTATGAGTTGGAATTGACTCGATGGAAATACGTTTGGTTTGGTTTTTGGTTTTAGAAAGTAGCAAATCGCTTCAACTGTACAAAGGAATGCTTACCATTTTGATATAGCTGAAAGCAAGTTTTACTTCTTTTTAGCTCTACTGTGTCAATCCTTGAAGTCCTTCCTCCTTGGGCAGTGTAACTGTTTTGTTCCAGGTGCTGCCTATAAATGTAAATATTTTCTGTTTCGAATCTTTTCACTTACCACATTCACTCAAACCACAGCCCTCTGGTTGTTTGGGGACATTCGCATTTAATACGTGGCTTGTCAGGATTGTAGTTTTTGCCTCTAACTTCATTTTGAATCCTTTTTACAGATGAAAATACTTATCTTTTACTGACTCAGAATCGGAACCAGGAAAACCAAGTGCATGGTCCTTTTTATTTTCCTATATTCTTGAATTTGAGAATACATCTAAATACCCACATCTTCAGGTCCTGAGAGTTTTGCGTGCAGAGCGGTGCTTTAGCTGTCTGTTTTATTTGGATGTTTCATGATGTGAATCTTTGACTTGTTAACAATGAAGTACAAAGGACAATATGAGAATATTCTCTTATACACTAGTTGATAAAGAATGTCAAATGTTCTAGAGAAAAGGAAGGGAGTAGATTTTTAACAACACACTGTGTCATTTTGTTTTACTAGGATCAATACACTTATAATTTTTCTTTTAAATTCCTTATTGATTATACAGATAATATATTCTGGTTTTATTCACTTTACATCAGTTTTCTTTTTTAACAAGGTAATTATATAGGTACAATATCTAAGGGATACCTTAGATATCTGTTATAGATTGAATTATGTTCCCCCAAAAATGTGTGTCAACTTGGTTAGGCCACGATTCCCAGTATTGTGTGGTTGTCCTCCATTTTGCGATTGAAGTAATTTTCCCATGGGTTGTAAACCCTAATCTCTGTCTGTGTGGTTAATGAGGCAAGGTCGGGTTGTATTAAAGAGGATGACGGTGGGATGCAACACCCTTACTCAGGTCACAGCCCTGATCCAATGTAAAGGGTGTTTCCCTGAGGTGTGGCCTGTATCACCTTTTATCTTACAAGAGATGAAACGAAACAGAAGCAAGCAGAGAGACTGGGGGACCTCCTATCACCAAGAAAGCAGCGCAGGGAGCTGAGTGTGTCCTTTGGACCGGAGGTTCCTGTGTGAAGAAGCTCCTAGTCCAGGGGAAAATAGATGGCAAGGACCTTCCTTCAGAGCCGACAGAGAGAGAAAGCCTCCCCCTGGAGCCGATGCCCTGAATTTGGACTTCTAGCCTCCTAGACTGTGGGAGAATAAGCTTTTGTTTGTTGAAGCCATCCACTGATGGTATTTCTGTTATAGCAGCCCTAGACAACTACGACAATATAATAAGGGATACAATATCTATATTGGGATCTATAAGGGTTACCTTAGATATTGTACTTGACTGGGAAAACTCATTTCAAAGCTTATGTTTTCAAGTTTGGCTTATTTTAACATTAACACTACATTTTTACATAATAATGTATTCTCTGAAAACAAAACAAAGAATGAGGTCTGAGACGTGGGACCTGTGGTTTTGATAGGATGAGAGAATAGCACAATCTCTGCTCTGAGGATGACATAGACCAAGAAGGAAAATATCTCAGAACACAAAGATGGTGAGAACCATCTGTGGAAGTTAAAGGTGACTGAGTCTCTTTGTGACCAGAGGTAGCTGTGGAGGTAACGGGAGGTTGGAAGGCAAGGGCAGCCCGGAGCAGAGGAGTTCTGGGTACCATGGATAGAGGCAGCTTGGGGGAGTGTTCCTGTGCTCCATATTTCCGTGAGTGGGACATTGCCTTTCTCACAACCACCGTGGGGAAGAATAACAGAAGGGCCAGTCCCTTTAGCTGAAGGCTGCAGGAAAACATAAAACCCTGTGGCCTGGCTGTGAGAAGGGGTGGAGAGAGGCAGGCACAGACTGGAGCTGGCCTCCCAATGCTCCTTCCCCTCCCTGCTCCCCACCTCAACAACTGGGCGATCTCGAAGCAGCTCTTGGAAAAGAGAAGTGCCTGGGGAGGCAGTGCAGGGGAATGCCGGAGGGACAGGACCACCCGATGGTGTCTCTGTGCGTGGAGGATGGAGGGATGATAAGGTGATGATAGAGTCGAGATGGCCAAACAGGAGAAAAGATTAAAAAATGAAAGGCTGAGAAAGCTAATCCAACCACCCTAGAGAAGGGGAAGTGTATTAACGGCAACATTGGGCACAAAATGTTGAAGGGAAAACAAACAAAACAACCCAAACCAGTTGCCCAACCCTGCTCATGGAGACCACATGTTTTTCAGTGTAGAACTGCCCTCTCTAGGGTTTTCAAGGCTGTGACCTCTCAGAAGCAGATTGCCAGGCCTTTCTTCCAGGGCACCTCTGGGTGGATTTCAACTGCCAGCCTTTCAGATAGTAGCTGAGCGTCTAACTGTTTGTACTACCCAGGGACAGCAGTTGAAGGGTAGGAACTTAAAAAAATTAAATGTAAATATGAAATAAAGATATTCTCAGTCGTGTAAGGCCTCAAAAACATTTACCTTGAAAACACTGTTGAAAGAATTACATACTCCAGCAAGAAGAAAAACAAACGCAATGCTTTATAAGATATTGTTGTTACTGCTGTTAGGTGCCATCGAGTCGGTTCCGGCTCATAGTGACACTACGTGCAACAGAAGGAAACACTGTCCGGTCCTGAACCATCCTCACAATTGTTGTTAAGCCTGAGATACAGAAGTATGTAAGTAAAATTTATTGTCCAAAAAAGCAGTATTATGTACACATATGTTTATTTACTTAGAAAATAAACATTCAGCAAGAATTCAGATCTAAAGCTGAGGATAACAACGCATCCACATACATGTGCGTACGTGCTCTGGTAGCTAGCCTCCAAAGACAGCCCCACAAATCCCTTCTGATATTCACAGCTTCATGTAATCCCCTTCTATATTGATTCCGGACTGGCACTGTGTAATCAATAGAGTGTGACTGAAGAGACACTGTGTGACTTTTGAGGCTAGGTCATTTGAAGTCTTGAAGCTTCTGCTTTGATCTCTTGGAATGCCTAATCTGGTGAAGACGGGCAGCCATGTGAAGTTAGAATGCCCTGAGACTGCCATGCCAAGACTGTGCAAGCTAGTAACGTGGAGAAGTCACACGGAAGGCAGCCCTCAGCTGAGACACCAGACATGTTACTAAAGAAGCCCTCTTGGGTGACTTCAAGCCTTCAGTTGAGCCTTCAGATGACTCCAGCCCCAGCCACCCTCTGACTGCAAATGCATGAGCGATCCAAAGTGAGAGCTGCCCATCTTAGCCTGCCTAATATACAGAACTGCAAGAGATAGTATTGAATGGTTGTTTTAAGCCACTCATCTTTGGGATGCTTGATGATGCAATGGAATGGTAGATGGATTGCAAAAATGACCCTGGTTCTCCATCCCTGCCTGTGTCTATACATTTTGCAATGTGACTTTGTAGCTCCTCTAATCAAAAGGTGGAATCCTCTTCCCCACCTTTAAAATCTGGTAATCAGAAAAATGCAAATGAAAGTAATAATGAGACATCACTTTACAATCATCAGATTGGCAAAAATTAGAAAGTCTGATACGCCAAGTGTGGTCTAAGAAGAATCGTCATTCATTGCTCTTGAGAATGTAATGGGACAACCTCTGAAGAGCAGCGTGGCTATACCTAGGAATACATAGTGGGTACAAATAACGGAACACTAGACATCAGTCAGAATCGACTGCAAAGACCTCTTTAAAATCCCAAAATGCAAAGATATCACTTGATGACTAAGGTGCGCCTGACCCAAGCCATGGTATTTTCAGTAGGCATTTTTTTAAATATGCATGTGAAAGCTGCATAATGAATAAGGAAGACAGAAGAAGAGCTGATGCATTTAAATTACGGTGTTTGCAGAGAATCCTGGATGTACCATGGACTGCCAGAAGAACGAACAAGTCTGCCTTGAAAGAAATACAGCCAGAGTGCTTGAAAGTGAGGATGGCGAGACCTTGTCTCACGTACTTTGCACATATTATCAGGAGGGACCGGTCCCTAAAGAAGGACATCATACTTGGTAAGGTAGAGGGCCAGTGAAAAAGAGGAAGACCCTAAACAAGATGGACTGACACAGTGGCTGCAACAACGGGCTCAAACACAGCAATGATTGTGAGGATGGTGCGGGACCGGCAGTGTTTCCTTCTGTTGTCCGTAGGGTCGCTATGAGTCGGGAGTGACTCGACAGCAACAGGTTTGGTTTTCGTTTTATATAAATAAATAAATATATATATACACACAAACATATCCATATAGTTCTGAATTAAAAGGAAGGAAAGTAATGAGATATACAGCATCTACTATTTATGTGAACTGAAGTCACATTCACCATCTTTCCAGGACACACATGGATCCAAGGATATATATTAAACGCATTAGAGTCGATGCTCACGGGGCAGGGAGAAGGGAAGTAAGTGTGAGGGTGTGTTATGAGGAGAAATAACAACAATAAAACCCAGAGATAAAATGAGGGAAGGGCTGATGATGAGAGTGAGCCCTAAAACTAAAGAGGATCGTACTCAACAGTCTGCATCTGAAGTCTGAAGGGAAAGCAAGGAAGCAAACTGAGGAGCTTGCACCACACGCCCGTGAGGCCGAGTGAGTTTGCCTGAGTAGACGGTTCAGTCTGGAGAGATACCCTGAAGTGCCTAGAACCAGCAGTCTGTGCCTTTTGGGGCAGGTTGGTAAGTACGAGGAAGCTCGCAGGGGCTGAACCATTCCACCAGACACCAACATATCCCTGGCTCCAGCCTGATTTTCTAGTTTCTTCGTGCGAGCCCTGAGGCCTGATGAGTTGTTTATGACATGAGAATGTGTTGATATTAAAAACATCGGAATCGCTGGGTTTTTGCTCACCACCATGGTATCTGCATTCGTGAACTCAGGAGCCATCGGTCGGAGGGTGATTTGCAGGGAGCACGCCAAGCCTGTCTTCCCAAAACAGAACGCTTTGAGGAGCCAACTGCACAGCACACACCTGTCTCTCCAGAGTCCTTGAGGGTGTTTACTTGACTGTCCGCCGGTTGGCCCACCATTTTAGAGAAGCAGACCCAGGGACACTGCACGCAGGAGGTGAGGTGGGTATCAGCCTTGGGCTGTAGCACAGGACAGTGCCGCTTCACCCTGGGCTTGGTATCCAATCATAAATTAGTCCTTAAGGGGGTGTGAGAACATCGTAGTAATTTGTTCTGACAAAGGCTGGACTAAACATTTCCGGGTCATTTGGTGCTCAGTGTGGCTCAATTAGGCACATCCCAACCCTCAGGCACCTGGCCTGGGGTATTTTTAGAGCGCAGACCAGAAGGAGAGGGAGAAGCCACCAAGGCAATCAGCGCTGGATGCCTCCCCCGTCTGGCCCCGGGACAGACCCGTCTGTGTACCGTCTGAGGCAGCCAGCGTGCTCCAGGTTCACGTGGCGGACCATGATGGGCATGTGTAGGCCACGAGAACATGGATTGCTTATTTTCTTTCTCATAAAGACTTCAAAGTGTTGTCATTAAAAGCACTTCTATCGAAGATGTCAGATCCCATTTTTCTTTTCCTTAAAATCTCAAATTTGTGTTGTCTCTTCTGTTTTGTATTCAGAAATACTGTGTGATTTGTTTTACGTTATTTCTCTGAATTTCATGTATTCCAGGCAACTTTTAACTCCCAGGTTTGCATGAACATCATAGCAGGCTTGCATTAAGTGAAACAGTTTATTTTAAATGCAGAATGCCCCTCGCTGTATTTTTATCTTTTAAAGTTTGTTTCGCTTTTAAGCTAGTGGTGTCATTATTTCCCTTTTAGAGATCAACTTATTTAGGGATAAGGACCATTTTTTTCCCTATGACATTAGTTCCAAACTTGCTTTTTGTCTTGTATTATTTCCCTGAAGAATTTTTGGCCCGAGTGGTGATGGCTAAATAAAGCTAATGAGCTAGAGACATTGTTTTTTATTTGCTTCATTTGAATAACTTTGTAGCTGCTTTTTTTTTTTTAGCATACAAGTGGCTGAAATGTCTTCCAAATTAGCTTCAGGTTTGAATTAGCTGCCAAATGTACATATTTAAAAAAAAAAAAAAAACCTGCGGAAGCCCTTAAACATTAAGTCAAAATTTCTGCTGGAAAATTAACAAGTGGAATAAATTATCTCCGTGTCTGATTGTGCATTGAGTAATAAAGATCAACGTTTCCTTTTCGGAAAGGCTAAAGCTGTTCTCATCGCATTCCCTTTTCTATCCTTTGGGTATTTACATAACGTAGTATTTCTGTGGCTGAATACAGCCACATATGCACACCTGGAATGCGTTACCTAGAATTATAGAACTTTCGAATTTTAAGGAAACTTAGCAGTTCAGTCTACCACTGACCAAAGTGTTGGGGGATGTTTCAAAAATTAGGAGCTGTCTCTGAAACCAGGATTAGAAGTTCTTTATATTCTTTTCCTTGCAAAGAGATGGACATTTTAGGACTTCAAGTCAAAGAGTTTTGTCCTCCCTTTCTTCCCTCTCAAATACAAAGGTCAGAGATACTCTCATATCATCTACTTTGCTTCCAGCCTTCTGCAAAAAGGTGGATTCAGAAAAGATCTGAGTGGTTCCAAGCCCAAGATGGCAGAGCTTTCTTGGTGATGAGAGTCACCAGAAGGGCTTTGGTCAAAGTCCTCATCCAAACTCTTCTGAGAAATAAAGTGGCTGTTGTAGTAGAAAGCGGCAGTAGGGGAGGTGGGCTGATCCCTTTCTAGATCTTCCCTCAGAGCAGAAAGTGTGGGTCCACGATGTCTGTCAATAACTCTCTTTGCTTATTGAAGATAATGGGGCCTGGGATTCTTTATCTTCTCTAGAAGATTGCTAGACAGGACGTCAGCACCATCTTCTAACAAAGAGCTCAGAGCAAGATATCTGGCAGGCATTGCCTTTTCTCCTCCCTCGGTATATTTATTTTCTGGGAAAGAGGCACATAGATCTTCTTATAACTTGCTTACAAATATTAGTCACAGTCTATTAACTCTCTTTTGTTCCCCGAGGAAGAGAAAAATAATTACATGGTCATGTTGGATTTTCCTCGGGCTTCTGAGAGTTTCTTCTAACACTCTACCCCCTGATTTTTATCAATTGATAGCCAATGACTTTCTTTGATGCATAAAACATCCTTTTAATTAAGCTGTTAAGGTTAAATAAACGTGGATAACTAACAATTGTCCAGCTTGATGACAACGTAAGAATAATAAAACAATACCCGTGTCCAATAAATTGAGAATTTCTAGGCGAGAGTGTTTTCACTCTAGCAGTCTGGGGGTTACCATTTACAGTTCTCAAATTGGTCACAAATTTGTTCAGTGTTCTTGCTTATTGTTGCTTTCACTTCATTTTCAACTTTAGGATTGTTTATCTTGTAATATCTTTGAGTCTTCTAAATTGAGCCTGATCTAAATTGAGAGTCTAAAAGCAAGTTTCCATTTACCTCAGCATATTGGCTCCGAGGCTGATGTTAGGGCCCTAATAAGTCTTAACCTAAACATTACATGTATTTCCTGAGCAGCACTTCTTCTTTCCATAAATAAGGTACTACATTAATTACAGTCTCTGTGGCCTTGTTTGTCATGAATTTGGAAGGCACTAGATGTAACATTAGTTAACTTCTTTAAGTTGACATCTGTTTTTTTTAACACAATGCTATTTTTTTTAGTATTTATTACTTTAATTACTTTGTGATTATTCAGTACCTAATTTCAAACTTTGGTCCTTAAAACAAGAAAAATTTATTAGAAGTTAGGACTCTGTAGCTACTAGAGTCAAGTATTTAAGTCACAGTTGCAATATTGTTCTTGGATTCCACCTCTCTCCATCTTCTAGGGCAAATTAACTGTTTCTCCATAAAATAGGATAGCCCTATGTTATAGCCCTGACTGTTGACAGTTGTCCCCAAGACCACTGTCTTAGTCATCTAGTGCTACTATAACAGAAATACCACAAGTGGATGGCTTTAACAAAGAGAAGTTTATTTCCTCACAGTAATATAGGCTAAAAGTCCAAATTCAGGGCACCAGCTCCAGGAGAAGGCTTTCTCTCTCTGTTGGCCTTCTCATCAACCTTCCCCCAGACTAGGAGCTTCTCTGCACAAGGACCCAGAGTCCAAAGGATGCGCTCTGTTCCTGGCAGTGCTTTCTCGGTGGTATGAAGCCCCCCATCTCTCCGCCCACTTCTCTGTTTTATATCTCAAGAGTTTGCCTCAAGATACAATCCAATCTTGTAGATTGAGTCCTGCCTCACTAACACAACTGCCACCCATCCTCCCTCATTAACATCATAGAGGCAGGATTTACAACATATAGGAAAATCACACAATACCGGGAATTATGGCCCAGCCGAATTGATACACACTTTTTTTGGAGGACATAATTCAATCCATGACAACCACCCTCAATTGTAATGATTCACTAGAAGAACTCACAGAACTCAGAAAAGCTGTTATACTCACGGTTACAGTTTATTATAGAAAAGGATACAGATTAAAACTGGCAAAGACAAAGGACACATAAGGCAAAGTCCAGGAGAGACCAGGTACAAGCTTCCAGTTGTCCTCTCCCAGTGGAATTCTACAGACAACATTTAGTTCTTCCAGAAATTATGCGTGACAACACGTATGGAGTATGGTCAGCCAGGGAAGCTCACCCAGACCTTGATGTTCAAGATTTTATCGGGGTCAGTCATTTAGGCATGGAATGCCCATAGGGCTGACTTCAGCTACTCAGTTATCAGCCTCCCATCCCCTGGAGGGTCACACTGATGCATCACTGCCCAAGGCCTCCACCGTAAATCACCTCGTTAGCATAAACAATCTGGTATGACCCAATGCCCCAGATAAACAAAGATGCTTTTATTAGGGAAGATATTCCAAGGGCTTAGAGCCTATCTCCCAGCAGCTGGTCAAGGGCCAGACATTTCTTTGGAAGGTGCGGTTTTAAATATCCCAGACCTGCTGAGTCAACCCTTTATGGCACACTGACAGATGATGATTCTGCCTTTTTCTGATCACCTACAGAGACAGGAAACTTACTACCTCCTGAGGCAGGCACCGTGGTGCTAGATGTCTCAAAAATGTGGGAAATGGGTACAGGGTCTGATGGTGTGAGAGTACTACAAAAATAGGAAATTGTGCTTAAACACTGGGCTTTTAGCGTTTAACATTTCAGTGATAGAATTATCCTGGATGTCTACAGGATTTGGACCACGTAGATTAGGATAACTGAAGGAATGGAGCCTAATGAAGGTAACTGAAGTTTAGGACATCACAGACCCCGTAGCCCCCATGTAAGTATGTGTTTCCAGGATGATGGCTGAGTTGGGACAGAAAAGTGTGATAGCATCGATGAATATTGCAGAGGGTCCTGGAGGTCAGTAACTGTCATTGAAAAAAAAAAAAAAAAAGGCAGGTGGGGAGGAGAAAAGGATCAGGAAATTTGCCATTCTAGGTGCTATTAGGATGACTACATTTCTTGGCCACGTATCTTTACTAAATTGGGATTATTACTGTGATTCTTTTTTTCCTGAGTGCTCTTATCCCACACGTACTTCAAGAGCTGAAGATTTTTCCAAGAACAACCAGGTCAAATACTACTAGAAAAAAGGTCGTGGTGTCCTTCCCCGCATCGGCCTGGCAGAAATGCAGCTGCATAGTAAGGGTTGTTTTACCCAGAGGTTGTGTTCACTTAGCCACAGGAAAAGGAAAAGGAAAAAAAATGAAAAAACACTTTGACAGATAGATGGAGCCCTGGTGGAGCAGTGATTAAGAGCTTAGCTGCTAACCAAAAGGTCAGCAGTTCAAATCCATCAGCTGCTCCTTGGAAACCCTATGGGGCAGTTCTACTCTACCCTATACCAAACAAACAAACCTATTGCCTTCAGGTCGATTCCGACTCATAGCAATCCTATAGGACAGAGTAGAAATGCCTCATAGAGTTTCCAAGGAGCGCCTGGTGGATTCGAACTGCCGACCTCTTGGTTAGCAGTCATAGCACTTATCCACTACGCTGCCAGGGTTTCCCTCTGTCCTATAGGGTCGCTATTAGTCGGAACTGACTCAGCATCAATGGGTTTGGTTTTTTGGTGATTTCGATATGGGCATTGTCAACCTGTTTGGCAAGCAGAATGTTTTTATTCCCTCTACCAGTTGCTACCACCACCCATCAGTCAGTTTGTCATACCATGGTGGCTTGCATGTTGTTGTGATGCTGGAAGCTATGCCATCGATATTTCAAATACCAGCAGGGTCACCCATGGTGGACAGGTTTCAGAGGAGACTAGGAAGAAAAGTCTTGCAATCTACTTCTGAAAATTAGCCAGTGAAAGCCCTATGGGTCACAACGGAACACTGTCCAACTTGACATAACAACGATCATGAAAATGGTGCAGGACAAGGTGACGTTTCTCTCTGTTACATGTAAGGTTGCATGAATTGGAGTCAACTGATGGCAGCTAACAATAACCACCACCAACTGCAAATTCTTTTTTTAATGCCCCATTAGGCCATAACTGTGCTTGTTTGGCAGAGGCCCTGAACAAGGCCATTTCACAGGCTGCCCTTTAACCACGCAAGCCTCCTTGGTCCCACAGCTGTGACCAGGGTTACATGGTAACAAACAGCTGACCATGTGTGCACAGATGGAATTCTGAGGCTTCCCGAGGCGGGGCGGTGGTCCTGGCAGATAGGTTGCATGACTGTTCAGTACATATACCTGTACCAACCACCTGCTTGTTCACTGCCGCACGCTACAACGTGATCAACCCTTTCCTTTCGAAATGTAACATACTCAGTACACTTTAAACTAATGCATTGCGCCGACCTTTGTAGTGGACACTGGTTTTCACAGACCAGGGCTCCAGTGAGCCTTGTGGCCCTGGCCAGGCCACTGGGGGTCTGCAGTTTGGCAGGGGAGTGGAAGGAGCCACCTAGCTCTCCACCCACGGAGGGAGACTAGAACTCACCTCACAGCTCAGCCGGGTGAGCATGGGGGAGTGCACCAGCTGAGAGAGCCTTTGGAGAGCACTGGGATTTCTGTAATTTCGTGATATTTCAATAAACAATATCTATGAAACCCACTTAGATGCATCTATTTTTGCTGCATTCTTGCGATTGTTCTTCAAAGGAGGTAAGGTTTGTGCACAGAAATAGTCCATGATTCCTCCAAGTGAAAGCAGAGGCTGAAACACAGTCAGACCCTGGAGAGCCGTCTGCTGGGCTCCTTTCCACCCTGATGCGCTCTCATGCTTGTCTGGAGGGTCCCCTTAGTGGCCGCATTCACGCTGTCCTGAAGGCTTCTGCTTGGAGCCAGTGCATCCCGTCTCTGCTCATGACAGCTGAGGTTTGTAGCAGGACAGCCTGTCAAGTTGCCCAATTGCAGAGAGCTTGCTTCCAGAGATGAGGCTGGCCAACTGGGAGAAAGAGCAGGTTGTTTTTATTTTTGTGCCCAAGAGGAATTACAGGGAAAGGTGCTACCCCAGGCATCTCCTCCCCACCAGCAGTGGACACCCCTGCTCGTGGGAGACAGCTCAGCCTCTCTGCCCCTTCCCACTTCCGTTTTCACAGTGAAGCCCAGGGAAATAAAATTAAATCAAGCATTACTCTGTTTTTCACATTGCAAAATGCTCTTGAGTTTGAATTATGGATTCAAATGGCACTTAAAGTGAGCACCCGAGGGTGCCTGCTGCTGCCGGGCTGCAGAGGTCATGGGGGGGGCCTGCAGGCAGTCACGGGGGTGCCTTAGGAGGTTGTGGGGGACCGCAGGGGGTGATGGGGGTGCCACAGGGGGTGATGGGGGTGCCACAGGGGATCATGGGGGGCTGCAGGGGTCATGGGGGGCCACAGGGGGTCATGGGGGACTGCAGGGGTTATGGGGGTGCCTTAGGAGGTCATGGGGGCCGCAGGGGGTCACAGGTGCCTCAGGGGATCATGGGGGAGGCACCAGGAGAGCCCAGTGCTTCTCACGGAAGACAGTGCCTTGGAGGGCCCTTCCTGTCTTCTCTGTAGCAGGAAACCAGCCACACAACTTCCCCTCAAGGTTCTCCTCACCTTCCTGAAACTGATTTTTGCATGTGGCCAGATTCCCTGTCCAGGGTTGAAGCCGAGGTCTCATTAGGCTTGTTGGACAGCTGGACTCCATTTATGGAAAACATACCAAGCCTGGGATGTTCAGGTGTGTCATTCAGCTCTGTGGCTTGTATCATGGGACACCTTGAGCCTTTGAGATGTCTCATCTGGCGCCTGGGATAGACTCATAGCGACCCCACAGGGTTTCCGAGGCTGTAAATCTCTACAGAAGCAGACAGCCACATCTTTTTCCCCTGGAGCTGCCGGTGGTTTTGAACTACCAACCTTTCAGTTAGCAGTTGATTCCTGGGTTTGTAGATACCTGTGAAGAGGAAGGGGGAGTTGGAGAGGAATGTTCAGAGGGAGAAAAGAGAATATACTGGAAAGAAACTGCAAACCATTTGCTCTGTAGACACGACAAGGCTCTGGGGTGGGGCCTGGAGTGCTGTTCTTCCACCTCTACCAGAGAGGGTCCGGGCTAAATGTAGACTCTCTCTTTCAGGCTCCTCTCAAGGTTGTCGTGGCTCAGAATATCTCACTTTCCCTTAGCATCCTCTGGGCATCTGTGTGTCCATTCACCCCCACACACCCCCCCCCCCCGCCCACCCAGCAAGGCTGGCTCTTCTACTGCATGCTGGATACTGTGCCACATACTGGATTAAAAAAAAAAAAAAAAAAACTTAACAAAACCCAGTCTCTACTCTCTAGGAAAGGCCCTGGATGTTGCAAATGGTTTGAACCCACCCAGTGGTGCTGCAGAAGAAAAGGCCTGGTGGTCTGCTTCTGTAAAGACTACAGCCAAGAAAACCTCATGGAGCACAGTTCTACTCTGTTGATATGTAGGGTCACCATGAGTCAGAATGGGCTTGATGGTGATAAACAACAATTCTCTAGGAAGGGGTTCCCAAACATGGCTGGCCACCAGAATCTCCTAAAGAGCCTTTAGAAATTCGGTATCCCTGGCTCCACTGCAGACCTACTGAGTCTGACTAGAGGTGTGAGGCACAGACGGGGAGCTCTGTGTTTCAAATACGCTCCATGTGATTCTGGCATTCACTGGAGGCTGGGAACCACTTTGGGGGAGAAGATCACAGTCAGGAGATGACAGAAAAGATTATTGTCATGGATTGAATAGTGCCCCCCCCCCAAAATATGTGTCAACTAGGCTAGGCCATGATTCCCAGTGTTGTATGGTTGTCCACCACTTTGTGATCTGATGTGATTATCCTATGCGTTGTAAATCCTAACCTCTGCCTGTGGTTAATGAGGCAAGATTAGGTTATGTTAAAGAGGATTAGGGCAGGATGCAACACCCTTACTCAGGTCAGAGCCCTGATCCAACGTGAGGGATGTTTCCTTGGGGTGTGGCACTCACCACCTTTTATCTTCCAAAAGATAAAAGGAGTGAGAAGTGAGCAGAGAGAGAGAGGGACCTCTTATCATCAAGAAAGAAGAGCCAGGAGCAGAGCATGTCCTCTGTACCTGGGGACCCTGGGCTGAGAAGCTCCTAGACCAGGGGAAAATTGATAACAAGGACCTTTCCCCAGAGCCAACAGAGAGAAAGCCTTCGCCTGGAGCTAGCACCCTGAATTCAGACTTCTAGCCTCCTAGTCTGAGAGAATAAACTTGTGTTTGCTAAAGCCATCCACTTGTGGTCTTTCTGTTATGGCAGCAACAGACAGCTAAGACAGTAGCAGAGAGATTGCAAGGGCAACTGGAACTCCTGAAGAAAGTTCTCTGGAAGTCCATTCTGGGTGGCTCAGCCACGTTTACTCCAGTAGGTGACATGTGAGTAGGTTCCTGAAAGACGGGCAGGTTTCTAAGCAAGGTTTCCGTGAAAACACACTTTAGCCTCGGGAACCAGCGCTCATAAAAGCATCATGTGGTCAGGGAACAGTAAGAAGGTCAGTGTTGATGAAGGACGGAGCACCCCTGGGAGCACTGACACTGAGCCTGGTAACAGACACCTAAGAGGTAGAGTGTGTTTCAGGGGAAAGTAAGTGGCTTGAGTCTGGGGTTTCTGTAAGATGTCTCCACCACCCGTCTGTCAGTTTGTGGTACTGTGGTGACTTGTGTGTTGCTGTGATGCTGGAAGCTATGCCACTGGTATTTCAAATACCAGCAGGGTCACCACTAGTGGACAGGTGAGACACGAAGCTTCCACATGAAGACAGACTAGAAAGAAAGGCCTGGCAATCTATGAAAAAATCAGCCAATGAAAACCATATGGACAAAGGATATTGTTTGAGACTTCGACTAGCTTACTTTGGACATGTCATCAGGAGAGACTGATTGCTGGGAAAAGATGTCATGTCTGATAACGTGACAGGCCAGCGAAGGCGAGGAAAACCCTCAACGAGAAGGATTGACACAGTGGTTCAAGCGTGCCAATGGCTGTGAAGGTGGCACAGGACCTGACAACATTTTGCTCTGTTATACATGAGGTCACATTGATTCAGAGTGGATGTAACAGCAGCTAACAACAACAAATAAGATGCCGGGGGTGATGTTCAAGAGATGATGTGAAATGTGTCTGAAATCCAGGAAAGCGGTCTGGGAACCAGAGCATTGGTTAGACAGGAAGCTTCCAGGTGTCTATGCAGCAAACTCTGTGAGCTGTGAGGGCCCCAGCGTGAACTCAGACTCCAGCCCAGACCTCAGGGCCAGCTCTGGGTACCCCAGACCCCTCCAACTTTAGAGGAACCCTGGAAACCAACTTGGGACATAGCTTTTAGACGACCCTCGTGTTCAGATGAAGTCACTGGGTGGTGCAAACAGCTAATGTGCTTAACCAAACCAAAACCAAACCCAATGCTGTCGAGTCGATTCCGGCTCATAAAAAAAAAAAAAGTTTGGAGATTCCAGTTCACCCAGAGGCACCTCGGAAGAAAGGCCTGGAGACCTGCTTCAGAAAAATCAGCCACTGAAAACCCGATGCAGTGCAGTTCAACTCTGACACACACGAGGTTGCCGTAAGTAGGAGTCGCCTTGATGGCAGCTAGTTTCTGGTTTCATGTCCAGACAGAATCCTCTTGAGGTTGAGGCAGCAAGTTGTGGGGTGAGGTGCTCCCGGAATATAACACCTTCTGCTATCTTCCACTGGCCAGGGTAGCAAGTGTGGCTGGACTCGTGACGGACTGCCTCTGCGAAGCTGTTCTGAGAAAGAGCTCGTCTGGCTGGCGGGTCCCCTCTGCCTCATTTGTTTGGCAAATGCTCACTGAGTGAGTAGCTGTGGCCAGCCGTGGTGCATGGCTCTGTGGGCACGAGGCCGAGCAGATTTCTCTCCAACTCTGCTATTGATCTTGTATTTTAAACCCTGCATCCCTTTCTTTGTTTTTCTCTCTCCCTGAGCAAGACAGGGTAAATATCCTGCCACTTCTTACCACCTCCCCCGCCCCCGCCCCACAAAAAATGCTATGGCTTAAATAAACTCAAATGAACAAAGGAAACCAGAAAAATTAATTTTTACCTACTCCATTGTTCCGAAAGGATTTTATCGTTGTATTTGGGGGATAAGTCATTCCCAGGAGAGCTCCACCTGAGAACAATTGGTTGAATAAAACCTCTAGTTCTGAATTACCTTTTTGGACAACAAAAGCTTGTGGTGAGTAATGCTAAGATGCACTAGAAGATACCTTGTGTTAAAAGAGGAAACAAAGAAAAAAAAAACTCAGACATTTCTTATGCTATGTCCGGCCTCTATACAAAAACCTGTCGATGTCATGCTGTCTTTAGCCAATTTCACAGCAGGGAAGAGAGACAGGCTGATGGCTTAGGAGAAACAAGCCCAAAGGAGGTGAAACAATTGCTGAAAACCTCCCGCCAATGGGGGGGCGGGGGGGGCTTTTCAATTATTGCTAAACGTGCAGGAATAAAAAGCAAGTATTTTAGAGCTATGCGTGTGTGGCTGGGGGTGAGGAGTGGTTTATGGGGCCTACAGACCCCATGGAGGGCTGTGAGGTTGCCTTTTTTTAAATAACAGGGAAGTTTATTTATTTATTTTAAGCCACCAGACAGACCTAAATTTGCAGAGTACAAGCCTGGTATCCTTCCAGTCTTAGAAGAACGCACTGCCCCAGCTTCGGCACTCACAGGGGGGCCTGGGGTGAGGGCAGGATCCGTTGAAGAAGGAGACTCGTGCTCTGCTTCCAGCCCTATCACATCTCAGTACCCATGGGCGGGGTGAAGGGGGGGGGAGCCCAATGACTATTTATTGAATAATTTATTAATTTTGATCTTAACAGATGCTCTCACCCAGTGATGGTCCTGGCGGCAGGGCTGTTCTCCCAGGGTTCAAAAAGCCCGAACCTAAAACCAAACCCATTGCCATCAAGTTGATTCACCATAAAGCCCAGGAGGAACCGAATTGAATTCTTTTTAAAGAAGGAGAGAGGGCCGTTTAAGTTCATAAGAACCAACACTTGACCCCCATTGCTGAAGGAGGACACGGACGGAACTTGCTATGACACAGTTGGCCTTGTTGTTAGTTGTCGTCTGGTCGGCTTTAACTCGTGGACACCCGGTGTACAACAGAGAGAAACCTTGCCCGGTTCTGTGCCATCTTCACGATTGTCGGCATGTCCGAGTCCGTTTCAGTCAATTGTAGCCACTGACTATGTCGAGTACCTTCCAGTCTAGGCGGCTCGTCTTCCACAACTATATCAGACAGTATTCTGTCGTGATCCATGAGGTTTTCATTGGCTGATTTTCAGAAGTAGATTGCCAGGCCTTTCTTCTTTGTCCGCCTTAGTCTGGAAGCTCTGCCGAAACCTGTCCACCGTGGGTTATTTGACTCATAGCGGCCCCGTGTGTCAGAGTAGAACTGACCCACAGGGTTTTCTAGGCTGTAATCTTGAGGGGAGCAGGTCGCCAGGTCTTTCTCCCTCAGAGCTGCTGGGTGGGTTCAAGCCGCCGACCTTTGGGTTAGCAGCCAAGCGCTTAACCATTGTGCCACCAGGGCTCCTTTGGGTGACCCTGCTGGTATTTAAATCCCGGTGGCATAGCTTCCAACATCGTAGCAACATGTGAGCCACATAGTACAACCAACAGACAGTTGGGTAGTGGCAGCATTGGAGGTGGGCGGAGCTTTCTGGATGTGACGAAAGGACTGCATTACAGCCTGGGCCTGTGTCTAAGGGAGTGAATGGTGAAAGGAGTCAAGAGGCAGGGGAAGAGAACAGGGTGTCTGTGGGGCAGTCACTTTCCCTGACACAGCGTCTCAGAAAGGGAGAGGACACAGGAGACATAAAACTGCTGTTATGTGAAAGCAGGGCTCTGTCCTGGCCGCGGAGCCTCGGGAATGCCCCTGTGACTGGGAGCTCCTTTCTGACGCATTTCACAAATGTCATGTGATTGGGAGTGTTTCATGCCTTCTCACCAACCAGTGCATGCCAGTGTTGAAGTCTATTAAAATACATGCTTCAAATAGATGCTCAATGTACAATGATATCAACCAGCAAAGAAAATCAAAACGGAAAAATGGATCCATACTGTTATTACACTAACAACCCAGTGTTTTCTCTCCCCTGTTCCTTTCCTGCTCCTTTCCACCCACGTACGTGCGTTCAGGGACAGCGTCCTGAGGGTTGGGATGGTTGTTCAGGTCATAGGCGGCACAGCTGCCCCTAAAGTGTTACCACACATTTCCCTTGAAGTGTATTAGAGAGCTCTGCATTCCCAGTGCTCTTCCCAGACGCCAGAATGTGTGTGCCTGTACCCCACTTTCCTTACCTTATGGGATCCTGGCAACCTACCATCTCCAGCCCGATCTTTGCAGACCCTGCTTCATCTGACAAGGCTCTTCACTCACATATAAAAGCTGGTGTTTTCTGGGTGAGGGTGAGGTGGGCTGCAGGAGCTGCTTCTTCTCAGCACGTGTGTGGGATATTCTATCAAATCTTTTTATACTTTGGTTGATCCTAAGGCAATGTCCCTTCCGTTTGATCTATCTAGCTCCAGAAATCAGTCTCTAACGTCCTCAAGGACAAACTGTGTTTCGTTTAACCATTTTCCAGACTTTGCGTGGTTGTTTTGCCGCCAAAATTAATGCTAAAACAAACATTGTGTAATCTACCATCTTTTTTTTTTTTTTTCTTTTTCATTAATGAACTTTAATTGTTAAGGTTAAATTCCATGAATGGGGTTATGGAACCAAAAAAAAAAAAAAAAAAGTAAAAAATCAGTCGCCAGTGAGTCAATTTCAAGTCACGGTGACCCCACGTGTGTCAGAGTAGAACTGTGCTCCAGAGGGTTTCCAAGGCTGATTTTTTCAGAGGTAGATTGCCAGGTCTTTCTTCTGAGGCATCTCTGACTCACACTCCCAACCTTTGGGTTAGTAGCCTAGAGTGTTAACCATTTTCACTACACAGGGCCTCCTGTGGAATAAAGAACTTAAGTTTATTTTGGCTTTTCCCAAGATAAAATGGTAACTTGGACATGCCTACACCTTGGTGGACCGGGACAGACCATCGCACTGGGTGTATTGAAATATTTTAATTTCGTGAGGGGCGGGGTGCTGTTTCCTATGTCCACGGTCGTGTTCATGGGCTCTCTTGGTGAGGCTTTTTATTGGGGTTCTGTAACCACAGGAGTATGCATGGAGAATGTTATGTGACTAGAAAAGTAAGGCACCCCCTGACTGATTTTATTGCATCTGAGTCTCGATGTGTGATATTTGCTAAAGTCCGTATGGATTGACTGACTGGACCACCTTCCTGCCCATGCTGTTGTTCGAAGGCAATTTAGTGGGGGGAGGGGGAGGGTAGAAATTACTTTCCCTGCAGATACAGCACTGAGAGAAGTCTCCACTGCAGCACTCCTTCAAATATCACAATAAAATAACTGGGCAAAGCCGATGGAGAGGAAGCTCACGCTCCAGCTCATCTCAAATGGTGCCAGGAGGGTCCTGTGGGACCGTGGACAGTCAGGATGGTGGCAGGCGCTGCTTAGCTGAGAACAGCTGTGTGGAACTTGCAACTCACAGGAAATCCTGAGGGGGGAGAGTGTTGGTAAAGCTGGGAAGGTGTTGCCCAGGAAGCTAAACACCTCTGTAATGAGAGCCCAGTCTAACCCGGATGACAAAACAGCCATAGATTCAGCCGCTGTGGGGGATGCTGGTCACGGCAGAAAGCCGTGCGCAAAGGGCGCCCTCACTCCCAAAGTGCTCTCAGGCAGAGGACTCACCCACCTTTCCTCCACTTCTCTCACCCTCTTTTAGAAACAAACAGGTATATTGAAAGCTAAAGCCATGGTAAAAGTAGCTAGATCATATTTATGAGGAGAATTCAAACCAACATTATAAGAAAGGAAAAATTTTAAAACCCCAAATGGCTGAGATTCAGGGATAAAGTCTTTGAATTTATGGGTACCTTTTTTCTTTACACAGGAGCCCTGGCGGCGCAGTGGTTAAGGAACTCAGCTGCTAACCAAAAGGTTGGCAGTTCAAGTCCACCAGCCCCTCCTTGGGAATCCTATGGGGCAACTTTGCTCTGTCCTATAGGGTTGTAGGAAACCCTGGTGGCATAGTGGTTAAGTCCTACGGCTGCTAACCAAGAGGTCTGCAGTTCGAATCCTCCAGGCACTCCTTGGAAACTCTATGGTGCAGTTCTACTCTGTACTATAGGGTCGTTATGAGTCGGAATCGACTCGACAGCAGTGGGTTTGGTGGTATAGGGTCGCAATGAGTTGGAATCGACTAGATGGCGATGGGTTTGTTTTTTTCTTTCTTTCTTTACACAATGAAGAAAAAAATTAGACAAACAAATAAGAGTTAAGCCTTTTGGATTACCTTGTTCATCACGAGTAGCAAAATGCCTTACTACTTATGTATCGAATGAATGGTAGAAAAAGCCCCTTTCTTTATCAGATTTTTGAGAACCATTCTAATATCATGCAGGTCTTCTGGGGTTAAAGTGCACACAGTATTAACAAGTTTTTACATTTCCACTGTGTATGCGCAGGTGGCAAGGGCAGTTCAGTGGTAGAATTCTTGCCTTCCAGGCGGAAGACCCGAAATCCATTCCTGGGCAGTGCACCTCATTCTCAGCTACCACCTGTTTGTCAGCAGAGGCTTGTGTGTTGCTATGATGTTGAATACGTTTCAGCAGAGCTTTCAGACTAAGAAAGACTAGGAAGAAAAGCCTGGAGATCTACTTCTGAAAATCAGCCAATGAAAACCCTATGGGTCACAATGGTCCAATCTGCAACCCACCATGGGAATGGCGCAGGACCAGGTAGTTTTTCGTTCTGTTGTGTGTGGGGTCGCCACGAGTTGGGGGCTGACTGGACAGCAGCTGTCAACAACAGCAACTGTGTATGTGACCGGAACTTGGCTAGGCCCAATAGGGCACTCAAATGGAGAAGTTAGAGTCCCTTTCAAAGCAAAGTAAAAATGAGTTGAAAGGCAGAAATAAAATACTTGAAAGCAGAAAGGATAGTTTGTAACAATTCACTAAAATGAATATCAGTTTTCAAAGAGAAGCAACTCCTGTGGGTTGGAGTTTTCAAGGTAGATTTTGCAGAGGAGGTAAGTTTTGAGCTGGAACACAGGTGCTATGCCCTTCCCCTTCTTTCTCGAGCTTTTCCAATTCCATACCTGTGTCTACAAAGTTTGATGGCTTCACTAGACTAAGAAAGGCTGGGATCTGATGGTTCCTGTCCCACTACTCGAGGAGGTGAAAGTTGGGGTCTCCTTTCGCTCTCTTCTTTTTCCTTATATTTGTCCGTCTCTCTTTTTCTTTCTGTAAAAGAAGCAGCACAGAGTTCTCTGACACTCGTGATCCTAGTATTAGGTACGTTAACCCTTTTAGTGGATCTGAAAGTTTTCTGCGTACCTAAAATTTACAGATTAGAAGCAGTGTTTCTGATTTTAGTAAAAATTGCTCTATTTTCCTTTGCGAGAGCTCCAACACTGAACACCCAACAAGTGAATCTGAACGAGTTTTAAGGGACATTCACAGTCAAGAATCAAATATATGTTGCGTTTAAGTCAGAAATAATTATTTTGTAAATGTTGGCTACTAAGCAGTGCAAAGGGTTAATGCATTCGGCTGCTAACTGAAAGGTTGGAGGTTCGAGTTCACCCAGAAGCGCCTAGGAAGAAAGGCTTGATGATCTACTTCTGGGAAATTAACCATTGAAAACCCTGTGGAGCACAGTTCTACTCTGACATACACGGAGTCACCATGAGTTGGGTTCAATCGGACAGCAACTGGTGACCTATAGGGTCACTATGAGTCGGAATAAATTCGATGGCAATGAGGTATGTAAACAAAAAAAATACACAAAAGTCTGGAGAGAAAAAGCATATACTACTGTTGCTTTTTTGCTACTTTATCAGAATGTTAGGAGTTTGTATTGTTCTAATAGAAAAAACATAAAGTCAGAAATTTAAAGAAAGGATGTGGCAGGTTCCAGAAGGAAGACTGGAGCTGAGGGTCAGGGGAGGGAGAGCAAGCAGGTGGGGGCATATTGCCACCAAACCAAAACCAAGCCAGTTGCTGCTGGGTCGATTCCGACTCAATGTGACCCCTGTGTTTCAGAGTGGAACTGCTCCGTAGGGTTTTCAATGGCTGTGACCCTTTGGAAGGAGATTGCCAGCGAATTGTCATAGTTACTTACTTATCCTGTGGGTAATAGGGAATTGCATTAACCCAGTTTTGTACTGAGCAATGCAGAGCCCTGTTAAAGTAGAAAAATGGCTTATAAGGGGTGAAATATTAAGCTATTATAGTATGTTCATTCTTTACCTTGACTTACCATGGAGTTGCATCTTACTGGTGCTGGGTCCATAAATATCAACCAAAATAAAACCAAACCTATTGCTATGGAGTCGATTCCGGCTCATAGCAACCCTATAGGACAGAGTAGAACTGCCCCATAGAGTTTCCAAAGAGCGCCCGGTGGATACGAACTGACGACCTTTTGGTTAGCAGCTATAGCTCTTAACCACTGTGCCACCAAGGTTTCCAAAAATACAGGTGACCTGAATTTCTTTATATTCTGTTACCTCTTGATAAACTCCACACAGCAGTATTTTCTCCAAGATCACTGCGTCTTCTGTTGAAGACTAGGGGAGGTACTCGGCTTGTGTTCATATTGTTGTCAGCGGTGCTCAAGTTAACTTCCACACAGAGCAACCTTATGTACCGTAGAACCAAATGCTGCCTGACCCTGTGTCACCCTCACAATCTCCCACATGCTGGAGGCCATCGTTGAGGCTATTGTACTGATCCATTTCACTGAGGGTCTCCCTTGTCCTCGATCACCCTTTATTCCCCCAAAATGATGTCTTCCTCAAGCAATTGATTTCTCCTGATGACCCGTCCCCAGCAAGTGATTCAGACAGTCTTCTCTTGTGATCCATAAGGTTTTCATTGGCTGATTTGCAGAACTACATCACCAGGCCTTTCTTTCTACTCTGTCTTAGTCTGGAAGCTCTGTGGAAACCTGTCCACCATGGGTGACCTTGCTGGTATTTGAAACACCAGTTGCATAGCTTCTGGCATCACAGCAATGGGTAAGCTACCGCAGTACGACAAACTGATAGGCAGGTGGTGGGGTGTTTATATAAATATCTGTTTTGTTTTGCTGATCGCATGTAACTCAGTTTGCACAGGTTAAATGTGCACCCACCCATGCTATAATGGCTTTTCTGGCAAAGAGCTGTGTACCGATGGGTAGGGAAATGGGACATCTATGTTTTGAAAGAGATGCAAGGACAAAGGCTGAGGGTCTTTTTTGCCATTACAGAGTGTCATTGTGGAAAATCCTAGAACCCAGGGTCAGTAGGGGAGACCCTCAGTCTTGGGGTTGAGGGCTCAAGGAGTGAAGGTAGAGGGACCCTAAGCTTACACATACATGCCACCTGCTTCTGGGGTTTCCTAGGCCTAAACCTGAGCACTGTAACAGAGCCGTACCGCTATTTAATATCTGCACATCTAACCCACTAAATTTTATTCAAGCCGGTGCAAACAACAACAACAAACATCAAAGACGACCAATTCCTGCAGCTCTGGAGTGCATCCTATGTGCTGATGAGATGCCTCTTGTTACAGGATGCCAGCGGGATGCAATCAGTCCTGGAGGACGGATGTTGACACAGCTCTTTGTCACCTTCACTCCATCGTAGAAATGCGCTCCCCCATCTCCTCGGCACCCTCCCACACCCCCCGACACACACCCAGCCGCCCACACACAGTGGTGGGCACCAGCTTCCTAAGAGAAAAGCCTCGTCACTCAGCTGGAGAGACAGAGGTCTGAATTTGGCCTGATGGTTTAAGGAGTATGTCAGGGGCACCCATATTCTAGTGATGAGTCCTCCACTGAGGCGTCTAGAGACACATAGAGCATGTGATTGCCAGGAACCGGCTAGGAGGGAGATTCTACAAAGGAAAATGACCTATGCCACCACAACCCAGTTAAATTTGCCAGAGTTAGAAAGAGCTTCAGTTATCCTTGAATGGAAAAACTGGACTCCGAAAGTTTAAGGGACTTAACCCTCAATGCCTCTTAGCTTGTTAGTGGTGAGACAGGGCTGACATGCAGGTTCTCCGAGTCCCGCTAGACCGTATTTGAGATGTCACCCCGTCTGACATCGCCTGTCCTTCCATTATTTCCACTGGTGACACGATAGCCTCCTCCCCCTGCCTCTTTTAATATAATGATGTAACTGTACTTAAACTTTTTTCTCCAGTCTGGATTCCAAGAAAGCTGGTGATGCGTTTTCTTCTACAGACTGTCACTGTTGCCAACCGACCGAGCAGGCTGAAGCTGAAATGTGAAAAGTGCTTTCTCCTAGGCAGTTAGAATGCATAATGAAGATGGAAATTTCCAAGACCTGAATCCCAAAACCCAGACCAATCTCTCCTTTCTCTTTGAAATAAAAACATACACCTAGCAAGGTTTAAAAAAATTGAATCCAAATAAATATTCATCATGTTCCGTCTTCCATTTGGGGTCCAACAGAGTAACAAACGTGCTCTCTGCAGGGAGTCTGGCATGTTAAAGTGCTCTGATGTGTGCGTATGAAAGACTGTGTGTCAGCGCGTGCGTGATAGTGTGTGTGTCAGCGTGTGCGTGATAGTGTGTGCGTGTCAGCACATGCGTGATAATGTATGTGTGTCAGTGTGTGTGTGATAAGGTATGTGTGTCAGTGTGTGCGTGATAATGTATGTGTGTGCGTGTATGAGAATGCACATATGTATGTGTGATAGTGTGTGTGTGATTGTGAGTGTGTTTGTGAATTTGTGGCCCTGGCGGCCCCGTGGTTAAGAGCTCCTCTGGTTGCTATTTGGACACCCTATGGGGCAGTTCTACTCTGTCCTGTAGGAGCGCTGAGTCGGCATTGACTCGGCGGCAACGGGTTTTGAGGTGCAAGTAGGAGCTGAGCTATTCTTTCATTTGAAAACAAGTTGAACTTCTGTAGATCTGGTTTTGACCTGTCCTCAGTGCCCTTCAGATGGGAAATTGTATTTGCGTTGACAGTACAGCCTCAGAACAGTGATTTTTAACAGGTTGAAGGAACAAACTATTTTTAGAAATGTTTGACAATGTCAGGAAAGTGTCTTCCTTGAGGGCTTCAAAATTTCATAGGTGTATCTTATAAGTATCTTATAAGTATGAAGATAAATATTAAAGACCAAGATTTTACTTTCAAATGCAGAAAGGCATTATTTGGAGGAAAAAAAAAACAATTCCAGTGTTGCCTTCCTCCCTTTCAAACTCCATGATGCGGCCAAAATGGTTTTTCTAAAACACAAATCCAATCGCATCACTCTCTGCTTAAGCATCTCTAGGGAACAAATATCTGTTGCTTACCCACTTACTCCCTTCTTTCCACTGATTTTCATTCAGGCGTACATTCTCAAATCTCAAATACTTCAGCACCAGAGATAGGCCTCCAGTCCCAGAAATGGATGTGGGTTGACTTAAGGTAATCAGACCTTCAGCCCTCCTGCCCACGGTCATTGGCTCAAGGCTGGGAGTATGCCCTTAGTTGGTCCAATAGGAGCGCATCTCAGTAGCCTTCTTTGAGATGGTGGATCAGAGACATTCCTTCAGGATGCAGCCGAGGCAGATGCTGGCGTCTTCCCTGAGCAACACACCTCACAGTCTCTTACTGCTGGGGCTCCCTTATGCCAAACGCATTTCCATCTTGAGGAGGGTTCCCTGACTTCTGCAGCACGTGCTAGACCTTTGGGAAACTCACATACTCTTGGGGAGAGTGTAGGCTGCCCCCTGATTTTCTCTATCCCCAACCTGCCATTGTCTCCTGCCTGAAAAAGTCTCCAGACAAGCCAAAGCCCTGGCTTCTGGGTTCATATATGTCCCAACTCAAGATGGCATGTCCTCCTAGGTGCTCCTTCGCTGCACTTCTCTTTGCAGGGGCCAGCCTCTGAGGTTACCCCAGGATCCCCTTCCTGCAGGCACCCATACATTCTTTTTTAAAAAATAATTTATTTTGTTGTTGTTGAGAATATACACAGCTAAATATACACCAATTCAACAGTTTCCACACGTATAATTTAGTGATACTGATTACATTCTTCGAGTTGTGCAGCTATGCTCACCCTCCTTCTCTGAGTTGTTCATCCCTCATTAACATAAACTCATTGCCCACTAAAGTTGCTATCTAATCTTTCAACTTGCTGTTGTCAGTTTGATCCCATACACATAGATAGTTCTTAAAAGAGCATAATGGTCAAGGTAGACCTTTTACTTTTTTACTAGCTAAGCTAAACTATTGCTTGGTTTTAAGAAGACTTCAGGGAATATTTTTGGTTTAAGGTTTAAAGATTATCTCAGGGCAATAGTTTCAGGGGCTCGTCCACTTCCCGTGGCTCCAGAGTCTATAAGAACTGAACTTTTGTTCTGCATTTTCCCCCTATTCATCAGGATTCTTCTGTGGAGTAATGGTAGACAGACACCATCCGGTCCTTCTGGGCTCGTGGCAGAGGAGGCACTTGTTCCTGGAGGCCATTAACCACACATTCCACGTCCTCCTCCTATCCCTGTCGCTCCTTCTTCCTCTATTGTTTCAGGCGAATAGAGATCGCGCTTGCATGGCCACTTGCAGGCTTTTAAGACTCCGGGCACTTCGCAACAAATTAGGAGGGAGAACAGAAGCACTAAACACGTTATTAGGACAATTCACTGGGATTTCCCTTGAAACCATGACCCTAAACCTCCAAACCAAGGAACCAAATCCCATGAGGTTTTAGGTTTACATAAGCAGCCCCAGCAGCTACTCATTTTTTTTTTTTGTAGTGGTTGTAAATTCTTCTATCTCACAACCCCTACAGTCTTTAAGAGATACTCTTCCAGGTCCCTTTCCCTTTGTTCAAGGGCGGGAGAAGGCAAAGTCCACCCCCCGCCCCTGCCCCCAGGCCTTTACTAGGATGACTTCTCCCTGGCTTTCTACTTTTTTCCTTACACAGGACAAGGAGGCAGACGAAGGCTGGAGGAATGCCTTGTACATCTTCAAGTAATTTTCATGGCTGTGTCCAGCAGCTAGTATTTAGGGTGTGAGGATGTCATCACGATTAATCCTCAGAGTTGGGGCCTAAGAAAGAAATTCTGAAGCAAGAAGAGAAGTCTTATTCATTGTCCTGTTTTTGCCTCAAGAGTAAAGGTACAAGTCAAAGACACTAATTGTGAAAATATTCTTAACTGATAAATTATTTATAGATGTACGCATCTCATAAATTAATAACAATATGCACGCATTTCTAATCAGTAATAAAAAGAACTTTTGCAGAAGTAGTTTCTTGAGTGAAAAACAGAAGTTGCAAATTCACACGCTTCAGGCCGATAATATGAATGAGTTCTGTGTAAGACAATAGAGAGTGGCACAGCCTGTGGCAAACTAGAGATGCCTTTTCTTCTTTAAAAAGGGCAGCTGCCAGTCAACTCGAGATTTTATTTAATGAAGAAGCGTGGGCCTGGTATTAGGAGATACTACTGCTTTCCCCACCACCTGTCTGTCCGTTTGTCCTACTATGGTGACTTGTGTTGCTATGATACTGGAAGGTATGGCACCACTATTTCAAATACAAGCAGGTTCACCCGCCTTGGACAGGTTTCAGCAGAGACGGCACACTCCTTCTCTCCACCCTGTATTCCCCACCTCCAGACTAAGACCAAGAAAAAGGCCGGTAGGTAGCCAATGAAAACCCTATAGATTATAGAATACTGTTCAACACTTCAACTCACTTACTTTGCATGAATCATCAGGAGGGACCGGCAGCTGGAGAAGGACATCATGTTTAGGCAAGTGGAAGGCCAGCAAAGGCGAGGGAAACCCTCAATGAGATGGATTGACCAAATGGCTGCAACGGTGGACTCAAACACATCAACGGTCCTGACTGACGACAACGCAGGACTGGGTAACACTGTTCTGTTATACACGGGGTTGCCACAAGTGGGAGGTGATGTGACAGCAACCAACAACAACAACCGTTTTTAAAGAGAAGCTAGACATCCAGAGTTTTTATGTAAAGTTTCCCAAATTTTAAATGATGGCAACTAATTAAGTTAAGAACCATATGGGGAAGACCCAACAAAATCCTGCCAACTGGACAAACTTGGTATTCGCCCCCTCTGAGAAACTGCTATGTAAATATTGGAAGTTACGGTGATGGAAATGATTGGTGCACGCTGTTTCGACATTTTCTGAACAATACTCTAAAATGGTAACTATGCTTTTCAGTAACTGAAAAATGACAGGTTCGCCTCCTCTGTCTCGTCCCATTCACCTGAAGCTCAGGTGAGCTCTCAAAGGTGACCCTTGCTGGAGGCAGACCCTACAGTGACTTGGTGTGGTACTTAACTCTGAGACCACTAGTCTGCTGTACCACAGTGACACCCAGTATGCCCTCCATCACAGGGTGCCAACAACTAGGTGGTTCCCTTCACTTGCGTATCTCTGTCCTTCGGTCCAGAAGGTGAGGTGGGTGGGGGAAGAAGATGGGAAATAAACAACCCACTACCAAATAAAAACCAACCAAATGAGTGAATGGGGTAGAAACATCATGGCTATATTCAAACTCATTTATTTTTATCAAATAATTTTAAAATTCAGTCTTCTTCAATTTCAGTCCAGTGAACCCCATGGTATTGAAATGATCTTTGTAAACGTCTTAGGCCAAGAGACTTTTGTTCAGGCTACCTGAAGGCTCAGTGATGCAATGTTCTGAGCAGTTTTGCCCGCTGAATCAATTTATATGACAAATTTAGAATAATTGCTTATGTGATATGCAGAGAAAGACACCTGAGGTGGTGGTTCCAGATGAGAGCCTTGTATAAAATGTGAGTAATCAGACTGTAGACCAAACAGCTTCTAGTCGTTCTGCTCTATGAGAGCCTTGCATTATCATCCTGGAATCTGTCCCACTAGCTTTCCCAAATGCATTTGCTTTTATACTAACTTCATTAGGCGGCGAAGAGCTGGGAGGCTGCTGCTTGCAGCTTTCCCTTCTCAATCTTGCTTGTCTATCACCTCCTCCTCGCTTTATAATGTGCGCACGCACGTTCACGCACACACACTTAAAAGAATTTATTTATTATGCTTTAAATGAAAGTTTGCAAATCAAGTCAGTGTCTCATACAAAAACTTATGCACACCTTGCTATATTCTCCTAACTGCTCACCCCCTAATGAGACAGCACACTCCTCCTCTCCACCCTGTATTCCCCGTGTCCATGCAGCCAGTTCCAGTCCCCCTCTGCCTTCTCATCTCTCCTCCAGACAGGAGCTGCCCACGTAATCTCATGTGTCTACTGGAGCCAAGAAGCTCACTCCTCACCAGCATCTTTGTCTATCTGACAGTCCAATCCAATCCCTGTCTGCAGAGTTGGCTTCAGGAATGGTTCCAGTCTTGGGCTAACAAACGGTCTGGGGACCATGACTTCCAGGGTCCCTGTAGTCTCTGCCAGGCCATTAAGCCTGGTCTTTTTACGAGAATTTGAGAGCTGTATCCCACTGTTCTCCTGCTCCATCAGGGATTCTCTGTCACACACACACTCTTATCAAACATTCACAAATTCTCAGATTCTCATTTCACCTCTGGGCTAGGCCTGGGGGTGGGGTGTTCTTCTCTGGCAAGTCTAGCATTGATATAGGGAAGGGGGAAGGAGAAAGAAAAGGTAAACACCTTCTCAGCAAAACCGTGAGGTTTACAGGTAATGTGTTAGCATCAGTTTATTTTACTGTAGATTAACTTTTCACAAGGAGAGATGCCTTCAGCTATATTTCTAACTCTGAAATGGTCTACCTTGGCTTTTTACTTTGGCGAGTTTGTCCACATTGAACTAATATTCATTGAAACTCTTCCAAGTGCCAGGTCATATTTGAGGCAAGGGAAACAAAACAGACAGAAAAAGGCAAACACTCAGCAATTCCAGTAGATGTAAGTTAATTAGAACAAGGTCAGTCAGGGGTAGTCAGATAAGCAAATCACCATCAGATCGGTGGGAAGATGGAACACCCATGGTCAACGCAGTTTGTTTTTTAAGTGAACCAACACTGTTTTCTGCAACAAACTATAGTTTCTCATTTAAAACAAACAACAACAACAAAATAGCTGTAAAGAATGAGGAAGGACAAGGACGGGCAGTGCGGTGTGATGGATTTCTTTTCTGTGAGCTTTCTCACCATGGTCTTGTAACTTTCACCCAAGTCATTGGACAGGGCTGTGCCAATAAGGTAATTGTGGCTCGCCAGAGGGCTTGGTCAGTTTTGCCATCCTGCTAGGCTTAAAAACAGCCATCCCGCGGTGGGAGGACAGGATCGCACCATCACCAAGGAAGAAGAGCCAGGAGTAGAACCCATCCTTTGGATCCCTGTATTGAGAAGCTCCTGGGACAAGGAGACAGAGAGAGAGAGAGCGCTGTGACACTGAAGACAGTGAGAAGCGGTGGCAGAGAAACGGCAGCAGAACCAGGACCAGCCGGAGACAGTGTGTTGGGCTTCCCAGCCCACGGAGCAAGAAAGCTGAGTGCTTTGGGCCACGGCTTACTGTCAGAATGGGGTGCCTCAGGGCACTTATTGGCAGAGCTATAACAGCCCTGTAACATTCGCCCAAGCAAGGCAGAGGCCGAGGGCTAGAGAGAGACATGCCTTCGGGCGTGGCTGAGAAGAGGCTGTACTGATGGAAGAGCCATGTCCTGCGCATTCCTGAACCTGAATTACAACCTGTTAGTTCCCTAATGAAACTCTATAATCACGAGTATGGTCTGTGGGTTCTGTGGGCCATAGCAGTGAATTTTCGAACTCAGTAGAGAAGTACAGGGTGCCATGCGAGGGATGGTTGGTGTCAGAATTGGTAAAGATGGCAGAGAAAGGGGATAAGTCTGACCTTCGCCTCATAGGAATCGGCCTTGGACTGTTGATCTTGATTCTCCTTCCCCCTGGTGAAGTTAGAGGAGGTCAGGCGCCATCCCCATGCCATTTGTACAGGCGGCAAAGGCTGGGAATTCATCCCCACTTCTACTATTGACGGCCTTGCATGAGTCCTTGGGAGAATCACTTTATCCCTCTCGGTACCGTTGTTTGTGGGGCAGTGGTAGTTTGGTGGTAAAATTCTCACCTTCCATGTGGGGGACCTGGGTTTGATTCCCATCCAACGCACCTCATGTGTAGCCACTACCCCTCTGTCAGTGGAGGCCTGCATGTTGCTACGATGCTGAACAGATTTCAACGGAGCTTCCGGATTGACAGACTAGCTATAAAGGACTGGCAATCTACTTCCCTACAGATCACAGCAGTCCGGTCTGCAACCCATCATGAGGATGGCACAGGACCAGGCAGCGTTTTGTTTGGTTGTGTGTGGGGTCACCATGAGCAGCTAACAAGAACAGCACCTTCATTTGTAAAGTGGAGTTAGTAAAGTTGTTGCTAACTGCAAGATAGAACTGGGGTGAAATTTAGATATTCTTAGGCAGGAACATTTTGTCAACCATTAAGTGTTACAGAGAGTATACATTATTAAAAGTTTGGGAGGCCCTGGGGAGAGCTGGGGGGAGGGGGGAGAAAAATATTGTGGTAGGAAGGGATGGCAAAACCAGAATGACAAACATAAAAATAAAATAGTCGGAGAGGGCCATGACTCCTGAACTCACAAAGCTCCCCTCTCTGAGCAAGTGGGCAAGGTCACTGCAGAGGGCGGGTCTCTGCAGAATGGTGTCCCCACCATGATATGTGAGTGAATCTGACTAACTTCCCTCACTGGACTCGGGCTTAGGAGAACCAGTTGGTTGTCCAAGTTTGTTAATGAGCCACGTGGCACAGGTAAACCGCTTCACTTTTCTGGATTCCAGGTTCAAGCAAACTCACAACTCTTGGTGCTCAGGTCACGGGTGAGTTGGAGGCCGGAGTTAAGAAAGCGCTGATTTGTGAGTGTGGGAGGCTGCCTTCTTTTCTAGAAAGTAGAAACCTTACACATAGCAGCCCACCGTGACTTCCTTCAGGAGTGGAAAGTGTCCATGTAGTACAATTTTGTATGCTTCTTTTAAAAAGACATGAGAAACAGAGGGTGAGCCTTAGTGAAGACATAAATATCAGATTATAAGATCGGAGAGCTGCAGGGACCTCAGAGACCATCTAATCCACATCCCACATTTTATAGGTGAGAAAGCAGGGCGCCAAGGACAGCATCCTGTGTGGCTGACTGGCCTGAGTGCTCCTCTGCTCTTCAACGCTTCTCCACACCCACTGTGACTGCCTACCAGTGCTTTCAGTCCATTCTGACTCACAGTGACCCTACAGAACGGAGTAGAGCTGCCCCACAGGGTTTCCAAAGAGTGCCAGCGGATTTGAGCTGCCGACCTTTTGGTTTGCAGCCAAGCTCTTAACCACTGCGCCACCAGGGCTCCTGTGACTGCCTGGGTAGTCTGTAATTAGTGTGTATCTTTTCTTCATAGGATTGAATTTATATCTAAGTCTGTTTTTAAAAAGGACTAGAGTGTTCTCAGAATAGTGAAGATTTGTTTTACTAGTTTGATGAGCTGTTGATCTGTGTGCACATGTATGTGTGTATACATGTGTATGTGAGTGTGTGTGCTTGTGTGTGTGTGTGCATGTGTGTGCGCACGTGTGTGTAGAGTGGTCTCATGATACTGAAGGTTTGTTTTACTAGTTCCACGAACTATTGATCTGTGTGCGTGTGTATGTGTGTACGTGTGTGTGCGTGTGTGTATACATGTGAACATGAGTGTTTGTGTGTGTGCAGGCACACGGGTGTGTGTATGTGTGTGTAGAGTGGTCTCGGAATATTGAAGGTTCGTTTTACTAGTTCCATGAACTATTGATCTGTGTGTGTGTACATGTGTG
The DNA here is from genome assembly GCF_030014295.1 of Loxodonta africana. Lineage (NCBI taxonomy): Eukaryota > Metazoa > Chordata > Mammalia > Proboscidea > Elephantidae > Loxodonta > Loxodonta africana. The sequence goes on along the minus strand of NC_087364.1, from coordinate 72,476,438 downwards.
CGTGTGCACGTGTGTGTATGTGTGTGTATGTGTGCATGTGCACGTGTGTGCGCATGTGTGCGTGTGCACGTGTGTATATGTGTGCCTGTGCAAGTGTGCGTCTTGCCCACCTGTGTTGGTGATCTGTCCACTGCACTCCGGTTTAGGAAAGAAGGAGGAGGCACGCTTCAAAACGGGCAGTGAAGACCAGTGACCGCCCGCACCCGCCCGGGTAACCAGTACATTTGTAGTCACTTTCGGTTTACTGCGACATCGTTTTATATCTGACTTGGTTTCATTTATTTCAAAATCTCAGTTTCAAACTCGTTTCAAAACTCCTTTCCTCCCAGCGGAGGGCACACCTGTTTACAGCTCTCATGGCTGTGAGGGGTGGGTGGGGTGGTCTGTCCTTTGCATGCCCCACCCCCTTATCTTCTAAGCCAGCCCTTCTGGTGCTTGGGGACAGAGGGCCAAGGCCCCCTTCTCTCCCTGGGCACGGTTATAGTCTCCTCCTTGTTGCCCCCTGGCTGGTAGGGACCGACCATCCAGACGTCCTCGCCACGACATCTGCGCCCAGTGCTGCGTCTCCCGTCTGCCCACCTGCCCCGGGTCTCCTCACTCTGGAGCTCCCTGCTGGTGGAGAGGCCACCCCTGCTGGGCTCCCTACACCATGCTTCAACCCCTTCAAACACCATCCCCCCCCCCCCCAGGGTGCCCTGTTCTGGTCCCTTACCTGGCTGGTGGACACTCAGGTGAGGAATTTAAAAAACAGCCTGAACCCACTTACCTTCTGACATGACCCCTCCAGCCACAGGCAGACCTGGCACCCTTGTCTTTCTCATCAAGAGTGCCAGCCCCTCTGCCACTGTCCCCTCCCCAGCCCTGGTGCTGCTCTCACTTCTCCGTCTTCTGCTCGGGGGCAGGTCAGCAAGTCTGGGACTAAGTAGACGTCCAACCAGAGAATTAAACGCTCTCCTCTCTTTGTCGCGGCCACCCCATCCCACCACAACGGGAGATTCTCTTGGCGTTCCTTCATTTGGGGGCTATCACCCCCGTATTTCAAATACCAGTACAGTCACCCATGATGGACAGGCTTAGTGGAACTTCCAGACGAAGACAGACTAGGAAGAAAAGCCTGGCAAACTACTTCCAAAAATTAGCCAGTGAAAGCCCTATTTGACTCTGGGGAGAGAAGCACTTCCTGTCTCTCCCATGGGAAGGCCCGGCCTCCCTCCATGGATGCTGCATACCCCCCCGAAGGACGAAGACATTCTCCCCTCCCATACTGTCTGATTGGAAGATGCAGTTGGGGGTTAGGTGGGTTTGGAGTTCCCCATCAGCCAGCAGGCCCAGCCATGCCTCCAGCTGCAGACTGATGTTGTCAGCTCTCTGAGCTAAGAAAGGGTCCTTTGTGCTTTTGTTCTCGGCTTTGGGTCTTTTACACAATCCTGGGGCACCAGGAAGAACCCTACAGGACATTCCGTGTTACATACAGCCAGCCCTCTGTTCTCTGCCAGACAGTTGGCATAGCGACCCCTGGCGGTACAAGGCAAGCGTGCACCCCAGAATCCGGATGATATTGCTAGCCCGTATTTCAGAGGTATCTATTTCAATTTTAATGAACAAATATGTCCATTTTTCTCTGAATTCTGTATCCTCATGTAAGTAGTTTTTGTGACTTTAAATACTGAAGAGAAAAAAAAGATTTCCATTTTTTCAGCATTAAAAAAAAAGAAAACCCAGTGCCCTCAAGTCGATTCCTAATCACAGCCACCCCATAGTTTGCTATAAATAGTAAATTAGGGAACTCCATATTTCTGTTTGACCCGCTAAACCAATTCATCAAACACTCTGTAGGGAAACTGAGGCTTGTTCGAGGTTACCCAGTTGGGTTAGTCAGTGGCCCATCTAGAAGGAGATTCCAAGGCTTTGACTCAGGGGCCTTTCCATTACACTGTGACCCACAGACCCCCTATTGTATATCCTAAAGCCTGCACAAGTCATCCTGACCTCCCTCCCCCAAATTTGGTGGTTTCCGTGCATGGTAAATGTGCCCTGATCCGTGCTCAGACTAATACAAAGCACCAGGTGACGTCCATTGAAGCTTGTAGAATGGTTGCTGTTGTTGTTGTTAGCTGCTGCCATCAAGTCGGCCCCCAACTCATGGCGACCCCGTACACAGCAGAACGAAGTGCTGCCGGGTCCTGTACCGTCCTTGTGGTCAGTTGCAAATCAGACGGTTATGATCCGTAGTGTTTTCATTGGCTGATTTTCAGAAGTAGATTGCCAGGCCTTTCTTCCTAGTCTGTTTTAGTCTGGAAGGTCCACTGGAACCTGTTCAGCATCATAGCAACACGCAGCCTCCTCTGATAAACAGGCGTGGTTGTGGATGAGGCGTACTGGCGGGGACTTGGACCTGGTCTCCCACCTGGAAGGTGACCCACTGAACCACCACAGCCTCACCTATGAAATGGTAGGCTAGTCATTCTGGTGCAAGTACACGGAACATACAAGTCAACTTTCAAAATACTCCTTTTGCAATGATGAAGAATTTCTACAATGACCCAGGAATACAGAAACGATGGCTCTCAATACAAAACATAATTGCTTTTGGTGGTTTAAAAAGCACCCCTCACAGACAGAGGGGAAATTGCTTTCAGGCTTCTACAAGGAGCAGGTTTTATCTGCAGTATCACTTTATAAACGCACATTGTTGAGGTGCTTGCTGAGGCAGAAGCCAACTTGCATATGTAATGACAAGGCAGGTTTTCTTTTTTGCAAATGTTTTGATATCTAGCTTCATTAACTTTAGAGGCAATACAAATAAATGCCTCTTTGGTTATTGGGAGAAACTAATCAGAAAGATTGACTGGAGGAAATAATTTTCCTAACTGGATCTTCACAGAATATAAATGATAATTTAGCTAAAGGACACTTGCCTCAAAAAGAAAAAGGTTGGAAGGAGCTTATTCATTCCTCAGACATGCCAGAGATGCAGAGATGTCTGATTCATTGTGGCCCTAATTCCCCAAACCCCTAAGGTGAAGCACAAGTGGAAACAGAAAGCCACTCATCCACGGAGCTAAGACTGTTGATCTTGAAGTAGAAGCAGCCCAGTACAGGTCAGACAGTGTATTGGTGAAGAACAAGGAAGAGCCTGGGGAGGCACAGGGTGACCACCCTGCTGTTCTGAGTTCCACTGGTGTGGGAGTCACTGCTTTAATACCCTGCTTTGTGAGGTCCCTAAATGATTCTTCCCCAGAGACAGAGCTGGCGGTACTCATGGCTCACATAATTCCAGGTTAGCTTCTCTCCATCTGGAGTCTCTGGGTGATGCAAACGGTTAACATGCTTGGCTGGTAGCCGAAAGGTTGGACGTTTGAGTCCACACAGATGGGCACACTGAGCCCAAGGAAGAAGGGACAGAATGCAAGGACATGGCCATTGGAATACTCTTTGGAAGTAATAAATAAATAAAACAAACCCGTTCCCGTGGAGTCGATTGCAACTTATGGCGACCCTACAGTATGGAGTAGAACTGCTCCATAGGAGTTTCCAAGGACTGCCTGGTGGATATGAACTGCCGACCTTTTGGTTAGCAGCCATAGCTCTTAACCATTACGCCACTGAGGTTTCCCTTTGGGAAGTAGACTCAGTAAAATTAATAAATTTATGATTCAAAAAATGAAGGCATAGGGGCTCCAGGGTCCTTTCCTGGAAAGGAAACGGGGGAGGAACAGAAGGCTGGTCTTCAAGAAGATGCATTTCGCCCTCTTCTTGATCTTGTTGAAACTCAGTATACCACCAGAGGACCCTTAGTTCAGGCTCTGGAGAAATAAAATGTAGAAGACTCCATTTTCAAATCGCAACGATGTAATAATAACATGGTTGTTGTGTGCCGTCAAGATGATTGCAACTCCTAGCAGCCCCATAGAACAGGGCAGAATTGCCCCACAGGGTTTCCTCCGAGCCCTGGTGGTGCAGAGGTTAGGAGTTGGGCTGCTAACCAAAAGGTCGGCAATTTGAATCCACCAGCCTCCTTGGAAGCCCTATGGGGCAGTTCTACTTTGTCCTATAGAGTTGCCGTGAGTCTGAATGACTCCTTAGCATCGAGTTTTTAAAAAATCTTTACAGGGGCAGATTGCCAGGTCTTTTCTCCCGTGGAGCCGCTGGTGAATTCAAACTGCCAACCTTTCAGTGAGTAGCCAACGGCATAATCATGGTGCCACCAGGGCTCCTTTAACAACCAACTGTTGTTATGTGCTGAGGAGTTCATTCTGACTCAGAGTGGCCCTACAGGACAGAGTAGAGCTGCCTTCATAGGGTTTCCAGTCCTTACAGAAGCAGATCCCATGGAGTGCTTGCCTGGTAGGTTGGAACCACCGGCTTTTCAGTTAGCAGCCCCGAGCTCAACCACTGTGCCACCAGGACTCCGTAACAACCGTAATAGGGGATATTTATGGCGCTCTTAGGACGCGCCAGGCACAAAATGCATTGCAGGTGTCACCTCATTTGATCCTCACAACCACGCCGAAGGCAGATACGGATATTGTTGCTATTTTGCAAATGAAGATAGGGGCTTTCAGCAAAACAGGTACCTGAGACTGCAGGCTGGGGTGGTGGAGCTAGGCTCCAAACCTGGCTACTGAGCTTGGTTGCTACAGCTGAGATGGCACTTTCCAAATTGTTCCCGAATAGTCAAAAAGATATTGGCTGTCCAAGGACTCTGTTTTTCACCATTTCGAATGTCACTGATGTAGTTACTGGTTTGATAAGGCTTATTTTAACCTGGAAGCTGCCCTGCAGGAGAAAGATGTGACAGTCTACTTCCGTTAAGATTTGCAGCCTTGGAAACCCCATAGGACAGTCCTACCCGGTTGTTATGAGCCGGAATGGACTCCGCGGCAGTGGGTATTTTACTCGGTTCACACTGCTGCCAAGAATTTCCATCTCTGACAAATTCCCTGTGAAGAATCTGCATTTCCAACAAGTTTCCAGGGAGTTATACATAAGAATCACCCGGGGATCTTGTTAAAACGCAGATTCTGATTGAGTATAACTGATGGTGGATATACAAATTCTCAGCTGGGAACTTCTTGGAAACGCAAACTCGCAGCAGGGTTGGAATTGGTTCCAAGCCTTGATTTTAACCTGATCAGGTTCCTCTCCTTTATTTACGTGTTGATGTGCCATCTAGTGGCAAAGCTGGGGAAATGCAGGTTATTTTCACGAAAGGCCAAATGTAGGATTTGGGAGAACCTGGGCTGCTAACCAAAAGGTCGGCGGTTCGAGTACACCAGCTGCTCCGTGGAAAGCTTATGGGACAGCTCTACTCTGTCCTATAAGGTCACTAAGTGGGAATTGGCTCTAACTGCTCCCTGAAGAATATCAGACAGAAAAGCCAGCAGTAAAATGTTCCCTAAATATGTTCTAGTGACCTGAAAGGATCCAAATAATTTCTCGTAATAATATCTAAGTTTTAAAAGACAGCCAAGAGCAAAACGTTACTTTTATGTCAGACCTGTGGTAGAACTGATCCTTCCTTCTGTTATTTGTATAATTCGGAGTATACAGGACAGCTCGTACTAAAAATACATGATGTGGGATTATTTTATAGCTTCAGCACTGCACAGGTTTTTTTTTTTTTTTAATCATCTGCGGAATCCTTTAAGATGGATATTTTTATCCTATCTGTAGAAATGAAGAAATTGAGTCAATTTGTTGTTGTTGTTGTTAGGTGCCGTCAGGTCGATTCCGGCTCATAGCGACCCGCTTACAAAAGAAGGAAATTTCCTGCCGGGTCCTGCACCACTCTCACAATCCTTGTTATGCTTGAGCCCATTGTCTCAGCCACGGAGTCAGAGGAACTTGCCCCAAATCACACAGCTAAAGAATAACCGCGCCAGATCTTAACCTCAAGGCTCTCTAATTCTTTTTTTGAATATTGAGCTGCTGTTGTTGCCTCATAGTGTTGCTAACGTAAATGGCTACAGAGTGAGCTACCATTACAGCACGAGTCAGTCATCAGTGCCAAGTCCTGGTGAACAGCATAAATCTCCACCAAAACGTTGTTCATACGGAAAAAAAATTCTTTTTTTTTTTTTTTTGCACTTACTGGCAGAAAAATACCCTCGTGAAAAAATGAAGGTATTTACAGTTTTATTTACCTGGAAAAAAAAATTAGGTGTGATTTTTAAGGCACCAATAATAAATGCTCATTTCCAAAACGGAAGTAAAGAAATTCTTAGAGTAAGATTTGGTAGGAAAACAATAGAAATAATGAGGAGAACTGCCATGGACTGAATTGTGTCCCCCGAGATTACGTGTATCAGCGTGGCTAGGCTGTGATTCCCAGGGTCGTGTGATTGTCCACCATTTGTCATCTGATGTGATTTTCCTAAGTGTTGTAAATTCTATCTCCATGATGTTAATGAGGTGGGATAGATGGCAGTTATGTTAATGAGGCAGGACTCAATCTACAAGACCGTATTGTGTTTTGAGCCAATCTGTTTTGAAATATAAAAGACAGAAGCGAGCAGAGACACATGGGGACCTCATACCACCGAGAAAGTAGCAGCAGGAGCAGAGCGCGTCCTTTGGACCTGGGGTTCCTGCACGGAAAAGCTCCTAGACCAGGGGAAGATTGATGACAAGGACCTTTCTCCAGAGCCCACAGAGAGAGCCTTCCCCTGGAGCTGACACCCTGAATTTGGTCTTCTGCTCTTCTAGCCTGTAAGACAGTGAACTTCCGTTTGTTAAGGCCACTCACGTGTGCTATTTCTGTTACAGCAGCGCTAGGTGGCCGGGACAAGAACCTTTTGCATTTGTGGATTTGATTGAATAGGTGATATAAACCTTTTGCATTCTCACTGGTTTATATATACATTACTTAGTCACACCCTTCAAGGAAATACTGTTTGAGTATGTCTTATGGAATGAGGGGGGCTGTATTTTAATGATTTAATTGGTAAAACATATTCAAGGTGTATCATTGAGGTATTTTAGTTTTATATTTCTGGTAATTTCTGAGTAAAATAAGTGGGGGGAAAAACTTCTTCAGTATTTAGAGTTTTTCCATTCAGGACAAGTTAACATTTGACCCAACTATGACACATATTGGAGCCCTTGTGGCACAGTGGCTAAGAGCTTGGCTGCTAACCAAAAGGTCGGCAGTTTGAATCCACCAGCTGCTCCTTGGAAACCGTACGTGGTGGTTCTGCTCTGTCCCATTGGTTCACTATGAGTCAAAATTGACTTGACAGCAATTTCAGTTTTTTTTTTTTTTTTTTAAGGATACGTATTGGAGTCCCTCGGTAGTGCAAATGGTTAAGTACTTGGCTACTAACCAAAACAGTTGGCGATTCAAGACACCCAGAGGTGTCTCAGCAGAAAGGCAGGAAAGTACTTTCATAAGATCATAGCCGTTGAAAACCCTACGGATCGCAGCTCTACTCTGAAACTAGCGGGGCTGCTGTCAGCCAGAATTCAAGCAACAGCAACAGGAAAAAAAACCCAGACACGATACATACTCATGTAAAATGGACACAAATTGGCCCAGTCAGAAGACAGGAGAGGAGTAATTTTCTAAGCCTTTCTGTCAGTCTCCTGGCAACTCAATGTTCTCTCTGAGCTATAAAAAACAGTAAGCCTAACACTTTTTGTGAGACCCTCCTCTGCCCGCCAGCAAGGGGTGTGAGCTTCTCTGAGATGATGGTCTGCTCCGTCTCCATTAGACAAAGCAGGGAAGACGGATATCAGGACGCTGAAGGAGGATTAGACAAAGCGGGGAGACAGACATCAGGACCCTGAAGGAGCTGAAGGGCGTCTGTCCATTAACCTGCAGAAATGACCCCATTGACCTTTAGCCTCAGGGTGCATGTGTTTCCTTGATCATTCAAAGGCTGATCTCCTCTCCAGGGAGACGTGCAGGAATTTTGTAACCTGCCTCACTGAACCTGTTCAGAAAAAAGAAAATTTTTCCATCTTTTTATGCCCTAATGCAAAAAAGACAAGGTAACTGCTTTGCCTAATCGGCACACCTGATTTTAAAATATCTTTCAAGTGTTAAGGTGAAATGCATTTTATTAGCTACTTCTTTTTTCCATGCAAGATATATTGATATTATTTCGGTAATTTAACCAGTATATATTTATCCCTCTGTCTCTCAGTATGTATGTATATATGTAATTATATGCACAGATATACATATATATACACACATACACATATGTAAAATCCACCTAGAGGCACCTCAGAAAATAGGCCTGGAGATCTGCTTCTGAAAGCTCACAGCCTTGAAAATTCTGTGGAGCAGTTCTGCTCTGCACACATGGGGTCACCACGAGTCGGAATCAACTCCTCCAGGGCAATTAACAACAACAAATGTGTGTGTGTGTGTATACACACACACTGTATATACATGTACAGACATACATATATACATACATACATATATATATATGAAAGGAGCCCTGATGGTTCCTTATATATATACATATGCATATATACACATGGTTGCTTTATAGAATTTGATGTTATTTTTTAGAGAGTATTTGACCAACAGTATTACGAAATAGATGGAGTTGCTTTTAATTTACATAAATGGGATCATTTTGCCAGACAAAAATAGAATGAAAAGTGGATTGCGACATTCAAGGCTACCGTTTTTGTAACGATAAATATTTTTCAGAATATACCCAAGGTCCTCTTCCCGGCAGCCCACCCCCCACCGTGGCCTCACTCACCTGGAGCACTGTGGTTCTTGTGTGTTCTCCTCCAGCGTGTACACCACTGCTCAAGGAACTTTTGCTGCTTTCTTTCATCTGCCAGGTCAGTGCATCTTTTCCTTGACTTCCCAAGCTTTCTTCTCCAGGGCACCCATGGATCCCAAATAAGACCGTGACAGGCCCAGGCACTAAGGAGGTGAAGGTGCCACACATCCCTCACCGCCAACTGCTAAAAAAACCATACACAATTCAAGATAAAAGTACCACTCCTCTATAAAACATATGCGCTACATCTATGATGAGATTATAATAGCCCTTTTCTAGAATTTTGGTTTAGATAAATTCAGCAAGTTAAATATTCCTTCTTTCTGGGGAGCAAAGCGGGGCCCCCCAAAGTGGATTATTTAAGAAGCAAATTAAGCACTTGTAAAAAAAAAAAAGAAATTTTTTTATAGGGTACAAGCTAAGCAGGCGCCCCTAAGTGCTTGGCTGCTAACTGAAAGGTTGACAGTTCAAACCCACCCTGCAGCTCTTTGGGAGAAAGACCTGGTGATCTGCTTCCATAAAGACTACAGCCAAGAAAATCCTATGGGACAGTTGCACTCTGTACCACATGAGGCCACTGTAAGTCAGGATCCGCTCAAGGGCACTCAGCAACACCAGGTGTAGCTGAGCCTATCGTCCATGATGGTGCCATTCGTGACCCCTCCTGCTGCTCGCTCTCCTCCTCCAGCCGCAGGCTCGTGCTCACTTCACATTTGACAAAGTTTCTTCACACCTGAGTGGCAATACTTGTGCTTGGCTTTCACCTGAAATTGCTATTCCCTTTCTCTCCCTTCGAGCCCTGGTGGCCCAGTGGTTAAGAGCTTGGGTGTTAACCAAAAGGTCTGCGGTTTGAATTGTAGCCACGGCACCACCAGGGCTCCAAGGCAGAGAAAGGGAGCAGCAGGGTGGGTTTGAACTGTCAGCCTTTCAGTTAGCAGCCAAGTGCTTAGGGGCATCTGCTTAGCTACAGTCACTGACTATGAGTCGCAATCGACTCAATGGCAACAGGTTGGGTTTTTTGGTTTTTCTCTCCCTTGAAAGTTCCTGGGTGGCACACGTGGATTGTGGTCTACTAATAACATAAAGGTTGGTGCTTTGAACCCTCCCAGTGGTGCCACAGAAGAAAGGCCTGGCAATCTGGTCTATAAAGATTAAACCAAACCCAGTGCTATTGAGTCAATTCTGACTCATAGCGGCCCTATAGGCCAGAGTAGAACTGCCCCATAGAGTTTCCAAGGAGCACCTGGTGGATTCGAACTGCCGAGCCTTTGGTTAGCAGCCATAGCACTTAACCACTATGCCACCAGGGTTTCCCTATAAAGATTACAGCCCAGAAAACCCTATGGGGCAGTTCTAATCTGTCACATGGGGTCACTGTGAGTCAGAATCCACTCGACGGCAATGGGTTTGATTTTTTTTTTTTTCTTTCCAGATACGAATCTTTCTCTCAAGCCCAGCCAAAATCATACTTCCTTTAAGGTCAGAAACATTTTTTTAAGTGCTTGTTGGCCCCGCCAGAATCAATGTGTGTTTTGCTTTTATTCATCAATAATTGAAAATTTGGAAAAACCAGGTAACTTTTCTATAACACAGTTCAAGGTCTCTTTTTCAAAGAGTTCATTTTAAAAACTTTGCAATCTGATGGAGATAAACATTGGAAATATTGCTTGGCAAAATCCAATAAATCAACAAAGATTTATTATTATTATTATTTTTTACAACTCTCCCTAGATGATGCACGGCTTGATAGAGCAATATTTTTTAGATTGATAGCACTTGGCAGACTTCTCCATAGGGAATATTGTTGACTCATGTACAATGAATAGTTTTTATATTGAAATTCACGTCTAACTTATCTGATGTTTCTATTTGCTCAGGCACTTGAGCAAACATAAAAATGAAAAGTACTGGCACAAATAAAAAGAATATTTTCAATCTGGTATTTTAACTAGAAACACATTATTGCTTTTTAAAATGGAAAAGTCAATTATTTTACATTCACGGCAGAAGCATTCAAGCCACAAGGCACAAAAAAAAAGACATTTAAAAGGAAGAAATAAGCTGACATACGGGAATCTGGCTACGTTTACTCTGTATGTTCTAGCTTAGGAATTTTCTAATTTTGTAAAAATGCTGTTTTTCTTTCATCGCTTCTCTCCATAGATAAAAGCAGTTTTTGGTCATACTCAGGAAGTTTCCATGTGATATTCGTACCCTTTCAATTCTTCTGTGGTGGCTGGATTTGCAGGGTCTGGCACATACATGTTGCATGATGTGAAGAACAGAGCAAAAGTTATGGCCGTAAAACAAAACGAAACAGAAAGGAAGAGAACGTTACTGTGTTTCTGCCCTCATTACAGTGAAAACAGGAGACACTGTATCATTCGTCAGTGGAGGCCCCAGGGAACTTACTGACGCGTGCTACAACTTACTTTAATATATTTAGTGTAGATGGTGTGAAGTTAGTATGTGCTAGTTCTTTCAAGCTTTAAACCCAGGCACAGAGAGTTGCCCTAATGGACAATCCATACTGCAGGGGTAATCTGCTATGAGTAATAGAGTGGCTACCTGCCAGACAGGGCGACCACAAACTCTGTTATTTGTATCTTGATCAAACCAAGACTATGGTCATTAAAAAAAACAAAGCCAACCCATTCCCATCGTGTCGATTCCCACTCCTAGCGACCCTGTAGGACAGAGTAGAACTGCCCCATAAGGTTTCCAAGAAGCGCCTGGTGTATTTGAACTGCTGACCTTTTGGTTAGCAGCTATAGCTCTTAACCGCTATGCCACCAGGGTTTCCAAAGAGAGACGGCACAGTCTGTGTCAGAAGGGTTATTATTGATACAAACGGGGGCCTGCTGATTATATGGTGAATGTTAGGAACAGGCTCTCCTTGTAAAATTTAAGGTATTCAGGATATGAAGATTGACTGTACCCCCCGCATGAAGGTATAAGAACCTGAGAAGCCTTCTAGTCTGTGCCCTTAGGGAAGGCATCTATACTCAACTCCTAAATGGTCCCCGGGGCCCGATTACCCAATAACCAAGGTACACACGGGTCCAGTGGTGCCTTCCCGCCAATCTGCAGTGCACAATTTCACCCGTCCCTCACCATGTCAAAGATGTGGTGAAACCCGTGTGAAACTGCCCACCACAGATGAGCAAGTAAACACAGCTAACCCCTGTGTACCTCGCTCAGTGCAAACCGATGCACACCATGTTTACTGGCTAATCTGCCCCTGAGAGTCCCATTGGTTTAAGAGGATTCTACAGAGCTGACAGAATCTTGCCTCGCGAATGTTCTCATGTCTGCTTCAAGTGAACTTTTCAGGATACCTTTTATGGTTTGCATTGTGTCCCCCCAAAAATATGCACTGTAAATCCTAACCTCTATGCCTGCGGTTATAACCCATTTGGGAATGTGTTGTCTTTGTTATGCTAACAAGGCAGGATTACTGTAGGGTGTGTCTTGAGTCAATCTCTTAGAAGATAGAAACGGAGCAGATTAAACAAGCAGAGATGAGGGAAGACAGATGCCAAGCCACATGGAGATCTCCAAGGAACCAGAAAACAGAAGCTGAAGAGATAAGAACCTGCCCCAAGAACCAAAAGAGAGGAAAGCCTTCCCTTAGAGTCGGCACCCTAAATTCAGACTTCTAGCTTCCTAAACTGTTAGCAAATAAACTTCTGTTTGTGAAATACTTGTGGTAGTTTAGTAATAGCCAGATAACTAAGACAATCCCTTAAAGACAGGGAGCGGGAACTCCTTTGACCTTACACAACAGCTCATAAGGATGGTGCCTTATAAACTATGCCTGCTTGCTAATGAATGGGCAAGACATACCCATATGCATGGATGGCAGTTTTCTTTCATTATAACCCGGAAACCAAGGGCGTGGGGCGGCAGCTATCCCTCATCTACCTCAGACTGCCTCCCAGGCTACTGGTATCTACCAAAAAGGTCCCTGGGTGGTGTGAACAGTTTGCGCTGATTACTAACCTAAAGGTTGGCAGTTCGAACCTACACAGTGGTGCTACAGAAGAAGGGCCTGGCAAACTGCTTCAGTAAAGATTACAACCAAGAAAACCCCATGGAGCAGTTCTATAACACATGGGGTTGCCATGAGTTGGAATGGACTCAACGGCAATGGTTTTTCTTCTTTTTTAAATCTAACCAGACAGTTTGGCACAACCAAAACAAGAACGTAACACATTTGTGATGCAATAAGTTGCTCCTATAAAACAAGACACTTCCGTCAAACCTGCTGTGGAAGTCTCAGAATCCCATGTCTCTGATATCAAATGAGGATGTAACAAGTCCCCACTTTTCACAGCTCCGTTCAGTTCTGACACCAGCTGTCTCTGCAGCACTTCTTTCTCTGGCCCTAGCCACCCAGGTCAGGCAGGTTCCCTCCCTCCTCTCCACCATCCCTCAGTCACACCTGGAGATTGACATCGCCCCCCACCACTGCTTTCTTAAAGGCCTCCAGATAAGAATTCCTGGAAGGGGGATTATTTCTCAGGCCTGACTGTGTAGCTTCAGGACAGTTAGCTATTGTACAAGGGAACCACGCGGGTGATCTCCTGTCTGCAGAAGGGGCATCTCTTGGGCTCTGCAAGGCGCGGTAGCCCACACTCCAAGAAGACGCAGGACTTGAAGTTGCTCAGACACACAATGTGGGCATTCCTTAGACTCTCCCTGTCCTCGGGTGTGGCTCTGCTCTGCAGCTGGGCCTCGAGCTCCCGAAATTCCTCCCGCATCTGCGTGAGGCTCGGCCCTGCTGCTGCTGGCTCTGCCTTTGGAGGATGAAGAAGAGGGTGGAACAGGCAGTCACGCCAGACACCAGAGTCAGGACCTTCCAGAGTCAGACACTCGAGTCCTGCCCCTGCATCAGGCTGTCAGAGTCCTGGCTGCTCAGACAGTACTGCATGCCCTGCTTGGGCGGCTGGAGGCAGATGGTGTTCTTGTCCAGGACCAGTTCACCCACCCTGTGAGGGTGGCCCCAACCTTCAGCATCTCCTCTGTCTCCTGGATGCCTTTGGGCTGCTCACTGCTGACGTGGTGGCTGATGACATCAGCGAAGGCCTGGATTGAGGGGTGAAACTTCTCCTACAAGGTCTCCAGGGCCAGGTCCACCCAGCCAAGGGGCTTCAGCACTCAGACAGCCACGCCCGCACCATCTTCCTGGGGCACCAGGTCAGACGGCACCATGTTGGTTCTCTGGTGATCTTTGAACAGTCATTTCAAAGGTGAGTTGTTCGATTCCATACCATCTCGTGCTCCTGAATTGTTGCTGAATTACTCCCTTGCAATTTTCCACAAACTGATCGTTGAGCACTTCTTTAACAGATTGCACAGCTTCTTCAATAGCAGCATAAGGTGCACATTTTCTCAGAGCTTCCAAAAGAATACCCTTTAGATCTCTACCCAACTGGGTTTTTTTGCTCACTTCAGTTCATGGGAGACCTGGGCCTTCTGCCAGTGTATGGAGTACAGGACAGTGGTGATGACAGAGCGGTGCCCAGGAGGTGAACTGGCATAGCAAGGGCCACCTTCCGCTCTCCATGCTGGGCCAAGGTCTGCTTGTAGTCGGCGACCCTGAGGTCTGGGCCCATGACCCCTGCCCACCACCTCCCACCATCTGGGCTTGCAAACCGCTTTTTTCTGGCTGACTCGTCTATGCCAAGAAATTTGCAAGACAGCTACCTAGCAACCGAGTGGAAGAGATCCCTATATGTGCCCATTCCAAAGAAAGATGATCCAAAAGAATGTGGAAATTATTGAACAATATCTTTAATATCACATAAAGTTTTGCTGAAGATCATTCAGAAGCAACCGCAGCAGCATATTGACAGGAAAACGCCAGAAATTCCAGCTGCTTCCTGCAGCTACTAATCTCCAGGTTACTTCAGCCTGCTCTGGTCTGCTCTTTTAGCCTTCCAGCAACTGCACAACTGAGTCCCTGAATTAAAGTCCCTCTGCTTTAAGTACCAAGCATAACTTCTATCCTCTTAACTGGACCCTTACTGATAGCGCATACCGGGAGACACAGCTAGAAACAACCTGGAAGAAACCAAATACAGAGCAGAAGCTCAGTGATCAGAGAAAAGAGAGGAGGCTGACAGTGCGTCACTAGGGTTGGTGTCACCCAGCGCAGTAATACGAGCAGCAATGAAAGCAACAACGTGTACTTGTAGCGTGTGCATAAGCCTTGTGATTCCACGCGTCGCTGTAACTCGGTAATAATGACAGCTCTGACCAGAGCACATTAGAAGGTTCAAAAAGTAAACTAGCACAGGGTTTTAGGCTTGTAGCTATATTAATACATGTAAGCTTGGCTTACTTAAAAAAAATTTGTTGTTATAACTAACTATAGTGATATTTTTATATAAAACCATTGATCTCTGCTCAAACATGGCACAAAATTTTAAAGACCCCCTCCGACAGTGTCACCCAGTGTGGTCTGCCCCCCAGCCCCCGAGATGCTGGAGGGTGAGTGGGAGGCAGGAATTGGGGGTAGATTTCTAGGGCCAACCGAGTAATTCAGTGGCTGGCTGTCTTCGGCAGGACCCATCATTGTAATGGTTTCCTGTTATCATTTCATGCTGTCTAGCTGAGTGACCTGGCAGAAACCTCACCCGCTATTTAGGATATGGATTTTAACTAGCAAAATATAAGGATTATTCTAGATGAATTCTATGAGCCCGTTTAAGTTGTTTGTTTGTTTGTTTTTAAACTAGTTGACAATTTTGCTCAAGGCCAATTCAGAAAAGCTATGATGTTTCTTACCATATGCAAAGTGAAGACAAGATTAAGAAAGCAAGAATCATTTGGCCTTGTGGCGCGTGCTGCCTCCTGGACAGGCAACAGAAAGGTTGCTGTCAGATTTGAATAAAGCAAGTTGACCGGGGAAGCAGCACGTGGCAGACGGGGTGCAAAGCACTGTTGTGTAGCAACAGCCATACCACAGAGCACCAGGCTACCTGTCAGCATGATTTATCTTTGAAAAAGTAAGCATTCCAAGAGTGTGGCAGCAAAATAAAGTTATAACTAGAAAGTTAATTAAGTTGCTGGGTTGTTAAAAAATATAGGTGTGGACTGGATTCTTGAACGTGGTACCATGAAAGTAACTGTACATTTGTCTTCCTGTACGTAAAATGGAATGTCTTTTCCTGATACGTTTTACGCAAAGGCACAAAGTCTGTTTGTTTACCGCTTTTCGGACATGCCTTTTATTCTGAGCTTTGGGTGGCAGGTATGTCTCCTTGATCTTAATGTAACTAATATGGGAAGAGACATTGCATTTATTCCTGTGAATTGCTGGGATGTGTGTGCCTCCCAGGCTGTCCTGAGCTTCTGGAAAAAGTCTTTTGTATTGAGATGGGAGGTGAACCAATGTCAAAGCCATAGACCCTGAGCAGGTAAAGATGATGGTATTAGAAACTGAAGAGATCCGGACCCTGAAACACCTCATTTGCAATTAGCATGAGGGTAGCTCAGCTGCCTCAGCTCAGGCTGTCAGTCAGTGTGAAAGAGGCAGCATTGGTTGTGTAATGAACACCCATGACAGTGACAGCATCTTAGACATTAGTCAATTGAAAAAGAAATCACTGCAGCGGGGGTCCGCTTTATTTTGTGGTTCCTGACATAAGGGCTTCAAACTGGACTTTCAGGGTCATGTATGAGCGAGGTTATGACCGAACTGCCACTCATTATCAGCTTGCACCACCTCCTGAGCCAACCCGTCCATAAACCACAGTTGGGCCTTTTTCTTCACCATCAGTTGCCCACATGGCCACAGGTCTGAGCTGAGAGAATGACGTGGTGGTTGACAAGGGAGTCTGAGCTTACTTATACCCTGTGCTCTTGCTTCTTTTTTGATCCCAGACATCCTATTTTCAGAGCCCTGGTGGCACAATGGTTAAGAACCCACAAGCTGTTCCTTGGAAACCCTATGGGGCAGCTCTACTCTGTCCCGTAGGGTCACTATGAGTTGGAATCGGCTGAACGGCAATGGACAGGCATCCCATTTTTAGCTTATGATGAGTTGCAGCTGGGACCACTTGACATTATGACTTGGTGAGTCTGATAGAACCAAGCTCATCGTGAGCAGTGGCGTGATTGCTTGCTGCCCATGGTCCAGCATTCTGTCTCTGCTAGAGTTCAGTAGCAAACCAGAAGCTGTTTTTCAAAAGGCATAGAACTCTTTACTGCAAATGGCATGGCCTTGCTCTGGATCCCTAGGGTCTGTGTTGCCATTCTCACTGGGGCTTCCTACATATCCAGGTTGCATCTTTTCCAGCTGCCGACGTCTTTAACATCATAGGGCCTGCTGGTTCACAGGGCCCAAGTGACAGGGCACACTTTTGCCCAAGGCCAGTCCCGAAAAACTATTATGTTCCTTACCATATGCTAAGTGAGGAGAGGATTAAGAAAGTGAGAATGATTGGGGATTACGGGATACAGTATTTCCTAGACAGGTAACAGAGAGGTTCTGTACAGTTCCTGCCAGCTTCCAATGAGATGTGGCACAAAGCACTGTGGCATAGTAATGGCCATGTCACAAAGTACCAGGCTACCTGTCAGCATGATTAGTCTTTGAAAAAGTGACCATTCTAAAAATGTGGCATCAGAATAAAGTTATAACCAGGAAGCTAATGAAGTTGCTGGGATGGTATAAAAGTAGCAGCTAGCTTGTACTTGGACCACCACGGCCTGGCCCTACTGCAGAGCTCTTCCTTTCCCTGTATCCCACTCAAGGCTGGTAGTCTTTTGTAGGGACCTATCTATGGATATAGAATATCCCATGGACTGCCAAAAGAACAAACAAACTTGTCTTAGAAGAAGTGCAGCCAGAATGCTCCTTAGAAGCAAGGATGGCGAGACTGCATCTTACATACTTTGCACATGTTGTCAGGAGGGATGAGTCCCTAGAGAAGGACATCATGCCTGGCAGAGTACAGGGTCAGCGGAGAAGAGGAAGACCCTCAACGAGATGGATTGACACAGTGGCTGCAACAATGAGCTCAAGCATAACAAGGATTGTAAGGATGGCGCAGGACTGGGCAGTGTTTCATTCTGTTGTGCATAGGGTCGCTATGGGTCAGAACCGACTCAACGGCACCTAACAACAACGAACGACATCTATGGAAAACAGCACCTACGGTGATTAGTGTTAAATTGCTGAATGATCTCTCACAGCTGTAACCAACAGGGTTAAACTGTCCCTCCTCCTCCCATTTCACTCAGCGTCTGTGGGCTCCCGATGGGGCATTCTGTGTAGCAGCTCAAGGCCGTCTTACTGCTTCTCTGCTCAAGGCTGCTTCACTCCCCACTGCCCTTCCCCCAATTTGGGCACGAGCGATAAGCCACAAAGCTGTACTTAGATAAACTCATTGTATCATACCCCCAACAAACACATGGCCCTAGCCGCCATATTGCACTCCTTGCTGCACCTCCAAACATGTTAATTAGTCCCTGGCATTGCCCCCTACTCCCAGAAACTTCATGAATTATGCATAAGTTCCCTATCCTGAACCCTATAACTACACTGGAATCCCCAACCTTGGGGACCTTGATTTGGGACTTAGTCTCCGAGCTCCTTGCTTGACCGGCTTGCAATAAAGTCCACTTTCTCTTTCTCAAAGGCCTGGTGTCTCTCAGTTGACTCGAGGGGTTGCACCAGGCAGGACCTGCCATCATCGGGTTACACAGCTGGCGATAGAAATGTCGATGGTCAATAGAAACTGCTCATTAGTACCCCTCCTCAAGCGGCCCCCAGGGCATGTGCCTACCTGCCATGCCTTAGTTACACCTCTGGTCTTTTGCATCCCCTGGTAGATGGGCTGGTGCAGTATTTCCAGGTGTGGAGTATGCTGCCTTCAGCAAGTGAAGGCATTGAGCTTCCTACTTCAAGCTCGAAGACGTAAGCTGCAGCAATTTATCTTTTACTTTAAAGAGGATGTCCTGTCATGCCCCTCACCACCAGACCCTAAAGTTTTTACTGATGTAGCCCCCTGAATCTTCATAAGGTTTATCTTCCACCCTCTGGAGTATATGAGTCTTACCAAGGCCTCCGGCATGCTAGACTTCTCACTCACCCAGCTGAATTAGCATAATGTCATATACACAGTGAATCAATGTGATGTCTGTGGGATGTCCAGACGGCCCACGTCTCATTATATTAAGATTGATGGCTGGAGAGTTAACATAACTCTAGAGTAAACTGTAAATGTATAGTATTGCCTGTTCCATGTGAATACAAACTATTTCTGGTCCTCTTTTCTGACTGGAATAGAAAAGAACGCATTTGCCAAATCATTCACTGCGTATTACTAACCTGTTAACCTGCTCTAGCAAAGACACCATATCTGTCCCAGCAGGTGCAATTCGGGCTACTGTCTGGTTGAGTTTTCAGTTGTCCACCATCATCCTCTGGAATCCATCTGGTTTCTGCAAGGAAGTAAATGAAGATATGATGGGGACCACCACCCTGCATCCTTTAGATCCTTAATGGTGACATTAGTTTCTACCATTTCCCCACTCCTGGGATGTCATGTTTTTTATTTACTATCTTGGCCAGGGGGTGAAGGGCGGGGAATTTCAGAGGCTTTTACTTGACTTCCCCACCATGCTATTCCTTATTCCCTGGCAATCTTATTTATACATTCAGGAAACAAGTGAACGATCACTTGATGGGCCCTCAGGCCCAGTGGACTCCATCTGTTATCAAGCCCCCATCTCCCCTCCTGTCTCTGGGTATCAATGTCAACTCAGATCCTGTGTCTAATAACCCCTTCTGTCTAACCAGGGGAAAGGACACAGCCTGTAAAGAGTTCTCTGCCAGGAATGCTTCACACAAACAAATAAAAAATAAACCAGTTATCACAAACCATGAATATATAGTAAATATTGAAACAGTGGTCCTGACAACTATGGCTGTGGGAACCAGAGGGAGAATATTGGAGCTGAAGACCCTTATCCTAAAATCTATATACCCAAAGCAGACCAGTTGCTGTCGAGTTGATTCTGACTCATGGCAACCCCATGTGTGTCAGGGTGGATCTATTCTCCACAGGGTTTTGATGGCTGATTTTTCTAAAGCAGATCACTAGGCCTTTCTTTCAAGGCGCCTCTGGGTGGACTCAAATCTCCAACTTTTGGTTTAGCAGCCAAATGTGTTAACCATTTATTTACATTGCCCAGAGATTCCAAAATCTATAGAAAAAAACCCCAACCAAACCTGTTACCGTTGAGTCGATTCTGACTCATAGCGACCGTATAGGACAGAGTAGAACTGCCCCATAGGGTTTCCAAGGAGCAGCTGGTGGATTTGAACTGCTGACCTTTTGGTTAACAGCTGAGCTCTTAACCACTGTGTCACCAGGGCTGCACTGTACCAGCAGGGCTCTAAAATCTCTAGACATGTAGCCCATTCTTGTGGATTCTTTGGTGATTTACATATAAGAAGGGATCTGCTAATAATCAAAAGGAATGCATCGTTACTTTTATTTCTGAAATAAATATTCCCACTTCCCAAAAAGAATCTGAGACATTTTCATCAAAACAAAACAGCCATTAGAACTTAATGACATGGAATTGATGAGCACAGATCCAAGGGAAACAGGGATGTGAGCAAATGACAAGAAGGCATTGGCACCATCTGACTTTCATCCTCAGCTGTGTGTTGCCCTTGAGAGTCTTAACAGGTATTTCTGTCTCAGTTACAGAGCTTTTCAATATTTGTTTGGCTCTCAGTTAAATGGATTCCCTGAAAGTGGAATATATGCTAATGCGCACTGTTCTAATTGTTTCAAGTAAAGCAAACTAGCAATACTGTGTGCCAAGCTGGTTTCTGTTCTGTAATTATAAATATCGACATGTTTCTTCAAAATGTATTCATCACATATGCTACTTTTCTGGAAGACTGCAGTAGTGGATCATTTTTTGGCAATGGCAGCAATAGCATTTTCTAATCCTTCTATGGTTAGCTACTTGTTGTTGGTATCTATTAGCAGTGTTTGTAGACATGTGTATACACAATACACATTTTCAGATCCATATGCTGAATAAAAGACGCATGTCTACTTGCAAATAAAACAACAACAAAAAAAGCCAAACCTGCTGCTGTCGAGTCGATGCTGGCTCATAGTGACCCTATAGGACAGAGTAGTACTGCCTCAAAGGGTTTCCAAGGAGCGGCTGGTGGATTCGAACAGCCAACTTTTTTGGTTAGTAGCCAAGCTCTTAACCACTGTGCCACCAGGGCTCCATTTGCAAATTGGCTGCCTTAAAACTTTTAGGGCTCTAAGCTCTGATTTCAGGTGAGCAGATACGCAGTCCAGCAAGAGCTGGTTCTGTTGCCTTTCTGTTTTCCAGTAACGAGGATCCTTGGCATTCAAAGGAACACTGAAGGCCTTCTAGGGATCAGAAGGTTCCAAACCTGACATCAGGTTTATCAGCCTCACCTGGGAAGCTTATCGGCCTTCGTCTCAGCCCAGTAAATCAGAATCTCTGGAAAACTGGGCTGAACAGTGTCAGCCAGGTTTGGTAATCATTCATCTGATTGATTTTGTTAAGTCTTCATATTTTAGAGTCAGGAGCAGTTGGGTCCTGTCAAGGCCTGTTGCCTTTACCCCGGGACGTTGAGTTGGCAGTGAATGCCCCTACCTGGGCAGATCAGATTCACAGGCTTTATCTGAAGGACTATGGTGTCCTGCGCAGCCTGCACTGTGCTGTGCTCAGAGCCATACTGTGATACCTTTGGGACCAAATGAATGAATACATTTGAATTTCAGATTTGTGTTTCTAGACAAAGAGGGAAAAATTAAGCGCCATTCAAAAGAAAAGGACAAGGGACCTTATTTCCCTCCTGATACCCTAAAAAAGACAACCAAACCCGTTGCCGACTCATAGGGACCCCATAGGTCAGAGTAGAACTGCCCCATAGAGTTTCCAAGGAGGACCTGGTGGATTTGAACTGCCGACCTTTTGGTTAACAGCTGTAGCAGTTAACCACTACACCACCAGGGTTTCCATACCTACATACTGGTACTTTTTAAAAATTACGTGAGATCAGAGCAAGAACTGTGTAATTATTTAAGAGCACGCACAGGGTTTCTCACTCGTGTGCAGGAGTTAGAAAGGTCTTCATTGCTGTTTGCTGGAATCAGGGCCGCAGGAAAGCCACACAGACATAATTCACTGGAGCGTGTTTACAAAATGTACTGAAGCATAATTTCTGCCTTCAAATTGCTTTTGATGACGAATTATGCTGAAATTTGCATTCGCCCCAGACCCCGAACAGACGCCAGGTGCCACCATGGCCCAGTGTGGCGCCTGGGACAGTATGAACAAGGAAGTGTGGATTTCAGCTGGGTCTGCCCTTCTCTGGCCACGTGACTAATATTCCTCTGCATCTTCTCTCTGGCCCCCACATCTGTGTGTGCAATGTGGGGGCTTCCACAGAGAATGACGCTCACCCTTAGGCTTGGAGAGAAGGATCCTTTCCCTGTCGTTGGGTGGGAGGACGAAGCTGTGGGGGAGGCAGGGCCAGCATCCAATGACTGAGGTTGTGTGTGTGCTTGTGCTGAGGTTGTCCTTCTGTGATTGTGGAGATCTGAGGGGTCCTGAGAGGCTCAGAGACTAATACATCATATCTTTATGACAAGGTGCTTGGTGCCATCTGTCTTTCTGTTTAGCTTAATATCGTGTCCAATCACTAAGTAACTGTACTCAGAGTTGCCTTTCTGTGTAGAGAGATCGTAAAGCTGATGTGTTCTATTTAGTGTAAGTTTGGGGGACACTGAGGAGGCAGTCCACCTTTCCCATATTCTCTTCCTCTAACCCTGTTCACTCGTGTCTGAGCTTCCAACATACAACATCATATTTAGCGTAACATTCTGTCTGCAAATAAAACGCAACTATCCCTTGAGAAGCATAACACCTCAAAGTAAGTCAGTCATTAGCAATATCACATTTGCCTAGGACTTTATAGTTTAAAAGTCACCTTCATACGTTTACGCTGTGAGCGTAAATCACAGCAACTCCAAGGTGATAGAGGAAACTGTCTGTGCCACACATTTGCTAAATGTACACAGAACTCACTTAAACGTATACAAAGTCTCTCCTTTAATTTATAAACATTATCTCGGGCAATCCTTCCAACGTGTCTGCAAGGTAGTTATTATTATTTCCATGCTCCAGGTGAGGAAACAGAGGAACCAAGATTAAACGACACGTGGTTGGTCATCAGAGAACTTAAGCCCAAGCCCTTCTGGAGGGCAGAGTTTAGTAACTTGGACGCGGAGGGAACACACCTGCGAGGGAGAGGGGATGCTAACAAGGGAGCAGAAGGGGCTGCTGACTGGCTCCCTGCATTTTTGGTCCTTTTGGCTTTCTGTTGTTTATGAAAAGAAGCCAGTTGGGGCTGTGCCCTTGAAGGACTGCTTTCCCAGGTCTGGCCACCTATCTTTTACTTAACACATCAGGAGATTGTTAGGAACATTGAAGACAAGTTCATCCTATTCATTATTTTGGAGTCCTGGTAGCACAGTGGTTAAGAGCTTGGCTATTAACTGAAAAGGTGGGCAGTTTGAATTCACCAGGTGCTCCTTGGAACCCTATGGGGCAGTTCTGCTCTGTCCTGTGGGGTTGCTATTAGTTGGACTCAACTCAATGGCAGTGGTTTTTTTTTTTTTCTTTAATTGCTTATTTCAAAAAACCAAAAGCCCGTTGCCATTGAGTCGACTCTGACTTGTAGTGACCTTGTGGGACAGAGTAGAACCGCCCCGTAGAGTTTCCAAGGAGCGGCTGGTGGATTCGAACTGCTGACCTTTTGGTTGGCAGCCATAGCATTTAACCACTATGCCACCAGGGTTTCCTATTTCAGAAAGGGTAGGCCTTTTTCTCACTCTGTCAATATAAAATATTATGATCCAGATCAGGAGAACCTGGGCTCATGGTTCGTGTTCGCTGGCACAGCCCAGGGAGGCTGCCTCCTTCTTGGGCTAGGAGACTCTAGGGTCCCCCGGAAAGAGAAGACGCTCTTCTTTCTGCACCATGGCTGTGGCTTGACAGAAAGAAGGGCCACAGTTGGCCTGAGCCATAAGCTCTTGGAAGTCTTGATGTGCGTATGCTTTGTGTGCACGATACCCTTGTCCCTGGACTTAACCAAGCTGCACATTAAAATGGGGAATATTGAACTCCTGTAAATTACTGACAATTATCCAGTCTGAATAAATACCAATAGTGAAAGCCATGTTTGGCAGGGGCTTCCAGGTCCATGGTGCAGCATTTAACGATCACGCAGCCCTATGGTTCTAGCCCACACGTTTGGCTCTTCCGGTAAATGACCTGGGCATCATCCCGGTGACACGTGCACCAGGTAACAGAGGCTGGCTGCACTGAAGCTGGAAAGGTGGGAGGTGACCCAGTTAACCTTCAGGTGTCCTTGATCTTTTGGTACCATTCTTTACTTTGAGCGCTTGCGATTCAAATTGAATTGGCGGTAAGGGCTAGAGTCATTAAAAAGAAAAAAAAAAGAGTCATTAGTAATAGAAATATTGGACTCGTATGGCCCAGAAAAAAAAAAAAAACTGAGCTTGTTTAGGAAGTCATGTTTGCGATTTTCTGCAATTAAAATTATTAGCAGCAATGCTGGTATCAACTGTGAGGGTCGTTTGTTTTCAAGCGGGGCTGCAAGAATGAACCGAGAATTTGCCTTCTGCCCACCAGAGGGGGATAAACACTAAAAACTGCCTCTGAAGCACAACTGAGCTGGCTCCCACGTAGTGAACCTGACCGAGACTTCAGGAAGCTGTATGTCAGAATTCTGCAGCAAAGCCATCCTTATATTAAAAAAAAAAGAAAAGAATTCTTCTTTACCAGCGAGTCACAATGAATTCTAAATCATTTTTCTGACTTAAAAATAAATATGCCTGGTAGAAAAATTAAAAAGTACCCTAAAATACGCACGCCTATACTGTCTCCATCTAGCGCCCACCGCTACTAATGTTAGGTTTAACCATACAGAGTTGCCAAGAGCTGAACATTTCTGGACAATAAAAACCACGGTTTCACATAGTTTAACTTAATATTTTGGTATCTATCTTTATATTTTTATGCATATGTAGTGAGAAAAATTTGCTGTTTCACTTGATATTATGTAACTAAAACCAATTGCCATTGAGGAGACCGTACCTTACAGTGGCCCCATGTGTGTCCGCCTAGAGCTGTGCTCCATCGGGTTTTCAGCGGCTGAGTTTTCAGAAGTGGGTTGTCAGCTTTTCTACTGCGACGCCTCTGGGTAGACTCGAGTCTCCAACCTTTTGGTGAGCAGCTGAGTGTCTTACCTGTTTCCACCACCCAGGGACTTCTAATATTATATAGAGACCCTGAAGTAAACATTTGTGTATTACCATGTCATTTGTTAATTTGTTGTAGGCTTTGCATATTGTGTGTTTAATAATTAAAGAGTATTGTCAAAATTTTGGAGCCCTTGTGGTGCAGGGAAACCCTGGTGGAGTAGCAGTTAAGTGCTACGGCTGCTAACCAAGAGGCTGGCAGTTCGAATCTGCCAGGCACTCCTCGGAAAGTCTATAGGGCAGTTCTACTCTGTTCTGTAGGGTCGCTATGAGTCGGAATTGACTCGACGGTAGTGGGTTTTTGTAACGGTGGTTAAAGAGCTGGGCTGCTGACTGGAAGGTCGGCAGCTCTAATCCACCAGCCACCTGCTTGGAAACCGTATAGGGCAGTTCTCTATCCTCTAGGGTCACTATGAGTCTGAATCAACTCAATGGCAATGATTTTTTTTTTGGGGGGGGGTGAGTTTATTGTCCAAGTTTTGGAAGATAGTTTTCAAGGAAATGAATTCTCAGTCAAAATTTTATCTGAAACTGCCCAGCTTCCTCATCTGTAACTTTTTTTTTTTTTTTGCTTAAGAGCAATAAAAAAAGGCAAGAGTCAGCTGGTATTGATGGAGTGACCACTCTTGAACAGTTAATCAGCGCTTGGGACAGAGAATAAAGACCAATGGGTCCTAATTGCAAGGGGTTTGTAATCTGCTTGGAGAGATGAGACTAACAGTGCTTTGGGAATGAATGAAATTGAAATGGGCAGCATACCAGTGAAGGGGGCTAGTATCCCATAGCCATTCTGAGGCTCAGACAAGAAAGGAAGCAGCACTAGGAGAAATATTTCATCAGGGTTCCTGGGGGAAGCAAAGCTTAGAAGGCAGTTCTAAGAAAGTGGGACCAGGTCTAACTTTCTTATTACAGGCCACATCCGAATTACAAACATCCGATTTACAGACAACTAGTATTAAGAACGGACTACCATAAAGCCTATTATGTTAAAAATGTGAGTTAGATACATACAATGGTTTGGAATGACAAATGCACCACTTTGTGAAGCTCATGAAAACACTGAATGACTTTGTAGTATTTCTTAATTGTCTTATATGTGTAAAAAGGTAAAATATATCCTACATACTAAGACAAACATTTGACTAACTCACGCTAACTAAGAACTGTAAGTACCTGTTCCTAGGTACCCACAAATTCAACTTAAAGACAGACTTAGGACGGGAACTGGTTTGTAACTGGGGACTGCCTGTACTGTGTCCCCAGGGTCCAAGCAAGGCCTGGAACACAGCTGGCTCTTAAGACACGTCAGCTCCTCAGCTCTGTGTACACAAAGACGGTGCTTCTGGCCTCAGGACGAAGGCCATGTCATCAGAGCTACTTTTTGAGTAGCAGAAGAGCCATGTACTCTTTTATGGGTTTTCCTACTGCCTTTTATTAGAGGGATTGAACTTTTAACCCTGGCTTCATAAGTATGGAATGAGCTAATCTATCATAGATGATAAATCAAATATGCTCAGCAGCAGGGTACCGTGTCTGACAACAAGGATGAAGTTGTGTAAAATATAAGGACACACACACACACATCTCATTTTTGTTGTTGTTGTTGTAAAATCCAGAATAAAAACAAATAAGAGGCCCTTTTGAGGTTGGGAAGTAGTATGGTTTAGTGATTTTTTTCCCTCTGTATTTTCTTTTAAAAATTTAACTCAAAACCCTGCTCTGAATACAATGGAAAAGTTAGAGTGAAAATCACAATGCAGAGTCAGCTAGATATTTAAAATGCCTTACAAGTTTTGAAACTATCTTCTAGCTTTAATTTTTTCATGCTATGTATATGGTCAGTACTGGCTTTAGGCATTTCTCCGCTTACATTGGAAACCTCTTGCCGGGCAGAACATCATGGAATGTTACTAGGGCCACCATTTCACTCAGCACAGGAGTCGTATGGACTCAGTTCCTTACCATGAGCCTGGGGCCTAGGCGAAGAACTGATATTTGATGCGTTTACATTTTGTGACCAGGTAGCCACGTGTCCTAGATTTAAGAGCCATACAAAACACCTAAAACCAAACCAAACCCAATGTTGTCGAGTTGATTCTGACTCATAGCAACTCCATAGGGTTTCCAAGGTTGAGGATCCCTGGTTGCACAGTGGTTAAGAGCACCGCTGTTAACCAAAGGGTCAGCAGTTCAAATCTACCAGGCACTCCTTGGAAAGCCTATGGGGGCAGTTCCACTCAGTCCTATAGGGTTCGACTACCCGTCAGAATCAACTCGAAGGCAATGGGTTTTTTTTCTTTTTTTTCCCCCTAATCTTTACAGAAGCAGACTGTCACATCTTTCTTCTGTGGAGAGGCTGGTGGGTTTGACATGCTGACCTTTTGGTTCGAAGCGCTTTAACCACTGCACCACCAGGGTTCCTAGCCAGGCCTATCCAAGATATAAAATCACTTAACAGGTTCCTGTATTGTGGGCACGTGAAACTCTAAAGCAGTTTAAACATCTAAACATTAGTGTCAACCACGACCTTAGCAATCACAGTGTCTACCAGATTTAATGTTAACTAATTACAGTCAGAGAAGAAAGCAGGAACACACTGAAACTTCCTGAAATGTTAATGAGGCTGACTGTTTCAGGAGGGATGCTGCTTTAAGAGTTGGGTTACTGTGTGGAAGTGGCTACTAATCAGCTCTAAGTCCCTTGGAGAGGTGGCTTCTCATTTCTGGCCTTACTTTCCTTATCAGCAAAATGGGTAGGTCGAACTAAGACCCTTTCTTGCTCTGAAACCATGTGTTTCCCGTGGAATAGCTTGTTCAATACACTTTAGGTGTGTGAACGATTCTGAGACTATCTGTGTCTATTAACCCTGAAAAAAAAAAAAAAAAAAAGACAGGTTTCTGGTTGAAGAAAAACGCATGCTTTCTATTTATTTTCATCTACCCTCCTATAGGGTCCCCCATGAGTCAGAATCAACTTAATCGGTGCCTAACAACAACAAAACACACTTCTACCCCAAAACAGTGCCACTTAAAAATCAATCAATTTTTTAACATTTTGTAACGTTGACTTAAAAACAACTAATGATTTCCTGCTTGTCAGATTGGTTTTAATAAATACCACTGAGAACTCCCTGCCTGCATCCATCTTGGCTGTATCATATCTTGTTATTTAAAAAAAAAAAAAAATCCCTGACTGACTTTGATGGGGTGGCAGGTGTGAGTCATTTTAGGGTTGAGATGACGGTGGGACATTCCAGTTAGAATGCAGAGAAGACAGTGGTAAGTAGGAAATAGGGAGTTTACATTTTATTTGGATTAAATGTTTGAAAACAGGTCTTTCCCAACAGCCAATACACTGTGATCGAGGGAAGTCCAATGCTACTGCCAAGCCAGAGTCTGGTGCTTTTGTGTTGCCTACCCACGGGGGCAGGGGTTCTTCGTCGGCCTGAGGGAGAGAGAGGCACGCAGAGTTCCTCATTTTATGTCCATTCATTGGAATAACGCCACGCTTCTCAGACCAAGGAGCTAGGGCCAGACTTCATGGTCTTGACCTGAGGATCGTGGTGTGCTTGGGGGGCTGGGGTGGGGATGAGGGGGTGTAGATATATACTGGCAGACTTCCGCAGATGCCAGTTGTCTCAGAATCTTATTACATCTATTTCTGCCCTTTCCAAGCTTACACTGCAGTTTTAATTTTTGTCCTGGTGATTTTTCTTCTCCAGGCTTTACCTGAGTGGACAAGCATGAAATGAATTTCTCACTGCATTTTACTGATGTCAAGGATTCTCGTGGCTGTCTGTCACTGATTAGTAACAGTCCTCACTCTGAGGACCCGTAGGGGATGTTCCCTGCACCAGCCAGGCTCCCTTCATCCCCCCACCTGTCCTGACTGTTGTATGCTGACTGTTGGCTGCTGAGTCCTTCCCCAGGAATTGTTCTGGGCCAGCGAGCCAACCCCTCCGCAGAGCAGTCCACGTCAATGACTGGTCAACTTGAGGGTACAAAAGCTTGGCGCTCTTGTCTCAAATTTAGACAACTTTGAAGGGTCTTCCTGGCTCCAGAGCTTCCCTTATAATCAACTGAGTCCTCGGTTGCTTCGCGTTTTGTGTTCGCTCAGTTGCTATAGCCTTTGAATTCGGCAAAGTGGCAGGATACAAGATCAACACACAAAACCCAGGTGTTTCTAAACATGGACAATGAACAATCTGACAAAGAAACAATTTCATTTGTAATAGCAGCTAAAAAGAGTAAAAGACCTAGAAATAAATTTAGTCAGGGTAATGAAACATTTGTACATTGAACATTATTCATTCATTTATTACTAAATGAAATTTAAAATGATCTAAATAAATGGAAAGACATTCTGTGTACATGGACTGAAGACTTAGTATTGTTAGGAATCAATACAACTCAAGGTGATCTAGAGATTCAACTCCATCCCTATGAAAATTTCAGCAGCATTTTTTTTTTTTAAGAAATGGAAAAGCTAATCTTAAAATTCATATGGAATAGAAACAGGTCCCAAGCAGCAAAAACAATCTTGAAAAAGTAAAACAAAGAGACTCACACTTCCCATTTTCAAAATTTACTATATATATATATATTTTTTTAGTAAATTAAAAAAAAAAAAGTAAAATTTACTATAAAGCTACAATAATCAAAATAGCCTGGCACTGGTATGAGAACAGACGTATAGACCCATGGAATAGAATTGAGAGTCCAGAAATAAACCTGTACATCTATAGTCAACTAATTTTCAACAAGGGCACCAAGTCCGTTCAATAGGGAAAGAACAGTCTCTTCAACAAATGGTCCTGGAACAAGTGGATCTCCACAAGCAAAAAAAATGAAGTGGGACCCATACTTCACAATTTGTTGCCGTCATGTCGGTTCTGACTCATAATGACCCTATAGGACAGAGGGGAACTGCCTCATAGAGTTTCCAAGGAGTGCCTGGTGGATTCGAACTGCCGACCTTTTGGTTAGCAGCTGTGGCACTTAACCACTACGCCACCAGTGTTTCCACATCTCACAGCATACATGAAAATAAACTCACAATGGATCAGTGACTTAAATATAAGAACTAAAACCATAAAATTCATAGAAGTAAACATAAGGGTAAAGCTTCAGGACAGATACAGAGCAAAACAAAAATGCCGTTTTAACTGTTTTTAAGTATACAATTCAGTGGCATTCATTACATTCGCCATGTTGTGCAAATATCCCAGCTATATATTTCTGAAAGCTTTTCATCACCTTAAACAAAAACTCAATACCCATTAAGTAATGTCTCCCCATTGTCCCCTGCCTCTAGGCCCTGGTGACCGCCAAGAAACTTTTGTCTCTATGCATTTGCCTATTGTAGATATTTCCGGTAAGTGGGATCATATAATATTTGTCCTTTTCTGTATGGCATTCACTAAGCATGTTTTCAGGAGCTTCATTTCTCTTTATGGTGAATACTGTTTCCCTATACATATATTTATATGCCACAATTTATCATTCATCTGTTGATGGATACTTGGGTTGTTTCCACCTTTTGGCTATTATGAAAAGTGCTTCAATATACATTGTTGCTTTTGACAACAGATTCTTAGATATCGCACCAAAGGCAGGAGCAACAAATAAAAAAACAGACAGATTGGACTTCATCAAAATTAAAACCTTTCGTGCATCAAAGGATTTTATCAAGAAAGTGACGACATGACCTACAGAATGGGAGAAACTATTTGGGAATAATATCTCTGATAAAAGTGTTGAATATCGAGAATGCATAAAGAACTCCTGCAATACAACAGCAAAAAGACAATCTTCCAAATTAAAAAATGGGCAAAAGACTTGGCTAGACATTTCTTCAAAAAAGATACACAGTGGTCAATAAATACATGAAAAGATGCTTGATGTCATTAGCCGTTAGGAAACTGCAAACCACAAGGATCAATGATGCCTCACACCCACTGGTAACCACTAACCTGCTTTCCATCTCTATGGCTTTGCCTCTTCTGGATATTTCATATGAATGGAATTGTATAATACATATCCTTTTGTGTCTAGCTTCTTTCACTTGTTGTTGCTGTTGTTAGGTGCCGTTGAGTCAGTTCTGACTCATAGTGACCCTATGCACAACAGAACGAAACACTGCCCGGTCCTGCGCCATCCTTACAATCATTGTTATGCTTGAGCTCATTGCTGCAGCCACTGTGTCAATCCACCTCATTGAGGGTCTTCCTCTTTTCTGCTGACCCTGTACTCTGCCAAGCATGATGTCCTTCTCAAGGGACTCATCCCTCCTGACAACATGTCCACTTAGTGGAATGTTTTCAAGGTTCATTCATATTCTAGCATGTATCAGAACTTCAGTCCTTTTTTTATGGCTGAATACTATCCCACTGTTTGAATGAACAACATTTTGTTCAGCCATTCATCAGGTGATGAACAATAAT
Organism: Loxodonta africana; assembly: GCF_030014295.1. Lineage (NCBI taxonomy): Eukaryota > Metazoa > Chordata > Mammalia > Proboscidea > Elephantidae > Loxodonta > Loxodonta africana. The sequence continues at coordinate 72,444,879 of NC_087364.1, read as the reverse complement.
ATTTTAATGTGGTATTTTAAACACGATCTTACAGATGAGAAAATGAGACTTAGTAAATGTTACATTTCTAATAAAATGGGTTTTCAGTTCTCTCTGGTTGCAAATCCCACTCCCCTCTGCCCCCCAAACTAGGCCACTATACCATGCATCTATAGACATATAAAATCTATGGTGACCAATGTACTCAGCAGGCATGTACTGAGTCCCCCTGTCTGCCAGTATTCTGCTGGATACCGTGTGAGAGTGTAAAGAAGGAGAATAACAATAGGCGGTAACACTTATTCAGGGTTTATTGTGCGCTAGACGCTGTTCTAAGAACTTTACTTGCAATTACTCGTTTAATCCTACAACATAGGTATTATTCTTATTGTCTTGATCTTGGAGAGGAGCAGTGAGGCATGGGATGCTACGTAACCTGCTCAAGGTCAGGCAGCTAATAAGTAGAAGACCCATGATTGAAACTTGGGGTATCCAGCTCCAAAGCTGGTACTCTGCTAAATGCCTCTTGTAAAAATGCGATCCCGAATCTCAAGGAGCATTGAGTTTAACTTGGAAACAAAACAGACACACGTGATGCAGCTATGGAGCTGTGATTACATAGCGCACATACAATTTTGAAAGACTTGACACCAAAGGGGTTCGAGGTAGGAAAAGGTCTTCGTGGATCCCACGTGCTGTTTTTATGAGCTGCTATGCTATTCTAAAGCTAATTCAGATCAGTTCAGTTACTGGGTTTTACTGTAAATTTTTGTTCAGTGAATTTTTTATGCAAACTTTTGATTGAAATGTTAAAGGAAACTTCCATCATGACTATTTCTATGTTCCTAATCTCACTAAGAGCTTGACTGCTATTCAGAAGGCCAGCAGTTTGAATCCACCAGCCACTTCTTAGAAACCCCATGGGGAGTTCTACTCTGTCCTATAGTGTCATTATGAGTCAGAATCGACTCAACGGCAACGGGATTGGTTTTTGGTTTTTAATCTCACTAACACAAGGGCGCAGATCACGTACGAACCTCTGAATAGATTATAGTGTCTTTGGTGTGATGCAGTTGGCTTATTTTATACATAGCTCTGCTCAAAATAACCTAAATAGGGTGGATGGAATTTATTGCATTACTAATGTTCTAAGGACATATTTTTCAGTAATAACTGACTCATAAAGTTCCAACAAAAGGCTACTTGATAAAAAAAGCATAGAATAAACTGAAATCCTTTTTTTTTTTTAATAGCCAGAGTCTTCCAAACCATGAATACTTCCATCCCTCTAAGCAAATGGATCAGAAGTATTTATGAGGCACCCTGCATTTTTTATCACCTCTGCAATGGAATGGAACAATTTCATGATGACCACATTCTATGTCTACTTTTTACTCTATGGACTACTTAGCATATCCTAAGGAATCCATTAACGAGAGGAACGCTGACATTCAGAAAGGAAGGAAGGGAAAAATACAGTATAGAAGATGTTGAAACGGGTATATTGAGAACAATATGCTGTCCATCGCTAAACCAAATTAAATCGTTGTTATCAGAATGATGTTAGTATAGGGAATGGGAAGATAGATGCCTAGTAATTGAATTTACCCACTGACAGCATTCAAAATGTATTCTTTTCTTTTATTGATGAGAGCATTCATTTGGATTGGGAAAATTCCAGATTGCTGACATTAGGAATATGATGCCAGGATCATTATTTTTAAGTTAGCCTTCTCTTGCTTTCCTTTTCTTTCCCTCTTTCCCTCTTCTCCCTCTCTCTCTGATGGTTAATGTTATGTGTCAATTTGGTTAGGCTATGATTTTCAGTGGCTTGGCAGACATTGGATTGGGGCTCTTCCATAATGTAATATAATGTAATCATTTTCCATGATGTGATTTGATGTGAGTAGCCAATCAGCAGAAATAGGAGTTTCCCTAGGAGTGTGATCTGCCTCCAGAATACGAAAGGATGTTCTGGGAGAACTGGCTGTCTATTGCTCCTGCAGTCTTCTCATGGCCTGACCTCTGGATCTTGGTATATAAGGCTGCAGAAGTCTCTGACCTGCTACCTGACCTGCAGGTTTTGGATTCTCAGTCCCCTGCAATCCTGTGAGCCAGCAGAGGCCTCCAGCCTACCACTTGACCTACAGACGTGGGACTTGCCGGCCTCCACGATTGTGTGAGCCATTTTCTTGAAGTAAATTGCTTCCTCTCCTTCTCCCTCTTTCTTTTAAAGAAGAGGCATATGGAAGTAACTATTTTAAAGGTATCTTTTTAAAGAGGTCACAAGTTCAGAGTCCATATAACATTATACTGTTGATCATGGTTATTGTTTTGTCTCTCGCTTATTAGAATGATGTGTAGAAAGCCAATATTTTATTTTTATAAGAATAATGATTTTATAAGAAATTTTCTTAATTTTATAAGAATAATGCTTTTGCTGTTTGTGTAAAAATGTTGCATGCTTTTTATTTAAAAATTCAAGCAATGAAAAAATTCACAAAGAAGAAAGCTTAAAAATAAATTGGAAAAGAAATATAGGTTATATTAGTTAATGTATGTGATAAGAGTGAAAAACATAACATATGAAATAAACATCAAGTAATACATATACTTTTAATTTAGAAGCAGTGTTTAAAAACCTGGTTACCCAACCATCAAATTTAATTCCCCTCCCCCCAAAAATAAACCTGTTGCTGTCGAGTCGATTCTGACTCATAGCGACCCTATAGGACAGAGTAGAACTGCCACATAGCATATATATTGCCTGGCATAAAATTTGTGGGTGGCTTCATATTAAATCTTAGTTTTAGATTCTTCTAGTCCTTATTTAAAAGACAATATTTCTTCATATTAATACAAATCCCTTTGTGTTAATTAATATTATTAATTGATTGTTATTAATCACCATGAGTAAAATATTTTGTTGGTTGCAAAGACAGCTAAGACATGATGGTGGAGACTGGCTAGACACTCATTAAACCTGTTCCTACTTCATCTTGGACACACAGCTGGTCTGCATTTCTCAGCGTCCCTTGGCATTGCCTGTTGCCATAGAGTTAATTCCTACTCATAAACCTATAGGACAGAGTAGAATTCCCTGTAGGTTTTCCGAGGAGTGGCTGGTGGATTCAAACTGTTGGCCTTTTTTTTTAGCAGCTGAGCTCTTAGCCACTGTGGTACCAGGGCTCCCTTGGTGTATACCTGAATTCTGGAATATTGGAACTGACACATACCATCTCTAGGGCCAACCCCAAAAGCCTTCTCTGTATTTCTTTAAAGCCTCTTTTAATTTGACTCCCAGAAAGATCCAGTGGAAGATTCTGAAGTCCTGCGGGTTGGTGGGGCCACTGGAAGGATGAAACCTAGTTCCATGAATGTCTGTAAGGAGAAAAGCCTTCCTCCCTCCCCCACTGCAACCCACATTAGATTATGACAAGAGCAAAAAGTAAACCTTTAGTGTGTTAAATCGCAGAGGTAGTAGGGCTGTACGCCGTGGTTCCTTAATCTCAGCACCACTGACCTATTGGGTTGGATAGTTCTTTGTTGTGGGGAACAGTCCAGAGCATTGTAGGGTGTTTAACAGCATCCCTGGCCTTCATCCACTAGATGCCAGTAGCACCCTTCTCTCCAGTTATGACAATCAAAAATGTCCCCAGACATTGCCAACAGATCTCCATAGGTGCTATTTCTTCTTCTTCTTTGTGGAACCTTATAGAATTAATTTATTCTATCAACCAATTTGCTGTGAGCACTGAGATATTGTCTTTTACACAATAATTCACTTTCACGATAATGACGATCAGTCCCCCAAAATCCTTCTTTCTGTTCTGTCATTATCGTGTACTCTTTGGAGATGCCCAAGCCTCAGAAATAACTCTAGAGTTCAGAAACGGGGAGCTCTGATGGTCTGTTTTTCTTTCCTTTACTTAAAAAAAAGAAAAAAAATTATACTGTTATTATGGACCATGGGTGTTCATTTTCTTTCCTTGCTATGCTCCTCAAGTAAGTTTTTCTGAATGTTTTTTAATGAGAATAAATGCACTTTACTTAAAACACCGCAAAACCCTCAATGCCCTCTGCTGTTCACATGCTTTCCTCATATTTTCCTTGGATGTGTGCAGTTTTGATTTCTCTTAGCACCTTGAGCATGAGGGAGGCAGGGAAAGAGAACCTTATGGTGCAGGTAAAGGGAGACGTGAGCAGCTCCTAGATGTCATCAAACAATCGTGCTGCTACTCTTGCCCCCTCGCTATGCACTAGCCTCTTAATGGTCAACACGACTTACGAAGGACGTGGGCAATACAAACATCGTCTTTCTCCCCAGTCATAAAAATAACCACATTTTTAGAAAGTACTTTTGAAAAAGAGATAAAGGAATTAGAATTATTTATCCCAGAGATAAGATTACTGTGGAGGGTTTCAAGTTCATGAGGAGTTATGCAGAGAATTGGGACCATCTGGTCTCCATCTCCAAAGGACTCCAGAGAGAGAGCGAAACCCCAGCATGAAGTAATTAGGTTGGGGGTGAAGAGGAATTTGCTGATGGTGAGACTGAAACATTGAAAGGACCCTCTTGGAGAAATACCTTAGCATCTAAAGGACTTCAAAATGGGATTGATACTCCTGGCACGTTCTCCGCTCTTGAAATCTGTAAAAAAGCCTTGTGCTTTTTTTGAAAGGTGAAAGAGCCTATCTACATTCCTTGTTATGGATCCTGAACATCCAAATTCTTCCATATTTATGGTGGTGGGTTTTGAATATGCATGTTATCTACACACGGTATAAAACGCGTCCTTTGCCTCTTACGTCGTTCTGGTGCCTCAGTTCAGGGAGGGAGAAGGCGTGTGGCTTTGGAGTCCGCCACACCTGGTGAAGCATCCTGGCATTACTGCTTGGATTCTGGTGTGATTTTTGGCAATTGCTCAATCTCTCTGAGCCTTGGGCTTTTACTATAAAGAAGGATAAGTAAGGAATAAACCAGTTGATGTATTTGGGCCATAAATACAATACCTGGCACATGGTAGTTAATATATATTAGTTAAGGAGTATCTATATATGTATACATATGTGTGTGTATGTACACATGTGTTGTTAGGTGCCATCAAGTCAGTTCCTACTCATAGCAACCCTATGTACAACAGAACAAAACACTGCCTGGTCCTGCTTGAAGACTGCATGATAAAATGTTGGAAAATAAATCTAAGTATATGGAGGAATTTAGTAAATATTAAAAATAAAACCACATCTCTAAAAGGGGAAGATGGATTAACCAATGAATACTGTTAGTACAGCCAGGTAGTCATCAAATTAAAAAAAAAATTTCTATTAAAATAATTTCCAAATAAATCGAAGGTTTAAATTTTGGAAAGAAAACCTTAAAAGTACTAGATGTAAATAAGATAGTTTTTTTAAAAATTAAAATTATAGTGGAGAAGCAAATATCATTTTTCTCTGTGGCTATTGTGATACTGTAAGTTGGTATAAATTTGTCAATATCTATAAACATTGTAAAAACACATAACCCTTTCCTCAACAATCTCACTTCTAGGAATCCATTTTATAGATATACGTGAGTACAACACGATCTGGATAAGGCACTGACAGCAACGTTTCTAACAGGGAGTTACTGAAAACACACTAAATGTCTACAAACCAAAACACCAAACCCGTTGCTGTTGAGTCGATTCCAACTCATGGAGACCCCGTGTGTGTAAGAGTACAATTGTGCTGCATAGGGTTTTCAGTGGTTGCTCCGTAGGGTTTTCAGTGGTTGTAATCTCCTTTCGGAGGTAGATCTCCAGGCCTTCTTCCCAGGTGACTCCAGAGTAGATTCGAACGTCCAACCTTCTGGTTAGTCGCCTAGTGCTTAACCATTTCTTCCACCCAAGCGCTCCAGATTTCAACTGTAGCTGTGAAAGACTTGGGCAGCTCTATGGAGTGGTATCCAGGATGTATTTGTAAATGAAAAAGGAAAATTGCAGAACTTTATGTTATCATTTGTACCGTCCCCTTGATATCAGCTAATAAGCAGATATTAGCCATGTCGCTGACGCGGTACCTCTCCCAGGGGTACTTGCATTTTAAGCTATAGCTTTAATAATAGAATGAAAGGTTGTGTCTCCTCGTACAATGGCTTCAGGAACCAGAGAGCAGGTGGGAAGAGCTGCATATGGGGCATAGTCCAGGGTTGCCCTGGAATGAGTCTTCTGGATTCTGTGGTGTACCCCAGTGTTCTGACTTGTGAGGCTGCTTCCTATAAGAGCAATGCATTAGGCTGGGATAAAGTTTTCCCCTTAGCAGGAAACATGTAGGCTAGCAAGGGGGAGAGCTGGTGTTGAAGGTCTAGGAGAAAAAGGCAGTCATTGTACCAAAGTGTAGGAGGAGCAGGCCAGGGGTGGCAGTCTTCAAGCAGGCTAATTACTCATTCCTTTGAGATTTTTGTTAAGATGTTCTTTTTTAACCCAAAGCTTTAGGATTTAGAAGACTTTTTTTTTTTTAATTTCCAGGAGTTTTGAGTAGTTCACAAAGTGCTGTTATTTACTATTTGTCTTTGGTGGTTTTCTGCTCGTCGACCCTCTAATTATATTTCTCAAAGGTTGCCTGTAATGGGTGTTGGGGAAGGAATGTCATTCTGCTCTTCTGTTTACAGAGCTTCAAAAAATGGGAACATTGGGGGACTTAGCAGAGTTGCTGGCAGTAGTAAGTTTGCAACCATGAGGAGAGACTTAGCCAGGCTTCCTCAACATTCGGAGCTCCTGGGTGACGCGAATGGTTAACAGGCTCACTGCTAAGCAGAAGGTTGGGGGTTCAAGTCCACCCGGAGGTGTTTCGGAAGAAAAGCCTGGTGACCTACTTTTGAAAAATCAGCCACTGAAAACGCTGTGGACACAGTTCTCCTCCGGCACACTCGGGGTTGCCATCGCCGTGGACACAGTTCTCCTCCGGCACACGCGGGGTTGCCATCGCCGTGGACACAGTTCTCCTCTGGCACACGCGGGGTTGCCATGAGTCAGAATCAACTTGACGGCAATTGGTTTGGTTTGGTTTTCAGTTTCTCAACCTTTAAGACGTACTTAGATGTCTGAGAGAGAAATCTGGGACTCCTTTTATTTGTAGGGCTCAAGTGGGAAAGGAAGTATAAATTTTGGTAGCAAAAGGGAAACACAATGAAGCTCATGAGAGCCGGAACTTGACAGGACTGCCTTGTTTTTCCAGTTCTCGAAAGTTTTCTGCGTTTGACAGGGTACAGCCTTACCACTTTTCTATTGCTCATTTTAGCAGAAAATGTGTGCTTGAGTTTTCCTTCTCTGACTGGTTTCTGCCTTACACAGGTTCCGGCCTTCAAAGGTTTTACTGTGCTAAAAATTCAAATGTGCCAGGATTCTGTGGCTTTGAGAGCTTCTCAAGGACAAGAGAGTATTAAAGAGAGTTTACACCCAAGAGTATGGCCCCCTGTATACCCTTTTAACTCAGTACTGAAGTCACTCCTGAGGTTTACCCTTCAGCCAAAGATTAGACAGCCCATAAGACAAACAATAATACATGAAGCTCAACCATGCACACGAGACTAAATGGGCACACCAGCCCAAGGCAAGGATGAAAAGGCAGGTGGGGACAGGAAAGCTGGACAAGTAGGAAAGCGGAGCCCGAGGTCAAGAAGGGGAGAGTGTTGACATGTCACGGGTTTGGTAACCAATGTCACAAAACAATGTGTGTATTAGTTGTTTAATGAGCAACTAATTTGCTCTGTAAACCTTCACCTAAAGCACAGTAAATAAATAAATAGACAGTTTGCAGGCTATGTCTGCCGTGAGCGTTTCGTCAGGACATCCTTCATCGAAAAGACCATTTGGGTGTCACCCTTTTGCATTTTGAGAAACTACTGTTTTTAAATGTGGAAATGCTAATGCAGATGGTTTCTGAGAAAACCCTGCCTTGTCTTTTGGTTTAAATGTACTTAATGACAACGCTGTGGGCTTTGGAACTGTTGTGCCTGCCTGAGCCCTGTTTGAAAGGAGCACTGGAAAGTGTCCACTGACTAAGGTCACCTAGTTCTGCCACTTACACGTAGTTCCCACTGGACATTATTTCCATGAGGTCTGAGCTGTATAATTAGCAGAGGATCAGCTAATAAGCTTGTAAAGAATGTGATTATAGAAGCCAAAAAGTCATTTCAGGCAAGTTTGCAAAACCTAGCAGACGTGGGTGTTCGGGAAACTGGGGCTGAAAAGCACCACGCCCCTGGGTCCAGCTGCCTTGTATTCTCTTTAACCCGTAAAAAACTAGTTACTTTTGAGTCGAAACCCATTCATAGCGACCCCATAAGTGTAGAGTAGAACTGGGCTCCATAGGGTTTTCAGTGACTGATTTTCCGGTGTGTTTACTTAACAGCGGGCTCTAGGCTAAGTGCCTAACATATCTAGCCTCTTAATTTTCACCACAATCCTACCAAGTAGGTATTATTATCTCCACTTTACAGACAAAGAAACGGAGGCCAAGAGGGTTGTCATGTTAAAGTATAATTTAAAAAATGGCAATATTATGAGTCAAGCAAATATAAAAAGAACATGCATCTAAGATTTTAACTCATTAATTAATGAGGACACAAGTGAGATGTTATGGTCACCTCAAAAAGCCTATTTATAGGCAATTTGGAAACCCTGGTGGCATAGTGGTTAAGTGCTACGGCTGCTACCCAAAAGGCTGGCAGTTGGAATCCATCAGGCACTGGGTATAGGCTATTTAACAATTTAAAAGGGGCCTTTGTCGGAAGCAGATTGCCAACCTTTTGGTTAGCAGCTGTAGCTTTTAACCATGGTCCCATCAGGGCTTCTAGGCTGATAATGGAGGTCTCCAAACTGGGTTCCAGTAGAGGCCTGGTCGAGCCTTCTGCAGGGTCACTAAACATGTCCTGTGTAGGGAGTAGGGCTAAGGTCCCAGATACCAAAAGGCAGCATTGCTGGGGCGGGCGGGGGGGACAGGACAGGGAGTGTGGTGGGAGAGTGGGGATGGGGGTAGGGGGAGTGGAGAGTCAGGAATTGTGGGCTCTTGTCTCTGAACTTAGACAAGTCACTTCCCTTCTATGCTTTAGTTTGCTCACTCCCACAGGTGTGGTTTATGCTGAATGGAGGTTTCCAAAAGTTTTTAGCAGTAAAATCCCAATTTAAGATGCAAACAAAAGTGAAATGCGATGGTTAAAGAGGGAAAGAGAAGAGAATGTGGAAGGCCCAGGCTTCTTGCCACCCCACCACCTCTTCCTCCGTGGAAGGAACCCAGATGGCTACATAATTTGCTTCCCGCAAACGCATGTTTCCAATGCAAAATGAAAATGCAGGCCCTTTGTCCACGAATCTGGAAAAAGTGTCAGTAAGTATACTAAAACACACAGCTTTCGCCTTAAAAAATATTCTATTACTTAAAAAAATATAATAGGGATAGTTGTGATATATGAGTAACAGCATCAACTTAGAAATTGTAAAAAAAATTTTGGTGTCATAATTTTCTTACTATAATATATGATCATACTTTAAGAATGTGATACGTAAAATTTTTCTGGCTCACTTTTCTGCAAGTTCATTTACTAGAGCTTCAAATGTTCTATTTTTAGCAATTTCATTTTCAATAGATGTAATTGAAAGCAATGTTAGTTGCTTTTGGTAAATGTAAGATCACAAATAACATTTTGATCATTTTTTATTTCGAGAAGGATCTTTCTACTGATGCGACTATTACTGGAGCTGTTCAGAGCATTTTACAGGCTTGATAGCATTGGGATAAGTTTCTGAGACATTATTTCAAAATATAGACTTTAATACACCTAGTACAATTGTGCAGCTCCACCTGTGGAAAGACACGATGGAAAAGCTCGATATCATCAGTCAGAACAAGGCTAGGGGCCCAGCTGCGGATCCACCATCAATTACTCATATGCAAGTTCAAGCTGAAGCTGAACAAAATTAGAAAAAGTCAACGAGAGCCAAAGGACAACCTTGAGCATATCCCACTTGAATTTAGAGACCATCTCGGGAGTAGATGTGAAAGTTGAACACTAACGCACGAAGACCAGATGAGCTGTGAAATGACACCAAAACGGATGTCAGAAGAGGCTCTAAAGCTCGCTCTTGAACATCGAGCAGCTAAAGCAAAAGGAAGAGATGATGAAGTAAAAAAGTTGAACAGAAGATTTCAAAGGGCGGCTCGAGAAGACAAAGTAAAGTATTATAATGTCATGTGCAAAGACCTGGAGACTGAAAGCCAAAAAGGAAGAGCACAATCTGCATTTCTCAAGCTGAAAGAACTGAAAAAGATCCAAGCCTCAAGTTGCAATATTGAAGAATTCTGTGGGGGAAATATTAAATGACTCAGGAAGCATCAAAAGAAGATGGAATAAACAGAGTCACTATGCCAAAAAGAATTAGTCGATGTTCAGCCATTTCAGGAAGTACCATATGAGCAGGAACCAATTGTAATGAAGGAAGAAATATAAGCTACGCTGAAGGCATTGGCGAAAAACAAGGCTCCAGGAATTGACGGAATACCCAGTGAGATGTTTCAACAAATGGATGCAGCACTGGAAGTACTCACTCGTCTATGCCAAGAAATTTGGAAGACAGCTACCTGGCCAACTGACTGGAAGAGATTTATATTTATGCCTATTCCTGAGAAAGATGATCCCACCAAATGTGGAAATTATCAAACAATATCATTAATATCACACTCAAGTAAAGTTTTGCTGAAGATCATTCAAAAGTGGCTGCAGCAGTATATCAACAGGGAACTGCCAAAAATTCAGGCCGAGTTCAGAAGAGGATGGGGAACCAGGGATATCCATGCTGATGTCAGATGGATCCTGGCTGAAAGCAGAGAATACCAGAAAGATGTTTACCTGTGTTTTATTGATTATGCAAAAGCATTTGACTGTGTGGATCATAACAAATTATGGATAACATTGTGAAGAATGAGAATTCCTGAACACTTAATTGTGCTCATGAGGAACTTGTACATAGACCAAGAGGCAGTCGTTCAAACAGAACAAGGGGATACTATGTGGTTTAAAGTCAGGAAAGGTGTGCATCAGGGTTATATCATTTTACCATATATATTCAATCTGTATGTTGAGCAAATAAGCTGAGAAACTGGACTATATGAAGAAGAATGGGGCATCAGGATTAGAGGAAGACTCATTAAGAACCTGTGTTATGTAGATGACACAACCTTGCTTGCTGAAAGTGAAGAGGACGTGAAGCACTTACTGATGAAGATCAAAGACCACAGCCTTCAGTATAGATTACATCTCAATATAAAGAAAACAAAAATCCTCACAACCAGATCAACAAGCAACATCATCACAAATGCAGAAAGGATTGAAGTTGTCAAGGATTTCATTTACTTGGATCCACAATAGACACCCATGGAAGCACCCGTGAAGAAATCAGAAGATGCATTGCATTGGACAAATTTGTTGCAAAAGACCTCTGTAAAGTGTTGAAAAGCAAAGAAGACTAAGGTGCACCTGACCCAAGCCATGGTGTTTTTGATCACCTCCTATGCATGTGAAAGCTGGACGATGAATAAAGAAGACTGAAGAAGAACCGATGCCTTTGAATTGTGGTGTTGGAGAAGAATATACCATGGACTGCCAAAAGAATGAACAAATCTGTGTTGGAAGAAGCACAACCAGAATGTTCCTTAGAAGCAAGGATGGCGAGACTATGTCTCACATACTTTGGACATGTTGTCAGGAAGGATCAGTCCCTGGAGAAGGACATCATGCTTAGCACAGGGTCAGTGAGAAATATGAAGACCCTCAATGAGATGGATTGACACAGTGGCTACAATAATGGGATTAAGCTTAACAACAATTGTGAGGATGGTGCAGGACTGGGCAGTGTTTCATTTTGTTGTACATAGGGTTGCTATGAGTGGGAACTGACTCTATGGCACGTAACAACAACAACAACAACAGTACAGTTGTGTGGGGGATAGATGTGGCAGCCTGCTTCTGTAAAGATTACAGCCTTGGAAACCCTATGGGGCAGTTCTACTCTGTCCTATAAGGTCGCTATGAGTCAGGATCGACTTGACAGCAGTGGGTTTCGTTTTGGGGGGTTAGTACAATTGTATACCTGGTATGATTTTTCTAAAAAAGATTTAACTCTTCACACAATTCAGTTTTATGTAAGCCTGAATTTACTTTCAAATGTAAATTTATACAACGGCATTTCAGTATTTCCTCTGACATTTTCTAACATGTGGAGTTTGTACAATAAATCAAAAGTAGCTTCGTGGTTTGTGTGTAATTCAAAACGTCTGCTCTGAATTCTGGGGTATTCTAGTATATTTCCAGGGCTTTCTTCCTAGTCTGGAAGCTCCACTGAAACCTGTCTACCACAAGTGGCCCTGCTGGTATTTGAAATATTGATGGCATAGCTGCCAGCATCAGAGCAACATGCAAGCCACCACAATACAACAAACCGCCAGACAGGTGGTGGGTATGGGTTGAGGAACTCTAACAGTTAATGTTTGCGTAGATGAGCATAAACCTATAAGACTAAGAATGCTCGGTGAAAGATGGAAAAAAAGTCCAGAGTCTGATGCCATGGAAACCAAGAGAAGAGAGAATTCCAAGAAGGAGAAAATGATCAATGGAATCAAATGGTACCAACACGTCAAGTAAGATCAGGACTGAATAATTTCCATGACTTTAGCAATGTGGAAGTCACACGTGGTCTTCAAGATGGAGGAATGAAGGCTGAAGCCAGATCGCAAATGGGTGAAGGAGTGAATGTGAGTTGAAAAATGGATGGCTACAACCCCCTTATGTTGTGGCCCCTCTAAGACAACCCTCAGGAATGACTGTGGGTACAAGAGTTTTTTTTTTTTTTTCTTTTGAACATTTTATTGTGGTTTAGGTGAAAGTTTACAGAGAAAATTAGTTTCCCATTCAACAATTTATACATAGCTTCCTTCATGTCATTGGTTGCAAATCACTGAATATGTTAGCAGTCTCTCCCCCTCCTCTCTGCACTCCCTGTGTCTATTTGCCCAGCTTTCCTGCCCCTGCTGGCCTTCTGAACTTTGTTTTTGGGAGAATGCTGCCCTGTAAGTCTCGTCTAGTTGATTGTTCTGAGGTGTACATTCCTCACTGGTGTTATTGTTCATTTTATAGGCCTGTCCATTGTATGGCTATAATGTGATCTCCAGGAGTGATTTCAGCTCCAAGTATGAAGGGTGTCTAGGGCCATAGTGTTGGGGATTCCACCAGTATCTATCAGACCCGTAAGTCTGGTCTTATTAATGAATTTGAATTTTGTTTTATGTTTCTCTCTCCTCTGTTCATGACCTACTATTGTGGTCCCAGTCAGAGCAGTCGGTAGTGGTAGCCAGGCACCATCTACTTCTGGTTTCAGGCTAGTGGGGGCTGTAGTTCATGTGAGCCATTAGTCCTTTGGCCTAATCGTTTCCTTGGGTCTTCGGTTTTCTTCTCTCTTCTGTGCTCCGGACAGGAGGAGACCAGTTGTTGTATCTTATATGGCTGATTGTGAGCTTTTAAGACCTCAGTTGCTAGTCATCAAGGTAGGATGTAGAATATTATCTATATGGATTATGATATGCCAATTGACCTAGATGTCCTACATGGGTCCTGCCAACCAGAGGACATTTGGTTCTTTATAAATGTTGCTTCTCCTTCCTCTTTATTCTTGTTCATGGCTTAACAATAGTTACTACCATGCATTGAGCACTTAGTGTGCATTACACTCATACTTAGCACCTCGCATACATTTATCTCTAATTCTCCCATCAACTGTCTATGCTGTTTGTTATTCCTCTCATTTTCCAAATGAAGAAATAGACACAGAGAGGATATGTAACTAGTTCAAGTTCACAGAGCTATTATCAGAGCTGGCATTCAAACTAGAACTCGAGTCTCTGCTTTTTCTACTATCACAACGCGGTCTCCTGCTTTAAGCCCCCATTGCCTTTCTGTGACTTGCAAGGAGTCCCCAGAGAAGTAGATTAGGTAGTCTGTGATATTTTGTTGCTTCCTATTCATTAGTTAGGGTCGCTATGAGTTGGAATCGACTCGACGGCGCTGGGTTTGTTTTTTGTTTTGTTTTTTATTCGTTAGTTTAAATACATGTCACATTTTGAATATCTCTGATTGGAGAAACCTTTCTCAATACATTCTACTGCATGTTTGCTGAACTCTTTGTTTGGGCTTTGGACAAATCACTTTCTCAACAACTCAGGCAGCAGAAGTTGATAATAAAAATCCTACCCAACCCATCAAATCTATATTAGTCAGACCCATCATGAACGCGGCACCCTAGCCTCTGGCGTCATTGATGAGTAATTATTATGAAACAACAACATCAGACACCAAGGAAATGAAATTCTAGCTGGAAACCTCTTTTGAGGCCTGGGCATTTCTCGTTCATTAAATTACATTTTTTTTAAATTTCTGTCTTCCTATAGAAAAGTAACAAAAATAAATGAATTAAAAAGTAACCCCTCCCCAAACCATCAATAATGCTAGTAATCAATGTTGTATCAAATAAGAAAATATAAAATCATAGAAATGGGTGTTTAAAATGTAGAAACATTTTTATCTATTCTAGTTAAATTGTTTTACGCTAGCATGTTTGTTTGTTCTTTGGACGATACCTCACAGTGTTTCTTTGAAGGCCTCCTTTTTTTTTTTGTCTTAAGGTACAAAAAACCAACAAACCAAACCATTGTTGTTGCGTCGATTCTGACTCATAGTGACTCCATAGGACAGAGTAGAACTGCCCTGTAGGGTTTCCAAGGAGCATCTGTCTGGTGGATTCAAATTGCCAACATTTTGGCTAGCAGACGAGCTTTTAACCGCTGCACCTCCAGGGCTCGGTCTTAAGATACGGTGCTGATCTTAATCTCTTTAGTTAAAAATTTTTTAGTATTTCTTAAGTGAGAGCAATGACTGCTTTCTTCTCTCTTTCCTCAATTAACCTTTGTTCAATATATAATTTAATATTCAAACAAAAAACTGGCTCTACCAGGTAAGCAGAGGATTTTGTTACCCAGACAATATATGTTCTCTGTCTCTTTTCCTTTCTTTCTGTACCTCGTACAACAAAGCACTTTGTTTCAATATTAAATGGGAAAGAGAGATGACAACTTGACTTAAATGAGATAAACATGCCAGGTTGTTGGCTGCACCCTCTAACCTACAGGTACGTTCTTGAGGTAGAAAATTAAATACTCTCCTGGCCTGTGTGTGTGATGTGGAAGCATTCTTAACTCAAGCAGCAGGAAGGAGTTTGGTGCAGCCGAAGTGTAACTGCAAGTGGGAAAGTATAGAGATGAGGCTGATCAGGTGGCTTCACCAGGAGTTCAGATTTTTATTCTGTAGGGGATAGAGAACCAGCGATGGATTTTCAGCAGAGGAATGACATGGTCATTTGACTGGAGACATCTCTTTCAGAGCTCACTGAAGATGGGTTTGATCAGACAAGACTTACCTTGTAGAGGAGGGCCTTCTTGATATATTTGGTGGTAGACCAGTCCTGTAAATAGGGAAATCTTAGGTAGCAGTTTTTTGGAAGTTGGTCTAGGGTCCTTTTCAAAACTTTTCATCCAGAACCGGAGTTTAAAGTTATCCCAGTGAGAACCTAGAGAATTAACTAGGTCATGTTACATAAACCAGGCTGGATTTTGAAAAATGAAATGTCCTATTTTTATACATTGCTAACAGAAACAACAAGCTGATAACTGCTCCCTGAAAGTTCTCGGCAACACCATGGCCTCTTTATTGTTTTTAGTTTCTAGTACATTTAGCTTAACCTTTTCTGTTTTATAATGGTTCAAATGAAAGGATACTATTTAATTTTTTATTTTATCTTTTGCATCTTGGAATATAGTAAAGAACAATCAATATTTCCCATAGCTATTTCATTTCATCTCCATGGCACTTCCATTAAGCTGTTGCCGTTGAGTTGATTCCAACTCACAGTCACCCTACAGGACAGAGTAGAACTGCCCCATAGGGTTTCCAAGGAGCAGCTGGTGGATTCCAACTTCTGACCTTCTGGTTAGCAGCCAAACTCTTAACCACCATTAGTAGGTGTTATTATTCTTATTTGAAAAAACAAAACAACAAACCAATGCCCAGGCTAAGCAACTTGACTTACGTTACGGAAGTAGCAGAGCTGGCACCCAGAGCCAAGTCTGTCCAGCCCCAAAGTCCTTTCTGTATCACCCTGTCTTCTTGATAGAACTTGTGCCGTTACGATGCCACAATACCATTTTTTCCTCTTGCATCCCCCACACCCCAAACATTCCCTTCATGTGATCCCAAAACACTGGGCAGATTAAACATACCCAGAACTCAGTTTATTTAAATTTTCAGGCTCTGCAGCTCCTTGCTTTCTCCATAATAACGAGGTAAAGAAGAGCCAGAGTCCTGCTTTCCAAGGACTTACATCACCCTGCACACAATTGGTAGGCGAGAGAGAGGCAGCTGCCACATTCTTCAGATATTTCTCTATTTAAAGTTCAAGGAGACGCTTGATAACAACAACAAAGAGGTGAGCACTGCCCCAGCCGACTCACTGGACGATAAGAAGAATGGCTGAAAAAGGTAAGATTTAAGGCACTGCCATCTCTTGGCAAAACAAGGCTCCAAGGCTCTCAGGATCGTTTTATGGTGTTTGGCAGGTCCCAGCCATTCTGAAGTGTGCTGTATCTCTGCTAAAGGAATGCTAACAATGCACGTTAGTGTGACTGCAAACAACGAATTTCATTAGGTATGCAGCTTAGGGACCATTCCTGTAGTTTATGAATAATTTCGGAAGGAATAAACAAAAGCACTTCATATGCTCGTGCTTATTTTGAAAGGTGTGTTAGAAATCAGTTAGTCACTTGCATTGTACTAGATTTGAGGTTTTGTGAGCTGCTGGACCAAAATTAAGGACTTTTGAGGTCAGTGTCAGATGTGTTACTAACTAGGTATGTGAGCTTGGGAAAGTCCCTCTGCTTCTCTGAGTCTGTTTCTCCCCGTAAAATGAGAATATTGAACTCAGTCCCGTCTAAGATATTCTGCATGTAAGATTTTTGCCCTTGGTTTTACACATTTTTATATTTAAGAAAAATGATGGACTCTATTCATCTACCTACCTATCTACCTACCTGTCTGTCATCTATCTGTCTATCATCTATCTATCTATCTATCTATCTATCTATCTATCTATCTATCTATCTATCTATCTATCTATCTATCTATCTATCTATCTATCTATCTATCTATCATCTATCCATCTATCATCTCTCTACCTATCTACCTACCTATCATCTAGCTACCTATCTACCTCTCTCTATCCATCATCTACCTATGTATCTATTACTATGTCCAGGAAGTTGCTGAGAATTTATATAAATTATTCCTTTTAATCTTGACAACAACCTCATGAGATATGCAGTACTGTTATCATCCCCCCATTTTACAGATGAGGAAACTGAGGCACAGAAGTTGGGTAACTTGCCCATGGTCACAAGCTACAGAGTGGCCACACCAGGCTTTGAACCTGGGCTGTCTTATTCAGAGCATGGTACTGTTAAGAATTCTTCCAGGTGTAACTGCATTGGCATACACAGAATTAGACAGAGAGAGAAGCATTTTGAAATTACTCTTCACGTTTAAAGAGAGATTTTGTTCTTGTATGCGATATTCATGTAAGTGACATACTCAAAATATATCATGTTACTATTTATTCCTATTTCCAAACAATGCTACAGATTGTGATAAAACTCTCCTTAAAATGTTAATGTTAAAAGAACACTAATACAGACATACTTAGAGTGTTAAATTGCACGGCTAACTGTATAGTTTTACAAGGAACAGTGAATAATGAAGTACTTACCTTTAGGCCTTTAGTATATATATGTTTCAAATTGTATTAAATATGCTGGTTAGGTGCTACGGCTGCTAATCAAAGGGTCGGCAGTTCAAATCCGCCAGACGCTCCTTGGAAACTCTATGGGGTAGGTCTACTCTGTCCTATAGAGTCGCTATGAGTCGGAATCGACTGGACGGCACTGGGGGCTGGATGGTGTGAGATACATATTTTCAACTAAAACACCAGTATTAATTTTCAAATTCTTTAACATTGGGAGAAATACTAAGTCACATGAACAGTTCAACAACCATTGTTAGGTAATTTCACCGTAATGGCATCATAATTCATAAAAAGGCTTGTTTCCAAATGAGAGTAAAGGACTAAGTGTAAGGCTTCCTTTATCCTTAAAGCAACACCACGTGACAGGTAAGAGAAGGGTTTTCATTTAGTGCTTAAGGTCTTATCCAAGGTCACAGCGGGATGGCAGGGAAAGGAAAGCCCATGGAATCTGTCAGAGCTGAGAGGAACGTCAACATTTTTGAAAAATAGATCGAAACGATTAAAATTCATTCCCACTTCAGAAAGTCTGCTTTTATAACAAAGTCTTCTAATTTTAGAAATGTCTCTTCTCCTGACGATTTTAATAGCGTTTTGAAAAACTTCATATTTTTAAAGTGATGGGAATGTTAAGAGGAGGGCAATTGTTAAGAAACGCGTTCTCTCTGTTAGCTTGCGGCATAAGATCTAATTGTGCTTTTCAATTAAGAAGAATATACTGAGTGACACCGGGACATTAGTTCTGTAGGATGCCTTTCTGTCCTATTTCTGAATCCCTTTGTGTGATGTGTGTGTGTGTATAAATGTTTGCCTGGAAGACCAAAATTGAGATGCACTGATTATAAAGAAAAGATGCTTTTATAAATTTCTTGTTACAAATAAGCCTATGAATAGGAGGCATGGGGAGGGAGGCATGGGGACGGGGGAGATAAATAAACTTAAGTACTTCTGTGCATGTCCCATATTGCTACGGCCCACAGATTCATGGTTCAGAGCCGGCTGGTACATTAAACAAGTTAAAAAAAGAGAATCTCTTTTCTGTAGTCAAGAGTGATTTTGTAAGGTACGATGCTTTCCTTTTCCCATAATATGTAAGATTTAAAGTTGGCCATGGAGGCCAAGGGCAGTTTCCAACACCCCGGCCTCTGTTACGATGGTTTAGTTTAGTAGGAATGACCGTGGAGCCCTTCTGGATTGTTTTTGTGTAAGCAGCTGTTCTCTGTGTTATCACACAAATGCATGAGTGTGTTCTGTAGACACACAACACACACGGTGGTCAGAGCTTACAAAACCCTTGCACATGCTTTGTATCATATGATCCTCACAACAACTCTGGAGGGGAGGTTTCACAAGTTTCATTATCTCCACTCCACAAATAAGGCAGTTCAAACTCAAACTTGTACAAGGTCACATAACTGTAAATAAAACACCTGTGGCTTGAAGCCAGGTCCTCTATTCCAAATACCAGGGGTTTACATGGAGTCACGCTGCCATTTGAAAAGAAAAAAAAAAAAAAAAAAAATTAGGTCTGGATATGACTAGAGATGTATCTTTTTTTTTTTTTTTTTTTAGATATTCCAGATTTCTCTTATTCTCTTGATTCAGAAGATTTCATATCAAAGTGGCCTACCTAATCTGCTTTCTCTTCTTTATTTTTCAAAGCAGAGTTTCTATCATCACGCCTTGTGGTCCCCATTCTCCTCTTGATTGCCTGGATCGTGGGCTGCATCGTAATGGTTTATGTTGTCTTCTCCTAGAAAGGCAAGATTTTAAAAAATTAAATTTTTTTTTAATAAAGAACATAAATTACTCCAAAAATAATCTTTTTCTGTTTTACTAATGAAACATTCTGTCACGCAGGCAAGAAGATTTCAGACTGACATCATTTAGAAGAATGAAGAAAAATATGGAAATGACTAATGATTAAATGTTTCTCACATGGATAACTGAAATGTTTGACAACACTTTATAAACTTCGATTTGTAAGCTGGTACTTCAGTACGCGTAAGGGTCTCTTCAAGAGCTTGTTTAAGATTCTGGATACAAATAAGAACCGAAAGGAAGTATGGGTGAATTCTTCTATAACCTGGAAGAAGAAAAAATGTTTCTCACTATGACTCAAAATACATAAGCAAAAGATTGGTAAATTCAATCATATTAAAAAAAAAACTTTATACACACATGTACACACAATCTGTAGAGAAATGGGCTAGAATTATGAACAGTTCACAGAAAAAGTAACGTGAAAAGCTCTTAATCTTTTGCTCATAAAATGAGAAATGTAATTAGAACTACTCAGAGGGGCCATTGCTCACCTGTTAAATGGGGACAAATGAAGACATCTGACAACATATCTGTTGGTAAGACAGTGAGGAGATAAGCTCGGTCATACGTTGTCTTGGGGAATGCAAGTGGTACATCTTGGGGTTGGTGGTTTGGCATCCAGTATCTACCAAAATTTCATATGAATTTTAGCTCTTGACCCAGATTCCTCTCTTCTAAGAATACAGCAATTTCCACAGATACACTGGGGAAAAAAATACAAAAAACCACACACATAAAACTATCATTTCAGTGTTGTTTGTTATAGCAAAAACCCGGGAAGAAACCCAAATGCCCATTAGAAGGGAAATGATGAAATAAAGGGTGGTATAACTACATGGTACAGTGGTTAAGCTCTCGGCTGCTAACCAAAGGGTCTGCAGTTCGAGTCCACCAGCTGCTCCTTGGAAACCCTGTGGAACAGTTCTACTCTGTCTTATAGGGTCACTATGAGTCGGATGACTTGATGGCAATGGGTTTAGTTTTTCTTTTTTTCTGGTTAATAACTAATAACGTGGTGGTTACTAGCTGTACAAAGGAATGAGGAGTGTCTCTATATATTAAGATTATGGGATGCCCAGCGTCTATAGTGAAAAAAGCCAGGTACAGAACAATGTATGCTCCCTGATGTGTGAGAAAAGGAGGTGACACACCAGTATGTACACACATTTGTTTACATAAAAATATTGAACCAGATGAGACACACGTGAAGGCTAGACTTCTCTGAATGCACCTTGTTTTCTAGTTCAAATTTGGAATCGCGTAAATATTTTACGAATTAGAAAGAAAGAAGAAAAAAGCCATCCTCCAAGATTTAAAACAAATGGAAACAAATTAACCTAACAGTGTATCAAGTTGGTGGCATAACTGTTACCCAGCTCAGGTTTTGGGTTTGGGCCCAGGGTGACTTTCACCAATAAAGACACCACCAGGGTGAGGAACAAAGACAGGATTTATTCCTGGCTGTGCTCAATATGAGGAGAGAGGAATGCAGTCCTCAGGTTCTGCCTGCCTTGGGTAACACAGGTCAGATCTTTCATACTCCAAGAAGGAGGACGGACGTTCTTAACAAATCACACAACTAAGGTTTCTACATTTCCTAACATGCTATGCAAGCGTGGTACAGCCCTAACCTCATCATAACGTTAGTGTGCCTCTTATCCTGTTAAGTCTCCACCTAGGGGAGTAATTTTTACTATGTTAATGAGCCCTTTTCTGACCTTCAGGCCCAAGGTTCTGACGCAAGGGGTAATTTTTTTTTCCTTTTATTAAGCCTTAGTTGAAGGTTTACAGAGCAAATTAGTTTCTCATTAAACAATTAGTACACATATTGTTTTGTGACATTGGTTGCCAACCCCATGACATGTCAACACTCTCCCATTCTCGACCTTGGGTTCCCCTTTTCTATTTGTCCAGCTTTCCTGTCCCCTCCTGCCTTCTCGTCCTTGCCCCTGGGCTGGTGTGCCCATTCAGTGTCCTATACACCATTGAGCTACATGTATTATTGTTTGCTTTATGGGCTTGTCTAATCTTTGGCTGAAGGGTGAACCTCAGGAGTGACTTCGGAACTGAGTTAAAAGGGTGTTCCGGGTCATAGTCTCGGGGATAATGGTTAATATTTGACATTGTCTTCTTGTGGTTATTGTTCTGAAAGTTTAAAAGGTGGTTGCTGTTTTGTTCTTAGCCAGCTTTGTGTAAACTAGGCTCTTTCAGGATATACTGATGGTATCATGACCACGCAAAGAAAATAATTCTTTCAGATCACTTGAAAACACAGTATTTTTGACTGTATGTCTCTTATGGGACAGAAATCTTAATTATAGTTCATACATTTTTTGTTAGTAGTAGGAGCCCCTGGGTGGCGCAAAAGGGTAAACGCTCACCTACTTACTGAAAGGTTAGAAGTTTGAATCACCGTGCAAGAAAGGCTTGGCAATCTAATTCTGAAAAATCAGCCATTGAAAACCCTGTGGACACAGTTCTACTCTGAAACACATAGGGTTGCCATGAGTCAGAATCGACTTGATGGCAACTGGTTTGGCTTTTTTGGTTAGTATTAATATTGGGATTGTTAGTTTGAAATTCAAATAATCAGTATAGAAAAAATCAGATAAAAACCTGGTAATGTTAAATGTGAACTGTGGATAGCAGTATGAACCCATGACTTATTTTCCTTCTAAAACAAAAAGATGTCTATCCTAGCTTTCTGGCCACTGAAAAAGCTTAGGAAGAATGAGTACCTCAACATCTTGAAAGACTGGTATTTAAAGACAGTGTCTTTAAATACCAATCTCTACTCAGAGAAGATGGGGGTCCTTGGATAAATGGCTGATTCCTGGACTGGGGCAGGAAATGCACAAAATAAGCCTGTGATATCTTCTTGTTTCACAAAGTAAGATAGCTATTAAAGGCTCCTGGGACCAAAGGTGTGATAATTTGAATACCAAAAAGAATATTGACTACCATGTATCGACATATATCAAATACATAAATATCCATGAAATCATAATGATAGTAAAAAATAAATCAAGCAAGTAAAAACCTTCCTCACATTTTAAGTTTTTAGGGTACCAACTTATTATTCTAAAACTTGCAAATAAAAGGAAAGAATCCTGTTTTTCTTGAACCAACTATTGCTTTTCTTGAATAGACTATTTCCAGATAACCAAATGTATTTTAAGAGAAAGATCTTTATAGAAGAATTCCAGCTGAAATATATAGAACAAGTTTAAAAATTAGAAAATTACTATTTTGCAAACCCTAACGAAATAATTGATCTTGGTAATAATCATTAATGGTTGTTCAAATCATTAGGTGAATGAAGTGTTGATGGGGAATATTATACTGGATGGGTCTTTCTGATGACACCTGAACGCATTGATGAATTTAAGATCACTAGAAGTGGTATCGGAGCCCAGGTGACACAATGGTTAAGAGCTGGAATGCTAACCAAAAGGTCAGCAGTTTGCATCCACCAGCTGCTTCTTGGAACCCCTATGGGGCAGTTCTACTCTGTCCTATAGGGTCGCTATGAGTTGGCATAGACTTGATGGCAATTTGTAGAAGTGGTACGACCAGACATATGTACCTCCTGATAGCATATGGTTTCTGGTCTACCTACCAGGCTACACGAAAGAGGGGGAGAAAAATGGACATGTTAAAATTGCGAGGATACAGTCAACCAAGTGCAGAGTGAGGAAAATTACAGACATGTGACCTAGTTTCTTCAGCAAATAAATAGCATTAAAATTTGGGGTGGGAAAGGCAGAGCTATTACAGAATGAAAGAGATCTAACAGATAGCAAACAAATGCAGTGTATGGACCAACTAACAAAAAGGCAAAGATATGAAGGGATTGTTATTCATTTTGTGCACTATGATAACGGCAATGAGGCAAGGAAAATCAAAAAGCTCTTCCCTGTTAGAGGCACATACAGAAGTGTTTGCCAGTGAGATGATACGAGGCCTAGGAATTGCCTTAAAATTCCCCAGCAGAAAACAAGCTAAAACACAAAGTCGAGGATATGAAACAAGACAGACAAAATGCTGATATTTGTTTAAGCCGAGCGGTAATTTCAGGAGCATATATTATATTATTCTCTCTACTTTTAGGCATATTTAAAATGTTTTATAATAAAAAGTTCCTCCAGGGATTCTTGTGCACGCTGAGATGTTGTTCCCAAACTTTATTATAGTTGTCGTTAGGTGCCTCGGAGCCAGCTCTGACTCACAGCGACCCTAAGTACAACAGAACAAAACACTGCCTGGTCCTGCGCCGTCCTCACAAGGTTGTTATACTCGAGCCCATTGCTGCAGCCGCTGGGTCTCTCCATCTCCCTGAAGGTCCTCCTCTTTATCGCTGACCCTCTACTTTCCAAGCACGATGTCCTTCTCTAGGAACTGGTCCCTCCTGATAACATGTCCGAAGTACCATGCCCCAGAGGTCTTGTTGAATCATGGATTGCTGGGCCTCAGTCCCAGATTTTCTGATTCAGGAGACCTGGGTGAGGCCGTGAGAATTTTCGATTTTAGCAAGTTCTCAGATGATGCTAATGCTGCCGGTCCGGATATCCGTATACTGAGAACCGCTGCTCTAGAAGAGGCCTTGTTTTTTTCTCAAACTACAGGACCTTTTTCCATGCAGTTAATTTTTCTACAGAAATTAATCTCCTTGTCACAACTTTTGGAGAAAGCTTTAGCTTTGTACATTTGATTCTTTTAAATTGGATTAAACACTTCAAAAAGGCTTTTAGAAAGCATTTTATTTTAAGTAATATTTACAAAATTTAAACACTCCCAGCACCACTTTCTTGGTGGTATGAGGTCTCCAATTCTCTGCTTGCTTTCCTTTCCTTTTATCTCTTGAGAGGTAAAAGGTGGTGCAGGCCACACCCCAGGGAAACTCCCTTTACATTGGATCAGGGATGTAACCTGAGCAAGGGTATTATGTCCCACCCTAATCCTCTTTAACCACAGGCAAAGATTATGATTTATAACACTTATGAAAAGCACAAAATGGAGGGCAACCACACAATACTAGGAATCAGGGCCTAACCAAGTTGATACATACATTTTTGGGGAGACATAATTCAATCCATGACACCATGAAAGCAAACTAAATGAGTTAGTTGTCTTAGATCAACAATCCCAACTCACGGTCACTCCATGTGTTTTAGAGTAGAGCTGTGTTCCATGAGGTTTTCGTGGCTGTGACTTTTTGGAAGCAGATTGCCAGGCCTTTCTTTTGAGGTGCCTCTGGGTGTGTTCAAACTGCCAACCTTTCGTTTGGTAGCCAGGGTTTAACCATTTTGTGCCACCTAGGGACCACATAGGAAACCCTGGTGGCATAGTGGTTAAGTGCTATGGCTGCTAACCAAAAGTTTGGCAGTTTGAATTCACCAGCTGCTCCTTGGAAACTCTATGGGGGCAGTTCTACTGTCTTTAGGGTTGCTATGAGTTGAAATTGACTCTATGGCATTGGGTTTGATTTGGTTTAGGGACCCCATAACAATGATTGTGAGGGTGGTGCAGGACCCGGCCGTCTTTTGTTCTGTTGTACAAGTCAGGACGGACTCAATGGCACCTAACAACAACAGGGTCTCCATAGACTTTTTCAGACAACATATATGCACACAAAATTGTTTATGCTCCATGACCCTGTGTACAACAGAACGAAACGTTTTCAGCTCCTGTACCATCTTCACGATCGTTGGTATGCTCAAGTTCATTTGTTGCTGCTACTACATTTTGAGTGTCTTCTGACACAGGGGTTCATCTTCCAGCACTCTATCAGACAACATTCTGTTGTGCTTCATAGGGTTTTGTTGGCCCATTTTTGGAAGTAGATTGCCAAACCTTTCTTCCTAGTCTATCTTAGTCTGGAAGCTCTGCTGAAACCTGTCTACTATGGGTTACCCCTGCAGTATCTGAAATACTGGTGGCAAAGCTTCCTGCATCACAGCAAGAGGAAGTATGACCAACTGACAGACGGGTGGTAGGAGGTGTTCATGGGCCTCCTAAAACCCAACAAAAGATGTCTTAATTTAAATAACTCTTCTGCTGTCACCTAAAACTAAAGCATTTAGGCTTCTTCACAACTTGGCTCTGGTTTTACTTAGCTAAAGACATCACCTTATATTTTAGCTCTCTTCCTAGCTAGAGACTGAGTCTATTACTTCTTTCTACTGATACCATTCTGGCACCATTAGCTAGCTTTCTTACACCTCAGGCTCCTGGCATTTTGTTTCTTACACAGGCAGAGATAGAAAACGACAGATGGTAGCAACCTATCCTTTGGTTGTCAGAATAGCTTTGCTTTCTTTAGTCTGGAATATTTTTTTCCCTGTGCACTGGCCTTTTTCTGCAGTTCCTTGAAGTGATAGGGTACCTCATTGCTTGTTCGGATGTGTGTTCGAGTTTCCTCATGGAACACAAAAATCCTTAGCTTTCCCATAAATCTTTACATTCTCCCTCTGACACCGACGTTCTTATTTCAAGGGCTCAGTATTCTTTTCTCCTGCACTTTAAAAGAGATCATAACATTGTTTTTAACAGCAATAGAAATGAATTTTTCTATAATGTTTTAATTCCATGTTCTCACATCCAAACTCAGCATTTTCTCAGAGAACAAAGGCAGCTTTGTGCTATGTAAAGAACAAAAGTTTTGGAAGTCAGATGGTTTTGTCCTAACTCAGGGGTCCTCTGAGTAGATAATTAATCTCTCTGAATCTTAATTTCCTGAACTATTAAATAAACCAAAACCAAACCACACCTGTTCCTGTTGAGTGGATTCTGACTCATAGTGACCCTATAGGACAGAGTAGAACTGCCCCATAGGGTTTCCAAGGAACAGCAGGTAGGTTCAAACTGCAGACCTTTTGGTTAGCAGCTGAGCTCTTAACCACAACTATTAAATAGGAATAATCATATTTCCATGGGATTGTTGTGTAGTGTTTCCTTCTCTGGAAATTTAATTTCAGTGCCTCTGGAGAGGGCTTATAAAAAAGTCAAGTATACAGGTGATTTTTACGATCATAGACTTTTGGAAAACACACTTACAGTGTGTGTGTGTGTGTGTGTGTGTGTGTAGGCATTGCTTCCTGATACACGTAGACTGATACATAACAGGTTATATTTTTAAGAACTTGCAATTTTCCTCTTCATTGCTGGAATAACAGCAACAGAAAAATAGCACTTTATTATATTGTGTTATGCAAATATTATCTTATGTTTTGTTATTACATGAAGTTTAATTATTATACATAGTATTATTTTGTCACTAATATTTTTGTATAGGTGAATCTTATTTTCTCGTTACATTTTAAGCTCTTTACGGGTGAATCCATGAAGCACTGATGGTTCAGTGGTAGAATTCTCACCTTTCATATGTGAAACGCACGTTCAATTCTGGCCAGTGCACCTCGTTCACAGCCACCACTGGTCTGCCATTGGAGGCTTTCGTGTTGCTGTGATACTGAACAGGTGTCAGCAGAGCTTCCAGACTAAGATGCAGTAGGAAGAAAGGTCTGGTGTTCTAATTCTGAAAACCAGCCATGAAAACCCTATGAATCACAACAATCCGATGTGCAGCATTTTCTTCAGGTGTGGATGAGGTCGCCATGAGTCGGGGTGATGTGAAAGCAGCTTGTTGTCATTGTTGTTAGGTGCCATCCAGTCAGTTCCGACTCATATGGACCCTATGTACCACAGAATTAAACACTGCCTGGTTCTGGGCCGTGCTCACAACCGTTGTTATGCTTGAGCTCATTGTTGCAGCCACTGTGTCAATCCACCTCGTTGAGGGTCTTCCGCTTTTCCGCTGACCCTGTACTCTGCCAAGCATGATGTCCTTCTCCAGGGACTGATCCCTCCTGACAACATGTCCAAAGTATGTAAGACATAGTCTCACCATCTTTGCTTCTAAGGAGCATTCTGGTTGTACTTCCTCCAAGACAGATTTGTTTGCCCTTTTGGCAGTCCGTAGTATAGTCAATATTCTTCGCCAACGACACAATTCGAAGGCGTCAGTCAATTCTTCTTCGGTCTTCCTTATTCCTTGTCCAGCTCTCACACACAGTGAAGGCAGCTAAGAACAACAAAATGGGTCAAGGCATTTTTATCTTCCAAGACTCACAGAATATAGTTCAGAATAGGCAATAAATAAATAAATATGTCTCAAATGGGTGATTAATCCATTTTCCTCTTACAATGTCCTGACTTTGAAATTTAAAGGTGTCCTGGGACACTTTAAGCTGCAATGGAATTCAGAAGTGATTAATGATCTGTGAGCAATAGTTTCAGGTAAATGACTCTACCTAGGTTTGTTTTCACAAAGCATAGGTAGGCTCTTATCTGTGTTTAAATTTCCCAAATCTTCAGCTTAACCTTCTATCAATGTACAGATACAATGATTTGAAAGCAAGATTATAATAAGTTAACTGTTGCTTTCAATTGTTTTGATTGCCTCTTTTATCACAGCACCCAGTTGTACACACTTGCCCCCACTGACGTATACTGTGTGTCAGAGCTGGGAAATACTGCTTTCTCTTCACCTTGTATCAGAACATCAAATACAAAAAACTCCTGAAAGAAGCTTTTTATTTCTCTCTGTAGCTGGGGAAGGAGACTAATTCCAATGAGTTTTGAAGAGTCTGAGAAAACTCGTGAGCTAACAAGCTTGGTAAAGCTGAGAAAATTCTCTAGAGAATAGAATCCCAGAAATTCCTGTGCACAGACAGAAGTGTATTTTCAAGTAAGATCTATCTATAGATCTTGTGATGAAATAAATCCTAACTTCTCTTTTATTTTTATAAGGTAATTATTTTCTATTTATATATACTCAAAACTCATATTCTTGTCTATTTTGGTTTTTTAAACATCCCCTCCCCTTTTTTTCTTTCTTTTTTGACAGGCAGAGGAGTTTCACTTAAAATATAAATATACATTAGCCCAAGTTTCCTTTAGAGGAAAGAAAAGAACACCCAAAAGCAGAAGAATAATATTTTTGAATTGGCAATTTCCCAGGGGATGAGATAGATGAAAGTTTTATTTTTATTCCACTCTCTTTTGAAAGTGATTTCTTGGTTTGCAAAAGTGAGATGGGTATGCAATTTCTTATAAATTATCTGAACAAATCGTAAGTGGTCACCGAGCTGTGGCTTTCTCGGAAGGGCAGAAATATTCCAGGGCCTAGGGATTTGGCCATTATCCTAGACTGAAGCCCATTTTCAGTCATTTCCCTGGGCCGTGCAGATGTGCCCTTATAAATTCAAAATTCCAAATGACACAAACACTGCTATGACAAAGTTATCTTTTGGAACCGAGGCCCATGAATACTAGAGGAAATAGAATATTGATTAGAGGCCTAACGCTGAATGAAACAGGGTCAGGGAGAAAACATTTGGAGTTGTTATAGGTTACCTGCTCTGTAAAATTGGTTTAAAAAAAAAATTGAGGAGTAAATGGAAATAAGCTTTTTAGTGGTTTGCATATTGATGTGTTCAAAGACCTTAAGCTGGAGCCTTGTGCATTTGCCCCTGTGACTATGAGCGCAGGTGCGCTTGGGGTAGGATGCATTTTGACTTAGAAAAGCCGTCCTTAACGAGCAACAGTGTGCCATAGACATTGGGCATATCCCTCGCTCATCTTACCTTTGAGGCTGCCGATAATAGTGATGGCACCTGATGGCCAGAATGCTCTGGAGTCAGAGTGTGTGCACCTCTACAAGCATGTGGTCAGATTCATCTAGTTTTGTTTCTCTGGTTGCTTTCTGCTCTTTTCTTTCCATTTACTTAGTATTCTCTCTCCTTTCTCTTCCCATTCTCGTGCTGTCTGTAACCAACACTTCTTTGCTGGTTTCAGTAGCTTGTGGGCAGTAATGGGATCATCTTAACAGTGGTAATTCAGGCTTCACTGCTCTCACCTCACCTCTTGATAAAGAACCCAGGAGTGTCTCCTGCGGGCCCATAAAAATGTCTTCTCCTTCTGGTCATCACTACTGTTTAGCATGACCCATCAGTTTCTCCCCAGGCACTGTGGATGGCTCCCCAGATCGCCCATTGTGGCCTTCACTGGACCTATACCGTGGTCTGTGGTCAAGGTATAGTGTATGGGGTTCTAACTGATTATACCATGGACTGCCAGAAGAACCAACAAATCTGTCTGGGAAGAAGTACAGCCAGAATGCTCTTTAGAAGTAAGGATGGCGAGACTTCATCTCACACAGTTTGGACATGTTGTCAGGAGGGACCAGTCCCTGGAGAAGGACATCATGCTTGGTAAAGTAGAAGGTCAGTGAAAGCGAAGAAGACCCTTAACAAGATGGACTGACATAGTGGCTGCAACAACGGCCTGAAACGTAACAATGATTTTGAGGATGGCGCAGGACCAGACGGTGTTTCGTTCTGTTGTGTATGGGGTCACTATGAGTCAGAACGAACTCGATAGCACCTAACAACAACAACAACAATAAAAGCAGTGCTACTTGGGCTCCAATGTGCTCCAGAGCCTAATTAAATGGTTCTTTCAATTTTTATTCTCCGCCTACCCTGTCTTCCAGGAAACAGACATACATCCAGGACAGGGACCGAGACTCAAGTAGTACCTGCCACACTGGACTCAGAATCACCTCAGACTTCTTCACTGGGTCAAGCTCATCATGCCTGGTTCCTCCCTTGAAAAAGATGAGTTCTTCCAGGAGGCTCCCAGCAGTTACACAAGCAGCTGGTTTGTTGTGCATCGGCAGGCCAAACATGCCGAGAACTGTTTGCATCCCCCTTCCACTCAAGCAATGAACCTGGATTCTCTGAATCCTTTGATGAAGGTAAGTGGGGCCAGTGATCATTTAAAATAAAATGCTAGTCTCAATCCCCTCAGCTGATTTCAAAACCAGTGGATCGATCAACTGTTGGAAAATCACTGCTTTAGGATTCAGTTATTTCAGAAGTGACCACCCACCCCAGACGCACACACACACGTACACACACATACTCACACATATCCCTAGGGCTTTCTGTTCTTCCTCAGTGAGACCTTCCTCCTGTGCACCCTCCAGAAGACTGTAAGCTCTTTCACCGCAGGATGTGTGACAATGTAGGATTCACTGTGCGCGACAGAAAGGTGTCCACTTGGTAAATGTTGAATAAATAAATGAGTGAACAAATGAATAACTGAACCTTACCTTTAACAAAACAGATAAGATACATCAGGTGATATGTGCCAAGCACTTAGAACAGTGTATATAAAGAAAAATTCCTATTGCGACTCATAGCGACCCATAGGACAGAGAAGAACTGCCGCATAGGGTTTCCAAGGAACACCTGGTAGATTCAAACTGCCGACCTTTTGGTTAGCAGCCATAACTCTTAATCACTATGCCACCAGGGTTTTGCATAGTGTATGTTATTGTTGTTAGGTGCCATCGAGTCGGTTCTGACTCGTAGTGACCCTATGCACAACAGAACAAAACACTGCCTGGTTCTGTGCCATCCTTACAATAGTTCTTATGCTTGAGCTCATTGTTACAGCCACTGTGTCAATCCACCTCGTTGAGGGTCTTCCTCTTTTACGCTAACCCTGTACTCTGCCAAGCATGATGTCCTTCTCCAGGGACTGATCCCTCCTGATAACATCTTCAAAGTATGTAAGATGCAAACTCACCATCCTTGCTTCTAAGGAGCATTCCAGGGCAGATTAGTTCGTTCTTTTGGCAGTCCATGGTATAATCAATATTCTTCGCCAACATCACAATTCAAAGGTGTTAATTCTTCTTCGGTCTTCCTTATTCATTGTCCAGATTTCACATGCATATGATGAAATTGAGAATACCATGGCTTCGGTCAGGCACACCTAAGTCTTCAGGGTGACATCTTTGCTCTTCAACACTTTGAAGAGGTCCTTTGCAGCAGATTTGTCCAATGCAATGCATCTTTTGAATTCTTGACTGCTGCTTCCATGGCTGTTGATTGTGGATCTAAGTAAAATGAAATCCTTGACAACTTCAATCTTTTCTCTGTTTATCATGATGTTGCTCATTGGTCCAGTTGTGAGGATTTTTATTTTCTTTATGTTGCGGTGTAATCCATAGTGAAGGCTGTGTTCTTTGATCTTCATTAGTAAGTGCTTCAGGTCTTCTTCACTTTCAGCAAGCAAGGTTGTGTCATCTGCATAATGCAGGTTGTTAATGAGTCTTCCTCCAATCCTGATGCCCCGTTCTTCTTCATATAGCCCAGCTTCTTGTATTATATGTTCAGCATACAGATTAAATAGGTATGGTGAAAGAATACAACTCTGATGCACACCTTTCCTGACTTTAAACCAATCAGTATCCCCTTGTTCTGTCCAAACAACTGCCTCTTGATCTATGTAAAGGTTCCTCATGAGCACAATTAAGCGTTCTGGAATTCCCATTCTTCGCAGTGTAATCCATAGTTTGTTATGATCCACACAGTCGAATGCCTTTGCATAGTCAATAAAACACAGGTAAACATCCTTCTGGTATTCTCTGCTTTCAGCCAGGATCCATCTGACATCAGCAATGATATCCCTGGTTCCATGTCCTCTTCTGAAACCGGCCTGAATTTCTGGCAGTTCCCTGTCTATATACTGCTGCAGCCGTTTTTGAATGATCTTCAGCAAAATTTTGCTTGCGTGTGATATTAATGATACTGTTCTGTGATTTCCACATTCGGTTGGATCACCTTTCTTGGAAATAGACATAAATATGGATATCATCCAGTCAGTTGGCCAGGAAGCTGTCTTCCTTTTTTCTTGGCATAGACGAGTGAGCACCTCCAGTGCTGCATCTGTTTGTTGAAACATCTCAATTGATATTCCATCAATTCCTGGAGCCTTGTTTTTCACCAATGCCTTCAGAGCAGCTTGGACTTCTTCCTTCAGTACCATCAGTTCCTGATCATATGCCACCTCTTGAAATGGCTGAATATTGACTAATTCTTTTTGGTATAATGACTCTGTCTATTCCTTCCATCCTCTTTTGATGCTTCCTGCGTGGTTTAATATTTTCCCCATGGAATCCTTCACCATTGCAACTCGGGGCTTGAATTTTTTCTTCAGTTCTTTCAGCTTGAGAAATGCTGAGCGTGTTCTTCCCTTTTGGTTTTCCATCTCCAGCTCTTTGCACACGTCCTTATAATACTTTACTTTGTCTTCTCGAGAGGCCCTTTGAAATCTTCTGTTCAGTTCTTTTACTTCATCAATTCTTCCTTTTGCTTTAACTGCTCAATGCTCAAGAGCAAGTTTCAGAGTCTCCTCTGACATCCATTTTGGTCTTTTCTTCCTTTCCTGTTTTTTCAGTGACCTCTTGCTTTCTTCATGGATGATGTCCTTGATGTCATTCCACAACTCGTCTGGTCTGCGGTCACTAGTGTTCAATGAGTCAAATCTATTCTTGAAATGGTCTCTAAATTCAGGTGGGATATACTCAAGGTCATATTTTGGCTCTTGTGGACTTTTTCTGATTTTCTTCAGTTTCATCTTGAACTTGCATATGAGCAATTGATGGTCTGTTCCACAGTCGGCCCCTGGCCTTGTTCTGACTGATGATATTGAGCTTTTCCATCGTCTCTTTCCACAGATGTAGTCAATTTGATTTCTGTGTGTTCCATCTGGCGAGGTCCATGTGTATAGTCACCATTTATGTTGGTGAAAGTAGATGTTTGCAATGAAGAAGTCGTTGGTCTTGCAAAATTCTATCATTTGATCTCTGGCATTTTTTCTATCACCAAGGCCATATTTTCCAACTACTGATCCTTCTTCTTTGTTTTCAATTTTGCATTCCAATTGCCAGTAATTTTCAATGCATCTTGATTGCATGTTTGATCAATTTCAGACTGCAGAAGCTGATAAAAATCTTCTATTTCTTCATCTTTGGCCCTAGTGGTTGGTGGGTAAATTTGAATAATAGTCGTATTAACTGGTGTTCCTTGTAGGCTTCTGGATATTATCCTATCACTGACAGCTTTGTACTTCAGGATAGATCTTGGAACGTTCTTTATGACGATGAATGCAACACCATTTCTCTTCAAGTTGTCATTCCCAGCATAGTAGACTATATGATTGTTTGACTCAAAATGGCTAATACCAGTCCATTTCAGCTCACTAATGCCTAGGATATTGATGTTTATGCGTACCATTTCATTTTTGATGATTTCCAATTTTCCTAGATTCATACTTCATACATTCCAGGTTCCGATTATTAATGGATGTTTGCAGCTGTTTCTTCTCATTTTGAATCAAGCCACATCAGCAAATGAAGGCCCCAAAAGCTTTTCTCTATCCACATCATTAAGGTTGATGCTACTTTGAGGAGGCAGCTCTTTCCCAGTCATCTTTTGAGTACCTTCCAACCTGGGGGGCTCATCTTCCAGCACTATATCAGACAATGTTCCACTGCTATTCATAAGGTTTTCACTGGCTAATGCTTTTCAGAAGTAGACTGCCAGGTCCTTCTTCCTAGTCTGTCTTAGTCTGGAAGCTCAGCTGAAACCTGTCCTCCATGGGTGACCCTGCTGGTATCTGAATACCTGTGGCATAGCTTCCAGCATAGCAGCAACACACAAGCCGCCACAGTACAACAAACTGACAGACACTTGTTTTTTTTTTTTTTTTTTTACTAGCACGTTAATAAAAATAGTTCTTTTCCAACCAGATCTGTGTGATTTATCTATGTGAAGTATGAATCATCCCTGTAAATAAGTGTCCCTAACCACCATGGCCTTTGGTGTTGATGAGGTCAAGATTGGTTTTTCTAAAGTCAGTGTGTCTGTTTATAAAAACTTCCCACACTAGTCACATTTCCCAACCATCTCCTCACAGCCTTCTAAATGTTCTATTATTGACTTTCAGAAATTTCCTATCATTTTTGCTTACATGAAGTTCTGTCTAAAGGAATTTTAACCATTTAGTAAAGAGAATTAAGTCTGTGTAAATATGTGTGTGTGTGTCCTGAAAAATAGAGTTGACAAAATTAGTTACCTTCTTTTGAAAAATAACTATTTCAAGTCCCTGGGTATTTCTTACTCCAGTGGCTCTCAAAACTGGACAAGGAAAATCAGCATCACCTGGAAACTTGTTAGAAATGCAGATTCTTGGGCTGCAGGGTTAAGAGCTCAGTTTGCTAACCAAAAGGTCAGCAGTTCGAATCCATCAGCCACCCCTTGGAAACCATATGGGGCAATTCTACTCTGTCCTGTAGGGCCACTGTGAGTCAGAATCGACTGGAAGGCAATGGGCTTATTTTCTTATTTGTTTGTGTGTTTGTTTTAGGACTATTGAATCAGAACTCTGGGGGTGGAGCCCAGAAATCTGCCTGGTGATTCTGATGCACACTGAGGTTTGAGAAGCACTGTCTCTAAATTAAAGAACCCTGGCCGTGCAGTGGTTAAAGCAATCAACTGCTAACCAAAGGGTCAGTGGTTCAAAACCATCAGCTGCTCTGTGGGAGAAGATGTGGCAGTCCGCTTCCTCAGAGATTTATAGCCTTGGAAGCCCTGTGGGGTCGCTATGAGCTGGAATTAAAATGACAGCAGTTGGTTTGTTTTTTGGGGTCT
Organism: Loxodonta africana; assembly: GCF_030014295.1. Taxonomy (NCBI): domain Eukaryota; kingdom Metazoa; phylum Chordata; class Mammalia; order Proboscidea; family Elephantidae; genus Loxodonta; species Loxodonta africana. The sequence continues at coordinate 72,409,577 of NC_087364.1, read as the reverse complement.
TTAAATTGGAGACCCTGGCAGTGCAAATGGTTAATCCCTTGACTACTAACTTAGAGGCTGGCAGTTCTAGTCCATCCTAGAGGCGTGTCAAAAGAAAGGCCTGGAGTTCTGCTTCTGAAGGGCCACAGCCTTGAAAGCCCAATGGGGCAATTCTACTCTGTACACATGGGGTGTCCATGAGTCAGAATCAATGTGACGATGTTGGATTTGTCTCCAAAACATTTCCTTAGATCTTTCTAAAATATCATCTCAGCTTGGTCATGTATCAATTAAAAAAAAAAAAAAGACAACCGACAGTCTTTTTCCTAAAATCCATGAATTCCTTTTTAAATTAAAGATTATGGAACAGTTTTTACTCTCTTTCAGAATCTGGTTCTAATTTGATTGTGGTGAGCACTACATAGTGCGTTCTTTGTTAATTCAGGAGTCACGATCTCACGTGGCTTTGGTGCCGGACAGGTAGCAAAGCTGAGAGATGCAGAACCCACACAAGACAATAGAGAACAGTGACAACTGTGTGAACAGGCAGAAGGCTTCTTCCTGCTCAGATCCATTGAAATTCACATCGAAAACAGGTATTGTCTGGTAAAACAGAGCCTGTCTGTCTACAACCTAGGTTTACATTAAACTCAAAGAGACTAAAGCAATCTATTTAAAGTCCAGTCTCAAGAAAAGTGATATTACATAGTTTGGATTGTTGTTAGAATTGATATTTCTAGATACATTTGAACTGCAGAGTAAATCAAAGAAAATAAAAAACATGCAGTATAAAAAAAAAAAATAGTATAATTCTTCTCTTTGACTCAGGCCTTAGAAAATGAAAGTAGGCTCTGTAAGAAGGTTTAAAGGCTTGCGCAGGGTTTGAGTTCTTTTTACAATGACTTGATTTTATTTTCTCATCTGATTTTACTTAGCGTTAAGTTAAGAAATGTATGCAAGAGCAAATCCAAGACAGATGCCTCTTGAAAATAAGTCAAAGCATGGAGAAGCAGAGAAACTAACCTAGGATATAGTTTTTTGAACTAGGATCACCACTATGCAGGATTCTTGGGGTTTTGGATAAAAAGTTAATGTAAGTAAAGCAAGTGCTACTGATTTCCTTCTATCTGATGAAGGTTTAGAAAAGAGAGTGACATCTGGGGTTCTCTTCCCTTCCAAGAGGAGATAATGACTTTCTCGTTAGCATATATTTCCTCCACTCCTTCTCCAAATTTGAAAAATAGACATTTAGTTCCTCTTGGCTTAATGAGCATATTTACTTTGGAGCTTCTAGAAAAATGTTCTCTTTTTTATTGTTTTCCTTCAAACAAGATCATCTATATGTTTTAAAACTCATATGTTTGTATTCTAAAGTCAGGAAAGTACTCTATAACATGACATTTTCCAACATGAAGTCCACAAAATTCTAAAAGTTTCTCTAAGAAATTGACTAATTTTCAAACTGAATTAAGAAGGCCAAAGAAGAATTGATGCCTTTGAATTACGGTGTTGGAGAAGAATATTGAACATACCAGGGACTGCCAGAAGAACAAACAAATCTGTCTCGGAAGGAGTACAGCTAGAATGTTCCTTAGAAGTGAAGACAGTGAGATTTCATCTTAAGTACTCTGGACATGTTATCAGGAGGGACCAGTTCCTGGAGAAGGACATCATGCTTGGTAAAGTAGAAGGCCAACCAAAAAGAGGAAGACCCTCAATGAAATAGATTGACACAGTGGCTACCTCAATGGGCTGAAACATAGCATCCATTGTGAGCATGGGGCAGGGCTGGGCAGTGTTTCCTTCTGATGTGCACTAGGTCACTAAGTCAGAACCAACTCTGTGTCACCTAACAACAACATCAGCAAAAGCCAAATATGAATCACCCGTATCTGAAGCCTTTCTTCTTCATTGGTTCCCCTTTTTACACTCAAATGCCTGCTGGGTTCAGGTGAGGGAAAGAATCAAACTGGCCAGGTAGAGACTGTGAGGATTTGGAAAAAAAAATGCCCCCTCTGAAGCAGGAAACTGCTACTCAGCCACAGCAGATTTTTGGCAAGCAGGAACTTGAGACCATTGTTACCAGATCTTACAGGTTTTTACCCTGTCTTAGTCATCTAGTGCTGCTATAACAGAAATGTCATAAGTGGATGGCTTCAACAAAGAGAAGTTTATTCTCTTGTAGTCCAGTAGGCTCGAAGTTCAAATTCAGGGCTCCAGTTCCAAGGAAAGTCTTTCTCTCTCTGTTGGCACTGGAGGAAGGTCCTTGTCATCAGTCTTCCCTTGGTCTGGGAGCATCTCAGTGCAGGAACCTCAGGTCCAAAGGACACGCTGTGCTCCTGGCACTGCTGTCTTGGTGGTATGAAGTCCCCATGTCTCTCTGCTTGATTCTCTCTTTTATATCTCAAAAGAGATTGGCTTAAGACACTATCTAATCTTGTAGACGTCATCAATATAACTGCTGCTAATCCATCTTGTAACATCGTAGTGATAGGATTTACAACACATAGGGAAATCACATCAGAGGATAAAGTTGTAGACAATCATACAATACTGAGAATCGTGACCTAGCCAAGTTGACAGATATTTTGGGGGGACACAATTCAATCCATGACACCCTTTGCCATCAAGTTAATTCTGACTCATGTTGACCCCACGGGTTACAGAGTAGAGCTGTTCCATAGAGTCTTCTTGGCTGTCATTTTTACAGAAGCAGATCTTTAGGACTTTCTTCCGTGGCATTGTTGGATGGAGTCAAACCAGTAACCTTTAGGTTAATAACTGATTGCAAACTGCTTGTGTCACCCAGGGACTTAGTAGTGAGAATACTGGGTATTAAAAAATTCAGGGGTGTCATATAAGAATTATTACAGCAAATGAAATATCTCTGTCTCAATGGAAATTAGTACTTTTATTGTCTCTTATAGAAGAAAACTGAGTGAAAATATCCCCAAACTTCTGTTTATTATTTATCCAAATAGCTAAACTTAAGTGGTTCTACTGAGATTTATTCTAATCCATTAAAAGAATGAGTTACTGTAGAAGAACTTGACTTTGACCTGGTCTGCCCATCACTCATTGCCTTGATGTTTTGTTCAGGCCTTTTGGAGTCCAAGTAGTCTCAGAAGAACTAAGGTTTAGGGTAGCCAGTCTCCCAATTCACCAGACTTAAAAGACAATCAAGGTAAAGTTGGCAGACCTTTAGCAGGAAAGCACTCCTCGTAGGTGATTGCTTCAAGTTCTATAAATTCTTTGAAACTGAGAACATTTCCTATGGAATTGTAGAGGTATTAGTCCTTATTAACAGTCTTATTTTCTTCCAATTCTCACAGTGCAACTATGTAAATATACACAAAACAGTATTAAGGCCAGATTATAGCAAATAATCCTTTCCACCTCAGTCTAAAAATATTCATTCAAAGGTGGAGATGAGTGAAGGTAAGAGACTGGCTGATGACAAAGTGAGCCACAACGCTGGCCCATTGATTGGAGATGTAAATGTAATTTCTTCTTAAGTTTTCCCACAGGTTGCATTTTAACAGTATTAGACCATGATAATCATAAGAGTTTATCTAAGTACTTTTCTATTTATTTTAGTAGCTATTCCAAAAGGAGTGGACTTAGGGAATAAACGTGAATACAGATTGCTAAGTAGAATCTTGCCTAGACTGGCATTTAAGGCTCTGAAAACTGCTAAGTCAGGGAATGGTTACCAGGTACACTTTAAGTTCAAGGGACTGTCAAGAGCCTTCCAGGTATTTGTGATTTGGCGTGTGTGTGTGTGAATGTTTCTCTCAGGGAACTTAGATGACGTCTTAATGGTGACTAAAAAAAAACTAAAAATGGTGACTAGCACATACATAATTTTACTAAAAATTACTTTGTGATGAGGGATGGGATGAGTAGTTTTAGTTCACCTAATGGAGGGCTTTTACCACATTTGACAAAAGTGGGTGATGCCTCTCCAGGTCTGCTTTTCTAGTGCCAGAAGATTATACCAGCACTTAAGAATGTAAGAATTCCCACACCTGTCAACCTAATATTCCCATTTCACAAAAGTGAAATGACAGTGCCACGGGAACAGATGAGTAGGTTGTAAAATAGAACGAAGCTTGTCTAAACCTCTGCAAGGCATTAGGCTGCGTCTCCTTTTGTTAATTTAGAGATACATTCATGGCTAGCCCTTTCAGCTGGAACCACCTTCTTGCGGTAATTCACCAAAATGATGAACACAAAGGGAAAGAGGAGAGGTGCTTTTAAATGTTCTCTAGACGTTTTAGAAAACGTGGAGCCCTTCCTTTGACTGCATACTTGCGAATCTACAAGAAAGGTGATGTCATAGACATCGACAGAATGGGCACTGTTCAAAAAAGAATGTCCCAAAAGCATTGCCGTGGCAAAACTGGAAGTCTACAATGTTACCCCAATATGCTGTTGGCATTACTGTAAACAAACAGCTTAATGGCAAGACAAACAAGTTAAGGGCAAGATTCCTGCCAAGAGAATTAATGTGTGTATTGAGCATATTAAACACTCTAAGAGCTGAGATGTTGTTGTTGTTAGGTGCTATCGAGTAGGTTGTGTCTCATGGTGACCCTATGTACAACAGAATGAAATACTACCTGGTCCTGCGTCATCCTCACAATCGTTGTTATGCTTGTTGTAGCCACTGTGTCAATCCATCTCATTGAGGGTCTTCCTCTTTTTCACTGACCCTATACCAAGCATAATGTCCTTCTCCAGGGATTGTTCCCTCCTGATAACACCTCCAAAGTACATGAGACAAAGTCTTCTAAGAGCAGAGATGGCTTCCTAAAACATGTGAAGGAAAATGACGAAAAAGAAGGAAACCAAAGAGCAAGGTACCTGAGTTTAACGGAAACTCCAACATGCCCCACCCAGAGAAGCATGCTTGGTAAGAACCAATGGAAAGGGGCTTCTAGAAATTCCTTGAATTCATGTATAATAGGTGTAAAAAATAAAGATGCCTGGGATGTAAAAATGTTACATCTTTGATTTTAATCATGTACAAGTTTTATGTCCTCTTCCACAAAGATGTAGCATTTAAAGCAAACTTTGTTTCCTGATCTGCTGGGTAATAAGGGTCTCTACAATTAGAATTTGGAAACCTTGGTGGCGTAATGGTTAAGTGCTACAGTTTCTAACCGAAGGGTTGGCAGTTCAAATGCACGAGGCGCTCCTTGGAAACCCTATGGGGCAGTTCTACTCTGTCCTATAGGGTTGCTATGAGTCGGAATTAACTCAATGGCACTGGGTTTGGTTTTTTGGTTTTTGAGAGTAGTTTATCATTGTTGTTGTTAGGTGTTGTCGAGGTGCTTCCAACTCATGGCGACCCCATGTGCAACATAACAAAACACTGCCCAGTCCTATGCCATGCTCACAATTGTTGTTATGCTTGAGCCCACTGTTGCAGCCACTGTGACAATCCAACTTATTGACAGTCTTCCTCTTTTTCGCTGACCTTCTACTATACCAAGCATGATGTCCTTCTCCAGGGACTGATTCCCCCAATAATACGTCCCTAGTATGTTTTTTTTTTTTTTTTTAGTATGTGAGATGTAATCTCACCATCCTTGCTTCGAAGGTTGTATTTCTTCTAAGGCAGATTTGTTTCATTTATCATTATACTTCATATTTGTTGTTGTTGTTGTCACTTGCTGTCAAGTTGCCCCAGACTCATGGTGACCCCATGCACAGTGGCCCATGCACACTGGGATCAAACCATTGTGATTCATAGGGTTTTATTTCAGAATCTATTTTTACTGGTTGCTTATATTTCTAGCTTGAATTAACTAGGTTAAAAAAAAAAAATGAACCAACGGCTCAAGCAGAATAATTATGGATACAAGTGAGGTTTTGATCCAGAAGTTTCATGATTTAGTTTAACGGGATGTTAATAAGTGTTGAATGGCAAAAAGGGCTTCATGTTCAAATAAGTTTGGGACTCCTTCCTGGTGACCCCATGTGTTACAGAGTAGAACTGCTCCATAGAGTTTTCTTGATATAAGATTTAGGGAAGCAGATGGCCAAGTCTTTCTTCTGTGGTTCCGAGGGACTTATACACATGCAAATATACACACAAAATTTTGGGGGGTGGGAGATAGTACATGGAGAAAGTTGTGTACCCCAGGATGTATTTAGGAAATACTGGTCTGGAGGAAAGTACTAGGGCTGAGAATCAGTCCCATGGCCTGACACCCAGCCGAGTCAGTAGCTGCCTCTGTGATCTTGCTGGAGCCACTTTGCCTCCATGGGTCTTATTGTGTTCCTCTGTAAGGCGAGGAACTGAACTAGACAAACTTTGAAGCCTTTTACAAGTCTCTGTTTTGTGGACGGATATCATTAACCTTGCTGACTTCAATCACAAAACGTACACTAAATATCACCAGCTTTTCCTAATTATACATTATGTATCTACAAGCCATGAGTTTACCTAAATCCTTCTTTAAGCAGTGGCTCAGCATTTTTAAGTAACACACGCTTATTGAATTTACTTCTACTACTTGACTCAAAACAGATTATGCACTTTAACTTGTTTCCTGGTTATCATTTCCAGGATTTGGGGTAAGTTGCGTCAAGAAGTCCTCTTTGTTTTATGCTACGTTCATAAATCTCTCTTTTGAATTCAAATACCCGAGGTCCCTTGGACCTCCCCTTTAGTCATTTTAGAATCAGTTCTATTTGGCTCCCTAGATCACTCAATATCAAGCCCAGTGGCATTGCCTAAAGTAGATTAGAATCCTTGGCAGGTACCTCCAAATAATTTGCCTTCTAGGGAATATCTGGTTCTAGGCACCTATTGAACAATGTTGTATCTTTGGGGTCCAGAGACAAGACGATAATCTGGATTCACAAACACATAGGCTATGGTTCTCTGAACATGGACCAATACCTCAGTAACCCCCCCAAAATTAAACTCATTGCCGTTGAGTTGATTCTGACTCATAGCAACCCTATAGGATGAAGTAGAACTGCCCCATAGGGTTTCCTAGGAGCAGCTGATGGATTCAAACTGCCGACTTTTTGGTTAGCAGCTGAGCTATTAACCACTGTGACATCAGGGCTCCAGTATCTCAGTAACTCATATTAAAGATGTAGGACCCCTTTTGGATACCGTAACATTACCTTTTGGGGGGTAATAAGTGTTTGTTTTATTGTTATTCTAGTGATGTGGCTATAAGAAGTCTTTTTTTTTTTTTTTTGCTTAGCTGTGTCTCAGGATGTCTTAGAGCCACTCTCCATTCTTTGCAGTTTATGGAATTAACCAGCCAGAAAGACACAGCTGGGTATTTGGTTGCAAACGTCTACCAAAACCAATGAGATGTTTTAGTCAAGAGGAAAATTGTTGACAAAAAATAATGGGTTTTAGCTTATTTACAGAAATTATCTCAAGATGAAAGTTTAGAAGACTTGCACATCAGAAGCCTCGGCTTTTTTAAGAAGGGACAAAAGTTGAAAAAAAAATTCTCCAAAATATCGTATGTCTTAATATTTTAAAGAAAAATGATGTAAATAAAATAATATCATTGATCTCTATTCCCTTTTTTTTGGAAGAACATATTATACATATATACGTTTTGGGGAGAAGCAGTTTATGGTACACAAATGAGCACAGGTGTTTAACAGATGTCTCTGCTATTACTCCAAACATTCTGCTTGGAAGCCACGAATATGGTCTGGCTTATGACTTCTGGGTGAATATTCACCCCCACCCATCCCTCTTCTGGAAAACAACAATGCAAATGATCAAAAGCAAATATTTCTTCTGCACTTTGTTGGGTCAACTCATGATAATTGGAAAAGAATTACTAGTTTTGTTTTAAAAAGGAAAATCATACTAACAAAATGCTCTTCTTGTACATTCTCCACACAGTGATTAAATTGTCTGGGCCAATTTGTGGGACTCTCTAGCCTTCTTAGAACAGCCCACACATGTTCTCCTTTGTCCCAGAACAATGTCCTAATTTGCTGGCACGCTGTTTCATCAGGAAGGCATGCCTGGCTTCTCATAGGATTGAATGTAATGATTCCCTTCCTGGGAATAATGATCCCCAAGAATGTTCTGCAAACAGGCTACTTGTGGCCTGAGCTGAATGGTGTGCAGCTTCTTGGAAGCTGTCTTAGTCATCTAGGGCTGCTATAACAGAAACACCACAAGTGGATGGCTTCAACAAACACAAGTTTATTCTTTCACTGTCTAGGAGGCTAGAAGTCCAAATTCAGGGTGTCAGCTCCAGGGGAAGGGTTTCTATCTCTGTAGGCTCTGGAAGAAGGTCCTCATCATCAATCTTCCCCTGGTCTGGGAAATTCTCTGCCCAGGAACCTCGGGTCCAAAGGACGTGCTCTGCTCCCGGTGTTGATTCTTGGTGGTGTGAGATTCTCCTCTCTCTCTGCTCACTTCTCCCTTTTATATCTCAAAAGAGATTGGTTTAAGATACAATCTAACCTTGTAGATTGAATTATGCCTCATTAACATAACTGCCACTAATCCCATTTCATTAACATTATAGAAATAGGATTTACAACACATAGGAAAATCATATCAGATGACAAAATGGTGGACATTCACACAATACTGGGAATCATGACCTAGCCAAGCTGACACACATATTCTTGGGGGACACAATTCAATCCATGGCAGAAGCAATCCATTATTTTTTTGTCCCCATGTAATGCTTAGCCACTTATATTTTGCCTGTTTATTCTTCTCAATATCTCTTCCCCGATTGGTACAAAGAGCAGCTAGATTGGGCTTTAAGTAGAATAGAATGGAGTAAGGGTGGAAGCTTTGCAAGAATCCTTAGAGGCAGGGCTAATTTTGGCAAATCTATGAAGTAGCTGAATGGGGGAAGGGGAAGAGAAGGTGCCTCTGCCACCTCCCTCAATTTTCCACACACACACATACACACACACACACACTCACACATGCACGCACGCACGCTCCATTCCTTGCTTTCTCTTTCCTCTCCATGGTCTATTCTAAAACCTATTTTTATTCTTTGCTGACAACCAATCAATCTACCCTAAGGAATTTTTTTTTTTCCACTGCTCTATCCATTGATAATGGCAAAAACTGTGATCTCTCTTGGTACATCTTACACAGAACTCAAGACCAAATGTTTTAATAATGGCTCCATACCAACAAAAGAAAAATGTTACAATTGAAGAATTGCAAGTGTTGGAGTCCGTGCTTTGGGATAAGAGGTCCAAATGTGATGAGGCCAAGAGGAGCTATTAAAAGTAGATCATTGTATATCAAAGTGACAACCACAGAAATCTACCGCAATAAATTTTATCTAGGATTTTCTGTCAACACTATTTGTGGATCTGAAAATAGCAGACAGATGATTGCATTAGATAATAGCCTGGGTAAAAACTTCCACCTCACTCTTCTCCAATATTGCATACTTGTAAATGTTCTTTGCCTTGAAACCTCCATTGGTTAACAGCAGTCTAGCATAAAAATAAACCTGTTATTTTGAGGGCATTTAGATGAGGGAGCTTTGACGAGTCCCCAGTTAGCGGTACTGATAGACCTATTATGAATGTTTAGTGCCTTACCTAGCGTTCTGGACTTAATTATGGCTCAACTCTTCGGTCTGTTAGCTAAGTATGTTTAGTAAGTTTTTATGTCACATCTGCTGACCAAGTTAGCTGGTTTCATTATCCCCAACATATTAATACAGCCTCCCACAGCAAGAGGGGAGCCACCTTCTCCTGTGACGTCCCTCAGTCACTGCGGTGTGCTGCTGGCAGGGAACAGGCAGTGCCTGTGGCTGTCACATAATCAGTGTTTCTCCTATGGCCACAACCCAAAGGACACTGTGCCTCTCTTCCTGAATAGGCTCCAGGGAAAGGCAGAAGATCAGGGACTAGGGAGATAGCAGAAGACAGGCTAAAAAGGAGGTCTAGGAAGATCAGGGCTCAGAGGTGATATGAAGGACCTGCAACAGATTTCTGGGAAAGAGATGTTTGTGTACTGACTCCCTGAAGGGAGAGTGGGCGGCTGTTCCTTGAAACCAGAGAGAAGTCATTTCTCGATAAATTCAAGAAATAGAATGAGACTTCATCTCCACCCTCTTTGCTGATGATCCCCTCTAAGTTATGGGATCAGAAAAGACGAGGTAGCCGTACCCTTTTGCAGTCAGTATGCCTCATGTTGAAATTAGAGACAATGTGAGCAAGTTAAGACCGTGTGGTCCAAGGTAAGAATTTAGACCCTGACATGTAAGATGCCACGCTGGCTCCAGGTAAGAATATTAATTTTCTAGCTGAGAAACACGGCTTCTTGGCAGGCAGAGTCTGCGCTCATGAGCTGATAGAAACGATCCCAGTGCATGCTCGGTGCCTTCCCAGGTGACATCAACAGCTGTTGCAAAACCCCAGACCTCACTCGATTCCTGCCAGACCACAGGCTACCGAGCCCAGAAAACAAAACCATGACTCATGGTGAATATTCACCATCTCCAACTTGGATACAGTCACAGCCACACACACAGTGCTATGGGAGCATGTGCCCAGTTACCATGGCCGTTTGTGCCCTGCTGGCGAGGTGGCCTCCTCCTGTTTGTGACAGAATCCAGAGACCTTGGGGAACCCCCTCTCCCTTTCCCAACCCTGCGGGAAGGAGTCTGTGTCCTGTGGAGTGTGTACGCTTGAAAGTAACCTGGTGTCACCTCTTTGTATTCCCTTTTTGCCTGATTTTCTAGGACTCTGTTTTGGGGAAAAACAAATGTTTTGAGTTTCAGTCTTTCCTTCAGAGTGAGTCAGGCAAACTTGGCGTCGTTCCTGATTCCTGTGGTTTACAACAGCCTTCAGAACCCTACTACCAATGATCAGAAAAGTGGGCCTGTTTGAGATCTATGATTCTCTGATTTGAGACTTGGGCAGATAAGGCCCGATTTCTGGATCTGACTGTTAAGACTAGTGTCCCGAAAAGTTAAATAATTGAAGTTGGATCAAAAAACAAAACAAAACAAAACCCGTTCCTGTGGAGTTGAAACTCTGTGTCTCTAGATTCCGACTCATAGCGACCCTATAGGACAGAGAAGAACTGCCCCATAGAGTTTCCAAAAAGCAGCTGGAAGACTCAAACTGCTGACCTTTTGGTTGGCAGCCAAGTTCTTATTCACTGCACCACCAGGGCTCCGGAGAATGGAAAGTGAAATCAGAGGTGCCATGGTGGAAGCTGGGCCCTCCACAACGGAAGGTCATGTTCTCTGGACTACATATTCCGCTCTTCTCCATGTCTGACAGACATCGCCCGTGTTTTGATTACCTGTTGCTGAACACACTTAGTGGTGTAAACCTCTAGTCAACTATTATTATTCCCTGTCTTGGTTCTGTGGGTTGACTGGACTAAGCTAGGCAACTGTTGTTCAAGGTCTCTCTGTGGTACAATCAGACAGTGACTGAGTCTGGAATCACCTTGAAGACTTCTTCACTTACATGTCTGGCAATTAAAGCTGGCTATTGGCTGGACTCTTGGTAGGAGCTGTTGGTCAGAACACCTGCATGTGACCTTTTCAGGTGGTTTGGGCTTCCTTGCAATACGGCAGCTGAGTGCTAAGAGTGAACGTCCCAGGAAGGAGCCAGCTGGGTGGAAGCTGTGTTACCTTTTCTAGCTCAGCCCCAGAAGCCCCACAGTTTTACTTATAAGGATTTCCTTAGTCAAGACAGTCACAAAGGTCTGCCCTGCTTCAAGGGAGGGGAATACAGAAAAACTTCATTCTGGGAGGAGTGTCAAAGAATTTACACATATGTTTTAAAACTACTACCACTTCAGCCCTCGCTTCGTGTAGCTCTGAAGTGTCTTCTGAAGGGAACTTGGCAGCAGCGTCTTCATCATCAGTATGAAATTCTCATGATCTCTGACTCAGTGGTCAGTTTCTTGTACTGTGATGGCTTGCATGTTGTCATGGTGCTGCAAGCTATGCCACCAGTACTTCAAATACCAGCAGGTCACCCATGAAGGACAGGTTTCTGTGGAATCTCCAGACTAAGATAGATTAAGAAGAAAGGCTTGATGATATACTCATGAAAATCAGCCAATGAAAGCCCTGTGGATCACAAAAGAGCATTGTTCGACTTGTTTGCTTTGGACACATTGCCAGAAGGATCAATGGCTGGAGGAGGACATCATGTTTGATGAAGTAGAGAGCTGTCGAGGGCTAGGGAGACCCTTAGTGAGATGGGTTGGCACAGTAGCTGCAATGATGGACTCGAACATGCCATCGGTCATGAAGATGTAGCAGGATTGGACAGTGTTTTATTCTGTTGTATATAAGGTGTCCGTGAGTCAGAGTCGACCCAACTGCAGCCTTCTGTCTCTATCTCTCTCTGACAATACTTTCCTCCAAGCTCAGGACTCAGATGGTGCACGATGGGAGCAGCAGAGCTATGGCGATTGTCTCAGGCTGGGCGCCGCGGAGCTGGAGGTCTACAAGGGACCGATTCTATTCCTGCGGAAGCTGCTCTATCAGAGGCACAGATGCCTCTAGTAAATCGCAGAGTATTGGAAACCACAGGGTAAAAATGAAAAACCTTTCTGGAGCAACAATTAACTCAAATAGTTGACAGGAGAAAATAATTTAACTGACAGAATATCGAAAATGTTATTTTTATATTAGTGCACATAACCTGAATTTTAAATACTAAACATAACATTCAAGGGCATTTTGACTTGCACAAGGTCCCGCGTAAGGCCCTGGGATCCTCGGTGTGCGTGTTTCGTGTCCTCACCTTCTTCGTGAGGGCTTCTTTGTGGCTGGGTGATGAAATGCCAGCACTCTCGCTTTCCTGCTGAAAACCAAGGTTGAAAGGTCAGCTCCTAGTGGAGGAACTGAGCTTAGGTCTTACTGGCTCTAAGACAGGTGCTTTCTTCTTCACACTTCTCCATCATTTAAAAACATTATAGCAGGATAGAAGAGGAATCCTTTATTATCTAAGCTCAGCTGTCAGTCCTACGCACTCTTGCCTCACTTAATTCTTTCTTCCTGCCTGACTCTTAGCATTTTCAAGTCGAAAATACATTTTTGTGAGTTTACTTGAACACAGCATTGATTCATGAATCAAGGCAGAAAACCAAACCACAAATGGCTGGGAGCTCTGAAGAAAAACAGGTGGAGAAAGTTTTGTATAGTAAACGTGGAACTGAAGCAAGTTTTAAGCCTGACTGGCTGGAACCAGTGCTAACTTTACTTGGGTTGGGGACCTCGGTTTTAGCTGATGTGGTAAGTTTTGATTGACCCGGTACGTTTTCTTTTGCTTACAGAAGGAGTCAGGCTTCAAAGTCCTGCCAGTCCTAATGGCCTCTGAATTTATTTATCAGTAATATTAAACTGTGGTAATGATTGTTTGTGCTGTGGTTGTTTACTTGTTAATTTTGTTTATTAAGCTTTCTTTTCCATCCACTTCCTCTTATAACAAGGAAATTTCTCTTGGGGAAATTCTCCTTGATTTGATGTGGTCTGGAGCCCTGGTGGCACGGTGGTTAAGAGCTCAGCTGCTCACCAAAAGGTCAGCATTTGGAATCTGCTAGTTGCTCCTTGGAAACCCTAGGGGCAGTTCTACTCTCTCCTATAGGGTCACTGTGACTTGACAGCAACTGGTTTTACTGCCTGTTAGGAGCCCTGGTGGCGCAGTGGTTAAGAACTCAGCTGCTAACCAAAATGTCGGCAGTTTGAATCCACCAGTGGCTCCCTGAAAACCTTAGGGAGCAGTTCTACTCCAAGCTATGGCGTTGCTATAACTCGGAATTGACTCCACCGAGACGGGTTTGGTTTGGTTTGGGGCTATACTATCACTCACACACTCCAGCACCCCAGGCCAACCGCCACCTCCTTCCTTGACCACAATCCAAAGAATGTAACCTAAACTGAACCAGATGAGGAAACCCACCTCTATTAGCTTCCCATTAAAAAACAAAACAAAAACAGTTGCCAGCGAGTCAATTCCAACTCATGGCAATCACATGTGTGTCAGAGTAGAACTGTGCTCTGTAGGGTTTTCAATGGCTGGTTTTTCAGAAGGCCTTTCTTCTGAGGTACCTCTGGGTGGACTTGAACCTTCAACCTCTCTATTTAGTTGCCAAACCCTTTGACTATTTGCACCCACCCCAGGGTCTCAGCTTTCCATTACTTCCGTAAAAATTACCACAAACTTAGCAGCTTAAAACAATACAAATTTATCATCTTACTGTGGTGGAGACCAGAAGTCCAAAATCAGTGTCATTGGGCTAAAGGAAACCCTAGGGGTATAGTGGTTAAGAGTTATGTTTGCTAACCAAAAAAAAATTGGCAGTTCAAATCCACCAGGTTCTCCTTAGAAACTCTGTGGGGCAGTTCTACTCTGTCCTATAGGGTTGCTATGAGTTGATTCCAGCTCGATGGCAATGGGTTTGGTTTTGGTTTTGGGCTAAAAATGTCTGTAGGGTTGGTTACTTCTGGACGCTCTAGGGAGAGAATCCATTGCCTTGCCCATTTTGACTTCTAGAGGTCACTCGTATTCCTTGGCTTGTGGCCCCTTCCTCCATCTTCAAAGCACGTCATCACTCCAATCTTCGCTTCCATCATTACACCATCTTCCCTCTGACTCTTACTCCTCCTGCATCCCTCTTACAAGAACGTTTGGATTGCATTGGACCCACCCAGATGACCTGGGATGATCTTCCTAACTCAACATCGGCAAAGTCCCTTTTGTCATTTATTCTCGAATATTAACAGGTCCTGGGGATTAGGGCATGGGCATCTTTGGAGGCCATTATTCCATCACGCTATCTTTCTGGGAGAGTAATTCATCATTCATCCAAAGGTGGGCATGGATTCTTATTCTTTCTAAATAAGACAACCAGAGTCTTCCTTGGGGTAGTTATTAGGATGAGAGAGAGAAGTTATTTGTCCTGGGAGTTGCTAAGCTTGAAGAAAATGATACTGAGGCTGCTGGGAACTATCTTAAAGGAAGCTTATCTACATCAGGAGGAAATGAAGCTGACAGAGCATGAACTGTAACCAAGAGAATGGAATGGGGTGTACTGACAGTATCTGAGTACCTATAATCCCACTGGACCCTAAATCAGACTTAATCCTGATTCCCCAATAAATTCCCTTTTGGCTTGAGCTACTTTGAGCTGAATTTCTGTACTAATGGCTCCACATATATATTTCTAAAACAGTGAGAAGGTGATGGGATGGATATGGGGGCGGCGGGCAAGTCAGTTATTTTTCTGCTACTCTTAAAGGGTATTATAAACTATATTGGAATAAAATGGGATTGGAATGCTTTCAGGATAAGACTTTATAAACATCATTAGGTTTTGTTTTTCTATGTATTTGCCCTATCACATTACAACAGAGAATGAGAAGCTAACTATATTAAAAAATATGAATGTGACGCTAACAGGAAAAATTACTGAACTAATGAATCTCATGACATTTTTGCTGCTGTTTTCTTGTCTCCAAAAGGAAAGAATGGGAAATTTCTCATAAAAGGTCTGTATTCAGAATAGCTGGCTCCCTTTGAGGGAGGAAGGGAGATTGGTTTAGCACCTTTGAGGGAGGAAGGTAGATTGTTTTAGCATCTTTTTGGCTTTCAGACCTGGAAACCTTTGTTTGCAAGGTTAGGCCCCTCAAGAAATTATCATGAACTTGCCCTGAAAGGATGCAGTACACAGAGGCTGGTGTTTCTGAGAAGCAGAAGAGTGGGCCGATCTCAAAGGAAGGAGGCAGAAGATGAATTTCAATGACCAGAGAATCTTTCCCTTCAAGAGCTGAACCTGGGCTGGCCTTGTAACTTCCTTTGACCCATAGAACACAGTGAAAGTGATGCGGTGCCAGTTGAAATCCAGCTCTTTAGAGGACTGACAGCTTCTCTTCACTCCTTGGAGCACTCCCTCTTAGGATCACCATGGACGAAGTTTTGGCTTTTACCAGTTGCTGTAAAGTCAATTCCAACTTATGGCGAATCCATTGTGTGTCAGAGTAGGGCTGTGCTCCGTAGGGTTTTCAGTGACTGATTTTATGGAAGTAGGTCACCAGGCCTTTCTTCCAAGGTGCCTCCAGGTGGAGTAGAACAGCCAACCCTTGAGTTAGCAGCTGTATAAAAGTTTTCTACCACCCAGGAACTCCAGCTTCACTAGATCACCAGATGATAAAAGCTCACAGGAGAAAGAACTTGGAGGACGGACAAGAGGCCATCTTGGGCGTTGTGGTCCCAGCAGTGATCCCAACAGAAAGCAGTTGCATGAGTGTTCCTACTTAATACCACGTGGAAGAAAGATGGGCCTTCCTCACCAAAGTCTGCTCAAATTGAAAAATCATGAGCAAATAAATGATTGTATTTTAAGTCATTAAGTTTTGAGGTTATTCGTTTATGCTACAAGAGACATATGAAACAGACTCCTAAGATTTGGAGTAAGGGAATGGTGGTGGGTGCCATGGCGACTGAGACCTCCGTGCACCCTCTTCTAGCTCAGGGATGCACTTCTTTAGAGCATCCTGGAATTGGTGGAACTGCAAATTAGAGAACTCTTGATGGTTGTTAGGTGACTGACAACCAAATACCGGTCAAAGGGAGCCAGGGAGAAGGTCATTATGGCCATATTTGGCACGTAGGGTGGAGCAAGTGAATGGGTTAGACTTTTGGGAAAGGTTGTGTATTTTTTTATCTTTATTGTGCTTTAGGTGAAAGTTTACAGAGCAAATTAGTTTCTTATTCGACAATTTATACACAAATTGTTTTGTGACATTGGTTGTGATCTCCACAATGTATCAACACTCTCCCCTTCTCCATCCTGGGTTCCGTTTCATTCATCTCATTTTCCTGTCCCTTCCTGCCTTCTTGTTTTTGCTTTTGGATAAGTGTTGCCCATTCCGTCTTGTATACACAACTGAACTAAGAAGCATGTCCGTCATGGGTGTTATTGCTTGTTGTATAAACCAAAAAACTTGTTGCCATCAAGTTGATTCCGAATCATAGAGACTGTATAGAATAGAGTAGAACCACCCCATAGGGTTTCCGAGGAGCAGCTGGTGGACTCAAACTGCCGACGTTTTGGTTAGCAGTGTAGCTCTTAACCACTGTGCCGCCAGGGCTCAGTTTATTTTATAGACCTGTCTAATCTTTGGCTGAGTGGTGAATTTTGAGCGTGACTTCTGTTCTGAGTTAAAACGGTGTCTGGGGGCCATACTCTTGGAGTTCCTCCAGTCTCTGTCAGACCACTAAGTCTGGTCTTTTTATGTGAATTTGAATTTTGTTCTACATTTTTTTCCCATTCTGCCCGGGAAGGGAAATTTTTAAAGAGGACATGTCCCTTCACTCTCCTTCCTTCCTGTCTGCCTGGAATCCAGATGTTGTGAGTGACGCTCCAGCAGTTAGCTGTTTAGGACCGTGAGGCAATTTTGTGGATGAAAGTCATGCACTAAAAATGGCAGAGTAGAAAGCTGGACGGGGCCTGAGGATTGGGTGGCTTTGTGGAGCTGTCATATCGACTACTTACTTCCAGACTTCCTTCATTTGATGGAATAACGCTGATTTCTTTAAGCTCCTTTAAGTTTCAGTCACGTGCAACTGAAGGCATTCTGTAACATATTTACAACAAAATGACTGAGGTTGCATTCTGCACAGTCCCTAGTAAATTATGAAGTGAACCAGATTTAACGTGATTTAGAAAAATGAAGAAATGCGATGTTTCCTCCACCTAAGTATCATGAAATAGATTCGTCTGGCAACAGATCTTTGGGAAATAGTAGCGTAAGTGCCCACAGGCACATTACCAGCCAACCAAGTGTCTTTTAACACACTGAAGATACGGTAGTGGGGAAGCTTGAGCTTTAAATGCGTGTAAATCTAGATTTCAATCCCAGCTCTTCCTGTTTAGACACGTGACTTAATCTCCCCAAACCTCCATATTCCTGTGCAAAAAAAGGGAGTAACAGTATCTCACCAAGTTTGGTGAATGGTTTAAGGAGATATGTTATAAAGCAGGAGCCCTAGTGGAGCAGTGGCTAGGAGCTCAGGCTGCTAACTGAAAGGATGGCAGTTCAAATCTACCAGGTGCTCCTTGGAAACCCTATGGGGCAATTCTACTCTGTCCTATAGGGTCTCTATGAGTTGGAATCAACTGAACGGCAACAGGTTAACAGGTTATAAAGCACAACCCTGTCACAGGGAATCTCAGTAAATGACAGTTTTCTAGATTGTGTGTAAAGGGAGAGAAAGGAGAATTGTAATGAAATGAAGTTAAAGCAGAGGGACACCAGTCAGCACAGGGAAGAGAGGCCTAAGACATTGCAATACAGGTTTTCAAAGCTCCGCTTCCGGCAGATCTTCACCTTCCTAAGGAGCAAAGCAAAGAGATACTGTCCTGAGAGGATTAAGCTAGTCCAGCTATGAAACCAAACACTCAGTTGTCTGCCCAGAACCTTGAAACAAAACAAACCCCCAAATCTGGGCAGTTGTGAAGGAAACCAGCCAGTAAGAAAGAAGAATTCACTTATGCAGTTCTTCCTTCAGCAAATAGTGACTGAGCACACCCAGTGTTCCAAGCACTGGGGATAGAGTGGAGAACCAGACAGACTAAGGTCCTGCCCTGGCTAAGCTTCCGTTCTAGTGGCAGAGGTGGGCAATACGCAGAAAGACAGAGCACATGCTGTCAGGTAGCCAGGAGGATGTGAAGATGTACCAGGCAGGTGAAGAGACCATGAGGGATGAGGTAGGGGAGGTGCTATTTCAGACAAGCTTCTCAGGTAAGCCTCAAAGAATAGTTAATAGAATCTAAATTATATTTTAAAAGACTAGAAGTTGCGTGATTGCTTTTATTTTCAGAGTCATTGAAGGAGATATTAACCACTCATTTTCTCTCTATAGAAAGATTTGACAAAAATTGTTCTAGCAGTCACTGAGAGCCCTTGGACTAGTTATGTAATCTCTCCAAGACTCAGGTTCCTTAACTGTAAGTATAGCCATTGCCATCTAGTCGATTCCAACTCATACTGACCCTATAGAACAGAGTGGAACTACCCCATAGGATTTCCTAGGAGCGGCTGGTGGATTCGAACTGCAGACCTTTTGATTGACAGCCATAGCTGTAGCTCACTGTTGCTCTTAAGCACCGTAAGCATAGTTAAACTAATAGTTTGCAAGGCTTGTGGGAAGACCAAATTTAAAGACAAAAGTATGTGATGTGTCTGGTACACTTCTCACTCCTAAGGAATATTTGTTCCTTTGTCTTTGCATGACTTAACAAAAAGAGACCACAAATTACAGCAGACCCATAACTTGAGGAAAAATAAGACTTCTGGATTGCTGAGGGTGAGGACTTTGAAATGAGTTCCTGATGGCGTGTGCGAGATCTTTGGGGAGACGATGCACATTTATGCCCTTTATTTAGGATAAAGAGAAAGGGTTGGACCCAATCATGCCTTCACATTCCTTCTAACTCCCTGGCTCTGGATTTGATGTCTGCCATTCTTCTGTCAGCTTAAGAGTCACCCAAACAAAACCCAGTGCCGTTGAGTCGATTCTGACTCATAGAGACCCTATCAGAGGTCCCTAAATGTTAGGCCACTGACTTCTGCAGGCCTGCCTGCCTTGTAACCACTTGGGAGTTTGTTATAAAATAGCCTCCCTGGTCCCAATTCTAGATATTTTGATTCAGTAGATTGAGGGCGGGGCCAGGAGCTGTCATGGAGCCAGAATTGTACCAAATTCCGTTTTATTTATTTATTTTTCCAAATTCCACTTTAGATCATTCATTCACTCATTATGAAATAGTTATTTTTCTTTGACTTCCTTGTGTGATGGCTTGCTAGCCATTTGCCTTAAATCTGTATAATAAGTAAATAAATAAATAAGCCACAGCAATGTTGCCTTAAGGTAATGTACAATTGTCCTTACATAACTTTCTACACCTATTCTATCTACTATTTACTCCAAGACAGAATCTCAGGTGCAAATTCAAATTTTTCACTGCCATCTTCAAGTGGAATGTATACAAACTGGTAGGTATTTTCCTAACCCATTTTCTTATGAAACTCCACAATTAGCCAAATACTTGAAAGTCACATTTGTTGTTTTTGTTGTTAGGTGCCCTTGAGTTGATTCCAACTCAAAGCAACCCCATGTGACAGAGTACAACTGCTCCATAAGGCGTCCTAGCCTGTAATCTTTAGGGGAGTAGGTCAGCAGGTCTCTTGTCCCCAGGAGCCTTGGGTGGGTTTGAAGCATTGACCTTTTGGTTAGCAGCCAAGCACTTAACCATTGCCCCACCAGGGCTCTAAAATTATGGGCTTTTTAGTAACTGGTATTGGCACAATTAGGTAAAAAAACAACAATAAATTGGTTAAAAAAAAAAGTTGGATCTCTATCTCACATTGTTCATTGATATAAACTCAAAGTGGATTAAATATTTAAATATAAAGAAATGAAACCATAGAATTACTAAAAGAACACTTGGAGAAATTCCTTTATAAGATCTGAATAGGGAAAGTCTGTCTATGATTCAGATTCCAGATGCCATGTAAGAAAAGACTGAGTAAAAACCAAAAATTTCTGTATGGTAAAAAACGAAAACAAAAACACACCAGAAATACACCAAAAGACAAATAAAAAAGTGGGGTGGGGGGGGAAGATCTTTAGCTTGTATTAACAATGAGAACTAATATCCTTAACATACATAAAAACATCTTTAAATTAAAAAAAATCTAGGTTTTAAAAATTGGTGAAGGATAGGAGCAGATACAGAAGAGAGAGCCACAAATGGCTCCTAAAATTTGTGAAAAACAAAAAAATGCTCAAAATTCCTCATAATAAAATAAATGCAAGTAAAAACTATATTAGGGTACTATTTCTCCTCTAGTGGTTTGGTAAAATCCGAAAGTTTGCCTTCAGGCACGTTCTTCTGTTGCTAGCAGAAATGTAAATTGGTACAATTCCTGGGGAGGACAATTTGACACTAATAATCAAAATTATAACTGCATTGACTCTGACTTAGCCATCCCAGCTCTGGGTATTTATCCCAAAGATACTCCTTCCCATGTGCAAGATGATATATGTCTGAGATTATTTGTTGCAGCAATGCTTGTTGGAAAATGTCCAAGTGTCCATCAAAGGAGTACTGGTTAAATAGACCATATACATCCAAAGAATGGAATATTTTGCCACCATAAAAATGTAGACGCCACAGACAGATATGGAAAGACTCCAAGATACACTGTTATGCAAAGAAAGCAAGGTCGAGAGCAGTTGAGTAGGCTAACTTTTGTATAGGAAAGGGAGGGAAAAGAGTCCACATCCGTAATTCCTTACGTTTGAATTTAAAAAATCTCTGGGATAAATAAGAAGCTAATAAAAGTGGCTGAGTCATGTTCAGGGATGGGTGGGAATGACATTTTTCACTGTATATATATATTTTTTTTATTTATTTTGTTGTTGTTGAGAATACACAGAGCAAAACATACACCCACCGTTTCTACGTGTACAGTTCAGTGACACTGATCACATTCGTTGAGTTGTGCGACCATTCTCACCCTCCTTTTCTGAGTTGTTTATGAACCATGTGAGTGTATTTCCTATTAGAAAAAAAAAGGCCTCTGCCAAAAAAGCAAGAAATGATTAGATCTCACGTGGATAGTTAGTGTTTTAAATCAAAATAACATTTTGGTCAGGCCAAACTGCAGACCCGTCCAAACCAACCACGAGAGGAATGAACTGAAGAGACTTCTGTTACACTTCCCCAGAGTTTGAGTGGTTCATGAGCCATGCTATCTTAAATACATGTTAAAAGGTTTTTGTTTTTTTTCTGAGAGAAATCCATCAACACTTAGCTGTTGCCAATGAGCTGATTCCGAGCGGAGCTCCCCCATAGGGTTTCCAAGGAGCGGCTGGTGGATTTGAGCTGCTGACTTCTTGGTTTGTAGCTGTGGCTCTTAACCACTGAGCCACCAGGGCTCCAAATCCATCTAACCAGTACCAGTTGCAGTTGAGTTGGTTCCGATTCATAGCAACCCTATGCGACAGAGTAGAACTGCCCCATAGAGTTTCCAAAGAGCACCTGGTGGATTCAAACTGCTGCTATCTAGAGAGATATTTCAAATAGAATGAAAATCACAAAGAAAAGGTGTTACTAGTCCTCCACTGTGTATTTTGGCTCCAAGTAACAAAAAACCTTCTCACAGCACTATAACCAGGAGTAAGACAACTCAGAGCCGTGGTGATGCAGTAGTTAAAATGATGGACTGCTAACCAAAAGGTCGATGGTTCGACACCACTGGCGGCTCCATGGGAGAAAGATGTGGCAGTCTGCTTCTGTAGAGATTTACAGCCTTGGCAACCTTATGGGGTTGCTACGATTTGGAATCAACAGCAGTGGGTCAGTTTTGGTTTTGTTTTTGTTTTTTAAAGATGCCTCTGACATGGATTCAGAGACTCCACAATGTCACAAAATTGCTGCCAAAGCCCCAGATATAAGCATGTAAGAGGAGGAAGTGGGTGCCAGCCGTTGCTTTTATAAGAAGAAAAAGCAAACAAACGACAATAACTTTCCCAGAATCCCCCAGTACACTTTTGGTTTTCCCACATTGGCCTAAACTGTTAACATGGTCAGTCCTAAATGCAAGGAGGGTGGTCTGGGAAAGTGAGTATTTCGCTTTGCCAGCCTCTGTGATGGAAGGTGGAAAGGAGAAGAGTGTTGGCAAGGCTCTCCAACCAGTAACGTCTGCCCAGACTGTACATGGTTGGCCACGCTGTAATGTATACGCTTTACCCACCGACTCTTCAAATCCAGTGCTCAGTTCAGTCCCAGGGTGTGCTAATTAGTCCCTCAGCTGGGTGTTTATTTGCCGCTCATTTCCCCTGTATCAAAGGAAGGTGGAATAAGAGGTTCTCTTTGAATTTCCTGGGGCCTTACCCTTGAGGAAAGCCGCAGCTGTTTTTTAAAGTAGTCAAAATGTAGTGCACTTTAAAATGACACCATTTAAAAGCCATACCAAAACCAAACAAACCCATTGCTGTAGAGTTGATTCTGACTCATAGCGACTATAGAACAGAGTAGAACTGCCCCATAGGGTTTCCAAGCAGTGGCTGGTGGATTCGAACTACTGACCTGTTGGTTAGCATTCAAGCTCTTAATCACTGTGCTACCAGGACCCCTTAAACCCCATGCTCATAATAATTATTGTTATAACATTTTCAACTTTCAAAATGGCTACCAGCAAGCACTCTGGTGACCTTTTGAGAAAGCTGACTCTGAAATTCTAATGGGCAGGGCACGTTCTTTAAGAAATCCCCTGATGGTAAGTCAGCCTGGCTTGAGTTACTTAGATTATTTCAGCATCTTTGGCAGCTTGTGAGGCAGTTTTGATCACTTGATTATGAAAGATTTCCCTATGACCTTATGGCCCAATTAGATAATTAATGTAAGCCAAGACTTGTAAAATGGAAGTGAATATTCTTAATCAGGAAATACAATTTTTAAAAAGGATTTGTTTGCTATTATACCCAGAGCATGCTTTCTCTCAAGAAGGTTTATATCACACTAAAGACCAAATGAAATACGTCTCTTGGTGTCACTGAATTGTACTCATGAAAAATATTTAATTGGCAAAGGTTGTGTTGCCTATATTTTTACAACAGTTAAAAAAGAAAATCCAATGTTGAAATGACATTTTCTTACGTATCTGTTTACTACAATTAAAAATAAACCAATGTTGATAATTTCTCTATAACCACCTTTTTAAGGAAATACACTATCCCAAACATTGTACAGACATTTAGCAAACTGATATTTATAACAATCTGGGGCAGGTGGCATTTTACCTTCCATGACGGGCTGGTGTGTTTGATGATTTCTTGCTAAAGTTCCTCCCAGCTCCAGCTAACCTTCTGTGGTCCTACAAGTTGCTCATATTTAAGTATAAGCCATTTATCATCATTTCTTTTTATCTTAAACTTAGGTCCAAAAGAACTGATTTCAGGATGAGAAAATGCTTCTAAATACTTATTTCACCTGCTTTCTGAGGCTTGATATTCCCATAAGAGGGAGTAAATTTTTCAAGTCACAATTAAAGAGTCCTTTAAATGGCAATACACATGGGGTCATCATGAGTCAGAATTGACTCACTGGCAACCAACAACGACTACTGCCGCTAGAATTGGTAATACCTAACCTTAAGGGGAAAGAGCCCTGGGGGTGCAGTAGTTAAAGTGCTCGGCTACGAGCCAAAAAGTTTGAACTTATTGGCTGCTCTGCAGGAGAAATATGTGGCATTCTGCTTCTGTAAAGATTTACAGCCTTGGGAAAATATGAGCCCAAGAGACAGAAAGGGCCACATAAACCAGAGACTCCATCAACCTGAGACCAGAAGAACTAGATGGTGCCTGGCTACCACGAATGACACCAATGACTGCCCTGACAGGGAACGCAACAGAGAGTCCCTGACAGAGCAGGAGAAAAGTGGGGTACAGAACTCAAATTCTAGTAGAAAGACCAGACTTAATGATCTGATTGAGACTAGAGGGACCCTGGAAGACACGGCGCTTGGACTCTCTGTTAGCCCCAAACTAAAACCATTCCAGAAGCCAACTCTTCAGACAAAGGTTAGACTGGACTATAAGACATAAAATGATACTTGTGAGGAGTGTGCTTCTTAGCTTAAGTAGACACATGAGACTAAATGGGCAGCTCCTATCCAGAGGTGAGATGAGAAGGCAGAAAGGGACAGGAGCTGGTTGAATGAACATGGGAAATCCTGGGTGGAAAGAAGGAGTTTGCTGTCACGTTACAGGGAGAGCAACTAGGGTCACATAACAATGTGTGTATAAGTTTCTGTATGAGAAATTAACTTGAACTGTAAACATTCACTTAAAGCACGCACACAAAAAAAGATCTACAGCCTTGGAAAATCTATGGGGGCAGTTCTACTTTGTCCTGCAGGGTCACTGTGAGCCGCAGTAGACTCAACAGCAATGAGTTTGGTTTTCTGCTTAACTTAATGGATGATGGCCTTGTTCCTGTGGAAATGGGGTGGGGCGAAGTTTAGAGATGGATGTGGAAAGGGGCCTCGGAGAATGTATTATTTTTCCAGAACTGCCACAACAAAGTACCACACATTGGGTGGCTTAAAACAACAGGAATTTATTGCCTCATGGTTCTAGAGGCCAGAAGTCTGAATTCTAGGTGTTGTCATGCTCTGTCTGAAAGCTCTAGAAGATCCTTCCGGCATCTGGTAGTCCCAAGTGTTTCTTCGTGTCTTAGTCATCTAGTGCTGCTATTAACATAAATACCTTAAGTGGATGGTTTTAACAAAGAGAAATTTATTCCCTCACTGTCTAGGGGGCTAGAAGTTCAAATTCAGGATGCCAGATCCAGTGGACAGCTTTCTCTCTCTGTTGGCTCTGGAGGAAGCCTGTTGTCATCAATCAATCTTCCCTTGGTCTAGGAACTTCTCAGCACAGGGACTCTGGGTCCAAAGGATATGCTCTGGTCCCAGTGCTGCTTTCTTGGTGGTATGAGGTCCCCCTGTCTCCTCAATTCTAGCTTTCAAATCTCAAAAGAGATTGGCTTAAAATAAAATCTAATCTTGTAGATTGAGTCCTGCCTCATTAACATAACTGTTGCTAATCCCATCTCATTAAGGTCATAGAGATAGGATTTACAATGCATAAGGAAATCATATCAGATGACAAAATGGTGGACAATTGGACAATACTGGGAATCATGGCCTAAACAAATTGATAATACATATTTTTGAGGGACACAGTGCAATCCATGACACTTGATTTATGGCAGCATAACTCCAGTTTCTGCCTTCATCTTCACATGGCGGTCTTCCCCCTGAATATGCCTACCTGCATGTTTTCTCCTTTTTTATAAGGATTCCAGTTGTATTAGGTTAGGGCCCACTTCAGTATGACTTCATTTTAACTTAACTAATTCCATCTACAAAGACACCATCTCCAAACACAGTCCAGTTCACAGATACTCGGGGTTAGAACTTCAACATATCTTTCTGGAGGACACAATTCAACCCCAAACAAAGAATTACTAGTACTTCTAGTGCTCACTAGATATATATTTCTTAAAGAAGGACAATCATTCAGTCTGAGAAATCATATAATCTGTCTATTCATTTACTCATTTAACAGATTTTTACTAACTGCTGCATAGAAGAAAGTTCTTGGCTGCCATTGCTCCCGAGCCTTCTACGTTCTCATCCCAATACCGAATTTTCTATCTGTATCAGTATCTTCTTTGTAAAACCAAACCCAGTTGCCATGTGCTTATGCTGTTTCCAATGGGGCAGCAAGTCTCCAGCTCCAGCTCATCGCTGCCCAGATCTGCATGTTTTTCAAGAGAACGTGGAAATCTAGATTTTCATGCTTGGAAAAGCAGAGGGTCTGGGAGAAAAAGGAAGACACTCAATGAGATGGACTGACACAGTGGCTGCAACAATGAGATTAAACATAGCAACGACTGTGAGAACGGCGCAGGACCAGGCAGCGTTTCATTCTGTTGTACTTGGGCTCGTTATGAGTTAGAACTGACTTCAAGGCACCTAACAACGAAACAACAACAGCAATTACTTCAAATCTTTACTACTCTGAGAGCAAAACAAAGTACATATCTGTGGGCTGGCTGTCAGATCAAAATTTCTAATTTAGACCTTCCGTGAGTATTTCACTCATTGACCAAGGTTATATTTTTTATACAAGCGGGGAAGGAACATTTTCTCCTGAGATTTACTAAGCGTCCAGTATTATTCATTACTGTATAGAACCCTGGCAATTTTTGGTTTGACAGCCTTTCAATGAATTGCAAGATATGACCTGCCCAAATATACACATAAAAAAAATCCGCAAATTGGAATCTGCAAGCTGTGCTCTGTAGAATGCTAAAAAGGGGCCTGGGAAAAGTGGACTCCGGGCTCATATAATTTGGAGAAAATTTGCATTAGAGAAAACAAAATCGGTTTCTTCGCCACAGGACATCTTAAAGTCTTCTATATGCTAATGTCTTTGGCTCTC
Source organism: Loxodonta africana (assembly GCF_030014295.1). Taxonomy (NCBI): domain Eukaryota; kingdom Metazoa; phylum Chordata; class Mammalia; order Proboscidea; family Elephantidae; genus Loxodonta; species Loxodonta africana. The sequence goes on along the minus strand of NC_087364.1, from coordinate 72,382,559 downwards.
TAAAAGATACATATAATGAATGCCTCTATTTCAAACTTATTTTGCTGGTACACTTTTCTTCTAACATTTTATTAACATTCCAGGAACAATATTCTGTGGGCTACCAGTTAGAGAAAGGCTAATTTAGATTAACTTTGAATCAACTGATCTATCCAAATACTTTGAGAAAACAACATTAACTATTGTATATTGTACATGTCAACTTACCACTGAGTTAGGCCAAACAAAATAAATGCACGAAAAGCAAGAAAAAGAAGATGGTACGAAAGGCCCCTGTCCTAAAAATATTACTTTTTTGGTTTTTGACTCAGAAAGACAAATAAAAGTGATTAAGCGAATTCTCTCTTAGGCTAAGTTTTATTGTTTGGTCAAGTTGAGTTACCAGTGGCCTCTGCCATTGTCAACTGGGGCCTCCTTACAGTGAGTGTGTTGGTTTCTGCGTGTAGGCTGCGCTATATACTCTTGGAAAGGAGGGAGGATTTGAATTTTGGGGTTCATCACATTTCAGTTTCTAATACATGCAAAAGAACCCTGAAAAACTGGTTCTGACCTGGCAGTTTGCTTTAGTAATGATAATAAAAAATTGGAATCTGTATGCTTTCAATTTCTTTATAATTCTTGTTCTTAAATGTGTATTAAAAATTATTTATTCAAATAGAAAATTCTGAATATTTCTAGTTTAATTCAACTAGCTTGTTTTAGCTTTGGACTTGGCAAGTATAGAGGTCTAACTGGTTTCTATAACTACAGGCAACTGTTCTTTGTTTGTATGATACGCAGCTCCGCATTGTTCAAATTGTTAATAAAAAGTATGGCAACTGATATATGTAGAGTGAATGCAAAGCACATAATTTCATTTGAGATCTGTAACAGTCCTCTGAAGTAGATGTAATTATTTTGCTCATTTCACAGATGGGACTGAACCGTATAAAAAAACCTGTTGCCGTTGAGTCAATTCTGACTCATAGCCACCTTACAGGACAGAATAGAAGTGCCCCATAGGGTTTCCAAGGAGCAGCTGATGGATTTGAACTGATGATCTTTTGGTTAGCAGCTGGAAAAGTTAAATGATTTCTGAGGTCACTCCATCTGAACGTAGTAATGGCCAGCTGGGAACTCAGGCTGTCCCCTCTGAAGTCTGCCTCTTAAGTACTACGTACAGTTTGGGAGTACGTGGAAGATAAATTTGTTAAAATCCATCTGGTTCTTAAGGTCTTTGCAGAGTCATAAATTTGTGCAAATCCAAACATACTTTGTTTACGGTTCACATGAATGAGTCTATATTTGGTAACTCCCAAGGCTCTCTTAATAATTTAAAAACCACAATGTTCAAGCCATCCTGGGAGGGGAAGATTAATAGGAACAAAGTGTTAGCTAATCTTGTTTAATTGGGCCAGCATGAGTGGCTGAATAAAAAAAAGAGAGAGGCTCTTCAGTCATGGATGGGATGCTAGCAGAGGGGAATGCGGAGTGTGTTCCTGAAACTTTAAATGGAAACCGATGCATTGCAAAAGTCCACGCCATGTAGACACATCAAGAATACAACTGAGGACACGGTGTGATAAACGCAGCAGCAATGCCAAAGCCCCAGATACCTGGAAACTGCTTCAAAATATTTGTCACAAACTATGACTTCTTGTACATGGCCACCTTCGCAGATGTGCCACAATTTATGCTTTATCTGCTCTGAATTCTGAAAGGGGAGATACTCACAAATGAGATTAAATGAGCTCCTAAACTGCTGAGGTAATCCCTCTTTCCCTCAGATACGCTGGGTCCCCACTTCCTCTCCTTTCTGTTGTTCCGGCTTGAGAAATGTTCTCTTATGTAAACAGATTATGCTCCATGAAATCATCTGAAAGTGTATTAAAGCCACATGGTGACCTGGCATGTCATGTCACTTGTTTTTTGGGGAAAAGCTATAGTTCATGATTTTAATAAGCAAATACTCCAGGATGAGCATCAAGTCGGATCTTCCAGGAAGAAGATCGTATTCCGCTCCCCTATTCTTTTCCTCCCTTCAACCCCTTCCCCATGGAGTATGAAAGCTTTCGAAAAATCTTTTCTTGAGTATTTACCAAAGCGACTACATGGGTTACTAAGATGCCTGAAATGGAATCCCTGCTTCCCACATACACATAATTTATCTATCATAATTAGAAAGGCTGTGGCGAAGACTCTAATGGAGATATGAAAACCTGTGGGACCCAGACAAGACAGAGCATACGTCTGCCTGAGGCTACCAGAGAAGGTGTGTGAGGATACGTCTGAACTTGTCTTAAAGGATCAGGAAGGTTTCCACCTGTAGAGAAAGGTGTTAGATAAGGATTTCAAACTTAAAAGTAGCCTCAATCGAAAAAGAGTGGCGGGTTCGTGGACCATTTGTCCTTTTGTGATTGACTTACTTTAGTAACTTATAATAAAAGTTAAAATAAGTGGGTAGAGGCTATGAGGGCATAGAAACAAAGAGTAGACAATGCTTTAAAATTTTGGACCCAGAGGAGAGAATGAGGCATGGTGGGTACGGGTGTGTAGGGAAATGAGGGTTGTGGGGGGAGCCGAAAAAATTTGTTTTTAAGTTAGGAGAGACAAAAACTCTTGCCATCTAGTCAATTCAGACTCATAGCAACCCTATAGGACAGAGCAGAACTGCACCATAGGGTTTCCAAGGAACTTCTGGTGGATTTGAACTGCCAACCTTTTGGTTAGCAGCCATGCTCTTAGCCACTATGTCACCAGGGCTCATTTAGGAGAGACAAGCATGCTTAAATGTTGATGGGAAGGATCCAACTGAGAAGAAAATGTAGAAGATAGAAAAGAGTGGGCATGATTAACAGCAAAATACTTTTGAGGAGATAAGACTGTTAAAGAAGATACCTCCAAATAAGGAAGGATGCTGTCTCCCCCAGTGCCACAGCAGAGAAGATAGGATAGATGCAAATGCAAATACGTTTTACTTTAGATGGCAGGAAGTACACCTGAATCCACATCTGCTGATCCTTTTTTTCATCTTTGAAGTAGGAGCCAAGGTTATCTGCCAAGAGTGAAAGGGGATATAGTGGGCTTGGAAGTTTAAGGAAAAAGGCAAACAGCTGAAATTTCCTTCATGGAAAGTGGGAAGTAAAGCTTATTGAGAAAAGACACACGAGATTTCAGGTAGCTTGGAGGGCTCAGGTGATGCTGAGAATTACAGTCTGTGTTGCATGGCTTTCCGTAGAACTGCTGGAGCCAGTTAAACCTAGCAGACCTCACAACCTGCTGTCCCCAGGGTCCGCCTCAATCCACGCTGTTACTTCCAAAGCACTTTCCATTCTTGTCCATTACCTTGCTGCAAAAATCACTTCCCCTTTCCACAGCCAGGGAATGGAATGGAGGTGGAGGTGGTTACCCAGGACTCACTTGAGGGATTTCTTATCTTAAGTAGATGGGGAGGTTCTGATAACTCTAGAAATAGTCAGTGGCTAAATTTCATTGTGGTTGGCATAATTACGTAAAACTTGACATATTTTAGAAAGTCGAGGGTGATAACTTAGACTATGTGTGACAACATGATTTAATGTAGGAAAGATAAGCCTGTAGATGACCTAAGTTAATATGACTTGGTTGTTTGTTCCAGGAAATTTTGTCTTGGAAAGAAAAACTATAAACCAATAATAAATAACTTTACTGTTCTCTTAGGAAATTCCTACAGATCAATTCCTTGGGGACAGCAGCCTGCTCATGTAAGAAACTCTTGCTTATCAGTCAAACAACTGTTTACATACATATCAAGACTGCTTAAAGATGTTTGCCTTACTAGGCCCACTAATCCTAAACTATTATATCATATACCTTGTCCAATCCCAACTGGTTCCCCAACTTGAAAGTCCTGGATTAACCCACCAAACCCAGACCTCAAAAACCCATAAATATCTCACTTTTGACTTCCCTTTTTGAGATACTCCTAAGACTCTGTCAAGATTCATATGTTGGGAAGTGCAACAAGGGAAACGTATAGAGGTATGGCAGAAAACAGACCAGTAAAACCCACTTTTTAGCAGTTCTTGGCTGTAAAATCACTTCCTCAAGGAACAAGTTCAACTTTTTCAATTCTCCAAACTCTGCTCTGCTCCTCCATGATGGACAGCTCATTGTAGAGGTTCTTCCCATCTAAACACTCACTGTGCTGAATTAATTTTCTCCTCCTTCATTCTCATTTCCCACAAAAACTCACTTACCTTTTGATTCCACCTCATAATTAGCTCCCAAGTCTGTGTATCCTTTGTCATCACTACAGCCAGCCCCTGGTCCAGCCCACCTGGGCTTCTGCAACGGTGTCCTGATTATCCTCTGCCAGTGCTTCCCGATCATATCCGTAGCATGGTGCCCATGGTACTCATAGTGATATTTGTACTGCACGCTCTTGTCAATGGAGAAGGTTGCTTGTGGTTGGAGGAAACTGGTCCAAGATTCTGGCCACTGCAAGTGCCTCCAAAACCAAAAAAATCAAACCCATTGCTGTTGAGTTGGTTCTGACTCATGGCGACCCCATGTATTATAGAGTAGAAATGCTCCATAGGGTTTTCTTGACTGTAATCTTTATGGAAGCAGATTGCCAGGTCTTTCTTCTGCAGTGCCACTGGGTGGGTTCAAACTGCTATCCTTTAAGTTAGTAGTCAAGTGCAAACTGTTTGCGCCAGCTAGGCACAGGTATATCTCAGTTGGTTCAAATGCTGAAGAGATCAATATCTTGATGCACCTACGGGTGCAGTTGATGGGTCCGTCCTGGCATACTGTGTAGGAAGCTGTGCACCAAATGCTGCCCAGCGCATTGGCATAGGAGCATTTCTTCATCTTTTATCACCAATTCTTAGTGGCACCCGTCACATACTAAGTCCCTAATACGTGTTGTTGAACTGGTACAAGCCAATTTCTAGGGCTGATATCTTGAAACAAAGATTATTCATGTCACTTTCCAGAGCAAAAACTTTGGGGATTGTCTTAGTTGTCTAGCGCGGCTATAACAGTAATAGCACAAGTGGATGGCTTTAACAAAGAGAAATTTGTTCTTTCACAGTCTAGGAGGCAAGAAGTCCGAATTCAGGGTGCGAGCTCCAGGGGAAGGCTTTCTCTCTCTCTTGGCTCTGGAGGAAAGTCCTTATCATCAATCTTCCCCTGGACTAGGAGCTTCCAGCACAGGGACCCTGGGTTCAAAGGACAGGCTATTCTCCTGGCTCTTGTTTCTTGGTGGTATGAGGTCATCAGGTCTCTCCACTCGCTTCTCTCTTTTATATCTCAAGAGGTTGGTTTTTAAGACACCACCTAATTTTGTAGACTGAGACCTGCCTCATTAACATAACTGCCTCTAGTCTTGCCTCATTAACATCATAGAGATAGGATTTACAACACATAGGAAAATCACATCAGATGAAAAAATGGTAGACAATCACACAATATTGGGAATCACGGTCTAGCCAAGTTGACTCATATCTTTGAGGAACACAGTTCAATCCATTACAGGGATCCGTCATAAAGCTTTGCTTCCATAGGCTGCCTTTCAAGGTTCTCCCTCTCCTTCATCACAAAGTACTTCTGTAGCCTGGCCTGGAGTGCTACTTTTCAGATGCCTGGAGACCCCTCACTGCTTCTGGAACCTGCTCTGCATTCTTACGTTGCTCCACCTTTCTTACTCTACCTCCCCTGCTCAGGGTGCCGTTCATTCAATTTTTGACCTGATGAAAAATGCTACTCCTTTAAAACCCAACTAAATGTCACTCTGTCACTTAAGTCTTCTCAAAATGACTGTCTCCTTTTTACGTGTTTCTAAAGTACTTGGCAAGGAACCCTGCTGGTGCAACAGTTACGTGTTTGGCTGCTAACCAAAAGTTGGCAGTTTGAATCCACCAGGTGCTCCTTGGAAACCCTATGGGGCAGTTCTACGCTGTCCTGTAGGGCCGCTATGAGTCTGAATTGACAGCAACAGGTTTGGTTTTTTTTTTTTTTTTTTGGTAAAGTACTTTGCTGATAGTCTGTCAAACCAAACCCAGTGCTGTCGAGTTGTTTCTGACTCATAGCGACCCTATAGTAGTAGGGTGAAAAAGATATCTTACTAACAGGTAACAGAATTCTTATAAAGAAAAAAAAATTGCATTTTGGGGAAGAAATTGACTTATAGGAAAAAGGTCTTGATAACTCTGAAAACAGGTAATAAGGTTAGCAAAAGATCTGGGATGCTGTGTATGAGAAATGAATAGGAATTTTAGAGTGTAGTGAGCAGAGAGGAAGTTGGGAAAGATAGCTGGGTACATGGCAGAGTAGCCTGAACACTCTTAATGATTGCGATATCAGTCTTCAATGTTAGGGTATTAGTATCATTTTGACGTACGACCCCATCTGTATCTCTAAAACTTTCACTAAAGTATCCCACACACTTAAAACTCTCACAAGAGAGAGGATTTTAGTTTATTTTATTGTAGGAGACAGAAAAATCAAGGGCGGAGTTGAGTGTCATATTTGGCTTGAAAATAGTGGAAACAAAGGTGCACCCACAAGACAGAAAGTGAAAGATAAGAAATCAGCAGAATAGAAGGTCGAGGCTGAAGGTGACCGTGAGTTTGAGAGCACCTGGAAAGTCACAGGACAAACATGGGAATTTAAGTCAGTCTTCTCCAGATCTTAAGGAACAGCAAAACCTTAGCTGCCATCTCAGTTACATCTCAATTACACCAGTTATCAGACTCCATCTTATATTGGAGGTGATTATAGGTCATGTGAATACTCTCTTGGCAGAGTCACAATAAAATATAACTGCCTCTGTGGCAACCGTGGGTATAAAATGGGACTGGGAGAATTCACAGAAGAAGGCAGCCTAGGTGGAAAAGCAGTGGGTCTTTGTGCTAAACAACAATTGCCTTTACTTAACACAGCAGTAAAAAAAACATCACCTAGGAGGCCCTTAATTCTGCGTTGCATATTGTATTATCATTTGAGATCTCTTGCCTTTTCCTTTCTTGGAAGCGTGGGCTGTGACAGACGACACACCATAAACCGTGGGAGTATTACATTTCTAAATAGTCCCTTTGCACCAAATTCAAGTTTACCACTGAGCACAAGGGTAGGTTTTATGAGGACAGAAATTGTATGTGTTCTATTTACCACTGTATTCGGGTCCACAATAGAAGTCAAATAAATATTTGTTGAATGAATGAAGAAAAATTGATAGTTGCTCAATTATTTTGAAGTACATAATTTCTTGAAGAATGCATCACAGTGAGCTGGACCCAGGACTGTGGTGGTTAGTGGCTGATGAGGCACGGGCACAGAAAAACACGGAACGTGCTGTCTGCACAACCTATCACCAGGATCTCTTTTTCTTTTCTTGGTGCCAACTAACCTTACACTATACACGGTGGGCGTATGGTTGTCTCAACCCTGTGTGTTTAGTGATTTTCTAACTAATTCCTAAATAAATTTCAATATTTGCCAACAAACTGAATTGGATCTACTAACGCACAATCTCATTTTCTGAATTATTTAAATTTTATTCCCTTTGTGCTTTTAAGCAAACTAGAAATGCATGTGAAAGTACGGCCTGGGTTGAAGTGTTATAAGCTACTCCTAATGGTTCTGGAAAAAGCTATCTATGAAGCCTGGCCTTGCTGGTCTCCGTTCATCCCCTACGTCTTCAGAATCGCAGCCTGCCCGTGCCAAGCTGAAATTTAAGTCAGAGTGTCATTAGCTAAACATCCGCTAATTTCTGGCAACATCAATTTCCTCTGTGAATTGAAAACGCGCTTGTCATTCACATATATCCACATGCACAAATCCTGAAGGATAGAGTTCTAGGAGGCATTAAAATTACCTTCCGGACTAAAAGCTTTTATTTTATGAGCAGTTGACGTAACAGAAGTAGTTCTATCTGATGGCCTCGTTTTCTCAATACTGTAGTACTCAGAGTAGAATAAGTACATGTTGATCAAATATTGGATTGCCTTTACCTTCTACATTTTTATTTTACCCTTCTTAGTAATTTTGTGTGCAATTTGCAGTTGTTCCCTTGTTGCTGTATGTATTATCAATGCTTACTGAATGCGGGTATATCATTGTCAGGGAATGAAGTAAGGTAAGATGCGTAAGAGACAGAAATTTCCTGGGAGCTTTAAGTTGGACCCCGAGGGGGCAAAGTGCAAGACCTCGTGGAAAAAGAACACTTCACAAGCCATGGAGATGCAGACTTACCATGATGCTTTTGATTGTTGTGTAACATCTGCACCAAACACACATGGAGAGGGTCTTTTGAAAGAGATAACTAGTAAAAAAGAGCAGATTCTAGTCCCAGCTCTGCCATTTTCCAGCTAAGTAATTGTTGTCTAGTGTTGCTATAACAGAAATGCCAAAAGTGGATGGCTTTAACAAAGAGAAATTTATTCTCTCACAGTCCAGAAAGCAGGAAGTCCAAATTCAAGGTGCCAGCTCCAGGGGAAGGCTTTCTCCCTTTCTGGGCTCTGGGGGAAGGTCCTTGTCATCAATCTTCCTCTGGTCCAGGAGTTTCTCAGCACAGAAACCCTAGATCCAAAGGATATGCTCTGCTCCTGGCTCTTCTTGCTGGTGATAATGAGGTCCCCCTTTTTCTTTCTTCTCCTGTTTTTGTTATTTTATTAAGTTAAATGATTAAAGAATTTAAAGAAAATCCTTAAAATGCATAACACCCCTCAATGTGGTATGTATTGACTTTGCACTACTGTAGAGTCCATGCTGGTTCCCTGGCTAGTGGAATGGTGGGAGGCGGCTCACACAGGATCACGAGGCTCGGGGAGCGCATGTATTGAGAGTCACACCAGGAAGACACCTGGGCTCTCAATTGCAGGTTGCAGTGCCAGCCAGTAGCTCTGCTTGCCTCTTAGGCACCTCTCTTGTCTCATGCGTGGGCCCAAATCCTCATAGAACCCACTCTCCACCAGAGCTGTGAGGGATACCTGGGCTATGGGCTGGATTCTTACCCCTTTATTGAGTCTTCTCTGCAACGAGGGAGTATCTTAGGCTGGGTTCTCTATAGAAGCAAAACCAGTAAAGTGTATATATAGAGATATTCATATCAAGGTAATGGCTTGGGAGGTTGTAGAGGCTGGAACGTTTCAAGTCCGTGAGTCAGGCTGGAGGCTTCTCCTGATTGACATAGGCACCAGTGCTGGCAAACCCAAGATTGGCAGGCCAGAGAGCAGAGCTCTTACTCATAGGCTTCGAAGACCTGCGAATCCCCAGATCGGCAGGCAAGACGACAGGTAAACTGCTAGCTCAAGTCCCAAGAACTGGAGGTCAGACAGACAGGAGCCAGCAGCAGGATCCAGAGTGAGCAAAAGCCCAAGATCCTTTCCAGAAAGCCCACCTATATTGGATATAGGCCACACCTCCAAGGAAACTCCCTTTCAACTGATTGGCTACTCAGAGCAGATCCCATCAGAAAGGTGATCACATCATATCAAATCTTGTCATGGAATTGATCACATCATCATGTTGTTGTTAGGTGCTGGCCAGTCAGTTCTGACTCATAGCGACCCTATGTACAACAGAACGACACACTGCCCGGTCCTGTGCCATCCTCATAATCATTGTTATGCTTGAGCCCATGCAGGCACTATGTCAATCCATCTCTTTGAGGGTCTTCCTGTTTTTTGCTGACTCTGTACATTGCCAAGCATGATGTCCTTCTCCAGGAACTGATCCTTCCAGATAACATGTCCAAAGTATGAGACGTAGTCTCATCATCTTTGCTTCCAAGGAGCATTCTGGCTGTACTTCTTGCAAGACAGATTTGTTCAGTCTTTTGCGAGTCCATGGTATATTCAATATTCTTCACCAACACCACAGTTCAAAGGCATCAGTTCTTCTTCCATTTTTCTTATTCATTGTCCAGCTTTCACATGCATATGAGGCAATTGAAAACACCATTGCTTGGGTCAGGCGCACCTTAGTCTTCAAGGTGACATCTTTGCTTTTCAATAATTTAAAGAGGTGTTTTGCAGGAGATTTGCCCAATGCAATGGGTCGGTTGATTTCTTGACTGCTGCTTCCATGGCTGTTGATTGTGGATCCAAGTAAAATGAAATCCTTGACTACTTCAATCTTTTCTCTTTCGATCATGATATTGCTCATTGGTCCAGTTGTGAGGATTTTCGTTTTCTTTATGTTGAGGTGTAATCCATACCGAAGGCTGTGATCTTTGATCTTCATCAGTAAGTGCTTCAAGTCCTCTTCACTTTCAGCAAGCAAGGCTGTGACATCTGCATAACACAGGTTGTTAATGAGTCTTCCTCCAATCCTGATGCCCTGTTTTTCTTCATGTAGTCCAGCATCTTGGATTATTTGCTCAGCATACGGAGTGAATAAGTATGGTGAAAGGATATAACCCTGACACATACCTTTCCTGACTTTAAACCATGCAGTATCTACTTGTTCTTTTCAAATGACTGCCTCTTGATCTGTGTACGGGTTCCTTACGAGCACAATTAAGTGTTCTGGAATTCCCATTCTTTGCAACGTTATCCATAATTTGTTACGATTCACACAGTCGGATGCCTTTGCATAGTCAATAAACACAGGTAAGCATCTCTCTGGTATTCTCTGCCTCCAGCCAGGATTCCTCTGACATTAGCAATGATCTCCTTCACTCCACGTCCTCTTATGAATCCTGCTTGAATTTCTGGCTATTCCCTCTTGATAGATTGCTGTAGTATATCAGCAAACTGCGTCATAACTGCCAAACCACTGAGAATCATGGCCCAGCCAAGTTGATACACAGCCTTAACAATCACAGTAACCCTGTATGAGCAAACTAACTTTCATAAGCCTGTTTTTTTCTTGTCTGTAAAATAAGAACCTAACAGCTTGAGGCTTAAATGAGATCCTTGATGTGACGTACCAAATGGTACCTGTAACTTGGCTTAATAATAAAGCTTCTCTTCTCTCCTACTCCTTTTTCCTTTCTCCTTCTCTATCTTTAAAGTCAAAAAATTGCCCATACCAACGACTTCAAATAAATGAACATTTTATAGTGTCATGTCTGTCTGTCTTTTTTTTTTTTTTAAGATAAGTGATTGAAGGAGGAGGCTGTACAGCTGTAGTATAAAAGGATTCTGAATTGTTCTTCTGTTTTCTGTCACGAATCCTGCAATTTTAGCTTCTTTTGGGGGTCAAGGCATTTGGTCTTAGCAGTTCCTTTTTATGGCTTCCATCTAGCTTGGGACAATATTGGAGTCTCTGGATGGCACCAATGGTCAAGAGTTTACTTGCTTAGGGATCGGTTGGTGGTTTGGGTCCACCCAGAGGTACCTCAGAAGAAAGGCCTGGCAATGTACTTTTGAAAAATCAGCCACTGAAAACCCTATGGAGCACAGTTGTACTCTGACACATAAGGGGTCATCGTGAGTCATAATGTATTCAAGGGCAACTGGTTTTTGGGGGGCGGGTGAGAGTATTATAAGAACAGATTAGTACTAAATGATTCTTGTGGTTGGGCTGCTGTTTATTAGATGAACCAACAGGATCTTGAGGGAATTTGTTAGACCTAAAACGCTTGAGCAGAAGGCAGTGTTCGAATTCTTGCTTTCTGTGCGATAGAATTCTAGCAAATGCACCTCATATGCAGCCGGACCTGTCTGTTGGTGGGGGATTACATGCTACTGTGATGCTGAACAGGTTTCAGCAGCTTCCAGGCTCAGACAGACTAGGAAGAAAGGCCTGGCAGTCTACTTCTGAAAAATTGGCCACTGAAAACCCTATGGATCTCAATGGACTGGTCCTGTTATGCAGGGGGTCACCATGAGTTGGGGCCAACTCCACCGCAGCTGATAACAGAAAAATGCTTTGGAGTCATTCAGCTGGTGTTCATGAAGCTCCTTTTCTGTGCCAGAGACTGTGGTTGGGGCTGGGTGCCTGCTTTTGGAAAGCTCTCCTTTTCCTTCCGTGGAAGCACACGTTTCTCTGTACTGGAGGGTCTGCCAGGCCTGTTGCTGTACCTGAGGTCTGGGTGAGGCCAGGGGAAGGTACTGAGAAATGGATGCTGTTACCTGTGGGTGAGGAGGGTAAAGCTGTTTTACGGTTTTGTTTCCCCCAAAAGATATGTTGAAGTCCTAATCCCTGGTACCTGTGAATGTGACCTTGTTTAGAAATAAGGTCTTTGTAGGTGTAATCGGTTAAATTAACATAAGGTCATACCGCCATTCTTTTCATAAGAACGTCAGTCCTAATACAATAGGACCAGTGTTCTTATAAAAAGAGGAGAGACACCCACCCAGAGGGAAGAAAGCCATGTGAAGATACAGGAAGAGATTGGAGTAATGTCTCTCCAAGCCAAGGAATGCCAGGAATCGCCAGAAGCTAGGAAAAGCAATCAAGAATCTTCTTGAATTTTCGGACAGATCACAGCCCTGCCTACACCTTGATTTCAGATTCCTAGCCTTCAGAACTATGAGACAATAATATTTTTGTTTTGTTTTAAGCCATCCACTTTGGGGTACTTTGTTACGGCACCCCTTTGAAACTTATACAGGATTCAGGGACCAGGGCTTTGGAGCCAATCCCTTCCGGTTCGAACCTCTGCTGAGAATTTGCGTTTCTAACAAGTTCCCAGGACATGCTAATGCTGCTGGTTAGGGATCAATCCCGAGAACCTCTAGTAGAGCAGTGGGTCTCAAAATTTATTGTACCTAAGGATCACCTGGGGATCTTGTTAAAATGTAGATTCTGATTTAGTATATCTGAGGTGGAAATGCAAATTCTCAGCAGGGCTTCTAATGGGAACAAACTGGTTCCAAGCCCTGCCAAGGGCACACATGTTTTATTTATTTTTATTTGTTGATTTTTATTCTACTTTAGATGAAGGTTTACAGAGCAAATTAGTTTCTCATTAATACACATATTGTTTTTTGACATTGGCTGCCAATCCCACAACATGTCAACACTCTCCCTTTCTCGAACTTGGGTTTCCCATTTCCATTCATCCAGCTGGCAGTAGTAGCCGGGCACCATCTGGTTGTCTAGACTCAGTCTGGTGGAGGCTGTGGACACACATATTTTAGAGCTGGTCTTGATGGAGTGAAAAAAATTTTCTCCTCATTAAACAGTGCTTATCATGATAAAGTAAGGGTAATAAACAGCCATCTGTACTGTTAAGAATACACTTCAAAACAGCACATTTGAAAAATTACTAGGGAAGTTTGCACAACATCTCAAAGGCAACTGTGTTGTCTATCAGGCACAAGAAACAGTCCAAAAAAAAAAAACCCAGTGCTGGGAGAATTTTGCTTTCAGGCATTATGGCATGATTCAATGATAAGAAATAAAGAAAGCTCAGGCATCCTCTGGCTTGCTGTGTTATTATGCCTAGTAACACACCTTTCCCCTTATTTAGTCACGCTGCGACTCTGCAGAGTGTTTCAATGAAATACGACGTTGGAGCCAAAAGAGATTTTAGACATCATCTAGTCCACGTACCTCAATTTAGAGGAGAAGAAATTGAAGCACGTAGAGATTAAGCACCTTGCCCAAGGTTACAGCTCCTTCATGACAGGTCTCCTTTACTTCGATTGCTATTCTCTTTCCTCTTGGAGTTATTATTAAGAAATAGCAGTGAGAAAATTTTAATGTTTCGATTGTCAATTTCTCTCTGTACAGTTTGAAATAGAGCATGGATTGTCAACTCTCGTTTTCCCACTTCTATCAAATTCAAGTTAAATGTTGGTGCTGAGGTGCTCTGTGGTTTAAGTTTGGGCAGTCTGAAATACATAGAATTCATTAGCTTGGGAAACTTGCCTTCTTTTCTTCTTCCAGTGTTCCCTTCTTTTTCTGTAATGAGTCATCTTGACATGGTTAATGAGTAGATATTTTAACCATTCCTCCTGCTATTCTTACCATTTGATTTCGATTTGTATTAACTACCAGGTGTTAGGCAGCTGCTCTGCTCATTTTGGGTTCATCCTAATTTTGGGGTTCCTCCTTTATTTATTTATTTATTTTCCTTTATTACCTTGGACTGTTTTGTGTAGGATGTCTTAACGGCTTGGCCTAATTCTAAATTACAAAATAGGTTTGTAATTAGCTGCTTGCCAAATCCAGTTGATTTCAGAACAAGCCACGGTTTTTGAATATTCTTCACTAACTTTTAGTACTGGCCTTACAAAATAATTTAATTTGTAATCTTGGATTAAAAAAAAAATTATCTTGTAATGATCAAGGCTGGGAATGCCAAGTAACGCAAGTTTGTTCTTCACGGTTCATAAGCCACAGGCATTCAAACAAAGGGATTATTATGTCAGTTTTATATTTCTTCAGAAAGCTGGTATCTTGCAGGCATAAATACCCAGTTTTATTAGTGTCAAGAAAGAAGCAATCTCTATCTTACCTCAGAAGAACCAAGCAATAAATGAGCTTATTAGCCACCATGTCAACAAGTGTTGATAGACATTTTGGAAATCTATGTTGCTACAGATGTTTTATTTTGAGTGTTGTATAGCACATTGGTAAGCCTATTAACGAGAATTTCTTGGGTTGCCAAATGTTCTCCAGCTCGGAATATCTGCACTGACCCCCAGATGGCTTAACTAGGAAAAATGGGAGCCCCAAGAAGCAAGCAGTGATCGAGAAATGCTGACTTTCCCACAACCTCCTCAGTAGTGTCTCCAGCTAGATTGTCCTTCTGGATAATACTGCAGATCTCCACTTCTCTCTGGGGGCTCATGGAAAATAGGGTGAAGTATTTACTGAGCAAGGCTGTCTAAATTCTGTGAATACTGTAGGAAGGGTTCAACCTCTGAATTTCTTTGGATGAGAGATCACTTAGTCTGATAACTCTTGTGGTTTTTAAAGGGTCTACTTCCCATTTTCTTGCAGCTCAACTACAGTAAATAATGAGTTTCCACATAAAACCAAATTTCCTTGCAAATATCTACAGCCTTGTAAATACACCCAACTTGCTCCCAGAATCGTGTTCTGAGAACGTGTAAGAGCCATCAAGCCTGTTGACCCACATAGCTGTACACCTGATCATCATGTTAGGTTGCCCTTTCTGTCAATCCTAATTCAACTTCTTTGGATTCCTGAGTGAATGGTGAGTGTAGTGACTTGTGCAGTGCAGAGTGTTTTAATATACACGCCATTTTTTGGAGCTCTGCCTGGTGGAACCTACTGAGTCTCACTGAAATCCATTTTGTGAGAATCTGAGAAATGATTTTTTTGAGGAGCAATGTATCGTTGAGCTCTAACGCACAGTGGAGCCCCGGTGGTACAGTGGTTAAGAGCTATGACTGCTAACCAAAAGGTCGGCAGTTCAAATCCACCAGCCGCTCCTTGGAAACCCTATGGAGCAGTTGTACTCTGTCCTGTAAGGTTGTAATGAGTTGGAATTGGCTCACCAGAAATGGTTTTGTTGTTGTTTTTATATGCACAGTGTTAAGATCAATAAAATATTTTAGACTTGAAAAAAATGATTGATTCCAACACATGAAACTCTTGTATAGTTACACACTAATTATATTTTCTGCAGAATCTGAGTACATTTTCAAATGTTTGATGTGAAATGGGGTGGAGCTTCTAAAAGTAAGAATGGCCGAGATGTGGGAAGCTCTTTAAATGCCCCAGTTTCTAGAAACATCCATATCATCAAAGATATAACATTTAAAATTAGACAGCCACAGAATGTTCGATGTGGCAGATATCTCCGGAATCATCTAGCTCAGCTTTCCCACTCTCCAGCCTTTAGTACTTTGTTTGCTGATTTTCTCACAGATGAGGAAATAGAGCCCACAGGGGATGATTATTGCAACCAACTAGGCCATTTAGGGACTTATGCAGTCAGTTAGGGACATGGCCTGGCTGAGAGACCAAGTCTCCTGTCTCCTGGTTTAGCTCTTTATAAAGGTAGTTCATCATCTCACACAACAGTTCGTAGGTATATCTTGAAAAGGCCAGATAATTCTGGACTGAGACTAAATTTACAATGTAATTATGGCATTTTACCAAGGGTTTCGAAGGAATTAATGAGGAAATAAGTTTTATTCTCTCAGTCCCCATAAGACTGGGGCCAATGTTGCAGAATGGAAGTTATTCTGACTCCTTCCTAACTTTGGCATATGCTGCAGACAACACTCCATGACATACTTCACAGAATTGCAGAAAGTCCAGGAGTTTTAAAGGACAACAAATTGTAACCAGTATGTTAAGGGCTGTTGCTTCACAGAGCAGTAAAAATGGCTGCCACGGAAGAAACTGTAAGTACAAACGTTCACAAGCTTCCTGCACTTCCCAGTCTTGCATGTGACTGGTTCTGGCCAATGAAATGGGAGTGAAAATTTTGACTCATTTCTAGGCCTACGTGATAATGTACCCTGGGTCTTCCCCAGGTTCTTTTCTACCTCTCCCACCCCCCGTCCTTGTGTCAGGAAGTAAAGGACTTCAACACGGCAGGTGAAAACACTAGAAGGAGTCCAAATAACAGAGTTGCGAGTTACAGAAGAGCTACCCAGGAAAACTGCCCAATCTGTATTGCATTTTGTGTGAAGGAGAATAAAAACAATTTTTTTGGGTTCTCAAATTATGGGAGTGTTTATTACAGCTACTATTAATTACCCTGACAAGTGCAACTACTTTTTAAATTTTACTTATTTATTCATTTTAATATCATGGCCTGAAAGATCAATTCATATGAGAGAAGTGGCCACAAAAGACGTCATCAGAAAAATTTATTTTAACATAATTTTTTTTGTCATATTAAATCCCAAATAGGGTTGATTTCCAGGCTGCAACGCAGTTTGTAGCGTATAAATCTAAAGCTTCAGCCCAGTTTTTCTTCTCAATAGATATTCTCGCGTTGACTACACATCCTTTTGAGGTTCTATCTTGTAGTTTTTCTGGCCATTCGTATATAAAAAAAAATAGTTAAACCTTTGTTTCTTCCTTTCAGAGACTGATAACTTTCTAATGGCTCCTTGTATTCAGCACACAGATTAAGCGGCTGTAGCAAAGAGACCCTCCAAAACACAAACAAGACAGACATTTATTTCTTTTCATTTAACAGTCCAAAATAGGTTCAGAGCGAGGTTGCCCAGAGGCTGAGGACTTTTCTACTTTGTTACTTGACCATCCAAGGTCGATACTAGTCCATGAGCACACATTTGCGTGTTCCTGTCCACACCATGGAGCACAAGCCATCTCTTCTGAAGGATGTGACCCAGAGTTGTATACACAGCTTCTGTTCACATTCCATTGGCTGAAATGGTCCCATGTCCACACCTAGCTTCAGGAGTGGCTGGAAAATGCAGTTGCTAACTGAATGATCATGTGTTCAAGCAAAACTTGGGAATTCTGTCACAAAAAGGAGGAAGAGGAGAACGGATGACAGGGCACACTTCGTTTCGTCACGCTAACCACTTTGGAGCCTTTTGGCCATGGTTCAGTATCAGAAGGGATCACTAAACCAAACCAAACCAAACTTGTTGCCATCGAGTCATTTCTGACTCACAGTGACCCTATAGCATATGGTAGATTGTCCCATAGGATTTCCAAGGAGCAGCTGGTGGATTCGAACTGTAAACTTATTGGTTAGCAGCTGGGCTCTTAACCACTGTGCCACTAGGGCTCCATAGTAAATACACTAACAAATGAGAAGAATTTAAACACCCTCAAATAATAATGCCTGTACTATATCATATAGCGATTGTATTTTTTTTTCCCACAATTAGAGAAAGAAGGCACAGAAAATGCACTTTCCCGTAACATTTTTTAAAATGCATTTCTGCTAACCTCCATTGTGTTCACCCTCAGATTTCGGAAGGTTCGGAGACAGGGAACTGGTCAAAGTAACTAACACCAGCCAATCACAATGGGTGTCAGCTGTAAAGTGGTCCTGCCAGTTGAGTGTCAGTATACTCTGGAGGGTGAGGCATGTTCAACAGGGGTCTATTTAGAGCAGGAAGTGAGGAACCTCAAGGGAAATAATTTATCATAAGGAAGTGAGAGATGAGAATCAAATGATTCTTTTATGGGAAGGGGAATTCTGAGCTCAGGGCATTGTCTCTCACTCAGAATGTTGCCATGATGTTCAAATCTGGTCCTAGATCAAGTGGCCTGCAACAACAGTATATAAATATATATGTGTGTGTGTGTATATATTCACATGTCTGTGTGTATGTATATATACATCTATGTGTACATACATATATTAACAATGCAGGAAGCATCAAAAGAAGATGAAAGGAATACACAGAGTCACTCTACCAAAAAGAATTGGTCCACGTTCACCCATTTCAGAAGGTACCATATGAGCATGAACCCAATGGTACTGGAAGAAGAAGTCTAAGCTGCACTGAAGGCATTGGTGAAAAACAAAGCTCCAGGACTTAATGAAATACCAGTTGAGATAGAAGTGCTCACTCGTCTACGCCAAGAAATTTGAAAGACAGCTACCTGGCCAATTGACTGGAAGAGATCCATATTTACACTTATTCCAAAGAAAGGTGATCCAAAAGAATGCAGAAATTATCAAACAATATCATTAGTAGCACACACAAGTAAAATTTGCTGAAGATCATTCAAAAGTTGTTGCAGCAATGCACGGACAGGGAACTGCCAGAATTCAAGCTCGATTCAGAAGAGAACATGGAATGAGGGAGATCATTGCTGTCAGATGGATCCTGGCTGAAAGCAGAGAATACCAGAAAGATGTTTACCTGTGTTTTATTGACTATGCAAAGGCATTGGACTGTGTGGATCATAACAAATTATGGATACCATTGTGAAGTACGGGAATTCCAGAACACTTAATTGTGCTTATGAGGAACCTGTACATAGATCCAGAGGCAGTCCTTCAAACAGAACAAGTGGATACTGTGTAGTTTAAAGTCAGGTAAGGTGTGTGTCAGGGTTGTATCCTTTCACCATACTTATTCAATCTGTATGCTGAGCAAATAATCCAAGAAGCTGGACTATATGAAGAAGAACGGGGCATCAGGATTGGAGGAAGACTCATTAACAACCTGTCATATGCAGATGACACAGCCTTGCTTGCTAAAAGTGAAGAGGACTTGAAGCACTTACTGATGAAGATCAAAGACCACAGCCTTCAGTATGGATTGCACCTCAACATAAAGAACACAAAAATCCTCACAAATGGACCAATAAGCAACATCATGATAAATGGAGAAACGACTCAAGTGGTCAAGGATTTCATTTTACTTGGATCCACGATCAACACCCTCAGAAGCCATCAGTCAAGATATCGAACAACCCATTGCATTGGGCAAGTCTGCCACAAAATACTTCTTTAAAGGGTTAAAAAGCAAAGATGTCACCAAGAAGACTAAGGGGTGGGCCTGACTCAAGCCATGGTGTTTTTAATCACCTCATATGCTTTCAAAAGCTGGACCATGAATAAGGAAGACAGAAGAAGAATCGATGCCTTTAAATTATGGTGTTAGCAAAGAATGTTGAATGTACATGCCATGGACTCCCAAAAGAATGAACAAATCTGTCTTGGAAGAAGTACCTGCCAGAATGTACCTTAGAATCGAGGATGGCGAAACTTGGTCTCAGGTACTTTGGACACATTATCAGGAGGGATCAGTCCCTGGAGAAGGACATTATGCTTGGTAAAGTACAGGGTCAGTGAAAAAGTGGAAGACCTTCAACGAGATGGATTGACACAGTGGCTGCAACAATGGGCTCAAACATAAAAACAATTTCAAGGATGGCACAGGACTGGGTGGTGTTTCGTTCTTAGGGTTGCTATGAGTCAGAACTAACTCGACGGAGCTTAACAACAACAAAAACAAAAATGTATGTATGTGTAAAATAGGACAAATTGTTGTATTTATATACCATATATGGGATATGGAACACAAGATGTCAAAAACATAGTCGTTGATGCCATGGAAAGAGTGTATGCAGGAATCTCTTTGGCAGTAATAAGAGACACAGCCCTTAAGTGAGAAGATGATGCCCTCAACATCTGGCATTAGCATGCTCAGAACCATGTCACTGTTAATAGGTTGTAGTGGTAGTCCCTTTGGTAGGATTAGCAGCGGTGGCCCCTTTGAGGGCCCTGGAGCATAGCTGTTACGTGACTTGGCGTCAGTAGGTGTCTGTCCTGGAAACTGGAGCCAGAGAGGAGGGACTTCTTTGGTAGTGAAGGGTACTGGTCTTGGTTTTTACATGGAAGGCATTCGTGGTCCCTGTAGAGCTCTCAGAAGTATTTGGAAGGAAGCTCAGTGGGTCTGGCATTTGTTCCTACATGATGAATGGACCCAGAGGTTGTTTAGTAGCATTTACACTGATGCTATCTACCAGAGCTTAGGAGTCTCTCCCTGACCCTCCTACTATCTATGCTAGTTTTATAAACAGGGACCTCGCAATTCATGGTCTTGCTCTACTGCATCTAGTACTTGAGACCTTATCTGGTAGGGCTTCAAGCCAGTTACTTTCCTGCCTCACCGCTCCTGGCCTTTGTCACTGATTTGTCAGGATGCCCAGAAGCAGGATGTACTTCTGTCATGCTCTCATGCCCTACCCAGATTATCAGAGTAGCGTTCTTTGTCTCCAGGGACCAGGCAATCCTGCGTCTGAGAGGAAATGGTTGCCCTCACTAAAAGACACTCCCACTTTATTCAACCCCACTTTTCTTTTTTGTTGCTTTTGGCCTCACTTCGAGGACTGTTTGCTGCTTCTGACTAAGGCCCTGTGACTGACGGGATGAGGACCACACGACTAAGCAAGTTTCCTTTGTTCTACCTCTTTGTCATGATGTTCCAACATAATTATGCTCTGCTTGTCATTAGATTTGTTTCTAATCTGGCAAAATATTTTACCAGGGGAAAGGATATAAAAGTTGTCACGGATTGAATTATGACCCCCCAAAAATGTGTGCATCAACTTGGTTAGGCCATGATTCCCAGTATTGTGTGGTTGTCCTCCATTTTGTGATTGTAATTTTATGTTAAAGAGGATTAGGATAGGATTGTAACACCCTTAGTAAGGTCACAGCCCTGATCCAATGTAAAGGGATTTTCCCTGGGGTATGGCCTGCACCACTTTTTATCTCTCAAGAGATAAAAGGAAAAGGAAGAAAGCAGAGAGTTAGGGCCCTCATACCACCAAGAAAGCAGTGCCGGGAGCAGAGCACGTCCTTTGGATCTGGGGTCCCCGTGCAGAGAAGCTCCTACTCTGGGGGAAGATTGATGAGAAGGCCGACAGAGAGAGAAAGCCTTCCTCTGGAGCTGACACCCTGAGTTTGGACTTTTAGTCTGCTTTTACTGTGAGAGAATAAACTTCTCTTTGTTAAAGCCATCCACTTGTGGTATTTCCATTATAGCTGCACTAGATGACTAAGACAAAAGCCTTTTTGTAAAATGACTTGAGAAATGGTTTGCGGTTGACCTAGTTGGGAGGTATTGAAAATATTTTAACAGGTGTGTTTTGTGGTAGAAGGATTAAAGACGATGGCATAAACTCAGCTCTTAATTCTCAAACAGGGAGGAAAAAAAAAAGAGTACTACAATGTCCTAGGTGCTTCACAGAGCCTGAAGGCACAACAGTGAAGAAAGTAGACATGAACTCTATTGTCAAGTTGAAAATGAGCCTACGGAAACTATACTGGTCTCAACCATCTGATCCCATTGTGTGTGGGGTCACCATGAGTTGGGGACCGACTTGACAGCAACTAACAACAGCAACAACAAAGATATATATGGAACCCCCAGATTGTGTACATCCTTAGACAGCAACTCTGGTTTTGCTTATCAACCAGATTAGGAGGGGCCTTGGGTCAGGGCCAGTGATATGCTGGCCAATGTTGAACAACTGGCCGTATGGGAAAAACAAACAAACCCTGTTGTGTAGTGTTGGCTGATTTCAAGCCACCAGTGTGACATTATCTAGCTCAGGACATCAACTAGCTAACAAAATGCCTGAAAATTAAGCACCCAGCTCTCGTGAACTGGTTAGAGCTGGTTATTGCACACTGCAGACCAGGCTTTGCTGATTCATTTTGCTATCTATAGAACTCAGTAAATATTGAAGAAGCCCCAAGCAACATAAATATGGAACTTAGAGGTGTCTTGTACATTAAAAGAAAACAGCAACATTTTTGGTATTGTTACCAAGGACAGCACATTCTTGCTGATGTGCCTATCTATTCTCTATCTTTAATGTTCAAGCAGTTGGGCAATATATCTCTTTTATAGCTTACTCCTTAAGGATGAAGCACAGACATTCCTAAGCACACACTAATTCATTACTAGCTTGCCCAAGGTAAAAACAATACCTGTAAATAACTGCTCAGGAAAATGTAAATGTGCCCACCGCAGTAAAATCTCGAGGCTGCTTTATGATTAGTATTTCCATGGTCCTGGATTTCTATTTTCTCAAACCTTTGACTAAACAATTTATATTTTAGCTACTTTAGTGGATAAAGCCATAAATATTTTCCTGACATATTACTGCTTATGCAGGGAAGGTCCTCTTTGTGGCTAATGAGCTTACATGCTGAGATGAGAGGTGGGTGATAGGCAAGGCTTGTTATGTGTCAAATACCTAAGCTGCACATGATGGATTATGTTTATTTTATAAAGGCCAGGGTTTTAATCTTTGCATGAGCGAATCCATTATGACTACTCACTTCGGTTCAGATAAAAATGGCAGCCGGTATCTACTTATTTCAAACTGACGTTGTATCCACATACCCAGTATTTAATAACAGGTAGGTGCAGAACAGTAAATACTTTTGACTGGATTGTTATAGTTGCATACACTTTTGCCAGTAGCTTACCTGAGTTTAGCACACATCTTCAAAAGGTTTAAATAATTCTGAAATATTCCGAGTGCATATTTATATTTACTTACTTACTTATACTGTGTGTTTTTTGTAGTTGCCATGACAAATTACCACAGATGTAGCAGCTAAAACAACACAAATTTATTATTTCACAGTGCTGTAGGTCAGAAATCTGACCCAGACCTCACTGGGCCAAAATAAAGATGTCGGTAGGGCAGTGTTCCACTCTAGGGGAGAAGCCATTTCCTTGCCTTTTCCAGCTTCTAGAGGCTGCTAGTATTCTTTGGTGCTTCCTCTTCTTCTTCCATGTCCTATGCCAGCCACAGCTGGTCGAGTTTTTCTCACATCTCATCAGTCTGACCTCTTCTGCTTCCTTCTTCCACTTTGAAGGACACTTGTGATGACATGGGGCCCATCTGGATACGTTCCCGATTATAAAAAGTCAACTGATTAGCAACCTTAATTCCGCTTTGCTAGGTAACAGTCTCAGGTTTTAGCAATTAGGATGTAGACATCTTTGGGGTCAATTATTCTGCCTGCTACATACCTGAATGACAAAAAACTGATTACATGTCCATACTTTGCTTCTGAGCAAACTAAGTTTCAAAGAATTTAAATAGCTTTCCCGAGGCCTTCGGGCCAAGGATGTTTTCTGAGTCAAGTGAAGACACTTGCACAGTACTGTAAACTGTTTTCCCCAAATTATCTTGCCCCAAACTTCAATTTTGTTTTGAGTGTGTTCTTGCTTTTGCTCCTTTTACTTCTGAGGAACTCCCTTGCTGGTTAAAAGGCAGCACTTTTCCCTGATGGAGCAGGAGAAAAGTGGGATGCAGATCTCAAATTCTAGTCAAAAGGCTAGACTTCATGGTCTGACTGGAGGGACCCCAGAGGTCACGGCCCCCGGACTCTCTGTTAGCCCAAAACTAAAACCATTCCCGAAGCCAACTCTTCAGACAAAGATTAGACTGGACTATAAGGCAGAAATGATACTGTGAGGAGTGAGCTTCTTGGCTAGAGTAGACACATGAGATTATGTGGGCAGCTCCTGTCTGGAGGGGAGATGAGAAGGCGGAGGGGGACAGACAGAAGCTGGTTGAATGGACATTGGAAATACAGGGAGGAGAGAAGGAGTGTGATGTCACATTGTAGGGAGAGCAACTAGGGTCACATAACAATGTATGTGTAAGTTTTTGTATGAGAAACTGGCTTGAATTATAAACTTTCACTTAAAGCACAATAAAAAAGATTGCACTGTTTGTGTTTTTTTCTGTTTCAAGAGTGTCTAGTGAGAAGAGTGATTCAAAAGGGGTCAAGAATGGCAGTCACTTAGAGCAATATGGAAGACAGTACAGGTAGTTCCTGGATCACAAATGAGTTTCATACCCGTGGGTTTTGTTCCTGTCTTTAAGTCAAATTTGTATGTAAATTGGAACAGGTATGAACTATTTGAATCTAATGTCAATTAGTCAAACGCTTGTCTTACTATATAGTAAACCTCTCCGTGCATAAAAAACTTTAAAGAAACGCTTCTAGATATACTAAAACATCTTTAACATAATAATACAGTAATAATAATAATAATGTTTTGATGCGTGTCACAAAGTCGTGTCTGTTAGTACGAATCATTGCATATACCTCGGGTTTTTAATGTAATAAGCTTTACAGGGGTTGGTTAGTAACTATGGGCTGTACATAAACCAGATGTTCACTACCCGGGGACTGCCTGTATGGTAAAAAGAAAAACAAAATTCTGGTCTTTTAGTCAAAACCCTTGTATTCTTCAGGATGCACAGAGCTTAATTAGTGTCATAGACAAGTGAGAAGTAACCATCAAGGCATTAAATCCCAATTCTGTCAAATGTACAATTTGTTGGCAACTGGTACAATTTCTGGAGCTCTGGTGGCGAAGTGGTTAAGAGCTTGGCTGAGAACCAAAAGGTTGGTAGTTCAAATTTTCCAGCCACTTCTTGGAAGCCCTAAGGGGCAGTTCTACTCTGTCCCAAATAGGGTCACTATGAGTCAGAATCGACTATGGACATGGGTGGGATCTTCTTCCCACAGAGGTCTGAATGATTATGACCGTTTTCATTGAAAAGGAGGAAATAGAGGCTTAGAGGAGCAAATGCTTGCCGTGTGGCCATCTGGCTGGCCTTGGCTTTGAACCTGGGTGTCCCTGGGTCTATGTGGCTCTCTCAGATCTAGATCCAGGACACTGAGCCCTAGTTCATCTGCACTCTGATACCTTCCACCATTCTCCAGGGAGTTTGGTTTGCAAAACACTCCATCAACCTCCCTTCTGGTTTCAGAAGGCCTTGATCCTAGCTCCAATTTTAATTCTGAGGAAATGGAAGTGCAGAGAAATTAGTATTTGCTCAGTGCAGCAAGTGAGCCACGGGCTTGGAATTAAGAGCAGAGTTTTAAATTCCAAGAAAGAGGACAAACGTTATCCTTGTCACACAACTTTCAATAAATGCAAGAAGCACCTCAGGGCTTTTTTTCAAAGTAGAATAATAATGAGTCAACTTTGATAACAGCATAAGATGCCTGAATAAGTAAGGAAAGCTTGGACATCAAGAGATGTCAAAAAGTCAACAGCGAATAATGAGTAACTGTGCCAACAGACTCACTCAGATGGCGTATTCCCCGCTGTTGCCTCCTTCCAGAGTTGGCCTGACTGCGCAGAATTGTGCAAGTTTTGCTTGTTATTGCCTAATTTTGCATACGAGGTACCCTTCAGCGGGAATATTTCCTTGCTTCCTTTTCTAATTGTCCAAACCCCATCATCTATGCTGTCAAATGCAATTTAAGTGTTAATTCTTCCAGGATGTCTCTGGCACACTAGGAAAGCCATCTGAATTCTCAAATTTTGTTTTTATTTTTCCTGTATCATTTGGCAGAACACACACCTGGCTGGGTGATGTGTTTGCGTATGTCCGTAAAGTCTCTCCTATTTCAAAAGGCCAGCTGTATTAATTTATGGTGGCGCAGAGGTTAAGAGCTACGGCTGCTAATCAAAAGACCAGCAGTTCACATCCACCAGCCGCTCCTTAGAAACCCTATGGGGCAGTTCAATTCTGTCTTATAGAGTTGCTACAAGCTGAAATTGACTGTATGGCAACAGGCTTGGCTTGGTTTTAGTGGGCCCATTAGGGGTGAATCACACAAAAAAAAGGTACCCAGGGTTTGATCAGCCAACAACTGAATGTATGTAGAGGACAAGTGTAGAGCTGGCCAAAGAACACTTCTTTTTTAACTAATTTTTTTTTTTTTTTTTGCTTCTAAGGTAGTACCTTGAACACAGCAACTGTTCAATAAATGTTTACTGATTAACTGTTGAAAATACCTAACGTTTCTTTAAAAATAGCAAAGGATTGAATAAACAAAAGAAAACTGGAGAATACATTGTTCTTCATTAGTTTTTCTTTAAAGATCATTGCTTTGGGAATTACTAACCACAAATAAATAGTTGATTTTGGTAGGCTAAAATGCATTTTACAGTGATGTAGAGACCTTTAATAGTAAATTTATACAGACTTTGGACTTCAACATACCTTGGTTTGGTCCTCAGCTTTGTCTTCTACTATCTGTGTGAATTTGA
Source organism: Loxodonta africana (assembly GCF_030014295.1). Taxonomy (NCBI): domain Eukaryota; kingdom Metazoa; phylum Chordata; class Mammalia; order Proboscidea; family Elephantidae; genus Loxodonta; species Loxodonta africana. The sequence continues at coordinate 72,356,166 of NC_087364.1, read as the reverse complement.
GCAAATGAGTTAACCTCTTGGAAACTGAAATTCAATATCTGTAAACCTCCCTGCCAAAACAAAACAAAAATGCTGCCATCGAGTCGATTCCAACTCATAGCGACCCTATAGGATGGAGTAGAATGGCCCCATGGGGTTTCCAAGGAGCGGCTGGTGGATTTGAACTGCTGACTTTTTGATCTTAAGCACTTCATCACCAGGGCTCTGCAGTAGCTGTAAAATGGGGGTCATGATGCTGAACTCACAGGTTAGGTGTCTTCAATGGAAAATTTATATAAACAACCTAAATTATGTGGCTGGCTTATAATACATACTCCATATATATCTCTTCCTTCCCACCATGAATGACTTTCTTTTCTTAAATATAACTTACTGGTGTTGTGGACATCTACTTGGTCTTCTTTTCTTCTAGGAAGGGTGCTTTTCTTCTTTTGGGAAGCGGCTCTTCCCAATTCCCCAGGGAATCAACGATCAGAATTTCTACACATCCCCCCAACAGACTGGCCTTATCCAACAGGGTTGGCATGTTAACAAAACGGGCCAGTTTTTCTCAGGGATTTGTCCAGTGTGGATGATAGTTAGAAGCCTGGATTCTGGGAAGGGAAGATGAGAACCTGGGAGTGACTGACCATCATAGCTTTCTTGTGGACAAAGCCAGTCTGTGACAGTGTGGACCCATGGAAAGAAGGCCAGGTACTCATACCCACCCCACATTTGGTAATGGGATCAACAACATTTCCAGTTTGGCCTAAACTAGTGTGTTTGATTTCTGCACTTGCAAACCAAAGTCTTGACTAATATAAGCACACATAAGCAGTGAGTCCCTACAAGTCGAAATCGACCTGACGACATCTGACGACAAGCAGTGAGTCACCTGGGATTAGCTGCATTTTCTACCTTCTCTCTGGCCAACCTCTTAATTCTAGCATCTGACCACCAGGTAAAGCATGGTGTCCACCAGATGAAGGGTTCAGGTCTGATCATTGCAATTATCTACTGACTTCTGTCTCACAATCATACGCTGATGCTTAACCTTGGTCAGTGTTTCCCAAATGTCAAGGTTTGCTCTGGCGGGGAGGCCAGATGAGCGAGTGTGGCCAGACCAGTCCACCCTTAGCATGTTCAGAATAAATTAATCAACACTCTAGAGCGCGTGCTTTGTTCTCCCAGAACCACTCCGACTCAGAGCCGTCAGAGGAAGGTCCAGCGGATTCCCGTGCTCTGTGCGAACCAGGTGTCAAACCACCTCATTGACCATGAGATCGGACCTGTCCCGTCAGCCTCCTGACCAACAGCCACTCACAGGAGTTCTTGGCTCTATGCCTGAAGCACCAAACTGGATAGCTTCTTAAATAAATTAACAAACCTTAAAGTTCAGAGGAAGTGTATTTCTCTTTTTTTACTCAATTTCCCCCCATTTCTCTCCCTTCTATCCTCTTTCCTTTCAAATAACATTTTTAAAGGATTTTTAAAAAGTAATATTTTCTCATTATAGAAAAATTTAAAATGCAGAGAAACAAACCATAAGAACAACAACAAAAGACACAAGAGTCCCTTATGAGACACAGAGACAGCCTCTGTCAATTTTTGGCATAAATTCTTCCACTCCTTTACTATGTAAGGATATTTTAACATAGCTGAAATCATAATGCATATTCAACATTGTGTCCTTTTTGTATTTTCATTTAACACAGTTAAACATTTTCGGCTCTGTAGATTTTCCTCCCTATTTCTTTGGTACTCTAAACAAAGCCGCCGCTAACATCTGAGCATTACATCTTTGGTTCCATATTTCAGGGAACACAGAGCATTCACAGTATGCGTGTTGAGGATCAATAACCCAGGTACTAGACCCTATTCGTTTCTTCCTGGATATAGAGTAAGCTTTACGAATTTACTGTAATTTGGTAAGATCTGATTGGAGAGAGCAAGTCCATTTCTAGGAGTACAGTAAGAGGTTAATACGCCTGATCCCCGCAAAAATTGTTAGGGTCTGGGTAGGAAGGAAATCTGAAGTCCAGGAATTTAGTCGTATTGACTAGGCTTCCCGGTCTTTCTACACTGCCCACGCTGAAAGTTTACCATTATTTCTGGCAAGAGTCAATGCTTGTTTTTCTGCCAGGCTTCTCTTGCACAAACTAAAAGATCTGTGTAGTCAAACAAAACAGAAGCACAGCTTTTTTGGCTATGAAGTTGAAAACGACACTGTCTTAAAGGAAAGGCAAAATACAAAGGAACCGAAGTTAGGAAGACATGATTAAAGATTAGCATGCAATAAACATGTGCCATGTTGATACCAGTCATGCATGGCCCTTCTCTTCGCCTGATCAAAATCAAGTCCCTCAACCCCAGAAGCCATGGCCCCCAGATGCTCTGTTAACCCAGAACTAAAACTATTCCCGAAGCCCACTCTTCAGACAAAGATTAGGCTAGTCTATAAGATATAAAATAATACTCGTGAAGAGTGTGCTTCTTAGTTCAATCAGATACACGAGACCAAATGGACGGCTCCTATCTGGAGGCAGGATGAGAAGGTAGGAAGGGACAGGAACTGGATGAATGGACACAAGAAACCTGGAGTGGAAAGGGGGAGTGTGCTGTCACGTTATAGGGACTGTAACTAATGTCACCTAACAATGTGTGTATACATTTTTGCATGAGACATTAACTGAAGCTGTAAACTTTCACCTAAAGAACAACAACAACAACAAAAAAGATTAGGCAAAAATCAAGTCCCTCAGCCCAGAAGACAGTGCACAAAGACACTTTCGGCAGAATTCTGCCTGTCCTCTAATTATGCTGTGGCTCCATACAGCATTTGACAACCTTCTCACTTAACTTTTGAAAACAAATCAAATAAAAAAGACGACGGTACCTTTGGAAGAATGTGGCGGTAGAAACAAGAGCACACTGGTAAAATAATTTATGTTGTTCAGCGTTGAAGATTCGATTTTAAGTTAGCAGGAAGTGTAACGTTACACAGAAACAGCTCCGTTTGACCTGAACATTTTTTTTGAAGCTGTAAATGGGATGGGGGCTTAAATAGGGTGACTAGAACAGAGTTGACCAGGCAAAAAAGCAAGCGTGTAAAATTTTTGGGTTTTTTTGTTCAGAGATAAAAATTTCTGATTTTCTATCTTTCTCGGGTGGAGTCTTACTTTCTTTCCCAACTAATAGATACTTTCTACTTGGAGAACTCCACCTGTGACTACAGGAATGATAAAACCAGAAAAAACAAAAACAAAAACCAAACTCATTGTTGGTTGAGTGGATTCCAACTCAGAGCGACCCTATAGGACAAGGTAGAACTGCCTCATAGGGCTTCCAAGGAGTAGCTGGTGGATTCGAACTGCTCACCTTTTGGTTAGCAGCCAAGCTCTTAGGCACCATCTAAATGCCTAACGTTAACAGCATAGACCCATTAGATAAGGCTTTGGCTCTTTTCCTTTGGATTAAAATGTGGTCTCTATGGATTCAGGAAGTTAGTTGGAATTTTTGAGATTATCTTGTCTAGTAGTTCTTAACTGGAGGGCAGATTAAGGGTAAGGTGGCGCTGGACACATACATATTCTTCTCTTGCTGAGAACCACTGATAGAACCTAATGCTTTGTTCTTTCAGATGGGAAAAGCAGGTGCCCAAGGTTATTTTGACAATAGCAGCAGAATAAGACTAGAACAAGCCTGTTCTCCAAGGATCGCATCCTTTACAGCTTGAACCCATATGGACATTTCAGCATGGAAACAGATTCCTTACCAATGGGTTTTACTGAGAACTTTTTGGTATCTTCATTCCTGAGTTCCATCAGCTCTTGAGAATAAGATACTTTAACCCTTGGTGTGTCAGCTTCTAAACTCTTTCCTTGACCAGCACTTGGCCACAGTCAATGGGTTTACACGTAAGGTTACAGATGGGTCTTATTCGACATGATGACTCCAAATGATTGACATGGCTACCTAAGGTACCAGACTGAGAGGGATCATAAAACTCCCTATGACTCAAGAAAGAGCACCATGTACAATTAATGATGTCCGCATGTGTGAGGAGTGGGGAGGTGCTGGTCTTCTGACTGACTCTCTCCTTGGCCACAGAAAATCTTATATTTATAAAGAGAGGGTATTCAGGCACTGGAAATTTTCTTTCCCAGAAATTTTCACTGAAGTCCTTCCCTAGGGATGGGAGCCTGATGGTTTTAAAGAGCTAACAGTGGGGAGTTAAGTGTCTTTTTATAATTTGTACTAGTCACCCTTCACTTCTGGCTCTCCATCTAGTCTGATGGGATGGGAATTAAATAACTCAGAGACAGTTGGTCTGTTTATGGCTGGCAGCTTCTATCGCTCCGACTGCTTACATTACTTAGATATCTTTAAAAAAATTTTTTTAGGAAATACAAACATAAGTATTCTTTATCTATGGTAATGGTGGTGGTGATAAAAGGCGGAAAAGGTAGCTATATCCATGTTCAGTTTGGAACTATATTTTTAATATTTATAATGATTTTAGGAAGAAGTTGGGGAAATGTGTCCATTAAAGTCTCAAGTTAAAAGCCACGGTCTGTAACAGCCCCAAACTGGAAACTTCAAGTGACCATCAACAACAGGATAAATTGTAGTATAGTCACACAACGGAACATTATTCAGCAATGAGAATGAATGAGCCACAACTAAATTCAACAATATAGATGAATCTCGCAAATGTAGCACTGAGTGAAAGAAGCCAGACACAAAAGAATATGTGCTGATTGATTCCATTTATATAAAGGACAAAAATAGGCAAAGCTAATGTATGATATTAGACAAAAGTCAGGATAATAGTTGCCCTTGGAGGAGAGAAGTGCCTGGAGGCACTTCTAGGATGTTAGCAGGGCTCTGCTTGTAGGTGCTGGTTACAGGCTGTGCTCAGTTGGATAAATTATACTCTTATGCTTTATACAATTTTTGTATATATGTTATAGTTCAATAACTTTTTTTTACAAAAGGTAAATGGGCATATTTCAAGAGGCAGGAAAACCAATACCCTTCTTTTGGATAGAAATTCTCTTTTATGTTACATTAGGAAAAAATTAGAACTTTTGGAGGTGTGCCTCTTCTATAAAACCTTAAGTAATGAAATGCACCAAACTAGACAGTAGGACAGGAAAAGAGGAGAAGACCCTCGAGAGATGATCTCCCACCAGGGGTTAGACACCTTCCAAAACTCTCCTCAAGTCCAAATTCAAAAAGCAGGCCCATCTGGAGGTGCCGAAGCCTCCCATTTCTATTCAGAAATGCCCTTTCCAAAGCTAGACAGCTGGCCAGTGAGTGACAGGCTCCCAACTTTATTATCTGTGGTGCTACACTGATGCAGCTTTGCCCTTTTCGCATAGCACCCTCAGGGATGGACTTAATTTTAAAGTCCTGCTTGTAAACCACAAGTGTTATGGATCTCTAGAAAACCATCCGATGGCATTTTTTAAACCCAAAGTTTGTGCTTAAAGCTTTTCATCAATATGATTTATAAGTTTGAAAAGTCTCAAATCTTCATCTGTACATCACGTTACAGATCTTGGTTCCTAACTATGTGTCTCGGAGTAAAGAACTCTACCCGAAATGTCCATCTTCAATGATTACCTATAATAACAGTTACTTAGTCATACATGTAATTTAATAATTAAATATAAAAATTATTATTTATACATTACTAAAAATCTATCAAAAAGACCAAGTTTTGAGAGAGAGCGAGAAATAAATTCTCAGAAAATTGCAGGAGGCCCCAAGAATCTCAACATCAGTCAAAGTGGGTACAACGGACACAGTTTTAGACATTCATTTTTTTTGTCCTAAGAGTGCTTAAAACAAAACGATCTTAGAATCAGCAACTGATAATAGCAAAATTAGTTTCCAACTACCTAAGTCCCAAGGCCCAAATATGTATAAGAAATCCTTGGAAGGTTTCTGAAGGAAAGTAAATGTTGCAAATAAAAGTAAGAAGCAAAGACTTCAGGTGATGGATTCCCACTATCGTGTCTCCACAGTGCTTCTGCTGTCCTGTCTCAACTATTCCTCAATGTCTTTTCCCCCTTTGATGAGAAATCCCAGTCTACATCAACAAGTAGGAAACACTGATTCCAAGTGGCAACATCAAACTGGTAGACCCAATGAGAAACAGAAATAAATGGTAATGTCATCTTTAGAAACGAAGCATTATACAACGAGAAGAAATTGATTTGATAGACATCAGACGGTCTCCTCTTTCCATACCCTTTCCAAAATAACCTAACTTTGTTTTTATTACAATTCCAAAGCAGTTATCATTTTGAGGTCCTCTCATCTCTGTTAAATACTCCCAAGTAATTACGGTGATCTCCGTGGTCTGCTTTCTTTCGCAGAGAGAGTTCCTCATTTCTGGGGTGCTGGCAAGTCTAGCCAAGGGCTACACAGCGTCTCCGGAGGATCACCAAATCCGACATTTCTTTTCTGGATTCATGTATGAATTCTTGGGGCAATTAAAGGCTTCTGAGAACTCAGCAGAGTTCTGCAAAGTCCCAATAATCCTTCAAAACAAACAAAAAAAGTCACCGTCAGCATTTGCAACCCTTGTTCACACCACTTCGGAAATCCATAGAATTCCTCTCTGCAGACCAAACGAGTAAACGTGGAATTGACAGTTTACAAAGAAAAATGAATTTAAGCTGCTGGAATGGTGTCCCTTCTCATTAACAGAGTTCATAAAAGGAAAAGTGTGTAGAGTGGAGTCTATATAGTGAAGCGTGGGAGTCAAGAGCACAGATTCTGGAGCCAGGCTGCACGGTTTCAATCATGGTTTTGAGTTATATTTATTTAACCTCTCTGTGCCTCAGTTTCCTTTTCTACAAAATTCATATAATTAACAGTAATAATAGGTTGTCATGGGGAGTTGATAATTTATAAACCGTTGTTGGTTGCTGACGAGTCGACTCCAGCTCATGGTGAGCCCATGTGAGCAGAGTAGAACTACTCCACAGGGTCTTCAAGGCGGTGGGATCTTTCAGAGGCAAATCATCAGCCCTGTCTCCCAAGGTGCCTCTGGGTGAGTTCGAACTGCCAACCTTTTAGCTAGGAGTTGAGTGCTTAACCGTTTGAGCCATCCAGGGACTCCACTCCATACATGTTTTTAAAATAAACGAATAATTCATATTTGAAGTTGCAGTTACTAAGAGTTCGGTCAGAGAATAAGAACATCATATCTCACTTTATCTTGTAAGGGCTTACACAATAATAAATACAATTGGCCTTATATAGGTATTTGTTGACTTGATATAGTAGGGAAGACAGTGGATTTTTCCCCCAAAAGGACTCTTTAGAGATTACAAACTAGATTCAGCCTGAATAACTGGAAATGGCTGGCAAGATACCAATTTCTTCTTATCTCTGACCCCAACGGGCAAAAACAACACCGTCCGACACACTTACTGGCACCGAGCAGCGTCAGAGAGGAGATGCAGGCCAGTAAAACAATGCAGAGGTGAGATTTTTGCTTCAACTCTGAACTAGCGCCTTCCCTTCTCCTCCTGGGGCCATCCTTTCACACCCATCTTAGGGCGGGAGGAGGAGGCGGAGTAAGAAAGGCCAAAGGCTATTCACTCACTGACGCTTTTCTACTCCTATTTTGCGGGAGCAAGTAACAGGAGAGTAAATTCCGATTTACTGAAATCTCTAAAAATGGCAGATGTACTAACGTGTACAAGACCTCTGCACTCACACTGCCAGAGTGATCTTTAAAAATTTAAATCAGATTATTTAGTTTAACTTAAAACCTTTTTGAAGGAAATTCAGACTCCTAACTATGGCCTCCAAGGCCCCAGTGGCTCCGGCCGATATGTCTGGCCTCCTCTGAGAAGGTTTCTCTTCCCATTCCTCTCTAGGCTGGAGCCAGGCTGACCTGCTTTCCATTCCTCAAACCTGTCAAGCTCTTTGCTTCTTCAGGGCTTGCTGCTCATGCTGACCCCCGTCCCTGGAAAGTTCCTTGGGGGTGGTAACCTCGCTGATTCCTTCTCAGCCTCCATGCCTCCACTTAGACTCCACCTCTTCAGACGCCTTCTTTGAATACTGTGTAAGTTACTTCTTCCGCCTGTACTGTCACCATCAGACCATTTTTCACAATTTATGGTCTTTACTGACACACCGACTGGATGGTAATCTCTATGAGGGCAATGTGTATCTTGCTCCCTGCTGTACCACAATGCCTGGCACAGTGCTTTGCACACTGCAAGAGACAGCGAATACTGGGTGGGACCTAGTTGTAGTGACTACCTATAGAGGGGTTTTAGGGCATCCTGAAGGAAAACATTACTCAGTGTTTTTGTTATTTGTTGCTGTAGACCAACTAGGTGGGAAAGAAAGCATTTCATTTCTCTATCCCCATTCCAGACATTCATATGGCATTTCCAAAAGTCTGATCCCCTAATGTGTCACCTGTCACCACTTCAACTGGCCCTCCAAGCCCCATCACCACAACTCCCCTATCCTTCAGAGAGGACACAAACTTTTGCAGTTTCACAGAAGACAATTAAAAGGAATCTTCCTAGAGTGTGTATGTGTGGGGGGCGGTGTGCTAGAGTTTGCAGTAGGACCAGAGCTGGGCAATTTACATCTGTTAGTCTACTCAAACCCAAACTCATTGCCATCAAGTCAATTCCGACTCATCAAGTCCATTCTGACTCACAGCAAGAGTAGAACTGCCCCATAGGGTTTCCAAGGAGCAGCTGGTGGATTTGAACTGCTGACCTTTTGGTTAGCAGCTAAATGCTTAACCACTGTGCCACCAGGGCTCCAGTTCACTCAAGAGGGAGAAAACTGGCCTCTTCAAGGCTGGAGAGGGGTCTAGTAACAGCAAGTGGTGTCAATGACAAGAACTTTCCTCCCACTTCTGAGCAGGGGAAACCCTGGTGGCATAGTGCTTAAGTGAAAGGTCAGCAGTTTGAATCTACCAGGTGCTCCCTGGGAACTCTAATGGGACAGTTCTACTGTGTCTTGTAGGGTCACTATGAGTTGGAATTAGTTGGAATTGATTTTACGGCAAAGGGTTTAGTTTTGGTTTTTTTGAGCAGGACTCTGAGAAGATGCCTGATAGGATGGTATGTGGCTACTGGGGTACCAGAACATGAAGAACTGTGGCAGGAAATGGAGCCACTGACTACAGGTGGATCACCCACCTATACCTTGGTAGTGACAAGTGCAAACTGAAGCTGGAGGTTATTCCCTAACTTCTAGACATGTGATGCCTTTGGATTTCTGTATAACTCTAGCATGGGGAAAAACTACTGAAATTAAATGCCTCACCTGCTGGCTTAGGGTGGGAGCTTAGAGCTTAATTTGATTAAAAAAAAAATATATATATATATACATATATATATAATAATGTGTCATTTCTTACATCTGAATGTTCAAGAACAAATGCACTCCTGATACACTGTCAAGAGTGATCATATATGGAGGAATTAAAAGATCTCAGACATCAGGGATTTGCACTGGTCTTTTAGGTTCTAGGGTCAAGGACTCTAAGATGGAAAAGGCTTTGACTTCTTTTAATCCAGTCCTTTCCCAATGCAGGAAGCCCCACATACTAGCTGGGGCATAGTCATGACATTGGCCTGACCGTTCCTTGTCCTGAGAAGCAAGCTTCTGGGCTCACAGGACAAATATTTCAGAGTTATTGATGGGTACAGATGCAATTTTGCTTTTATTTTATTACTTTTTTTTTTTTCCAAAAGATAATGTCTTAGATAGTTATGTGGGGACAAATATTTCAGTAAAAATGTCCAAACCCAGGACTGAATTCTACCTGTCTCTTAAAAACATTAAAGAAATTAAAATACAACCTCAAAGAAAGTCTTCCTAAAGCACTATTGGGAGTTAGCAACGTAGAGACGCTCCATCAGCTCTCCATCATTTCCTTCCATCTCAACACTCCACTTAGATAATCTGATGCTGAATAAATAGGTCACCAACGCACTGGGGTTTTCATGCATTTTCCTAAGGCTCTAATTAGTGTTTCGTTGTTTATAATGTCAAATCTTCAGATGGATGATATAAATAATCCATTTTGAAAATAGATACATTATTAATAAAATGAATCATTTCTCTAAGAGACGGGTTGTCTTTCATTAATATAACATAGAGGCTTACATGAATTTCAGGCTCTACGAAAACTATGTCGTTCTCGTGCTTATGTGTAAAATAACAGAAAGTAATAAAGGCTCTTATTTCCTTGGCAAATAATCCCTTGTGTTCAAAATATCTAAAAGATATGGGGTTTAACGTCATGTGACAAAGAACGGCCTTTATGTCATAGAATATATCCGACGATGTCTGCCCACAATTAACTGTATTTTTAAATTACTTGATGAGCTTTTGCAATTCGTGGGCCCTCAAACACCCTTTTGTTACTTCTTTTAAAGGAATGACTTGGCTGTGAAGTTGGCTATCATTCATGAATTGACTATCCAATCATTACTATTAATTAATTTTCAGGAGTCCTTACAATTAAGTTATATTGACCAGCATATTTTGCACTACAAATTCATGAAGAAATAAATGCCTGAATAGATTCCTAGGTATCAGGCAAGGGTTAACAGGTGTTAATAGGAATTTCATAAGGCTCGTCAAAATCCATACTGACATTTATAAAGGTATCAGAAACCAATGCTAGTATCTAGAGTAAACGGAGGAAACATCAGTATTTCAAGGATGGCTTAACCTAAGCATGACCTAAATCATCAAAATGGAAGGCACAAAAGAGACATATTGCTTGAAAATGTCTGCACAAAATACTAAAAATAATATTCTTTCAAAAATCTTAAAAATTAAGCTGTGGAAGAACATTTCATGCATCGTGAGATGGTGTTAGTCCTGTAAAGAGTCCTTTTTTGAGCAATCAGAGCACATAAATTACCACCATTAGAATCTACGTAGCATTGGGACCATTTTGTCTACTTTGACGTGCTGTAAAAACTGTCAAATCCTCACATGTGATACAGAAATATTACATCTGAATAACTTTAGGAACACATTTATCGATTATAGTAAAAACTTTCATAACAAATAACCATTCCCTGGAGTGACTGCAGATGGTTTATTGAAAAGTGGGTTTCCAAAAAGAAGTCGATAACTTTAAACCAAGGATTCAATTTCTAGAATATTAAGGGAGAACAACCTTTTTGAATACTAAAAATTTTAGAAGTTTATTTAAAAATACATAAAGCTTTAGTTAGGGAAGAACAAAACAATAATAGAGTTAACAAATGTGTTTTATAGATTCATCTTTATATCAAGTATATTTTGTGTTTTGTTTTTAAAACTGACTAAGCATAAGTTTATGAGATCTCCTTTCATTTCAGAAATATTTCTACATAAACCACCACCCATAATTTTTGAATAGTAACTTAATATCTACCAGCTTTTAAGGTTCTTTAAAAAAATGTGTCTCGCTTTTTGTACAGTCAGGAAGCAGACTGTTTCCAAAACTAAATGTACCCTCAACCTTTTGCCAAGGAAAGCCCTTTACCTCCAGAGAAAATAGAAATTTCCTTGACAAAAGGTTGGCATTCCATTTGCCCTTTAGAAAAAAATGCCACATACTTCTCTTATTATGAACGAAAAATAATCACAAAGGAGCATCTTTGGGGACAGAACAAAGAAAATTAAAGTTAAAAATAATTGCACATATTTATAATGAAATACTGTTTTCATTAAAACTGAAGGTAGAAAACAGTTACTACTTACTTACATGTTATGTAACCAGCAATCAATTCTTGACATTCTGAACCACGCCAAAACTCATTGCCATTGAGTCGATTCTGACTCAAAGCGACCTTATGGGACAGAGTAGAACTGCCCCATAGGGTTTCCAAGGAGCTCCTGGTGGATTTGAACTGCTGAGCTTTTGGTTAGCAGCCATAGCTCTTAACCACTATACCACCGGGGTTTCCCTGAGCCACACAGAACGTAAGAAATGACAAAAAGTCTTTTTCAGCTGACATAGAATGTTGAAGAGTCCACAGGATTGTTAAGTTGTTTATACCTCCCTTATCTAAAAATAATTTTCAAACACACACTATATGATAACCCATCGTTGTCAAGTCCATTCCCACCAGGAGCTAATTATCCAATAGGCAAGGTAAGCATGGGCTTACTTGTGCTTACTAATTTCACATGTAGCTGTAAAGGGATCTAGAATTTAATATTCAAATGTTGGTAAAGTGATTGTCTTTCGACCCCTTGTTCTCTGAGATCTTCTAATTTGGAAAGAACTTTAGATATTTTCTAACTCAACCTTCTACTTTGTGGCGCATTTTTCTCCAGCCACTTGATAACTCTTTCTCTGCTTCAATGCACTCTGTCCTGGAGCTTTGGGAACAACCTTGTTGCATGTCGGACAACCTCTAGTAGAAAGTTTCTCCATATGTTGCCAGGAATCTTTCTTTGGAACAGCTATTCATTGGTTCTAGGCTTAAACCATTCACAACCTGTTATGTCTTTGTGCTACTGTTCTGGGGTGACATCTTTGTCGGAATCCACCAAGCACTGCACCTGGCTCACATATATTCTGAGGATAAGGACAATCATGGCAATCAGCTATTCTTGTGTGAACATGATATTTTACCCTGACGTGTTCTGTTGATCCTATCTTTGGCCCTCAAATAAAAACACTGAATTACAACTTTCATTAGAAGGAGCTAATTCCAAATCTGACACTGATGGAGCCAATATATGAGCACCGTGACTGGCGCTCGTACCCACACACCTGAAATTGCCTGGGCTGTGCACGTCTGTTTTAATGGAGTTGATGGCATACTCTGGCCTGTAGGTCCCACACCACACCTAGGGGGAGAAGTAGAAAAAAGCAGAATGGTGATCCCAGGTTAGATCGAGGATCATTTCTTGGAGTTTTACTTGGTCAGGTTGGTGGGAAAACAAACTTCCCACTTCAGAAATTTAATTGGAGTTTTGTATTCCTCAACTATTTACTCTTCAAATAACATTCAGTGATAGACAACCAGGAACATAATTATTTGTCATTATTATGATCTGACAGTCTGTTATACACAATGAAAGCTGGTCAAGTCAAATGCAATGTTACAATTGATTAAAACAAGAAAACTCAGCCTGCAATACCTAACTTACTGTGAAATTATAATTTGAAAAAATTTTCATATCAATCAATCAAGAAAGATACAATACCTGGGCAAAGTTCAAGAAGAACAGCTGTTTGTGGTTTAGGTCAAGTCCAGGAAGTAATTTTTCCTCACCATTCTTTTTAACGTAATTTTGATAAGCCTAGGCAGTTAATGAAACAGAAACATGATGTTTATCATTTCAAAGCTTATATATAAATCTGTTCAAAAAACCATGTAATCAAATAATTAACCTTTTATATCACAGTCACCATAATAAGATATTTAGATACAGCAACCTGCTACTATTTCACAGATTAGAAAGAATAACTCAAATTTCTGAGACGAATGGGATGCTGATTAGGAGATGAAAAGAGTCTGGGGGATGCCACATGATCAGTAAATGTCTCTTAAATGAATGGATGACATTAACTAAGTGCTGACAAACTTCTCTAAATGCTGTTCCGTAAATAGATGGGTAAGTCCTGCCAATTGGAGAAATGGATTGCCAAGGGAGTTTGCAACTGCCATATTTAGCCTAGTTAATGGTC